>NC_066617.1:6940580-7563243 GCF_025201925.1 Gopherus flavomarginatus | reverse complement strand
CGCTCAATATTCCACTCACACGCTTTCTGTAACACATACTCTGGGCCAAACTGTGACCTGATTAACTCCAATAGGCGCAGGGCTTTGGCGCTGAAAGTAAAGCAGAACAAAACATCTGGCTACAGTTCTTTTAGCATCTGCTCTTACATGGGTAAGCAGGGCCTGAATGAGATCTCCTCTGACAACTTCAGTGACTTCAGGAGCAGGCCATGTTTGCACAGACATGCCTACTCTGCCTCAGTGCGCAGCACGATGGAGCTGCTTTGCCAAAATGATCAATTTTGGCTGGTTTGGGTTATAAATCACTCTAGTATTTGAATGCAGGGGTGATAGAAATATTGTTTTTCTTATTGTACGGGTAAAGGACAGCAGGCCTGTGCTTAACATGCCCTGATTAAGGGGGTCACCCTAAACTGAACCTCACTTGCTAAGTAGGGGGGTAGGGATGCCAAACCCTCACAAAGAGAAGATTGGTGGTGGTGGTAAAAAATATTTATATATGCTATGGGAGACTCTACTTAAGGAGCCCTAGATACCATTTGACCTGTTCCACTCCAGCATTTAATAACAGAGCTGATTAGACTCAATTAAGAGTCCCTGTTGGTGATTCCTATATGAGTTTAGGAGCTAAGTCTTAGCTTTTGTGAAGAAACAGTGAAAGTTTACATAGAAACTGCACTGACAGTGAGAAGCTGAGGAAAAGGACAGGGCTTAGTGCTCTGCGAGGGTGGGTATTTGCCCACGGTTGTGGTGTTTTCCCAAATTAACATCAGGTTCCTTTTTCCCTTGTAACAAAAGTTTTAGTTTGTTGCAAAAAGACTCAGTGCTTGTGAGAGGGGAAGTATTGTTCTTAGAAGTGCCCAAGGGTGGTGTTTGGTTTTCCCAGATTACTGGGTGGGGGCTCAAACTGGTTCTATTTTCAGTTGTTGGGAGAATCCCTTAGGCATTGAAATCGGCCTTTGTTGGTACCAACTCCACCAGGCAGAAGGGTTACATGTGAAATTGGGATGTGCATTTATACCCATCATCCTCCCCTACCACCATGAAATTGAACAGCATCTGCTCTGATGCTTCCTATCTAATTCCAGAATGAGCGTGTTTTACAGTCTTTAAAAACAAAAAATATAAAATCTAAACAACTACTATAGCTCTAGTGTTTATGACTATCCCAAACTGTGAGATGCTTTCAAGGAGAGTGTTAAGCATACAGCTTTTCCTGAATACTTCAAAGAGGAGGATTTCTTAATGGTGGTGAGAAGTGTCAGATTGACTGCAAGGGTTGTGGTGGATTCTCCACTGCTGACCATTTTTAAATCAGGATTGGATGTTTTTCTAAAAGATCTGCTCTAGAATTATTTTGCAAATGTTGTAAGGGCCATTGTTATACAGGACATCAGATCAGAGGATCACAATGGTCCCTTCTGGCCTTGGAATCTATGAATTCATGTCTTGGATAATGTATTTCTCTCTTTGAGCCTGATGCAGAGGCCAGTGGAAGTCTTCAATGTTTCTGTTGACTTCAACGGGCTTTGGCTCAGGCCCCTGCTCCACAGAAAGCATATCACACGGGCAGAGGCTGTGCAAGATTCCCCATGCTACTCACCTATGTTTTCCATCCAGAGCTAGATGGTTGAGGGGGATCATTTCTTAGTGGAAAGGGTAATTGCTTCTCTGCCATCCTTGGCCTCTTGGTAACAGCTGCCAATTGTGGCAGTGGTTTTGTGCTGTCTCACCAGAAATTGGCCAGGTCCCACCAGCTCATTTCATACAGGCCATCGAACACCCATCCAATTGTAGAACTATTATTATTAAACATTTCTATTACAGTGATGTCCAAAGGCCCCAATTAAGATGTGGACCCCTCTGCACTTGATGCAGTACAGACAAATAAAGAGACACTTAGGACTTGTCTACAAAAACACTGCAGTGGTGCCGCTGTAGCGCTTCAACGAACCTGCTATCAACACCAACGGCAGGGGTTCTCCTGTCAGCGTAGGTACTCCACCTCCCCAAGAGACAGTAGCTAGGTCGGTGGGAGCGCTGGCTACACCAGGGGTTAGGTCGGTTTAATGGCCTTGCTCAGGGATGTGGATTTTTCAGACCCCTGAGTGACAGTTATCCTGACCTAATTTCCTAGTGTAGACCACGCCTAAGTGTGTGCAAACCAACCCAGCAACCAAATGGCTGGTTCGAGGATTGGCAGAGATCCTATGATGATGGAGCACTATACAAGTGTCTGTCAGTCCCATCCTATGGAGTGTATTATCCCCATTATACCCTTGGGTCAAAATCTATTTAATATGAGCCATTCGGATGTAGCTTTATTCCTAATATATTTCCAATGAGTTCTTGTACTCAGGCCTTACTCAGCACAACTCCCATTGTCTTTGCTGAGTCAGGCCCTCAGGATTTGGCCCTTTGTAAATAGTTCTATCTGGCACAACACAAAACAGTGATGCTGAAAACAAACTTTTATTCTCTCCTCCGTCAGTTTCATGTGCTAACATTTATTCCCTTGAAAAGCTGTAGGACGTCCGGTTTCTTGGCAAGTTGCCGTGCAAATGTTCCAGTGTCGTCCAGGGAGTCCTGCAATCCAGCCTGCAGGAGAAGCCACGCACAGGCCGCGTGCTGGCCCGCACAGGCCATGTGCAGGGCTGTAAAGAGACAGGACAGTGACATGGAAATGAAATCCGCAAACAGGGATTTGTATTTCATATGCAACGCAAATGTCAGACTCCCAGGAAAGGGAATTAATTCAGGAAAAACTGGCCACGGGTGAACAATGACTAATTTCTTTTTCAATTATCCCATGCAATCAGTGCCCTGCATTCTGCAGTGGTGAGCCTTGAAACTGCAATGCTGTGTCCATTATGGAGGCAGACAACCGCGGTGGGAAATTAAGTAAGAATGTTTCCGTTTATTTTGGGCAGTAAGGAGCTGCCCGTTCAAATAAAGCACCATCCACCTAATCACTGTACAATATCACTAGCAAGAATGACAATCCAAGATCCTTCAATCAATGGCTGCCACTTTAACAGGAGACTGGCCCCAGCAACCTACAGAATGTGGCCCTGTGAGTCTTGGAAAGGGAAGAAAAGATTTGTACTGTGTGTGGGGAGGTGAAATCTGGTGTGGGGAGGCGACACCAGTGCTGGGTGACAAGGAACGATGGACAGTCATAGGGTGGCACATGTGCTAGGGGTGAGGAGGCCCCCTGTGCTGGGGGGGTCCTGGAAAAGGGAGGGCTCCAGGGTGGAAAGACAATGGATGGGGTCAGCCTAGCACTGGCGTTAGGACACTGGCGGCTGGTGCAACAGCGACCGAACAAGAAAAATAAATACAAGGCGCACTTCCTGCCGGTGAGTGTGGGCCTGACCCCTGCTGCTGGCACCAGGCCCTCAATTAACCCCCCAAACCTCTAACCCCACTCCCCAGGCCAGCCTGGCCCCCCATGTACTCCTAACCCCACCCCCCTGGGTTGGCCTAGCACCCCCCACCCCATGCACACTGAAGCGTGGGGCCCCCCAAAGCACAGGGCCCGGAGCAGTCACCCCGATTCGCCATACCCAAGGGATGGCTCTGACCATGTGTCAGTCTTGCAGAGTAGCAAGCCTGCAGCGTGTTGACCAGGCTGTAACTTGCTTCTAGCATGGCTGTTGTACTGGTAGGAAGTCCTGTCTGCACTTCGTTCGGATAGCTAGGTTAGCCAGTCTGTCTGGCTCCTTTCTTGGCCCAATCCTGCTAGACGCCAAGAGCCTTCCACTTGCTCTCAAATCAACTGGGACTTGAGGATGTTCAGCATCTTGCAAGAGACACTCAGCACCTCACAGCTCTCTGTACAGGAGGATACCCCAAAATACATGACAGACACCCACAATCCTCTGTCACTAGCACAACCAGTTGATGCAGTGTGGGATTGAGGTCCAGATTAAGCCAGAACGCGCCGATACTAATACAGTAAGGCGTCAAGGAGTGGATGAACAAGAGTGGCTGACTCAAGGTCATGGAGGAAAAAATGCAGCTGTACAGGTGACCAGAACCGCTTGCACTGTAACCGGGGCAGGTGAGTGTAACAGAGTCTGAACACACCTGATCTATGTGTAGCCTGGGAGAGAGAGCATCTGTGGGAGAGAGAAAGACACTGACTGATTGACCGGCTGATTAGGGGACTGTTCATGATGATTCTAAAGACAAGTATTTAGACCAACCTGATCACTCTGGAGAAGCCGTGAGTTGCCAGTTCTGGCTGCGCTGAAAACCATTTCGTTTTTAGAAACACTAATCCGAAGGGTGACTCATTTATTATTGTGCACAGATCATGACATTGCCAACTCAATGCAATTACTACGGTGACTAGCTTTGCATCCAAATTCCACTTACTATTCATTTACAAGTCACACGTCTGGCACTGGTTGCAGCTTAGGCATTAAACACACTGTGCTGTGATCTTTCAGGGGCAGGGATCCCGTCTTCTTACCTGTTTTTAAACTGCCCTCTGCAGTACTGATGCTCTAGAAACAACAACCAACCAACCAACCTACCAGAGGGCCTTACCAGATCGACTTTTCCCATCTTTAGCATGTAGATCAGCGCCGAGGGACAACAGCATTTGGATGGTACTTGTATGTCCTTCCTGCATTTTTAAGCACAAACACATCTGTTGCATGATCGTTAAGCAGAACCAGCCCTTTACATCATTCATTTGTGAGCCTAATATAACCTGCAGGAGTGGGAATAGAAAAATTCCTCTGTAAAGCAATGTTTAGAAGAGCTCGCTATATGGCCAATGAGCACCACCATAAGCAAACTGGCAAACCTATGGAGAGCTATAGATAACTTAGGGTGACCAGATGTCCCGTTTTTATAGGGACAGTCCTGATTTTTGAGTCTTTCTTATATAGTCTCCTATTAACCCCCACCCTCTGTCCTGATTTTTCACATTTGCTGTCTGGACACCTACCCTAACTACAGCTGCACAACCCCATAGTACAGACACAGCCTATGGTGACAAAAATGGCTTTTCTGTCGCTGTAGGAACACTACCTCCATGAGCAATGGTAGCTAGATATACGGTATCCTTCTTGCATCAATCTAGCTGTATTTACACTGGGGGTCAGGGCAGCATTGCTATGATGCTCAGGTCTATGGATTTTTCATACCCCTTAGTGCCATAGCTATGTCAACCTAAATTTGAACTGTAGACCAGGCCTGAATCAAATTGCTTTTATCGTCTGCTGGCCAGTCAGCCCTAGAATCCCGATTTACTGTTAACAATACAAACACTCGCAGCTGATGATTTGTTAAAAGGATTAGGCTTCATTAGGAAACTGTTTTCTCCCATACTAAAAATCTGGTCTGATTACTACAGAAGTCTAGGATTGCCACCAATGTGTGTGTGCGTTTTAGATCAGAGACCTATGTCTTATTAATAGCTTCCAACTGAGCTGGATTTGCTATCTATTTGCATTAGCCCGAAGGGCACTGGCATTTTCCAAAGGATTTCTATAATATTTGTAGAATCTTAGAAGAACACAGAGAGATTGCCTCAGTGACATGGACTAATGATCCATCGAGTCCCGGATCCTCTCTCTGGCTGTAGCCAATTTTGGATGCTTCAGAGGAAAATGTAACCCTCACATTTCCCCTAAATAATGCATCTGATCTGGCTGTTTCTTCCTCACTCCTGTTAATTAGGCTTGGTTCTGCAGCATGAATGTGGATAGCCTGTATTTGCACCTCCCCATCCCTTTCTATTCCCCCTATTCACAGCACCCAGTGCATTACTGTATGCACACACTGACAGCAATAAAAGTCGTGAGTTAGCAGATGGCTTAGCTACAAAGGTCTTAGTAGCAAATTGAGTTGAAAGCATAATTTGATTTTAATGTATTTATAAATGCAAAAAAACCCTACAACCCTAAAGCAAATTATGCTGCACAGTGCAAGAGACACTGATTCTCAAGGAGGAAAAAAAACCCATCAAATGTTTTTGCAGATCAGACGGTGTAGCTCTTTGCCATGGCAGAGCTGGGATCTTTTCCAAAGCACATTTACATTCACCTCCCACAAACACATGCTGGCAGCCAAGAGGGCTCTCAACGTAATTTCTCAGTGAATAAGGCAGATGAGCTGTGAGAAAGACCTTCTGCCATGGATGCGATGGGATGGGATAGAGGAGAATAATGTTACTCGTCTTGGTAAGTGCCATTGTTGCATTTGTAAATGAAGGATAAAGTATCTAGACTGTGCCTTCAAAGCTGCATGCTGGAGTTCCTGAGACCATGAACTCCTCCAGGCAGCGACCATCCCTCTTTGTGTGGCTAGAAAGCACTCAGAACATGCTGGGGGCTGCTGCAAACACACATAATAATAGAAGGGATGCAGCAGGGCCGTACTTCCTGAGCCCCCAGGGGGGATTCCAGATGACAGCCTCCGGGGCTCCTGGGTAGAACACTCTGGTGAAGCAACAATGCCACCACTCTTAGTACAGTATGACCAATCCTCTGTGTTCAGCCAGCACTGCTGGTCAATGCAGGGAGGGTGGGTAAAGAGCCATAGTCCATCCACAACCCAGCCCTCCTTCCCACTTTTCGTCCCCTAGGGGCACAGAGGTGTAGTAGGAAGGAGAGGACATTCTAGTCCTTTATTGGAATTCAAGACAGTCCCTGTGCAAGGGGCACAAATGGGAGTGTGCGAAGCTCCTTGTCCCCTCTCAGATCTTGTACACCTGCCCAGGGTCTGGCCAGAATCCAACCCAACCTATTAGCATAAAGGACTTCCCCTCTCACTACTGTATTGGCTGTTTCAGTAGGGTACAGTGCTACGGTCTGAAATCGATAGTTGCACTGATAACTTCCTAGTGCAGAGTCCCAAACTGCTTGGGAGGCAGGAAGAGGATAAGGAGGAAATTCAAACCCTGGGTTACTTCCATCTCCACTCCAACTACTGGAGAGTTGTCAAATTAAGCTGCTGAATCAGTCCACGACCAAGGGGAACCTCAAGCAAACATACATGCCAAAGGTCAGCCCTGCTGACTCCTGCTCTTGAGAGGTGCTAGGTACCTACGGCTCTCATTGTCTCCCTTCAGCTAGCAGACATCAGTACAGACCCCTGCAGACAACAGATTGGTGGGGCAACTCCTGTATATAGCAGAAGACATGGGCAGAAGGTTTTGAAGGCTGTGGCCCTGCCCATGCTCTGTCCTGAGGCCTCACTCTCATTCCCCCTCTCCCCTGAAGCCAGTGGGGATTCAGCTCCAGCCGGTGGCCTGGAGCTCGGGGTTCGGGCTGGCCGGTGGCCTGGGGCAGCTTGGGCTGGCCAGGGAGCTAGCTTCCCCAAAGGGGGGTTTCTCCAGCCGTCCAGGACAGAAGTCGTACCATTCTGCAAGGTGCTAACAGCCAGTCTTCATGGCATTCAGGGCAAAGACCATGCTGACATATGCCATAAGAGAGATGGTGGGGTGTCAACTGACAGACGCATTGCACAGGGAGCGATCAAAAGGAGACAGACCTTGGCTGCGTAATGTAGCGCCGTGAGTTGGACTGACGTTGCTCTCTCATTGACATTGGCACCGAGATCAGAGACAAGGAACCGGATGGCTTCGTCCTGGGCCGTGACTGCTGCCTGGTGCAACGGCTGAGCACCTACTGCATCTGCAGCTGTATAACAGGCCTAGTGGGTGGGAAATAAGGAGCCATGAACAGCTTTGCCAAATTGCCATGAACGATTGCCAATCTGTATACAAACGACGTGTCCGGCCATGACAATGACAATAATGGAAACACATGATATTTTACTCGGCCATCAAAAAAATAATTACTCACCCTAGTCCAGCAGGATTCCGTAATGCTGGTATAAAACCTGTGTGTGTACAGTTGCATCAGCTCATTTATCAAGCTTTGGAAATGATTAGCAAAGGCTTCTGGGCCCAGTTCTCCTTTCCTTTCCACTGGTGTAAATCAGGAGAAACTTTACTGACAACAATGAAGCTACACCTTTATAAAACCAGTACAGGCCCATTGTCTTTCCAAATGCATGCAACACAGCAGTCCAGCTACATACAACAAAGTCATCACTGCACAGTATGCTGACATTTTGATAAGCATCTGGCAAATCAATGGAATCTGGTCCCAACACATAAAGGGACATTGTTAAGTCACATTTGGATTTGCAAATGTGTTTGTACAAGGAGCGGGCCCAATTCTCATTCGGGCCTTCAGGCATGTGAATCATAATCATACTGTTCCATTATTTCTTTACATTAAATTTCAGTTGAACCAGTTTAAGATACACATTCCCCTTTTCGGTGCTGCCAGGTCTCACAATTTTATAGCAAGTCTTGTGCCTATATTTAGTATTTTTCTTAAAACCCCAGCTTCTGGAGTCCGGTGAACAGCTTTCATTGAAAACACAAGTATGTTTTTAGCTTTGATGGTAAGCATAGAAAATTGTGAAGACCAGAAGGCAAATAAAAAGAATGCAAAATGCATTAATACTGTCACGGACCAGGATGTGTGTGGTTAGGCCCAGTGGCTGGAGCAGCAGCAGTCAGGGTCAAGGACTAGAGCAGGGCTGGCACAGGAGCAATCACAGCTTGCAGACACGTGCACTGAGCAGCCATTGGCCTAACGCTGTTGCTGGGCTTAAGAGCCCATCTCTTGGTTCCTCCAGCCAATTGGGCTGTCTGGTTATCTAGTGATTCTGCTGCAAGCCCCCTGTGCGTCAGCTGCAAATCCTCAGTTGCTCACTAGGGAGGCAGAGCCAGCTGGTCCCAGGCTCAGCTGCAGACCCTAATTCCTGACAACTTTTTAAAAAAAATCTGATGGTTCTTAAGCCAATTTTCTGATTTTGAGGGCCTGACACTTGATTTTTGAAAACTTGAAGTTGGCAGTACTGCCTGTTTAGCATTTGCCATCCAAACGCTGCAGCACCAAGCTAACGTATGAGGACCAGGAATGGAACTGTCTAGAAAATGAACAGACTCTTCCTATTGTCCATGCAGGGAGAAATGCAAATGTAAACCAACCTCACAAACCGTGAGACATGAATGCGATTTTTTAATATTCTTTGAGGGTTTCATAGGCTATGTTGACAACAGGACATAAGTAATGAAGTGTTTGTTATTCTGAATATACAAATGGATCTAACAACATCCCTATGATCCTTTTAGAACAGGGGTGGGCAAACTTTTTGGCCTGAGGCCCACATTGAGGTTGTAAAACTGTAGGGAGGGCCGGGCAGGGAAGGCTCCCCAAACAGCCTGGCCTCCACCCCCTGTCTGACCCCTCCCACTTCCCGCCCCCGACTGCCCCCCTCAGAACTCCCGACCCATCCAACCCCCCCCTGCTTCTTGTCCCCTAACCACCCCCTCCTTGGACCCCCCCCACCCCCCGGGACCCCACTTCCTATCCAACCCCCTGCTGCCAGTCCCCTGACTGCCCCACCCCCTAGCCACACCCCTGCCCCCTGACAGGCCCCCTGGGATTCCCATGCTTATCCAACCACCACCCCATTCCCTGTCCCCTGACCGCCCCCCATAACCTCTGCCCCATCCAACCACCCCCTGCTTTCTGTCCCCTGACTGCCCCCCCAGAACCCCCCGCCCCTTATTCAACCTTCCAGCCCCCTTACCATGCCACTCAGAGCAGCATGTCTGGCAGCCACACTACCTGGCCGGAGCCAGACACGCTGCTGCACTGCTCAGTAGGAGCGCACAACCCTGCCTCCCAGAGTGCGGTCCGTGCAGCGGCGTGGCTGCAGGGGAGGGAGGACAGCAGGGGAGGGGCCACAGACTAACCTCTCCAGCTGGGAGCTCAAGGGCCGGGCAGGACGGGCCCACGGGCTGGATGTCGCCCAAGGGCTGTAGTTGGCTGTAGTTTGCCCACCTATGTTTTAGAAGGAAATCAGAGGTCATTGGGAAGAAATACTGGGCGCTACAGCTGTTATAGATAGGGAAAGTTCACTTCCTACACAGCCACAGCAGGAAATCTACTGGTCCTCAGAAATCTACTGCCAGAAGAAACTCTACATGTATGGTCTAAGCATAGGCTAGAGAGCCAGGAATGCCTGGGTTTTAATCTCGGCTTTGACGCCAGCTCCTTCTGTAGCATTGGGCAAGTAAGTCGCTTTACCCACTCTGTGCCTCAGTTTCCCCATCTGTAAAATGGGGATGAGACTTACATCCCTATGTCACAGGAGTGTTTGTGATGATCTGTTACGTAGCAAGTATTTATACAAATCATTTCGAAGACGTAAAGCTCTAAGGCCCAGATTCACAGAGGTACTTAGGCAACTAGCTTCCACTGAAATCATTGGTCGTTAGGTGCTTACATACCTTGAGGAATCTGGGCCTAAGTATTGGGCCTAAGTATTGATCCTCAGGCTGTGATGGCCCTTCTTGCTACTCACCAGTAGCCCCACTGAGCCAGTGCTAACTTGGTAGCAGCTCACCAGTGGGAGTCATGGGCACACATTCTGGTCTTTAGTGGAATCACCATCATTAGCCACACCACTCACTTTTTACTCAGTCCTTCTGTCAGCTTCAGTGGGAGCTTGCCTGAGTAAAGTCCTCCAGATATTGCCCCACACAAGTACAAGAGCTAATATTGTTCTCTTTGGTGAGTGGCATTTTGTATCCGGAACCTGGAGAAAAGGCAGTGTGGGTCTCTTGACACCATACCTTATGCTTTTCTAGAAGCAGCTGGGCTATGTCGATGTGCCCGTTCTGTATCGCATCCATAAAGGGAGTCACTCCGCATTTGTCCCTGCTGTCAGGTTCATAGGGGCACCTTGGAAAGATCATAAAACACGTGCTTGAGACTGGTGTGCCCGGGCTGCTTTGTGTTGTTGGAGCTGTGCACAGCAGCTGGAGTGTCTCACTGTATTTGACCGGAAAGCTTCAGATCTGGACGTGAGGCATTCCAGCTAAATGATCACATGCTCCTCTCTCTTTGTCCTGTGTTGTATCATATTGGGTGCTGGCATGTGCCTTTAGAGTGACCCTGAGCTCTTTGGGGCAGGGAGCTGTTTGGCTCAATTCCTGCAGGATGAATTTCTCCCCCAGGCGTATGAGGGGCAGAAGGTCTATGCGCCACTTACATCACACTTAACGTCTCTGAACAGAACTTCTGTGGGAGATAAGTAGGGCCCAGGCCATGGGCTAGCACAGGGATGAATTGCCCCAAACATGGTGCTACATACATCATTATTATTGCGAGCCAAATCCCAAGGACCTTACTCAGACAGAACTCTCATTGGCGTGAATGGGAATTCAACCTGAGTAAAGACTGAGTCAAAACTGAGAATCTGGCCCAATGACAATACAGTGGGTCAAATCCACCCCATGCCAATAGTAAACCAGGGTTTAGTGGGGCTGGGAGGGGTGTGAAGTTTGATACTGGGAAGACTGTGGATGGAGATGGCTACAGCCTCCCTTCTTCCAAGTGCAGCTTCAACAGTGGGCAGTGCTGGCCAGGAAGGAAGTGTGGCCAGAATGATTCAATGCAGCTTCCCAGCAGACTCTCCGCGGCGAGGACTCTGTGGAGCCCTGGGCAGAAAATACAGCTATCCCTGGCAGCAAGCAAGAAAGAAGGTGGTGCTCTCATCTCAGGGTGAACCCCTGCACTCTGGCACAGTGGGTCTCACTGGTGCAGGCAAATGCAGTAGCTGCGCTCAGTCAAGCCCAGAGGAATGACACCAGGGACAAAGCCCAGATGGTTCTCTCCTTGTTGACATCAGGGACAAAGCCCAGATGGTTCTCTCCTTGTCGCAAGGACCCAGCCTGGTTATGTAATTGGGGCCTTTGTCACAGTGAATTCTGAGGCAATCCAGAGAGTAAATACATCTGAAATCACCATAATCAGCTGTGAAAAGGGAGAGGAAATTGATAGGTTCTCAGGGTTCACAAACATGCAGCTGGGATTTCTAAATGGCATCAACGTTCTCGGTGTCTGTTTAGTCAAGCAAGCCGTGTGCTGTAAATGGAAAGGGGGAGTGGGCTGGGAGGAGGGAAGGGAGAAAGAGAGTGTGTGGGTGGGTGGTTAATTTCACAAAAAAATTAGGACAGGAAGCCTGCTTACCGCTCAAGAAGTGCTTTCACTACGTCAAAACAGCCGTGCATTGCTGTGTGAGAGAGGAAATGGATGGTAATTCATGTTTTCATGTTTCCTCCCACCTAGAAAGGAAAAACAAGTGGGTCTGTGCCCCTTTGGGCTTATTTGTGATGTATAAAGAAGCCCTGAAATATTTTTAATTAAAACCTTTAACTGTTTGTTATTTTTACGTTAGACGTATCAGGAGCATCCAACCGTCTCTACGTCCTCCAAGGACTCTCCAGACAAAACAGGAGAGAGAAGTGAAGTGGAAGCTTTGTTTGCCCTGAACTGAAGTGTGTGTGTGTTTTGAATCTTAACAAACAGATTTTTTCTCCCATTTTGTTAGACCTTTAAGTTAAAAAGGTGCTAAGCAAGACTAGCACAGAACAAAGAGTTTTAAACAATCTGGAAAATATTCCTTTACATTCTCAATTACTCAGGTTTTGCTTCCTTGATAATTCAGCTGGACATGTTTGGTACACCACACAGACCATTGGGAGCTGAGAACAGGCATGCTAGGAACATGCACTTAGCACATCTCCGGGCATTGAGACTTCTGAGGAAAAAACCCAAGGTAAAAAGGATCTGAATTGCGAATATAAAATCCTCTCTGGCCTTTATTAATTCTATGATTCTATGATATTGCAGCAAAATGGGGAGGAACTCTATTTTTACTTTGTAGGCCACCTTCATATAATAAAACCAAACTCACAGCTGCTAATAACAGGTTATTTACTCACTTTGATTAAGGAGGACAACACAGTACATGTTTTGGTCCCAAAGCCAAACACAGAACTGCAGTTGAAGAAGGGCTCTCAGCATATGTTGCAAACTAGTGATAGTCTTAGTTTTAATAGCAGCATTGCCAACCTCAAGAGATCAAAAATCACGAGTCAGACCCTCAAAAATCACAAAATTGAAAAAATTATGAGATTTTTAGTCTGTCTTTTAACTTTCACTCCTGTCTATTCCTCTGCCAATATGTGAGAGGCAATTTTGGGTTGAAAAATCAACCTCTAATGCTCCCAAAATGCACACCTCTCCCTGGCTGCTCAGATGGAGACTTCTGCCTCATCCTTAAGACAGGGGAACTGCCATCCATTTCCTATTACTGTCTCCTGTCTAGATACAGCAGCAGCACTTCCCTGCCTCCCGCTACCCTGGGACCTCGCTACCTGAGACCCAGCAGCGCTACTTCCCTGAAGTCTCATCTCCCAACCTTCAGCTGCCCTAGGACTCTCTCCCTGCTGTAGGGCCGTATGTGAAGGCAAGGCTCAGTAGTGGGGCAGGTCTGTGTCCTTAGCCCCAAGGTCCCCTCACAGAGCTCTGCCCCCATGCCCAGCCCTGAAAATCATAAGATCAGCAGAGTTTCTCATGTCACTGCAACAGTTTCTCCTGCAGGTACCCAAATCCTGTGACATGATCAGTTTGCGAGTTGTGGCAGCACTGCCTTCCCTTGGCTGCTGGAACAGGACTTCCCTTTTCCATCTCCATCATCATCCCCAAGCTGGGGAGCTGCCTCTAAATCCCCTCCATCTCCTGCCCCATCACTGTTCTCTCCACCTCACTCAGCCTCCCTCCTGCGCCCCATGTGCCTTTGCTCCTCCCACTCCTCTGCACTCTCTGCAGCCTTCCTCCTGCGCCCCCCACCTGCCTGCAACTCCCTTCTCAGCCTTCCCCTGCATCCCGTTCATCTGCAACCCCTAAACCTGCCCCCTGCTCCTCATCATTCTCCTCGCCCACCCCTCACAGTGTCTCTGCTAGGGTGACCAGACAGCAAGTGTGAGAAATCAGGATGGGGGTGGGGTGTAACAGGAGCCTATATAAGAAAAAGCCTCCAAAATCAGGACTGTCCCTATAAAATCGGGACATCTGATCATCCTAGTCTCTGCTGCTTCTCACAGTTCCTTTGTTCTGTCCAGCCCTCTGGGCCATACTGTGGCAGCCATTCTGCCGGTGGCATGGCTTCTATCTCATTGCAAACAGTGGGAGGTGGCAGTCAACTTTATTAAGGGTAGCCTCCTTCCACAGATAGACTGTAGGGAAAGAGCGGACGTCTTGCTGGCTTCAAAGCTCAGCTCCACTGACAGTTATAGGAGATGGTGGCCATTTTGAATAATTCGTGAGTTGGCGCCCTTTGCCATGTTTTCACCCCCAAAATCACTAGGGTCATGATAAAATTGTGGAATTGGCAACCCTGTAATAGCAACAGTCGAACAATGGAGCTGGTGTGTTGTGGCCACGGTTTATAGCACAGACCAGTCACACTATGCTCCCTGTCTTTTGTGGTGCCCACCCACTGTCTTGTCTTATACTCAGAGTACAAACTCTTTGGGGTGGGGACTATCTTTGTGTTATGTGTGTCTTCAGGGCCCAGTATAATCCTGATCGCTAATTTGGGTATCTAGGCGTTACTCTTGTCCTGGCTGAGCAGGGTGGTGGTAGGTATGTGATGTCTCCCATTCACACTCACATCTCTCAGGATGACAGCTGGGTGCCAAATGGGAATGCACCTCACACAAATGGGAGGGGGGCTTGGGGCAGCAGCAACCCTCAGCCCTGGGGAGAGCTGGGCACCTCCATGTGTGAACCAGTATCTGCAGGGCCCTGCTTCTTTCGGGGGGGGGGGCAGAGCCACTCTCTCTGCCCCCCAATGTGAGCTGAGATCTAGAAGGGGCTGAGCATCCCATTTCCCAATGCTGCCTCCAGCAGCAGGGAAGGGGCTGGAGGCTCATCCTTCCCCCAGTGCTGCTGCGTTAAGGGGTAAAGAAAGGTCAGAGCAGTGCAGGGGAGTATAGGGAGGAAAGGAAGAGGGTCCAGAACTATACAATAGGGGATGTGGGACCTTCAACTCTGTCCCCTCCCCAACCTCTCCACATCCACACACTGAATTTCTGTCCCCCATTAAAAACAGGCCCCCACACTGCTGAGACCAGGATGGGGAACTGGGGACAGGCATGTTCGGTGCATGGAAAAGACACATAATGCAGAGACTGGCATGCAGCGCTGAGAACAGGTGTACTCTGTACATGGCACTACACACAGCACTGAGATTGTAGTTGGGAGCTGAAAACAGGCAGGCTCGAAGCATACCTCCAATGCAGTGCTGAGACCACGGTAAAGAGCTATTGTAACAGGCTGATTTCATCTCCTATGGGGTGATCTCATTCAGCTGACAACATCTCATTGAGATGAATGGGCCATTTCACACCTGGGTCTGTTATGCTGCAGAAGGACATGAGAGCTCATTCCCCATACATCAGGCCTAGATCTGCATTTCCATTCTCCTGCCCCCCCTCCTGCCTCCAGCTGGTATGTGCACTCTTGACAGCCACACCATCTTCCCACCTCCCCATGCCCCCTCCAAGCTTACCAGGGGCATGGAGTGGCAAGGAGTAGAGTTATGGTCACCCAGTGGTGCCTTGTGAGATTCAACAATATTTAGTTCAGCTGCATTGAAACCTCTGAAAGCCAGGAAATGAAGAGTTAAAGAAACGCTAACAAACTTCAGAAATCCAGGAAGTACAGAAGGTGGATGCCACCCCCACAAGGCAACCTTAGCTCTGTCTGCCCTCCTTGAGTGATGATCCAGTACACCACAGCACACACTAGCACTCTGCAGAGCACTCTGAGAACAGAGCACTTGAGCACTGTTGGACAACGTCTAACTAACACCTTCTCTTCGCTAAAGCAAAACTCAGGTTTAGATCAGGTGTCACAAACTGGAGCTACCTATACTACCCCTGGGCCCACACTCAAACACAGAGCCATTCCCCACAGACAATCTTAGACTTGATAAATGTGACCATCCCTTTACCCTTGCCTTGAGGATTCCTTCTGATACATGGCCTTCACTCGCACCTCCCTAAGCCCCAGAGACCACCACCCTGCCGACAGTCCCCACGGCAAGAAGACCCCTATGTACTGCAGATCGAGGGACATGATCATTCCCCTCTATTCGACATTGGCAAGGCCTCATCTGGAGTACTGTGTCCAGTTTTGGGCCCCACACTACAAGAATGTGGAAAAATTGGAAAGAGTCCAGCGGAGGGCAACAAAAATGATTAGGGGGCTGGAGCACATGACTTCTGAGGAGAGGCTGAGGGAACTGGGATTGTTTAGTCTGCAGAAGAGAAGAATGAGGGGGGATTTGATAGCTGCTTTTAACTACCTGAAAGGGGGTTTCAAAGAGGATGGATCTAAACTGTTCTCCGTGGTACCAGAGGACAGAACAAGGAGTAATAGTCTCAAGTTGCAGTGGGGGAGGTTTAGGTTGGATATTAGGAAAAACTTTTTCACTAGGAGGGTGGTGAAGCACTGGAATGGGTTCCCTAGGGAGGTGGTGGAATCTCCTTCCTTAGAGGTTTTACTGTCAGGCTTAACGAAGCCCTGGCTGGGATGATTTAGTTGGGGATTGGTCCTGCTTTGAGCAGGGGGTTGGATTAGATGACCTCCTGAGGTCCCTTCTGTCATAACCTAGTCCCAGATTTGGACCTTAGCGTCCAAAATATGGGGGTTAGCATGAAAACCTCCAAGCTTAGTTACCAGCTTGGACCTGGTAAAGCTGCCACCACCCAAAAAATTAGAGTGTTTTGGGGCACTCTGGTCCCCCCAAAAACCTTCCCTGGGGACCCCAAGACCCAAATCCCTTGAGTCTCACAACAAAGGGAAATAAATCTTTTCCCTTCCCCCCTCCAGGTGTTCCTGGAGAGATATACAGAAGCAAACTCCGTGAATCTAAACAGAGGGAGTCCACCCTCTCTATTTCCAGTCCTGGAAACACAAGCACTTCCCTCTTCACCCAGAGGGAATGCAAAGTCAGGCTAGTAAATCTAACACACACAGATTTCCCCCTGACTTCTTCCTCCCACCAATTCCCTGGTGAGCTGCAGACTCAATTCCCTGGAGTTCCCCACTAAAGAAAAACTCCAACAGGTCTTAAAAAGAAAGCTTTATATAAAAAGAAAGAAAAATCATAAAAATGGTCTCTCTGTATTAAGGTGACAAATACACGGTCATTTGCTTAAAAGAATATTGAATAAACAGCCTTATTCAAAAAGAATACAATTCAAAGCACTCCAGCAACTATAGACATGTAAATACAAAAGAAAAAAACAATAACCCCTATTGTTTTTATGATCTCTGTACTCACAACTTGGAAACAGAAGATTAGAAAGCAGGAAATAGAAATCCCCTCATAGCCGAGAGAGAGTCAGGCAGAAGACCAAGAACAAAGGACTCACACACAAAAAACCCTCCACCCAGATTTGAAAAAGTCTTGTTTCCTGATTGGTCTTCTGGTCAGGTGCTTCAGGTTACTTTTTTTCCAGGTGAAAGACCCATTAACCCTTAGCTATCTGTTTATGACACGCCCCCCAAATTGCAGACAGTGGGGAAGCTCACTGGCGGCGATTTCCTCCTAGAACTTTAAACTAAAGAGAGTAATACAACACATGCACCTTTACATATACCACTAAGTATATAACTAACAGACTTCTACATTTTAAGAACACTTTTTAACTACTGGATTCTGGGAAACTCTCACGGGAGAGTGCATCAGCTACTTTGTTAGAAGCTCCTGAGATGTGCTGAATTTCAAAATCAAAATCTTGGAGAGCTAAACTCCAACGAAGAAGTTTCTTGTTGTTCCCCTTGGCAGTATGAAGCCACTTTAGCGCAGCATGGTCAGTTTGTAGCTGAAACCGCCGTCCCCAAACATATGGGCATAGCTTTTCCAGGGCGTACACAATGGCATAGCATTCCTTTTCACTGACTGACCAGTGACTTTCCCTCTCAGACAGTTTCTTGCTGAGAAACACGACAGGATGGAAGTTGTGATCCGTTGCTTCCTGCATGAGAACTGCTCCTATACCACGCTCAGATGCATCCGTGGTTACTAGGAATGGCTTGTCAAAGTCCGGGGCCTGAGCACAGGGTCAGACATGAGCGTCGCCTTAAGCTGGGTAAAGGCCTTTTGACACTCATCAGTCCACTTAACTGCATTTGGCTGGGGCTTTTTGGTCAGGTCGGTCAGTGGGGCAGCAATTTGGCTGTAGTGTGGTACAAATTGCCTGTAGTACCCGGCCAAGCCTAAGAAGGATTGGACCTGTTTCTTTGACCTTGGGACAGGCCACTGTTGGATAGCATCCACCTTGGCCTGTAGGGGGTTTATGGTTCCTCGACCCACCTGGTACCCCAGGTAAGTCACTCTGTTTTGGCCTATTTGACACTTTTTGGCCTTAACAGTTAGTCCGGCCTGCCTGATGCGCTCAAAGACCTTTTCCAGGTGTAGTAGGTGTTCGGGCCAGGAGTCTGAAAATATGGCCACATCATCGAGGTAGGCAACTGCATATTCTCCCAGTCCTGCTAGTAGACCATCTACCAGCCTCTGGAAGGTGGCGGGTGCATTTCGAAGGCCGAAAGGAAGGACATTAAATTCATACACCCCCGCATGGGTGACGAATGCTGACCTCTCCTTGGCAGGTTCATCTAGCGGTACTTGCCAGTACCCCTTGGTTAAGTCTATTGTAGAGATGAACTGGGCACGTCCCAACTTCTCCAATAGCTCATCGGTGCGTGGCATTGGATAGTTGTCCGGACGAGTTACCGCATTTAGCTTACGGTAGTCCACGCAAAAGCGTATTTCCCCATCTGGTTTGGGTACCAGAACCACTGGAGATGCCCATGCACTGGTAGATGAGCGGATTATACCCATCTGTAGCATGTTCTGGATCTCCCGTTCTATAGCAGCTTGGGCATGAGGAGACACCCGGTAGGGTGGGGTTCTAATGGGGTGAGCATTACCTGTGTCAATGGAGTGGTATGCCTGTTCAGTCCGTCCTGGGGAGGCTGAGAACAATGGGGCGAAGCTAGTGCACAGCTCCTTGATTTGTCGCCGCTGCAGACGTTCCAGGGTGGTTGAGAGGTTCACCTCTTCCACGCCACCATCTTTTTTCCCTTCATAGTAGACACCGTCAGGCCACTCAGCATCATCTCCCTGGACTGTAAACTGACAAACCTGTAAGTCTCTGGAATAGAAAGGCTTGAGAGAATTAACATGGTACATTCTGGGCTTTAGTGAGGAATTGGGAAATGCTATGAGGTAGTTCACAGTTCCCAGGCGCTCTTGGACTGTGAACGGCCCTTCCCATGATGCTTCCATCTTATGGGTCTGTTGCGCCTTCAAGACCATAACCTGGTCTCCTACCTTGAAGGAACGTTCTCTGGTATGTTTGTCATACCAGGCCTTTTTCTCTTCCTGAGCATCCTTTAAGTTCTCTCTAGCAAGGGCTAAAGAATGTCGGAGGGTGCTTTGTAGGTTGCTTACAAAGTCCAGAATGTTAGTTCCTGGAGAAGGCGTTAACCCCTCCCATTGCTGCTTCACCAACTGTAATGGCCCCTTAACCTCGTGACCATACACAAGTTCAAACGGTGAAAAACCTAAACTGGGATGTGGTACAGCCCTGTAGGCAAACAGCAACTGCTGCAACACTAGGTCCCAATTATTGGAGTATTCGTTGACGAATTTACATATCATGGCCCCCAAAGTTCCATTAAACCTTTCCACCAGGCCATTGGTTTGATGGTGGTACGGGGTGGCAACCCAGTGGTTCACCCCATGCGTGTCCCACAGTTTTTGCATGGTCCCTGCCAGGAAATTAGATCCTGAATCAGTAAGGATGTCGGAGGGCCAACCTACCCTGGCAAAAATGTCTGTTAGGGCCAGGCACACAGTGTTAGCCTTGGTGTTGCCTAGAGCTACTGCTTCCGGCCATCGGGTAGCAAAGTCCACGAAAGTCAGTACATACTGCTTTCCTCTGGGCATCTTTTTTGGGAAAGGACCCAGAATATCCACAGCTACTTGCTGAAATGGGACCTCAATTATGGGGAGTGGCTGGAGAGGGGCCTTGACCTGGTCTTGGGGTTTTCCCACTCTTTGGCATACCTCACAAGACCGGACATACTTGGCAACATCCTTGCCCATCCCCTCCCAGTGGAAGGACTTCCCCAACCAGTCCTTGGTTCTGTTCACCCCAGCATGGCCACTGGGATGATCATGGGCTAAGCTTAAGAGCTTCCCCCGGTACTTAGTTGGAACCACCAACTGTTTTTGCGGCTGCCATTCTTCCCGGTGTCCACCAGAAAGAATCTCCTTGTATAAAAGTCCTTGATCTATAACAAACTGGGATCGATTAGAAGAGCTGAGAGGCGGTGGGGTGCTCCATGCCGCCGCCCAAGCTTCTGAAGGCTGTCATCCGCTTCCTGTTCAGTCTGGAACTGTTCCCTTGAGGCTGGGGTCACCAGTTTTTCCTCAGACTGTGGACTTGGGCTTGGTCCCTCTGGAAGCAATGTAGGTGATGGGGTTGTTTCCGGTGCTGGTGAACTGCTCTCCGCTGGTGCACCTGAGGTTATTTCAGGCTCTGGCTGAGCCTTTTGGGTATGGCTGTCTGTTGCTTCTGCCAGTTCTGGCTCGCTGGCGCCCTCTGGCGTTGAGTTTGAAGATGTGGTTGCACTTGCTGGTGCTGGTTGCTGTTCCAGTTCCGGGCCTGGGACTGGAGGTGCTGTGGCTGTTTCAGTGGTTGGCATGGTATCCGGGTCCACTACCTCTGTCTGGGTCTCTGGTAACACAGACGGGGCGTCTGTGGACGGTTCAGGAACAGGAATGGGTCTGGGAGCTTGCCTGGTTTGGCTACGTGTAACCATTCCCACTCGCTTGGCCCGCTTCACCTGGTTGGCCAAGTCTTCCCCCAGTAGCATGGGGATAGGATAATTGTCATAGACTGCAAAAGTCCACATTCCTGACCAGCCTTTGTACTGGACAGGCAGTTCAGCTGTAGGCAGGTCTACAGCTTGTGACATGAAGGGGTAAATTGTCACTTGGGCCTTTGGGTTGATGAATTTGGGGTCTACAAAGGATTGGTGGATAGCTGACACTTGTGCCCCCGTGTCTCTCCACGCAGTAACCTTCTTTCCGCCCACTCTCAAATTTTCCCTTCACTCCAAGGGTATTTGAGAGGCATCTGGGCCTGGGGATCTTTGGTGTGATGGTGGTGTAATGAATTGCACTTGCATGGTGTTCTTTGGACAGTTGGCCTTGATATGTCCCAGTTCATTACACTTAAAGCATCTTCCATCTGATGGGTCACTGGGCCGAGGTGAGTTACTGGAGACTGGTGAGGTGGAAGAATAGTGTGTCTGTGGCTTTACTTGGGTTGTATGTGGGGTCTTTGGCTGCCCTCGGTTGTAGGGTTTATGGTCGGTGTGCCCCCTGGGGTATTCGTTCCCCTTGACCGTAGCTTTCTTGCTTTCTGCCACTTCCATCCATCTGGCTCCAATCTCCCCCGCCTCGGTGAGATTTTTGGGTTTTCCATCTTGTATGTACCGTGTTATGTCCTCAGGAACACCATCCAAGAACTGCTCCATTTGTAGGAGGAGGTGCAGTTCTTCCAAGGATTTAACATTGTGTCCTGATATCCAGGCCTCATAATTTTTCCCAACGTAGTAGGCGTGTTTGGGAAATGACACATCTGGTTTCCACTTTTGGGTTCTGAAACGCCGACGGGCATGATCCGGGGTTATCCCCATTCTGTATCTGGCCTTGGTTTGAAAAAGTTTATAGTCATTCATTTGCTGCTTAGGCAGTTCAGCTGCCACCTCTGCTAAAGGTCCACTGAGCTGTGGCCTCAATTCTACCATGTACTGGTCTTCAGGGATGCTGTACCCAAGACAGGCTCTTTCAAAATTTTCCTAGAAGGCCTCGGTGTCATCACCTGCCTTGTAGGTAGGAAATTTCCTGTGCTGTGGAACCATAATTGGTGAAGGGTTGTTAGGATTGGCTGGAGCCTGTTGCTTATCCTTTTCTAATTCCAGGGTCTGGCGGTGTGCCTCCCTCTGGAGTTCTATCTGTCTTTTGTGGGCTGCCTCTTCTTCTTCTTGTTTCCTTCTGTGGGCCACTTCTTCTTCTTCTAGTTTTCTTTTGTGGGCTGCCTCTTTGGCTGCTTGTTCTCTTTTGTAGGCTGCCAGTTTGATGCTTTCTTCCTTTTCTTTCAGCTCCACCTCTTTTTGTCTTTTTTCCAGTTGTTGCCTGTGTTCAGCTTCTTTGATTTGTTCTTCAGCCTCCATTTTTGTATTGGAAGGCATGGTTCCTGTTTTCTTGTGTTGGGGTGCCCTCCGGTGTTTATCGTCTGAACTGCAGGTTCTCTGTTGCCTCCTGGGGTCTGTCTAGCAACAGTGCCTTTTTCCCTTTCTTCCTCTAGCTAATTTTTTCAATGTAAAGTAAACCAGAAAAACCACTTTATTTGCATGAGTATAGTGCTGGTATTTGACTCCTAATGGGAGTGCTATTGTGTGACAAAAGACCCGTAACAGCTCCTTAATGGTTTCTTGCTTAATATGCAAGCCACAACTGCCAGAGAGAGCAGGAAAAAAAAATTCTCTCTGGTTCCTTTTTAAAACCAAACTGTTTCTCTCTGCTAAAAAGCCCCTAGCAGAGAAAAGAAAAATATAATATTCCTACTGGCTTCTGGATTGTATCTATCTCACCACTGCCACTCATGTCATAACCTAGTCCCAGATTTGGACCTTAGCGTCCAAAATATGGGGGTTAGCATGAAAACCTCCAAGCTTAGTTACCAGCTTGGACCTGGTAAAGCTGCCACCACCCAAAAAATTAGAGTGTTTTGGGGCACTCTGGTCCCCCCAAAAACCTTCCCTGGGGACCCCAAGACCCAAATCCCTTGAGTCTCACAACAAAGGGAAATAAACCTTTTCCCTTCCCCCCTCCAGGTGTTCCTGGAGAGATACACAGAAGCAAACTCCGTGAATCTAAACAGAGGGAGTCCACCCTCTCTATTTCCAGTCCTGGAAACACAAGCACTTCCCTCTTCACCCAGAGGGAATGCAAAGTCAGGCTAGTAAATCTAACACACACAGATTTCCCCCTGACTTCTTCCTCCCACCAATTCCCTGGTGAGCTGCAGACTCAATTCCCTGGAGTTCCCCACTAAAGAAAAACTCCAACAGGTCTTAAAAAGAAAGCTTTATATAAAAAGAAAGAAAAATACATAAAAATGGTCTCTCTGTATTAAGGTGACAAATACAGGGTCATTTGCTTAAAAGAATATTGAATAAACAGCCTTATTCAAAAAGAATACAATTCAAAGCACTCCAGCAACTATAGACATGTAAATACAAAAGAAAAAAACAATAACCCCTATTGTTTTTATGATCTCTGTACTCACAACTTGGAAACAGAAGATTAGAAAGCAGGAAATAGAAATCCCCTCATAGCCGAGAGAGAGTCAGGCAGAAGACCAAGAACAAAGGACTCACACACAAAAAACCCTCCACCCAGATTTGAAAAAGTCTTGTTTCCTGATTGGTCCTCTGGTCAGGTGCTTCAGGTTACTTTTTTTCCAGGTGAAAGACCCATTAACCCTTAGCTATCTGTTTATGACACCTTCCAACCTTGATATTCTATGATACTGCTACTGACACAGCCTACAGAGCTCAGCACTGAAATAAAACATTCTTGATACTGGCAGGTACATGTGGCCTTTTCTCCTATTGCAGTCACAGCTCTGCCAAGCTATTCTAACTGGTCCCTCTATCATTCAGCACACCTCACACAGTGAATGCAGCTGCAGCACTTGCACATTAAATGCGGGAATTCCAATCTATGGAACACATCACAAACAATGATGGCACACTGTCTTAGTCCTTCCTCATATCTACTTATTATAGACTCATACATTTTAAGGCCAGTGGGACTATTAACGAGTCTGACCTCCTACATAACATATGTTAGAGAATTCCATACAGTTCAAAGCTCTGTTGCACCTAATATCTTGTGTTTGATTCTAGCATCTTCCAGAAAGGGTTGACTAGAAGATTCCAAGAGATGGAGAATCCACCATTTCCCTTCGCTGTTTGTTAAGTTTTGCACCATCCTTACTGACCCATTCCCAGGGGTTATTGCCAGCTCAAGAGGGGCAGAATTAAGGTTCTGTTGTGGGAGTGATGTGAACCTTAACTGTTCATTTCTTGGTTGTCAGAGGTTTGAGCGTAGCTGAACTCAACGTTCTGGAAGGGCACAACACACAGATAGGCAACCTTAACTCTGCGTTAATAAAATTTTGGGGCACTTAGTTAATTAATCCTCAAAGTATTCATGTGAGGCCTGGTAAGTATTATCCCCACTCACAAAATATTAAACTGAGGCACCGACCTGTTAAGAGACACTGAGAGAATGAGGATCCGATCACTAGACCCCACTCCCTACCATGCACATGACTAATGTTATTAGACTATAAGACACACTTTGCACAGGTGTAAAAGTGTATATAACATATAAAAGGTGTATATAACATTCAAGGCAGTGGAGAATCAGGCCTGCATGCTAATCCAAGTATGCTCCCAGTTTAGTAACAGCCTCAACACTGATTATTCATACCCCTAGCAGGAATACATTTTCACTCTTCACACAGGCACAGATCAAAACTGCTCTTTTAGGGGCAACTGCAAGTGACAAAAATTATAGCCTTATGCGCTTCTAATCCCTGAATGACACAAACTCTTCTGGGGCCATTAGAAGTAGGGTCTATACCTGCCGTGTGCAGAGGAGTTCTCTTGATTTTACTTTCTGTGTTCCAGCTGCTCGGAGACACAGTGAGCAAGTACTCGATGATCTGGGGATCACCCTCCCGACTTGCTATATGGAAGCAATTCCAGCCATCTTTGTTCTTTAACAATGGGTTTGCTCCATGCTTAATGAGATCTTTAATCACCTCCACATTCTTCCTGGTGCAAGCCATCATGAGAGGAGTCCTTGAAAAGAGAAGGAAGAATAAACACACAGTGCATCCTCATACCACCAGCTGCTCCACAGCAAGCCCCTTACGAGCCAGACTCCACTGCTGTAACAACTGAGTCTGCAGCAAGATTTAAGGCTGGTTGTGGCCAAAGAGGGTTCCAGCACAGCGTGTGGGTGCAGGTCACTTGCCAGGATTATCTGGGGTATACCTCATTCAATCATTTCCCTGGCATTTGCAGGGGCCTCCAGCAGATCCCTCCTGTTCTCTGCCTATGGCACGAAGCAGTCTAGTCTCTTGCGGGCTGCAATATTTTGGTCTCATTTTGGTTGTTGGGTATAGTTTGAGGGTGCTGGATGGTGTTGGTGGCCTGTGACATACAGCAGGCCAGACTGGCTGAGCTAGTGTTTCCCTTCTGGCCTGTGATTCTATGACAGTTTGGCCAGCCAGTGTGGACTAGAACTATGGACCCAGGGAACACATTGTTATCATCTTATCCTCTTGCAGCCAGCCTACAGACAGGATAGATGACCTACTAAAGCCACTACAAGCTGGGGGAGATCTCCTTTAGTTCAAGTGATTGAGGTGCTTTTGAAGCCAAAGTCCGGGATTCTATCCCTAATGACATATGTGGATGGTTTGGCTGATCATCAACATCCCTATACAAGTGCAGCATATGAACTCACGACAGATTTTAGAGCACCATTTTCTCAGTTAGTTTGTTCACTGTGCTCCCTGGCTGGCTGTACCACTTGGGCCCAAGTGAGTTTAAACCAGTTTAAACATTGCTACAGCAGAATAACCAGAGAAAGAGCCAAAGGGTGACACTGGAAAATCTTCTCATCACAAGCAACCAATCAATTTATTTGCACATTGGCATAACAACACGCTCTTGTTTTCCACTAAAATAACAGAAAAGAAAGGCAGTATGTGCTTGAGATTTTCTGTTGTAGCTGCAGCCGGTCAGATCAGTATTTTTACCCCTACTGTCCCATTCCCTTCATCAGCATCGACAGGTGTGACAGCAGTGATGAGCTGCCAAAAAATTAACAACCAGTTCCCTCCTCCTCACTCCACGAGGGGGGTTGTGCCCCTCCCGTCCCAGGGGACTCCTGCCCTATCCAACCCCCGACATTCCTTGACGCCATCCCCCCGGAACCCCTGCCCCATCTACCTCCCCTTCCCTGTCCCCTGACTGCCCCTCGCCACCCCCATCCAATCCCTCCTCTCATTCCTGATGGTCTCCCGGAACCCCTGCCCCCATTCAACCCCATTCCCTGCCCTCTGACCATCCCAACCCCTATCCACGAAGACCCCTATCCACCCACCCCCGAACTCCCCTGCCCCCTTCCAACACCCCCTCCCTGCTCCCTGCCCCCTTACCATGCTGGAGGCTGAGCCGGGGCTGCTCGGCTGGGGGTGCCTGGCCAGAGTCGGGGCTGGGCTGGAGCCACGCTGCTTGGCCGGCCGGAGTCGGGGCCGGGACCAGAGCCGGGCTGTGACCGGGCTGTGCAGCCAGGACCAGAGCCGGGCCGCACCACCGGGACCAGAGCCGGGGCTGGGGCATGCTCCCTGGCTGGGACCAAAGACGGGGCCGGGACGCGCCGCCCAGCCGGGGTGCCTGGCTGGGGCCAGGGCCAGAGGTGGGCCAAGCCGCCGGAGCCGGAGCCGGGCCGCGCCACCTGGCCAGGACCGAAGCCGGAGTCGGGGCCGGGGCGCGCCACCTGGACGGGGCCAGGGATCTGGGCCACACTGCCCCTCCCAGGAACCCTCCTCGCTCCCCTGCCACACTCTCACCTGCGCAAAGCCGCCCTTCTCAGCGCTCCCAGGCTTCCCGCATTCAGGGGAGGAGGCAGAGGTGAGCTGGGGCTGGGGGCAGGGCGGGGAGCTGCTGGAGCTTTACGGGTTGTTAAATTTAAAAGCCCTTTTCGAACCAGTTGTCCCGCGTGGGACAACCGATTCTAAAAGGGCTTCTAAATTTAACAACCAGTTCCTGTGAACCAGTGGGAATTGGCTCCAGCTCACTGTGTGACTGTAAATAACAAATCACAAATTGGACAAACCCCTTTTCCAAGTCAATATGCGCCAGCCTCACAGTGAGATACTTATGCGGGGCAATCAGCACAAGCGTGATGCTTCATACAATCTTTTTTTAACACATTCAAGACTGTTCTTGTTACATTGTGGTGTGAAAACTTGATACGATTGTGGATAGCATTGGCATCTTCCTAAGGCCTTGAGGACCATCCCCAACTGGTCTATATAATAAAAGTAATGACTACCTGTACTTAATATTGTGACTCCTCCATCTGAGAATCTCAGCATCCCTCATAAGCGTTAACGATCACTCTTATGTCCAGTAGAGAAGTAAAGAATTATTATCCTCATTTAACAGATGGGGTAACTGAGATACAGCGTGATTTGCTGAAGGCCATAGCAAGTCTGGCAGAGTCAGGAACAGAACCCACCTAGCTTGACACCCAGTCTGACATCCTAACCACAAGACCCTCCTTTTATATGTAGGTAAAATAAGTGCATACAACTGTAATAATATTTGATGGTATTGCCCATTTTTTAATTTAACTGCAATAAACTACATTGATCAGCTGTGGCTTCACCCTGCTGCCACGGTCCACATTTGAGTAGCAGGACACACTTTTGGCACCACCTGACTAGCATCTGACTCTTGTACTCATCTACGCACGTTTAACTTTACACATTAGTAATCCCATTGACTTCAATGGCACTACTCACATGCAAGAGTGCCTAGTGATTACAGGGTCAGGACCTACATTTGCAGTCTCCTAGTATTTCTTTCACCCTTGCAGTGTGTACTTTTTGAGCATTCTTGTGTGCTCTAAGCAGATCAGAAGACCTGGTCCCTGTCCCCAAGCAGCTTACAACCTAAACTAATCGTCTTCTGCACTAACACGTCTCCAGAAAAACAGCAGCAGCAGCAAAGGTGCCATCCCTACCAGGCAGCACTACATTCAGCTCAATGTTAAATTCAGTCTAATTGGACCATATAAACACTAATGTAATAAAGAATTGACAAGTCTGAACAACACTCCACTAAATTCTCTCCCTTTATTCCCAGGATGGGATTATAACCTATTTATTCTTGGGAGATTTCTTCAATCCAATCTAGGGCAGACACCCTGGAGACTGTCTCTCTCTCTCCATCCTTAGAATTTTTCTTTTTCATTTTACAATCTCACCTCCTCTTTGATGCCATTAGGGAGCGACAAATAGTGTCTTTATTTTAACAGCTGCTACAAGCAGTCTGGAAACTCAGGGGGCATACTTTATAGTCATACATGGTCTGTGCCTTAGTCCTGGCAAGACCACTGCATTACCCAGCTCCTTCCATGGAAAACTGATTACTCCAGACTGCATGCAATTTGCAGCAGAAGACTGCCGCTTGGCTGGCTGGGCTGCTACCAAACAGTCACCCTGAGCTGCTCCTTCACTGACCTGTTTAGTTAGCCTACATGCCAGTTTAAGGGACTACAACGTGACGTTGGCTTCAGTGAAGTAAGTAACTTTTGACCAAATACAGGCCAATCAGCATTGTTGTTAAACAATGAGTGCATAATAAATCATAATGTATAACAAAAGGGAGGGAAAAAAATCCCTTAGAGTAAAATCTTGAAAATCCTCCACTGATTTCCATACCCCTTGCTGCATGTGGTGTCTAGTGGTAGATACAGAACCACACAAGTTAGAGACAGAAAAAGACATCACCGGCTCCATTTCCTGGCAGTATTGTATTGTTCCTCACAATGCAAACTGAAGAACTTTGTCTAGCCTTGTTTTCAATGTCCCAAACAAAGAGGCCTCCACGATTTTCACAGCATGAAGAGTCTAAGCTCTTTTCTCAGGTTATATCTACACTACAGAGCCTATGCTGGTATTGCCCCTACTGTAGATGCAATGTACCCTGATCAAAACAGGAATTCTGCTGGTGTAGGAACAGCCCCTCCTCAAACAACATTAACAATGCTGACAGACGCACTCTTCTTTTGGCATAACTGCGTCTACACTGACCGTTTGAGCATAGCTATGTCACAAGGAATGTTGTTTTTCCACAACCATGACCAACACGGCTATGCAGTATAAGTTTTAAGTGTAGATCAGGTCTCTGGTTTTAAACTGGGGCATAGGGTGAGTGGATGCATATTTCTGTTAAGGGTGAATCTTTTCCCTGTCCCCCAATTTTGTCATGCGTTGCATGAATAGTATCTGTGCACCCAGAGAGTTTAGTAATTGGGTAAATAAATAAAGTGAACACTAGATCTCACTTTCAGAAAGTTTTCCCATACTACTCCTTACATGTATCTTTTTACCGCACTAACCTGATATAAGCAATGATTTAACAATTTAACTGCTAGCATAGACGGGACAAAACTTTTACATTTACAGAAAGCACGATCAGTAAAGAGTCCTGTGGCACCTTATAGACTAGCAGACGTTGAGCATGAGCTTTCACGGGTGAATACCCACTTGCATCCGACGAAGTGGGTATTCACCCACGAAAGCTCATGCTCCATCCAATATGTCTGTTAGTCTATAAGGTCACAGGACTCTTTGCTGCTTTTACAGATCCAGACTAACACGGCTACCCCTCTGATACTAGAAAGCACGATGTATTCTCAAATAGGTAGAGATTTAATCTTCTCTTTGCTAAACTATGCAATATATAAGGCCACAGATTGGTATGCATCTTCAATCCCAATGCAACTGCATTCCAGGGCCAGAGACTGGAAAAACAAGTATGTATCGTTGCTTTTGGAATTCGTAGGAATGAAAGATGCCATGGGAATATAATGGTATCAACACATCTAGATTTGCTATGTGAGACAAATATCTTCTTCCCCTGCTCACACTTATTATGTCAATGTCAGGAGTACTAAACTGACTAAGGGATTTATATTGATAAGGATTAGGTTACTGCCTCCTATTCATGCTCTAATTTCAACTTTAAATATTAACTGAGAATTCTTTGCTGCCTCATGTGATGGAAATCCTGTCCCTCCACCACCTTGGTGAATAATACAGCTTCATTTCCTTGTAATAATACTTTACATTTATATAGCAATTTTCATCTGAGAATATTATTATTATTTGTATTACCATATTGTTATTTGTGTTATCAGGTCCCCATTGTGCTAGCCATTGTAAGTGCTTTCCAAATATCAGTTAATTAAGGCTCACTATACCACTCAGAAGTAGATATTATCATCTGCCCATGAATTTCTCATTCACTCATCCTTTTATCTGGGCACTCTAGATTTTAAAGGCAGAAAAACGAGCAAAAGAAGATTAGTAATTTGACTGGGGTCATTCAGTGAGTCAGTGGGAGATCTGGATTAGATTATGATTCCTGGACCTATGTGCCAACTATTAGACAATGCTTTCTCCCCTCCTCCCCCCACAAACACATTTCAAACACTAGCCAGATCCTACAGTGAAACAAGCCAGTCACTTACCAGTCTGCCTTTTTCAAGCAGTCAATCGTTGCACCTTTATCCAGCAGATACAACACACAGTCCCTGTGACCCATGGAAGCCGCTTCATGGAGGGGCCTTTTGTAGTCATTATTAAACATCTCGATGTCCATTTCCAAGGCTTCTACTAAATGGGTCAAAACATTCAGGTGACCGTGCCTGGCTGCATAGTGCAGTAGAGTGTCCCCAGATTTCCCATAGTGTTTCCGCCTCACTTCCTTGCTCATTTCCTCATCTCTCTGCAACTCCTCTTTGAAAAGGTCTAGCCTGCCTTCTTGAATCAGCCTGAGAAGTTGTTTCTGATTTTCTGCTTCAGCCATAGAGGAACTGTGGCTCCTAAGTCATTCAAACAAACAAACAAACAAGCAGGTTTGGGGCAGGGGGATTTCAAAATAAAATTAGTGATGCCATTTTAAAGGCTAATTGGAAAATCTATTATCATAAAAACAGTCTTAATATAAATCCAAAACAAAGGTGTCTCCCACCCAATGAATCGAAGGTGGCAAGTCTCTGAACGTGACATCACCGGCTTAAAATGTCCACAGGAAAATATCGAGAGACGGTGTATGTTTGTGAGCAAGGAGGTTCCTAAGTGGGCAGGGAAACTTAAGTGGATAAGAAATTCTTACAATCGATGTCATAAAAACAGCTTTTATAAATAAAAATGCTCCCTCCCATACCTGAACTGAAGATGCAATAAATAAGTCAGTATTGGATCTTATGCATAAACACAGCAGTTAGTATTTAATCCCAGGATTTTCAACAGTCAGCTGTAAAATTATCATCTTAACAACGCTAAAAAAGCTTGTGGGATCAGCTAGACAAAATGAAAAAGACCCAAGCTACTTGCATGTGTCACATTAAAATGAGTAAAGGCTCACATCAGATACACCAGAGTCCACTGACGGCTTCTATAGCTGCTGCTGCAGGGCTGTGCTGCACTGAATTCCGTCCCCTTACACAAGCTGCCTTCTTCTTGTGGACAAACAGCGTTTGCCCTGATGCTTTATTTTAGGCTGGTGGGTAAGGCTGCAACTGGTAGGGGACCCATATGTCCCATTTTGGCCATGATAGTCCCTTTTTTAAGCCCTGTCCTGGTCCTCCCAACTTTTTTTTTCCAAAAGGAGGCATTTGTCCTGTTTGCTCTTGCCAACTTGATCAGTTGGCAAGAGCAAATGGAACTGATTCCCCTTTTTTGTGCGATGGAACGTGGGGGGTGGGAAGGGATGCCAGCCCCTAATAGAGGAGGAAGGGGGGCGGGGAGTTCCAGCATGCAGGGGAGAGGGCTGGCAGGGTTCCAGCAACAGGCAACAGCCTCCTGAGGGGGGACCCGCAGGGTTCCAGTGATGGACAACAGCATTGCGCGGGGGTTGGATGAGGCCCTTGGGCAAGCAGCTCAGGGTGTCCCGTTTTCTCTTTGGGAAATATGGTCACCCTAGCAACTGTGGACTCTGGAGCCTTAGTTCAAGTCCCTTGCCTTACTGGTAGCCAGATGGGTGATGTTGGGCAAGTCACTTCACTAATCTGTTCCTTGGTTTCCGCATCTGTAAAATGGGGATCCCAAGCTCCTTTGTAAAGTGCTGGGAGATCTACTGATGAGACGGGCTGGAAAAGAGCGAGATATTATTATTACCGGCTGGACTAGTCTGGCACCCGGCTTCCCCCAATGGCCACTGCTGGCCGCGCCCGATGAAAGCCTAACACCGCCCAGCAATGTACGGTGGTGGCAGGAGAGAGAGGCCATCGCTTCCCGGCTCCAGCACCTTCGCCCATTGCCCTGTATTGCCCCTTCCTGCCAGAATGCCCCTCGAATGCTGGGGGGGGTCTGTCTGAGCGGGGCAGAATGCCCCCCGAATGCTGGGGGGAGGGTCTGTGAGTGGGGCAGAATGCCCCCCGAATGATGGGGAGAGGGTCTGTGAGTGGGGCAGAATGCCCCCCGAATGCTGGGGGGGGGTCTGTCTGAGTGGGGTAGAATGCCCCCCGAATGCTGGGGGGGAGGGTCTGTGAGTGAGGCAGAATGCCCCTCGAATGCTGGGGGGGAGGGTCTGTGAGTGGGGCAGAATGCCCCCTGAATGCTGGGGGGAGGGTCTGTGAGTGGGGCAGAATGCCCCTCGAATGCTGGGGGGGAGGGTCTGTGAGTGGGGCAGAATGCCCCCTGAATGCTGGGGGGAGGGTCTGTGAGTGGGGCAGAATGCCCCTCGAATGCTGGGGGGAGGGTCTGTGAGTGGGGCAGAATGCCCCCCGAATGCTGGGGGGAGTCTGTCTGAGCGGGGCAGAATGCCCCCCGAATGCTGGGGGGAGGGTCTGTGAGCGGGGCAGAATGCCCCCCGAATGCTGGGGGGAGGGTCTGTGAGCGGGGCAGAATGCCCCCCGAATGCTGGGGGGAGGCTCTGTGAGTGGGGCAGAATGCCCCCCGAATGCTGGGGGGAGGGTCTGTGAGTGGGGCAGAATGCCCCCCGAATGCTGGGGGGGAGGGTCTCTCTGAGCGGGGCAGAATGCCCCCCGAATGCTGGGGGGAGGGTCTGTGAGTGGGGCAGAATGCCCCCCGAATGCTGGGGGGAGGGTCTCTCTGAGCGGGGCAGAATGCCCCCCGAATGCTGGGGGGGAGGGTCTCTCTGAGCGGGGCAGAATGCCCCCCGAATGCTGGGGGGAGGGTCTGTGAGTGGGGCAGAATGCCCCCCGAATGCTGGGGGGAGGGTCTCTCTGAGCGGGGCAGAATGCCCCCCGAATGCTGGGGGGGAGGGTCTCTCTGAGCGGGGCAGAATGCCCCCCGAATGCTGGGGGGAGGGTCTGGGAGTGGGGCAGAATGCCCCCCGAATGCTGGGGGGAGGGTCTGTGAGTGGGGCAGAATGCCCCCCGAATGCTGGGGGGAGGCTCTGTGAGTGGGGCAGAATGCCCCTCGAATGCTGGGGGGAGGCTCTGTGAGTGGGGCAGAATGCCCCCCGAATGCTGGGGGGAGGGTCTGTGAGTGGGGCAGAATGCCCCTCGAATGCTGGGGGGAGGCTCTGTGAGTGGGGCAGAATGCCCCCCGAATGCTGGGGGGAGGGTCTGTGAGTGGGGCAGAATGCCCCCCGAATGCTGGGCGGGAGGGTCTCTCTGAGCGGGGCAGCAGGCCCGTCGAGAGACGTTCGGGCCCTGGCACACGGTGTGACCCAGGCCCCACCCGCCAGAGGGGTGTTATTTACACAGACGTTTCGGGGCCACAATCGTCCCCCCTCCCATCAGCCCCACCCTGACACAGAGCCCAGGTCCCTGGGGCTTTGCCATGGCGACGCTCCCCATCCCCCACCCCCGCTGCAAGGTGACATCACCCCAGCGCGAGGTCTCCATGGAGCGGCCTGATACCACCCCGTTACATCAGCATGACGTCACAACTGCGAATGACGCCAGCGTGACGTTGCGATGACATCACAGCGTGTAACCTGCGGGCGGGGCTGTTGATGTTACCGGCAGCCCCAGCGTGACGGCCCCCGCGAATGTTAAAATGGACACGGGCGGGGGTTGGGGGGAGGGTCAAGTAAACAAACTCTGGGAACGTTTTCGCTCGTCCCTTGGCCGAGTCCCGCCCCTCACTGAGCCAGGACGAGTCTCATTGGATGGGCGCTGAGCCCGCGCGCTCTCTGATTGGCGCGCGGCGGAGTCAGTCAGGCGGGGGCCGGGAGCGGGATCCCGGGAAGCCAGGCGGGTTACGCGAGCAGGACTTTGGAGTCGGGAAGTCGAGCTGCCCCGGCGGGCTCCGAACGCCGGCGGGACCAGAGTGAGGCTGGTTCGGCTCGGGCGGGGCTCGGCACTGTCCGGGGGCGGGGCTAGGGCCTGGGCGGGATCGGGGTCTGCATTGGGGGCAGGGATAGGGCCTGGGGGTGGAGGGGTCTGTCTTGGGGGTGGGGATCGGGGTGGAGGGGTCTACGCTGGGGGCAGGGATCGGGGTCTGCATTGGGGCAGGGATAGGGCCTGGGGGTGGAGGGGTCTGTCTTGGGGGCCGGGATCGGGGTGGAGGGGTCTGTACTGGGGGCAGGGATCGGGGTCTGCATTGGGGTGAGGGGCAGGGATCGGGGTCTGCATTGAGGTGGGGGGCAGGGATCGGGGTCTGCACGGGGTTAGGGGGCAGGGATCGAGGTCTGCATTGGGGGCAGGGATAGGGCCTGGGGGTGGAGGGGTCTGTCTTGGGGGCCGGGATCGGGGTTTGCATTGAGGTGGAGGGCAGGGATCAGGGTCTGCATCAACGCAGGGTTAGGGCCTGGGGGTGCTGGGGTCTGCATTGGGGGCCGGGATCGGGGTGGAGGGATCTGCCCTGGGGGCAGGGATCAGAGTGGAAGGGTCTGTACTGGGGGCAGGGATCGGGGTCTGCATTGGGGTGAGGGGCAGGGATCGGGGTCTGCATTGGGGTCAGGGAGAGGGTGCAGGGGTCTGCGCTGGGGGCAGGGATCGGGGTCTGTATTGGGGTGGGGGCAGGGATCGGGGTCTGTGCTGAGGGCAGAGATCGGGGTCTGGATTGAGTGCAGGGATAGAGCTTGGGGGTGCAGGGGTCTGCGTTGGGGTGGGGGCAGGGATCGGGGTCTGCATTGGGGTGGGGGCAGAGATTGGGGTCTGCATTTGGGTGGGGGCAGGGATAGGGCCTGGAATGGGAGAGGTCTGGATTGGGGGCAGAGATCAGGGTGGAGGGGTCTGCATTGAGGGCAGGGATTAGGGTTTGCATTGAAGTGGGGGCAGGGATAGGGCCTGGGGATGGATGGGTCTGTACTGGGGGCTGGGATCGAGTTGCGGGGTGTCTACATTGAGGGCAGGGATAGGACCCGGGGGTGGGGTCTGCTTTGGGGATGGGGGTGGAGGGGGCATGTAGAATAGATAATGCTTATAGGAGCCTTGGTGTTGCATTGGAGAATTAATGCCCTGGATAGTATTCCCAAGATGAGGGGCTTCATTCAGTTGTTCATTGGGATCTTTTAAGTTTTTCAGCCATTAAAGCAAAAGTGCTATGATTTGATTTTAAAATAATAATTCAGATTGGTATTCCTGTTAATGAAGTATTTGCATTCCCTACTTTGACTTCTGTGTCCACTCTCCTTTTAAGAGAGAAACAATTTTTTTTTCATTGGAATATTTTTCAAAAGCATCTGATCTTGAAGAGCAAATCATTTTTCCTTCCTTAGACATTTGCTTGTGGTATGTTTTCAGGCAGTGAAGTGTTGGTTGTACACCTCTACCCCGATATAACGCCGTTGTGGGGAGACAAAAATCCCTACTGTGTTATAGGTGAAACACCATTATTTCGGGGAAATGGTAGCAGGGTTGCAGCTGTGATTTAAAGAGCCCGGGGCCCCGGCCGCAGGGAGCCCCAAGCCCTTTAAATTGCAGGCAGAGCCCTGCTGCTACAGCCTTGGGGTAGCAGCAGCAGGGCTCCAGTGGTGATTTGAAGGGCACGGGGCTCCCCGCAGCAGCTAGAGCCCCGGACTCTTTAAAGCACCGCTGGAGCCCCACTGCTACCGCGCTATATGCGAACCCATGTTATATCGGGTCGCGTTATAGTGGGGTACAGATATATAAGACCTCAGAAACCCCAGGGGTTGTTGCTAAAGCTCTTAGTGGTGTGTAATAGCTCTGAGGCAGAGGAAGAAGTAAAGGAAAATGACTTGACCTGTTGATGCTAATGTAAACCAAAAGCACTTACTGGCTTCATAGATATTCTGGGTATGGTGTATGGTATGGGATCTCCTTCTCTACCATTTGATTATAATAAAGAACTGAAGCCAAGTGATCAGTGTGGGCTGGATGCTTTTATTGCAGCTGGAAGCTTTATTGCACATGGTCATTTTAGATCTTAATTCATAATTCTGTAACTGGAAGTTAGGTCATCTATCTTTGTCAGTCCCTGTTATCAAAATAAATGTGTTCTTGCACATTTCTGTTTACAGTATAACATTTTAAAATTGCTCGCAACGTTTTGTAGTTTACTGCCAACAGTAAAGATAAGAGCAACACTGCAAATATATCTGAGTAGAGGTCCCAGTTACGAGTTTGCAGCTTTTGTGTGTAGATAAAAGTTTAACAGGCCTAATACCTGGATATATCCAAAGCTTTAGCCTATTTATGCAACAGGCTTGAAGACTCATCTGCATTACAGTTTTTTGTTGTTGTAACCAAATCTCTAGACTTAGGCCTGGTCTGCACTGGAAACTTAGGTTGACCTAGCTATGTTGCTCAGAGGAGTGGAAAATTCACAGCTTTGAGAAACAGAGTTAACCTAAGCCCAGGTGTGGCTGCCACTAGGTCGATAGACGAATTCTTCTGTTGATCTAGCTAATGCCTCTCCAGGGGGCAGATTTACTACAGCATTGGCAAAAATCCTTCTGCCGCTATAGCAGCTATCTGTAGTGGCGTAGCCCATTCAGACCGGAGGGTATCCCAAAGTTCTGCACAGTGATGAATTAGACACCAGGAGTGACGTTATTGTGTAAACGTTATACGTTCCACATAGCTTTGAATGTTACCAAGTGTCTTGATGATGTATTTTACTCTCCAGTGTAGCTTCAAAGCTCTGTATAAATTTCTGCATAGGCTACTGAAAGAGAGTATGTTAGCTAAGAGGTGGGGATCATTGCATAAGCATAAGGCTTTTATAAATGAACTGATCCCTGATGAACTGATTGTCGCACCTACCAAAGGCACAGCATGTCACTTGAAAATAAACCTAAACGTAATTCAATTAACAGCCATGCGATTTTCTTTTCATGTTGGTACCAGTGAGAGCGTTTAAACGAAAGCACCTTACAACCAGTGACTGTGAAGCATTCAGCCAGAGCAGAGAAGGCTCATCTTCCCTGACACAGCCTTTCAGTCAAAGACGGGCGAGCAGAGATCTAAACAGGGGCCTCTACCCTACATACAGGACCAAGAGACAGCAAGAAGGTACAGGGTTTCCGAACAGGTTAAGAGCTGAGAGAGAACTGTTAATATTGCTTCTGTGCAACAGGTGGAATTTAACCTCAATTACAGCTCTACCCCGATATAACGCCACCCGGTATAACCCGAATTCGGATACAACGTGGTAAAGCAGTGCTCTGGGAGGGTGCAGGGCTGCACGCTCCGGCGAATCAAATCAAGTTTGATATAACGCGGTTTCACCTATAACGATTTTTTGGCCCCCGAGGACGATGTTATATCGAGGTAGAGGTTTACTGTGAGCAGTTACTGAGGGAAGAGCAGTGGAGGAGGTTTCATTGAATGTCCACAATGAAAGAAGTTGATTGATCCATACTGTAATCACCCTTTGGTATAACTGTACTTAAGCAATGACAAGCGACTTAGGAGAGAGCTACTTTTAGAGTCATGAGTCCTTTCTCCCTCCAAGGAGAGTGAGTCCCACACCAGGGCGGTGTTAAGTCCTGGTTAACACCAACTCCAAATGTCTCCTGCCTTTCTCTTGCTTTGAAAAGCTGAGCTGCACTCGCCAGCCTCATTAGACCAGCCTGCTTGGTGCAAATGGCGGCCCTAATTGAGATACACTGCAGCATCTGCAGTTACGGAGATACTCCTGGCTATTCGTTATTTAATATGCGTTCTCATTTAGTTCGTTCTCTAATTGTTTGTTGGTTAATACTCTATAGCACCTTCCATTCAGGATCTCAGTGCACTTCACAGCATTAACTAATGAATCCTCACCACCTCTCTGTGAATGAGGGCACTGTTGTTATACCCATTTTCCACACGTGGGGTACACTTTTCAGAAGTGCCCAAGTTTCATTTTCAAAAGTGATTTAGGTGCTTGGGAGCCTGAGAAGTAGTTAAGTTGCTTTTGAAAGTGAGACTTAGATTCCTAAGTCACTTAAATATGTTTGGAAATTTTCCTTGGGGGAACTGAGGTGAATTGGCTTGCTCAGCATCAGAGAAAGAGAGTCTGTGGCTGGGTCAGGACTAGAACTCAGGGCTCCTGATTCTCTGTTCTGTGCCTTAACTGGTGGATCATGAGTCATTTCCATTGTAGACTCTGAATACATGTCTTCAGCCAAGTCGTTTTTGAAAATTAGTAATTTTTGGATGCTTTACATTTTGGGAGTTCAGCTCAGGCCCTTTAAGGCATGCCAATGTGGGCATTCAAAATCAGCAATTGCTTTTGAAAATTTTGGCCCCGTTTGTTTTTCCAACACTGCTTCTTGATTAAACATTAGGAAGCACAAAATAATCGCTGTGAGTTGCAGACTAGGAAGAGTATGGAACTTGTGTGGACCAGAAATGGTGTCTAATGTCAGCATAGGTATGTGCTAATATCCAAACCAAAAATGTGATTGCTTAGGTGAAGTGCACCTCTAGTGTGGGTTGCTGTATTAGTAAAAGGACGGGCTGCTGAGGGTAGAGTCCATCGTATACTTTCAGTTTCACTTCTGTTGTGGAAAAGACCACCACCCAGTTGATTTGGATCAGACAGCCTGAGGCACCTTTGTTGATAAAACAAGATTACAAGTATGCATACAGGGAGAGATAGCGTAACCCCATGCAAGAGGTAGGCTGCTCTGCCCTTTACAATTTTTACCACGCTTATAAAGGTTAAAACCGCAAAACGTCATATTGATTACACAAGTTATTTGCCCTTTTCTGGTAAATTAATATTGTAAATTAGCAAGCTATTTCAACACCTATCATGCATTTTGGCAGTGGGTGAGCTGGTCATTCTATAATTGAGCAAGCCATTTCCACACTTATCATGCGTGTTGGCAGTGGGTGAGCTGGTCATTCTGTAACTCCACCTTGCAGTTACCGTAAGCAAGCAATAATTATCATGCTATATTTTGCTTAAAACTGAGCTGGCACTTGAGTGACCCTTTGTCCCCCACCCAGTTCCTCTTTTGTTAGCGCTTCATGCCCCGTTTCTTTATACCTAGTTTCATTACACCCCAGTTTCTTTATGCCCCAGTGCTTAATATGCTGATAATTCCCTGCGCAGTCCTCAGTTTCCAACAAACAAAATGTTTTTAACATTTGGTCTGTTAGAGCTTGAAGTCCGCACCTAGGGCCTGTAAAAACAATTACAAAGCTTATGTAACTATAAAATAATGCTATACAAAGCTATATCTAACAAACCGGGGGGGCTGGTGCTATAATCTTTTGCAGTCAAATCAATGGGTGACTGGTAATTAGCTTTATTACTTTTTAAAAAAATGTTGATCTCTTTTCTTAAAATTTCAATAAGTATTTAAGGCCTGTTCCATTTAGGGCCAGGGTTCTCGCAACAAAATTTTGGTGGCTTCAGAGTGCGGTTACTGACTCTTGCTGTTGGCCACTCTGACAATTTTTTCAAACTAGAGCCCTGCCGCCTCAGGTTGCAGCCTGAAGTGGGAGCCCCGGACCTGAAGCCTGAGCCCCACCACCCCCAAGAAGGAAGGTCAGGAACTCAACCACCTGCGGAGCCCCAGGTTCCTCTGGTACCGTGCACACCAGCGCCATGTTCTCTAGAGGCACTGCCTGGAGCCCCCAAGGAGGCTGCACGGTGCAGGGCGCTGAACCCTGCTGGCATCCAGGAGCAAAAGCTGGGCGCTGCAGGGTGGCACTGCTGCTTTGTCCCCCTAATCTCTGCCCATGAGGCTGTTGTGGCTGCAAAAAATGCACTGGGGCTCATTTGAGTTATGGTGATTTACAGTTTTATGCTGCGATTTTTCACATTAAGCTCGGAACAGTTTGCGGCTTTGCTGTTGTTTCAACTTGTTTTCTTATTCACCATAGTCTGGAAAGTAAACTGCAGCAGGAAGAGCTTTATACTGATCTAAGAGGTTGACCACGATGGTTTTATTTATCCTCCTATCTCTCTGCTTCCTTCCTTTGTCTCCGTGTTTGTCCGTTCAGAGGAAATAATTAACGTGAAGTAGAAATTACATCTTTCTTTCTATGTATTTATTTGTGTGTAAAGATCATGGTGGGGGGCGGGCAGTAGCGGGGTGTTAGCATGTTGCCTTTTTGTTTTAAAGGCTCCAAGAGGTTTTCAGGCATTGGATACTCACAGAGAAACACATTTTGCTTGTGTTCTTTCATCTTGTCTTCGCTGTAGGACAGGGTCATCAGAGGAGCATCACTGATTACTTCAAAGTCATTCAGATGCCACCCACCGGTAACCAAGTGGCAAAAAGCAGTGAAGTTAAAGAAGAGTCGTTGGATTCCTTCTTCATGGACGAGGGGTTGGAGGATCACTGTGCCCTCCTTGGATGTGATGGAGATGCTAAAACGGCTCCCTGGGGTCCTGTGGCCTCTAGGAAACGGCCTCTCTGCTCAGAAGGAGCTGGCAGTAATTATACAGAATACAGTAAATGTGGTGGGACTGATAAGAAGCCCACGATAGACAGTTCCCTCAAGTATTCTCCAGGACACACAGAAATCAGACAAGACCCTGATGTCATAGAAATTGATCCAATTCCTGATTCATATTTTGGGCTCCTAGGGACTTCATGCGGTAAAGAACCCCAAGGACACATTGACCAGCTGCCCAATGAAGTCCTGAGCATTATCTTTGCTTTCCTCCCTGTGACCGATCTCTGTCTGAACCTGAACTTGGTGTGTCATCGCTGGAGAGAGATTATCAGTGATCCATTGGTGAGTGTTGTTTTACTGATTTAATCCAGATTCTTTTGCTGCCGATATCACGTCCCGTTCTTGCTGATGCACTAGGAACGTTCTCCCTGTTCTGGTTAGCTAAGTGAGCTCTCTCTTTCTTCCTCTGAATCCATTTATCTATCCCATCAGTAATCGCCACAACCTCCCTTACTTCACTCTTTTGTGAAGCCTTGTCTGTGGGGTGCCATGTGTCTGCTAGGAGGTGACACCAGTTTCTCCTCCATTGGTTTTCACACCTCAACTGCTAGAACAGGGCCTCACCCTCCCCGATTGAACTAACCTCATTATCTCTAGCTTGCTTGCATATATATACCTGCCCCTGGAAATTTCCACTACATACATCTGACGAAGTGGGTATTCACCCACGAAAGCTCATGCTCCAGAACATCTGTTAGTCTATAAGGTGCCACAGGATTCTTTGCTGCTTTTTGAGGTGACACTGAACATCCTCAATTCCTGCCCCCATCACCACCACCACCTGGTCAGTGACTTCAGCCTTCATCGGCCACCGGTTACATTTTTGAACCCGTTAGCTTTGTGCTTTCTCCTCTGTGGACTCCACCTGCTTTGGAGGAGCTGCCTGTAAACATCTTCAAGGCCATCCCACTGTCCTTAAAACTTCCCTCTGCCACGATCCCGCTGTGGTTAGCGCGTGTACTGTGACCACTGGCTGTCTTGCTGAGCAGTATTGTCTCACTATTACCAGGCACTGGCCCATCTGCCTGCATCCACCCATTATCACTTGCCTTACAGGCAGGCTGTTTGTTTTTGGAGGCGAGGGACCATCTTCTGGTTCTTTGTATAGCATCAAGCACACTGGTACCCTGATCCATGACTGCGCAGTACAAATAATAAATAATGGTGAACTTGTTGGGAGTTGTTTTAGATTTGGAGACAGTAAGAGATGATGAGCCCTTAGCATTGTCTACCAAAAAAGTCCCAAAGGGCTAGCTACAGTGGGAGGGCTCGTGTGGACAGGCTCCAGAGAGCCACAGGATGTCTGAAGCACGATATTTTCTAATCCTATTCAAAGTAGGTCTGAGTGACGGTGTTAAAAATGCTGGTGACTGATAGTGCCTTGCCAGCATTGGTGCTTCACCTGTGGGGTTAAGCCAGGAGTACCTATAGTGAGAAATTCTAGAGAAACAAGCCTTTTGTAGACAAGTCCTTAGACTGCAAGGAGCAGGAATTTTCACTCTTTCCTCCTCCATCCCTCCTTTTTCTCCATCTTCTTTTTGCCCCATCATGAGCCACCTGCTTGTTTTTATCGAGCTACGGGGTCTTGCTAAATTGAAATTACATGTCTCCCCCAGGAGCAATGCTGCTTCTTAGTGCCTGTCAGAAGAAGCCTATTTATAAAGTGTTTAGGGTTGTAAGGTGCTGTTCAGATAGCGGCATTCATTGATTTGCATTTTAGTTTATCCTGTGGAAAAAGCTGTACCGTCAGTACCTCATGAAGGAGGCCCAGGCTCTGCTCACAGTTGAATGGATTCTGGATCATTACGGTATAACCCAAGAGCGGGATCAGTGCATGCTGGGATTTATAAGGTGAGTCTGTTTCATTGTGTGATTTTACAGCTGGACGTCAGTAGGTGGGGGAAGCAGCCCTGCAGTGCTTTGCCTTGTTTCCAGTCTCTTGCTGTAGGTTTGCCTTCATTTTATGCTGTGCTTTGCCAAGAAAGGTGATTAACTTCCTCTCACACATCTACCACCTGCTTCACATGATTGGGGTGTGCAGGGGAGAGGAGGAATTAGTTATGAGAAGTAAAAATGATCAGTGGACCTCCTGGACTGGGCAAAAAATGCCGCCTTCGCTCTCCCCACTCCACCCAAAAATCTCCTGTTTCCATTTTCTCTTACTTGGATGCCTTAACCACTCAAGTTTTTATGCCATAAAAAGATAACCTAGAGGTGATGCTCTAAATTTCCAAATCATTCCATTTTCTGGCTACTATTATTTATTATATGTATTACAGTAGTGCCTAGGAACCCTAGTCACGGCCCAGAACCCCATTGTGCTGGGCACTGTACAAATACAGAACCAAAAGACAGTTCCTACCCCAAAGAGCTTACAGTCGAAGTCTGAGATAACAGATGGATACAGACAGACGGGGAAACAGTGAGACAGTATAGCTCAGCATGGTAGGCAGTGGCCTCAGCACACCAGAGGCCTACCCATTGTCAAGTGTTTTGTAGGCAAGGTGACAAAGGAGAGTTTTAAGGAAGATAACGTGTTAGCTTTGTAGGTGATTGCTGGGAGCGCCTCCCAAGTGTGAGGAGCAGCATGGGAAAATATTCAGTGGGCAATGGAGGCTGGCAGAAAGGCCGATTGGAAGGGAAAGTTGACATCTAGATAGCAAATGAGAGATGATACATAGGGTGAGGAATAGGTCATGAGGCCGTTGAAAGTGAAGATTAATTGCTTGTGTTTGATGCAGTAGAGGAGCGGGAGCCCATGAAGGGCTGCAGAGAGTGGGACGACGTGGTCAAAGCGATTGACTAGGAAAATTATCTTGGTGGCACCATACTGAATGGATGTGAGCAGGGCAGGATGGCATTTGTCAAGGCCAGAGGGAAGGATGTTGCAGTAATTGAGATGTGAGATGATGAGAGCCTGGCTGAGAGTTTGAGCTGTGAGGATGGATAAGGCCATATGTTAGAGATGTTATCCCAAAAGATTCCGCAAGATTTAAATACGGACTGGGTCTGAGGACCTAGAGAGAGGTCTGGGTGACAGGCACAATGGTGGTGCACCAGCAAGCATTGATTTTAAATCAAAGCGTTTTAAGTCACTTATTTTAATAATGATTAAACACTGATTTTTAATCATGTATTTCATTTGTACTTTATTTTCCTCAGCAAAGGTTGATGCTCATTGGCTGATCATCCTTAAACCACTAAACAGGCAACTAGACAGACACACCAACCAATTGGATGTAACTATTTAGTGCTGGTCCAGAATTCTAAGGGTTAAAATTATTTAGTGCCTAATGCTTTAGTTAACAAATGGTAACCATTAAAACATGTTGATTGGCATCTAAATATAGCCTTCACACTAAATTTGGTGCTTCTTTTTGCTAGTCTTGATACACTATACCTAGACACATTTATTTAAACAATTACATAGCTTACCTTAACATATAGTCATTCTTAATTTTTATTTTTTTATTATGTTAATAAATGGTGAATGATGCACCTCTATTTATTAGATTAATAGTTTATTTTTGATTTACATCAGACTCGCTGAATGGAAACTCAAATTCAATTAAAACGGCACAAACAGCATTTTAATTTTGTAACCTTTAAATGTTCTAGGTACATAAGAAAAAAGTTTACCAAAACATGTTTTTCATTTAAAACTAACTGATTTATTAAACAAAGGAAGTATGAACTGTAATTAGCGAATTGTATTGATTGTTTCTGGTCACCATGTCCTTCAAGATTTTGAAGCTAGTAGATCTCATCCTCTCATACACAGTTCTTATTAATAGATTGGAAGAGGAAAACAAGCTTTCCTCCTTTTTCAACACCCATTGGTTTCTTAACTTTGAATCAACCAGTCAGTGAACTGCACTAGTTGAATAAACAGATACGAAGAAAATATTCTCTCTGCACCTGTAGAAGAGGCTACTGCTGTCAAAAGCTGGTTTAGCATTTCAACAAACTCTGGTTTCAGATGCTTAGCTGGTGACTTCAGTCGTTTGACTTCAGCACTTGGCTGCAAACATTTTCTGCTTAATATTATATTTTGTATTTATTTTAAAAGATTATAATAAATGTAGGCCTTAAAATAGGTTGTCAATTTCAAATTTTTTTTTATTTTTTTTTAAAACAAACCAGTGTTTAATTTTAATAAATAAATCGGACTTTTTGATTGTTTTTTAATAAATCATCAATTATTATCCACCCTGTGTTGTCCATAGTGATTGAGAAAAGAGGTACCGGGAAGGGAGTGGTGGGAAGAGTAAAAGCTCTGTTTCAGCTGTGCTGAGCTTTAGCTGATGTCTAGACATCCTCGAGGAGATGTCAAAGAGACAGGCCACAGTTTTAATGTAGACAAAAGGAGGCAGGGCTGGAGTAAAGAGGTAGATCGGAGACTCATCAGCATAGAGATAGTATCTGAATTTGCATTTGTGGATGAGATTACCCAGAAATAAGGTATAGGGGGAGACAGACTGCTGTGGAACCTCCACAGGAAGTTGGAGATGGGATGAGGAGAAACCTTTGAAGGACGCAGTGAAGGAACAATTGGAGAAGGAGGAAGAGAACCAGGAGAGGACAGTCATGGAAGTCAAGGGAAGACATGATTGCAAGACGAAGAGCATGGTCAATGGTATCCAAAGCAGCTGACAAGCAAAGAGACTGAGGCTGAAGTACTGGTTCTGAGCTTTGTCTAGGAAGAGGTCTTAAGAGACTTTGGCGGGTGGTTTCAGTGGAGCACCTGGGCCTGAAGCCAGACTGGAGGGGGTGAAGGAGAGGAACTCTAGGCTGTGACTGTAAACTATGTATTCAGGGAGTTTGGATATGAAAAAGAGAAGGAAGATGAGGTGGAAGTTGGAGAGGCAAATGGGGTCAAAAGTAGTGGGATTTTTTTAAGATGTGAGAGAGTGAAAAACCCGACGTGTAAAAGAAGTGATCTTTTCTCTGATCAGTGCACACTGGATTTCCACAGGCCATCCTCATTACTAGCAGTAATGGCTGTGAGGGTCACAGCTCCCTCTCATCTCCTTTCCCTATGTATTATCATTTATACTCCTGTAGCGCCCACAGCGTGCTACACGCTGTCTACACAGCCAGGAAGACACGATCCCTGCCTTGAAGAGTTCCAGGGCCCTTATCCCACAAAGTCCTTAAGCACATGCATCACTTAACTTTTAATCCCTGGAAGTCAATGAGACTAGGAACTGGTCACATGCTCAGATGCCTTGCGAGATTGGAGCCAGAGTGCTCAATGCCTGGCAGGATCAAGCCTATCTGGCTATATGCATACTATAGGCTGAATGGGGTACACGACAGGGCAGGCTTAATGGTAGTGCAGATGACCTAGCTCAGTGGTTCCCAAACTTTAACATCCTGTGAACCGCTTTCACTAAAATGTCGTCTCGTGAACCCCCTCCTAAAAATGAATATTTCCAGGGATTTCCCCCTTTACCTGAGTATAAATTATAAAAGCAGTGATCTTGAAAATATAAAAATAGTTTTTATGACATGCTTATTACACCCTATTTATTATTAATCATTATTTATCATTACAATATTTTTATTACATTATGAAAACGGCAATGCTCTTTCAAGATCTCACTTTCGTAGCTTGTATCACTTTGAATAAGCCTGTTATAAGACAAGGCTCCTATGTTTCATCAAGGAGTACCAAATGTGGAACAGCGTGAAGGTGTTTAAGAAGCCAACTCAAAGAGTTGCTCCTACGCAAGCATTCAGGTCTTGAGCAGTCCAGGCTTACAACACACGTTGCAACAAAGCTTAAACTTGTTCTTCATAATACTTTTTAAAACAACACTAGCTGCCTATTTAATTTTAAAAACAGCAAAAAATATCCACCTCCTCTTTCCATTTCTTATAAGGAATCCTTAAGTTTAAATCTCCTCAGCGTGATAGATATGCTTACTTTGATCTGCTTAGCTCTTGGAAGTCCAGGGGCTCCGGGCTGCTGGCCCTGTGCTGCCCGGGGTCCCTAGGGACAGCTCTGTCCGCCATTAGGAAATTTTTTCCCACGAATCCCCTGTAACATTTTGTGAACCCTCAGGGGTTCACAAACCCAAGTTTGGGAACCACTGACCTAACTCATTCTTTGACTTTTGGGCACTTTCTTCACAGGTATATGGCCGCCTCCAACGCTGCCCGGAGAATGGACCCTGATGCAGTTCTCAGATGCTTGAAGAAGCACCATCTGTTTACCAAGGCAGAAATATGCATCATCCAGAGACTGCCTGATTTAGAGGGCACTGCGGGGGTAGGTTAAATGTTCCTTGGGGTTTTTTTTGTCTTACATTTTACTTTGTGGCCGATGAGCATAAAGGGTTTTCCTAAAGAAAAGCATTTGCCAGTGAGAAGTTGTTAGCGTAAATAGGAAATGTTAAATAGTCGGGGGGCATAGGGCGATTGGCTGAGGAAATTTGTTACTGATGCTATTAATAATCACAGGGATCTTTTCACGTTGCCTGCCTCTCTCTTTCTCCCTCCTCTAATGCCTTGAGAAGACAAACTGTGTAGTCCTCTTGGTTCTCTCCATTCTTCTTTTTGCCATCACCCTCTCTAGGCTGTGAACGTGTGGGCTGTGATAGCAGCTATTGTGCTGTTCTCTGATGGCGTTCGTGACATCCAGAAGCTGATGGCTTGTCTTAGGAAACCCAGCTCTACCCTTTCACTCCTGGACATCACAGAGATGTTATACTGTATGGCCACACTGCTGAATGCAATGAGGGAGAAGGGCATCAATATAAGTAACAGGTGAGGAGGGAGGGAGTCTTGTATCTTAAAATGAAAATCTGCCGCTGGAATGCTTGTTTATTGTGAGCACGTCCTTGACCCATCAAACTTAGTTCACAGCAGCTAAGAGTCCAATATATTAGTAGTTCAGGGTGGTTTTTAAGTGCTGTTATTTTCAGAAGAGTGACTGCGTAAAACAAATATTTCCGTAAACAGCAGATCCTGTTAGCACAGCAGAGTTAACCCAGCTATGAGAAGCAGTGAGTTTCTAAGGAAAGTTACACGTTTCAGTCAGCTGTCATTGACTCACCATGTAGGCTCGGGCAAGTCACTTCACATCTCTACCTGCGTTTTCTAATGCACCTTCTGTGGGTGTCGCAAGGATTAATTCGTTAATCAAAGCATCATGTAGACATAATGTAAAATGTTATCTGTGATTATTATTCCGAGTGATCTGGATTCTCTTATAACTCAGATGTCAGCAACGGGGTGATTAATTAGGCTTCTGTTGCAGAATATTTATTCCAGCTGTTGACCTATGAGAAGGAGAGGACCCAGCTTGATTGGCCAATCCTTGGTTATATTTGTGGAGCGGATGGTTATAAAGATAATCTTTTTACAAGGTGGGCGAACTTGCTCTTGCGTTCATGAGAGGTAGTAAGCAGGGAGCCCCTCCTGGCCACTTTTACAGTCACTTTTCAGACTATAATAGCTCTTTAAATGATAATGTGTCTCCCTGTTTCGACTCACTGAATGTTTCTGGCCTGCCTTGTTTTCCGATTTGTGTAAGTGATAGCTGTCTACACATCTGATGAAAATCTTGGGTACGCTAATATCCCAAATGCTGCCCGCTTAGGACACTTTGTTATATAGTGATGGGAAATCTCTGGTCTGTCCACTGAAACAGGAAGGATCTTGGCTGGCTGTTTTCCTCAGCACCTTCAGCTCTTTATTGCTGGAGGCGCTATGTTATCTTTCCATGTGCAGTTTTACTCATCTCAGAAACAAATTTGAAGTCCTCTAGTCCAGCCTGGCACCTTATTGAATAAGTCAGCTAGCGAACTCTCCAAATATTGCTTTATTAGCAGCATAAACAGCTTCTGGGGTCTTTTATAGGGGCAAAGGGAGGTAACTGACATCTAACTGATCATTGTTAAAGAGCCTCTTACATTAGATTTGTTATGTGTCTTTATATTTTCTGTTAGGTTTCACTACAGTATTTTCTACTCCTTGTATTTGATGGAGAATGCTTGCCCTGTTACTAAGACGACCACGCTGGAAACACCCAGTTCAAACTGTGGAAGAGGCGCTTGGCCCAGGTACTGCTCATGTATTTAATCTAAATGAGAGGGTCAAATACACAGATCCCTGTAAAGTCCTGGAGACTGAACAAACACTTCACAGAAAGGGCTAGTTTACAGAGTCTCATTCTCACTGGCCTCAGAGCAGCTTCTTTGTCTCATTGGAGTGTCATTAATCTGCACCAGAGGGACAGCAGAATCAGACCCATAAGTTATAAAGATTCAACATATTTTATTTTTCTTACTAAAATGAGGGGTTTTTACTCATTACAATGACTGCAGTTGGTAAAAACATCTGTTAAACACAGTTATCTGCCACCAACATGACTACTGCTGGCTAAAATGACTGTTATCACCCCAGGTTCCTGGGGAAGACTCCTGCCCCCTCCCTGTCCATGGGGATGTTTTGGGGGGGATGAAAGGAGTGTGGCTGGGCTAATTTTAAGCTTGATGATCACTTTAGAAAAGTTTGTTTGTTTTGTGTGTTTGGTGCCAAGCGCAGTGGGGCCTCAACCCCTCGTGTTGCTACGACAAAGAAAATAATGTTAATAAATGTATGTTTATTATCATTGCCTCCTTATTCAAGAGAGGCAGTGAGGCAAACCAGCCATTAGACATTTGCTGATATATGTCATGCCCACGCAAACTCCATCCTGTCATCTGTATTGACACAAGTCGCTGAAAACTTGCTACTTAAAGGAGAGATTGTCTAGTGGTTAGAGCACTAGCCTGGGCCTTTGGGAAATCAGATTCAATTCCTGCTCTGCCACAAACATCCTGGGTGACCTCGGGCAAGCCACTTAGCCTCTCTGTGCCTCAGTTCCTCATCTGTAAAATGGGAATAATAGCACTGCCCTACCTCACAGGTGAGGTGATGGGAATTCCATAGGTACTTTGCACATGTGGGGTTCAGCCCTCTTGTTTCCCAGGTCTTAGTTCCATTCCCTCACCCAGAAATCTTCATTTAACTATGGTTCATTCACAGTTGCAGTCAGTAGAAAGGGAGTTTTCTGGGAATAGTCATTTGTTAATGAATGGCTTTGGAAGAATCAGCAGGGTATACCTAGCTGGAGGAATTTTCTCTTGGTATCTCACAGCAACTTTCTGGAAAAAGGTAGTTTGCTGTGTAGGTTTATTACAATTAATTATATTTTTATTTATAAAAACAACACTGAAATGCTGAATTGCTTTATAAACGTTAATTAAATCTCACAGCTTCTCTGCGAGATAAAGGATAATGATCCCCCATGCTATAGCTGGGGGATTGAGGTGAGGCAAAGAGAGGTTAACGGTCAAATGTTGAAAAGAGCCTAAGTTCTATTTTCAGATGGGGCTCAGGAGACTCCTATTGAATTTTTTCAGTGAGATTTAGGAGCCGAAGTCGTTTTTGGAAGTGGAATTTAGCACCCGAGTGACTTAGGCTTAATGGCTCCCAAGTGACCTTATGCAAGGTCAGACCCCTTCTTTCTCCCATCTGCAGTCATTTTGTTTTTTTTCTCTCCAATATCCACCCGTTCTGCATGGTCCCCACTGCTACAACCCTCCTTCTGGCCCTTGTTATCTCTGGCCTTATATGGCTGTAGCCTTTTCCTGTCTGACTTGGCTGCCTCTTATCCCTGCCTAGTCCAGCCTCTCCAGTAGGAGGGCGTTGTTGTTCCATGCGCAGGCACGTCATTGCTATATGTTCCTCATTGTTGGTTGCGTATTTTAACACAGAAAAATAATTGTTTTGCTCTTACTTTATTTTTAGTAATAAGCTTGACATAAAACTAACCCACGAACAGCAAAGGATCCTAAACCACACAATCTTGCCTGGTCAAGTAGTGAAAATTATGGCATTTGCAGGTAAGAAACCTGACTGTGAAACAAGTTGCAGGGATTCTTTATCCAAAAAATATATACACACATATATAGGCTTATTAGACAATTAAGCGAACTCCAGTTCTGTTGTGGTTTTCCTTTGTTGGAGCTGACAACATGGCATGGCAAACACTGCTGACAGCTAACAAAAATAAATCAAGAGGTAGATTTTTTGTGTAGAAATCAAATACCTGTTTAAACATGTAGGCAGGAAATAAGCAGCGTTTCAGAATAGTCGTACACAACTCTAGCTCCTCATACAAATGGAAGAAAAGTGAGTGTCTTATAATAGCACAAAAAGAAATGAAGGGCAGTAAATTATAAAAGGAAATACATTTCTGACCTCGCTGTTAGTAGCGGTATTGCAGTAGTGCCAGTTTTAGATTAGGGCTCCCTTGTGCTAGGCACTATGGAAACGGGTAAATAAAGCAGCCCCTACCCTGGAGAGCACACAGACCAGGATAATATGATGCAATAAGTAGAAATAATAGAAAAGGGGTGGGGAAGGATGATAAACACATTGTGAAATGTTACGTCCTGAGGTCGCCCCCTTGGGGTGTGAGAGGGCACTTTTCTTATGTCATGCATAGTTCTCTATGTAGCTGCAAACCTCTGATCTGGGTCTGGGGGACAGTTCTTTAGCTGTGCCTTTTAGGGAAGCCGTCCCCTTTGGCGGATAGAAAGCAGTCCCGACAACAGGAAAATATTCCGATAGCCTTTTTCCTTGAGCCAGGGAGAGGGCAGCTATCTGTCAGGCCCCATAGGCAGTTGAGGTGTCCACTCTTCAATGCAAGTAAAGGCAGGGGCTGAATCTGGGAGAGGGCTTCAATGCGGAAAAATAGATTGTCCCGTCGTCTTCCTTAGAGGGCCAAGGCAGGCAGCGTTTGCAAGGCACAGGGTCTCAGTCTGGAGCCCCGGCTCTGTTTGCTTCTGAGTGCCGCCTCAACTGCGTGAGGTCCTCCATTTTGAGCGCCTGCCTCCAGGCCTGACTTGCCATGTGAGTTTGGTCTGATTTTGACGACAGGAGTTCCTTAGCCCCTAACTGGCTGGTGGGATGTCATCTGTTCCACCACAGCCACACAAGACAGTAAGCTCAGCTTGCCACCTGTCTAGACTCATAAACTTTAAGGTCAGAAGGGACCATTATGATCATCTAGTCTGACCTCCTGCACAAAGCAGGCCACAGAATCTTACCCACCTACTCCTGTAACAAACCCCTAACCTATGTCTGAGTTACTGAAGTCCTCAAATTGTGGTTTGAAGACCTCAAGCTGCAGAGAATCCTCCAGCAAGTTACCCGTGCCCCATGCTGCAGAGGAAGGCGAAAAACCTCCAGGGCCTCTGCCAATCTGCCGTGGAGGAAAATTCCTTCCTGACCCCAAATATGGCTATCAGTTAAACCCTGAGCATGTGGGTAAGACTCACCAGCCAGCATCCAGGAAAGAATTCTCTATAGTAACTCCGATCCCATCCCATCACAGACCACTGGGCATACTTACCTGCTGATAATTTAACTAATAATTCCCCATGTGGAACCGTGTCAGATGCCTTACTGAAATCGAGGTAAATTAGATCTACTGCATTTCCTTTGTCTAAATAATCTGTCACCTTCTCAAAGAAGGAGATCAGGTTGGTTTGGCACGATCTACCTTTTGTAAAACCATGTTGTAATTTGTCCCAATTACCATTGACCTCAATGTCCTTAACTACTTTCTCCTTCAAAATTTTTTCCGATCTACTTTTTGTAAAGCCAGCTGGTGCAATTCATTTTCCCAGAATGTTCTCATGTCAGGTAGGTTAGCTGGAGTGTTTTTAAAGTACTGCGTGATTTTATAACTGTTCATAACATTTGTGGCTACAGGTTGAGATTTCCAAAGCTGACTTAGCCACCCACCTCCCATTAATTTCACTGGAGGTTGGTTGGCTAAATGCCTTAGTTGTCTTTGAAAATCTCAATCACATTGCGCAGGCTAGGCTAATGATCTAGGGGTGATGAAGAGCCTGATGGGAGAGAAGTGCTGAGAATACAGGTAGGATTATGACACAAGGACACCTTTCTTTCTTTTGCTCTTCAGGTACGGGAAAGACCTCGACTTTGGTCAAGTATGCAGAGAAGTTTCCCCATCTCAGCTTTCTGTATGTGGCATTTAACAAGGCCATCGTGGAGAACGGAAAGAGTGTCTTTCCCCCTAACGTTATGTGCAAGACTTTCCATTCATTAGCATACACGAGTGTTGGCAAACAGTAAGTAGCATTCTTTTCGTTTCCCTGTTCGTAGAGTAGGGTGGGGCAAAGTGTGCTGTTCAGAATCTCAGCATGTAGGCCAGCAGCCAGCGCTTTCCTCTATGGTCAGCAGAGAAACCAAGGACTGAATTAGCCTCGGAGCCGTAAGATGATTCTTTTATATCCGTCGAGGGCAGTGCATGGGGGAAGTTTGCACTGTTGTTTCCTGGATAATATATGCCACACTTTGAAGGGCACTAAATTGGCATAGAAATCTTTAAGGTATTTTAAAAGGGTGAATAAAAGAAATGGCTGTGGGCATCTTGCAGGGAATTTTGCAAAACATCCTATTTGAATTGCATTTCTGTTTATAAGCATCACTTTTTATATTTCTTTGTTTTGTGGGCTTAAAAGAAAAAAAAAGTCCCTTTCATTGCACCTTTATGAGGTTTAAAGAAGACTTGTGAGGGATTTTTTTGTTTTTCCTTGGTTTTTTTATGCTAGAAATTTGTGTCTAGTCTTCCCTGTTTCTTCTTGGATGAGCCTGTGAATGACTGGATTGCTGGTAGGATTAAAACACTAGAGAAACCATATAATCAGACTTTCTTATGTCCTTTTGAGCACATCCTCAAAATTAAACATATGCTTTCCTGAATTGGCTTTTGATGCCTTGTCTGTACTGAAAGTCACGAAAGTTTAAAATCACACCACGAGTTAAACCGATGCAAAGTCCTGTGTGGACACACTCTTAATGCTGTTTAAATGTGGCATACATTGAGGGCATGGCTACACTTGCAGATGTAGAGCGTCAGGAGTTAAACCAGCCCTCGGAGACAGCAGCCAGGAAAGCGCTGCCATGTGTTTACACCGTCAGCCGCAAGCGCAGTGGCCTGGCCACAGTATCAGATTTTGCAGTGCCCCAGAGAGCAGTGTACTGTGGTAGCTATCCCAGTGTACAATTGGCTGCCGCGTGCTTTTCAAATGGGTGGGAGGGGAGAGTGTGACAGGAAGTGTGTTGTGTGTATGTAGGGGGAGAGACTTTGTGCTTTGGGGGGCAGAGTGTGTGTCAGAATGCTGTTCAGACAGCCACAGGGGGAAACTCCAACTTTCAAAACAATGACAAGAGCGGCCACTTGATGTCAAGGGATTATGGGAAGTTTCTGGAGGCCAGTCACAGCACAGTAATAGAACATGTTGTCCACACTGACACCTGGGTGTTTCTGTGTTTCTCGTGGAGGTAGATTTCCAGGAGTGTTCCATAGACTCATAGACTCATAGACTCATAGGTCAGAAGGGACCAATCTGATCATCTAGTCTGACCTCCTGCACAAGGCAGGCCACAGAACCCCACCCATCCAATTTTATACAACCCCTATCCCAGGACCGAGTTATTGAAATCCTCAAAAATGGTTTGAAGACCTCAAGCTGCAGAGACACCACCAGCAAGCGACCCGTGCCCCACGCTGCAGGGGAAGGCGAAAAACCTCCAGGGCACCTGCCAATCCGCCCTGGAGGAAAATTCCTTCCCGACCCCAAATATGGCGATCAGCTAAACCCTGAGCATGTGGGCAAGAGTCACCAGCCAGCACCCAAGAAGGAGTTCTCCGCAGCAACTCAGTACCCATCGCATGCAACATCTCCCCGCAGACCATTGAGCAGACCTGTCTGGTGGTAATTCAAGATCAATTGCCCAAATTGACGATCCTATCATAACATCCCCTCCATATACTTATCAAGCTTTGTCTTAAAGCCAGGAAAGTCTTTTGCCCCTACTACTTCCCTCGGAAGGCTATTCCAGAACTTCACTCCCCTAATGGTCAGAAACCTTCGTCTAATTTCAAGTCTAAACTTCCTAATATCCAGTTTATACCCATTCGTCCTCGTGGCTACATTAGTACTAAACTTAAATAATTCCTCTCCCTCCCTAACGTTAACCCCCTTGATATATTTATATAGGGCGAGCATATCCCCCCTCAGCCTTCTTTTGGCCAGGCTAAACAAGCCAAGCTCTTTGAGTCTCCTTTCATAAGGCAGTTTTTCCATTCCTCGGATCATCCTCGTAGCCCGTCTCTGAACCTGTTCCAGTTTGAATTCATCCTTCTTGAACATGGGACACCAGAACTGCACACAGTATTCCAGATGGGGTCTCACCAACGCCGTATACAACGGTACTAACACCTCCTTATCCTTGCAGGAAATACCCCGCCTGATGCATCCCAAAATCGCATTTGCTTTTTTAACAGCCGTATCACATTGGCGACTCATAGTCATCCTGCTATCAACCAGTACCCCAAGGTCCTTCTCTTCCTCCGTCGCTTCCAACTGATGCGCCCCCAACGTATATCCAAAGTTCTTATTATTAATTCCTAAATGCATGACCTTGCACTTTTCACTATTGTATTTCATCCTATTTCTATTACTCCAGTTTACAAGGTGGTTCAGATCTTCTTGAATAGCATCCCTGTCCTTCTCCGTGTTAGCAATACCCCCCAGCTTTGTGTCATCCGCGAACTTTATTAGCACATTCCCGCTCTTTGTGCCAAGGTCAGTAATAAAAAGGTTAAATAAGATCGGTCCCAAGACCGATCCTTGAGGGACTCCACTGGTGACCTCCTTCCAGTCCGACAGTTCACCTTTCAATACGACCCTCTGGAGTCTCCCCTTTAACCAGTTCCTTATCCACCTTACAACTTTCATATTCACTCCCAGCTTTTCCAATTTAACTAACAGCTCCCCGTGCGGAACCGTGTCGAACGCCTTACTGAAATCTAGGTAAATTATATCTACCGCATTTCCTTTATCTAAGTAATCCGTCACCTTCTCAAAGAAGGAGATCAGATTGGTTTGGCACGATCTACCTTTAGTAAATCCGTGTTGCAGTTCGTCCCAATTACCATTGACCTCTATGTCCTTAACTACTTTCTCCCTTAAAATTTTTTCCAAGACCTTACATACTACAGACGTCAAGCTAACAGGCCTATAATTACCCGGATCACTCTTTTTCCCTTTCTTAAAAATAGGAACTACATTAGCAATCCTCCAGTCATACGGCACAACACCCGAGATTATCGATTGCTTAAAAATTCTCGCTAACGGGCTCGCAATTTCACGCGCCAGTTCCTTTAATATCCTCGGGTGGAGATTGTCCGGGCCCTCCGACTTCGACCCATCAAGCTGTTCAAGTACGGCCTCTACCTCAGTTGCAGTAATATCCACTTCCATATCCACATTCCCGTTTATCATCCCTCCATCATCGCAAGGTTCCTCACTAGTCTTATTAAAAACCGAGGCAAAGTACTTGTTTAGATGTTGGGCCATGCCTAGGTTATCCTTAACCTCCATTCCATCCTCAGTGTATAGCGGCCCCACTTCTTCTTTCTTTGTTTTCTTCTTATTTATGTGGCTGTAGAACCTTTTACTATTGGTTTTGATTCCCTTTGCAAGTTCCAGTTCAATGCGGCTTTTAGCCCTCCTCACTTTATCCCTACATGTTCTGACCTCAGCAAGGTAGCTTTCTTTACTGACCCTGCCTTCCTTCCACTCCCTGTAAGCTTTCTGCTTTTGTCTAATCCCCTCTCTGAGTTGCTTGCTCATCCAGTTTGGCCTGCAACTCCTGCCCATGGTTCTTTTCCCCTTTCTCGGGATGCAGGCTTCCGACAGTCTCCGCAGCTGTGACTTAAAGTAATTCCAGGCCTCCTCCACATTTAAATCCACTAATTCCTCCGTCCAATCCACTTCCCTAACTAATTTCCTTAACTCTTTAAAATTAGCCCTCGAGAAGTCAAAAACCCTAATCGCAGATCTACATTTGTTTATCCTTCCATCTAGTTTGAACTGAATCAGCTCATGATCACTCGAACCAAGGTTGTCCCCTACCACCATTTCTTCTACGAGGTCCTCACTGCTCACCAACACCAAGTCTAGAATGGCATCCCCTCTCGTAGGTGCTTCAACTACTTGATGAAGAAATCCATCCGCTATCACATCCAGAAAAATCCGACCCCTATTATTCGTGCAAGTACTCGTCCTCCAGTCTATGTCCGGGAAGTTGAAGTCCCCCATAATCACACATTTCCCCTTTGTGTTTACTTCATTAAAGACATTAAAGAGGTCTCTATCCATATCCCAATCCGATCCCGGCGGTCTGTAGCACACCCCAAGCACTATCTCAGGGGAAGCTCTAGTTGCTTTTTTACCCAGCGTGATTTTTGCCCAGACGGACTCCGTGTTATCCATTCCATCGCATCTTATTTCGCTACATTTAATTTCATCATTGATGTACAAGGCTACTCCCCCACCTTTGCCTTTCTTCCTGTCTTTTCTGAACAGCACATAGCCTTCAATACCCGTGCTCCAGTCATGAGTACTATTCCACCAGGTTTCGGTAATCCCTATAATATCCGGCTTGACTTCCTGCACGAGTAACTCCAGTTCCTCCATCTTGTTACCTAGGCTCCTCGCATTAGTGTACAAACCTTTTAATTTTCGGTGTTTGGCGTCAGTGACATTCTTTCCCCCGTCGTGCACAAACTGTCTGCCACCAGCATCACCCGTTACTCTGGTTTCTACTCCACTATTCCTCCTTGGATCAAATCTTGGGGCCACAAGGGTATCCCCGCTCACTTTGTTTACTTCCCTCTCCAGGTTATGTTCTGGCGTGGAGATCTCCCGAACATTTCCCAACCATCTCCCCCAACTTTCTAGTTTAAAGCCCTCTTGATGAGGTCGGCGAGCCTCCATCCTAGAATCCTATTTCCCTCCTTGCTGAGATGAAGTCCATCCTGAGCAAACAGTCGTCTATCCGTAAATGCGTCCCAGTGACCGTACATACCAAAGCCCTCCTTATAACACCACTCCCTGAGCCATCTGTTGATCGCCATAATCTTGTCCCTCCTTCGTCGCCCCGCTCTAGGAACCGGCAGAATCCCACTGAAGATCACCTGAGCCTCGATGTCTTTAAGCCTCTTCCCCAGTCTGAAATAGTCCTCCTTGATACTGTCCAGTGAGTAACTAGCTGTATCGTTCGTTCCCACGTGAAGGATAATCAACGGATTTTTTCCCGCTCCCGCTAAGATCGTATTCAGGCTCAAGTCCACATCCTGTATCTTAGCCCCCGGCAGACAGCACACTCTTCTGTTCTCCCGATCCGGTTTAGTTACAGGCCTGTCTACTCTTCTCAGTAGAGAGTCTCCAATCAAGTAGACTTGCCTTTTCCTGGTGACAATGCGATTCTCCGGTCTATCCCCCACAGCAGCTGGCCGTGATTCCTCCTGATTTGTATTCGACCTCACAATCCTCCTAGGGCTCGTACTTGATGTCGCCTCCACTGACTGCTCCCCTCCATCTGCAGGACAAGCTGCTTGCCTGTTCTTCCTTGCCGTAACTCCTTCAGCAGCCCGCTGTGTTCCATCTTCATTTCCCAACTCAGCAAACCTATTCCTGAGTTCTATTTGTCCATCGCTGGCCCGTCTTATCCTTTGTCTGGTTCTCCTAGTGACATGCTTCCACCGTCCACTTTCCTCACCCAGCAGTCCCTCCTCAGAATCCTTAGGTCCTGCTTTTGTCCGCTCGCCTGAGCTTGTCCCCTGTGCCTCATCAAGTCTGTGTTCCATCATCTGCTCAAATCCCCTTCTAAACTCAGCCAGAGTTTCCACTTGCATCTCCAGTCCCCTTACCTTTTCCTCCAGCAGCTCTATCAGACGACACTTCATGCAGATGAAACTCCTTTCAGGTGCTCCTTCTAGGACCATGTACATGCCGCAGCTGCCGCACCCAGTCATCCTCAGTGTGTCTGCACCTGCTGCCTCTGCCTCCATCGTAGCGGTGCAACTCTGTGCCTGGCAATCCACGCCTCACACCGCACCGCAGGCCACCGACCAGCGCAGGGCTGCCTCTTCCCTGGTCTGCCTTCCCGGTTCCTCTGCCTTGCTCTCCCCTGCAACCTCCCCCTGGAAACTCCCACTGAAACTCCCCTGTTAGCCGCTCTGTTCGCCGCCTCCTGTGCCGCTGCAGCTGACTGTGCCGCTGCCTGAGTGCCTGGCTCCAGCTGCAGAGTCCAAGCACTCTAAGTGCCTTGCCAGTGTGGATAGCTTAGGAGTTAGGGCACCCGGGGCTGACTTAATGCACTCTAACTTGCAAGTGTAGCCAAGGCCGAGTTAGCTTCAGCCCACACAGTTTTGCACTGGTTTAACAAAATCAGTTTTAAACTGGTTTAAAGATAAACAAGAGCAACTTAGAATATAGACAAGGCCTGAGCAGAGAGAGGATTTTTTTTTTTTTATTGAAAGGATTTAATGTCTTTTTGTTATTTGTTAAAACCTGTTTAACCCAAAGGCCTACAATAAACAATTGGAAAGAAAACCTCTTTTGTTAAAAAGTCAGCATCTTCCACTCCTTCAGTTAAGGGCTGACTTTATCAAATCAACATATCTAGGTCCTCCATAAAGACCTCCAGCAAAACATGGAAGACCAGAATTGACAGCCCTAGTATTTCTAAGGTAAAAGGTATGGAAGAAAAAGAGCGCTTCTTTTGAAATAGCCTTTCCAGACTTCTTAGTTATCAGGAAGAAGCAAACAAGAGCAGGCACTCAATTTTCAACCCCTCACATGTCACCTTTAAACCAGTTTGCAACCAGCTGTTTTTGAATTCTTTCATATAGGATGGCCCAGTGGTGGTGATGCTAGGCTGGGATTCCAGAGATGTGAGTTCAATTCCCTGCCCTGCCACAGATTCCTTATGTGACTGTGAGCAAGTCAGTTAGCCTCTCTGTGTGCCTCAGTTTTCCCCATCTGTAAAATGGGGATAATAGGACTTCCCTACATCATAGGGCTGTTGTGAAAGTAGATACATTAAGGATTGTGAGGTTCCCAGATCTGTAATGATGTGGGAGGGCCATATAAATACCTTAGATAGCTCCTCTTCGCTCCTTTGAGCGTTAGTAATAGAAGGAAAGGCTACAACGCTTCTCAGATAAGTTTTCTTGCAAACTAATAATGTGGTGGGGTTTTTTTTTGTTTTGTTTTGTTTTGTCTATGGCACAGCTATAATGAAAAAGGCAAACTAAATTTTTCCAACCTGTCACCCTACACGATCAGCTTCATCCTCAAACACCGCATGGGACAATCTCTCTTCATAAGAGCAAAGACAGTAACTCAGACGCTTGAAAGCTTTTTTGCTTCTTCAGATGAATTCATATCAGTGGAGCACACCCCCATATGGTGCAAAAATACACACGGTGTGAGGGTCCTAGTCTGTGAAGAAGAGAAGCAAGTGAGTATCGATGGAGAGGCCAGCTGGGAAGGAGTGGAATGTGCATCAAAGCAGACTCCAGTGATACAGTGGTCCTTATGATTCAGCAGTCGGAAATTACCAATCAAATACATTTCTCTTGTTTCCACTGGGTTGGTCTATGAAAAAGGAATATGTCTTCCTTGTGTGATCCCCTTGCAGGAGAAGAGACAAGAAACTCATTGTAGCTCTGATTCAAAGTCTTTTAAAGTCATTGGGAGATTTTTCCAGTGGGTTTAGACCAGACTCAGGATACGTATGAGGAAGAGGGAAAAACTTGAGATCCCGTGTATTTCTGTTAATATTTGGAAGGCATTTCAGTACTACAGTGTTGACAGTGGTATCAAAATAACTGGATAGATTTAAGAGGGCCAGTTCTGGCTTAAGAATACAGTTCATTTACTGTGTCTAAAAGTAGCTGTATGGCTGAACAAAACTTTGGCAGTAGTTAATTGATTGGCTGGGACTTTTTATTTGAGTTTTGTGTTTTAACCTATTCATACACTGTTGTTAAAATCACATCATTTTAACATTTAGGAAGAGTCTAGAACAGGTTTATTTTTAACCAGGGCTTTAGGTTTTGTTTTGTTTTTTTAATATTTTGAATGCCTGTAATTATCACTTAACATGTTAATGTTTTCAAATGTGTAATTTTTGATTTCGTCATCCAAGTACATAATAGAGATTCATTTCTAGAGGCCAAAACTCTGTCAGTTGATAAAATGAATTTTCACAAGGACTTAAGTTCTTCAAATTATTTCCTGTAAATCACAATTTTTAACCCTCAATAAATGGGGTCTGGAAATGAGATAATGAGTCTTCCACCTCTAGATCACCATTTCAAATCCACCTCAGGTCAGAATTGGCTGACTGAAATTCATTTCACAGAGGCCTACTAAATGACTGCATGCTGAGAATTAAATACTGGACTCAGTCCAGCTCCCAGTGACAAGTGCTGGCATATTAATTGAGCTGAGATATATAAGCCCAAAAAGTTAAAGGTGCCGATGTGGCTCTGTCACTGTCCAACATTAAACAGTGTTAGACAAGGTTTGGAGTTGGATATACGGACACCTCGATTTGTTTCATGCAAACGCACAAAGGGCTGGTCTACGCTACAAAGTTGGGTTAGCTTAACTACGGTGTTCAGGGCTGTGAAAAATTTCGTGCCCTGTGCAGTGTAATTAAGCCGACCTAAGTCCTGGTGTAGACATCGCTAGGTTGGTGGAAAAACTTTTCCTTGACCTGCCTATAGCCTCTTGAAGAGATGGATTTACCTTAGTGACAGAAGAACTCCTTCCATCAGTATAGTGTCTATGCTACTGTAGTGTTCCTACTATAGACATATTCTAAGAATATGATGCCAAAATTTAGGAGTGTATTAACTAAAATATGGGTGGTAGGGGAAAAAGCTAAAACAAGTTATAAAGCACTTTAAAATTGAAATTAAATGATTACATGACACAGACTTAATCAGGACTTATTAAAAGACAATTTTAAAGACAGTTTATTTTGTTGGACAACCCTTCTAAGTATGGAGGAAAGGCTTAGTTTTGTTGCTCAGTTTAACGATGTAAAGGATGGTTACTTTTCCTGCTTTTATAAACAGACGCAAGGGGAGGAAGAGACAGGATAGTAAAGGTGGAAGAAATTCGGCTATTGTTGATGTTATTGGGATTCCAGGCAGCAAGTCAGTTATGGACAGATGCTCTGGGTTGGTATGTAAACCACAAAAACAGCTCATGGGGCTCTGGCTCATTTCCCAGTCTGGAGTCCGAGATGTCATCTGGTTGATCTGGTTCCTCTCTTGTACCATTCTCTCTCTGGCTTGGCAGGATGTGCTGTCTCATCTCATTGTGTTGGTGCCATGTGATAGTTGATTTCAAGATCCGATGGAAAGCCAGAGAGAACAAGAGGAAAAATAGGGGGCAGAGAGGAACATACAAAGGAAGGAGAGGCAAAGCAGGATCTCGCGTAACTCTTCTGGCTCAGCAGTGAGGACCAGGTGTCCCCGCTGGTACATCAGGGTCTGGACTTCACATTGATGCAGTGACCTTTGGGATCTTTGGATGAAGGACAATGTCCCTGGAGTGGAGTGGGACGGAGGCCTGATGGCCTTCCCCCTCCTGCCGGAATTCCGCCAATTGATTTGCCAGTCTCTACCCCCAACAATCTTTTTATTAAGGGCCCTGAAAGAGGGGTGATGAATGGAGTAGTCCATCCTCCCATTTTATTCACCCATCAGGCCTAACTTCTGACGTGCCAAGTGTAGTCCACTGATTTCCAGTCCCACATCGTTCCCGTTTACCAGGTGCAATCTTAACACAATCCTTGAGCCCTTTCTGTTTGGATTAATTTAGTCTCTCTCTTTTGCACCTTTTCTCATCAACATTTGTAATTGGTTATTGTGACCTTCTGTGAACTTTCACTCACTTTTTACAATTGAGCTTACAATTAGGTTACATTTGTGGGCCCAGTTATCCCAGCGTTGCCTGCGCCACGCAACAAGCAAAGCAACCTGTGCAGCTGGGGCTAATGGTCAACTTACCAGAAAGGCCAAGGGATGAATAGGCGTGAAAATGGAACTTCCCGTTCACCCTTAGAAGCCAGAGGGACTATTCCCATGTGCAAGTTTTTGCAGGATTGGGACCTACATTTTAGATATGATGGGTGACAAACAAGAGGATTGGGTGAGGAAGAAAAAGTGGTACAGCAAAATGGTCACATGGCGACTCTTGACTGACACATGCATATCCTGAGTTTCTGCTCTATAGAAGTGTGGTTTTGGGCAATTTAAAAAAAAAACAAATTTACTTTGTGGCATGGCAGACCTGAGGTTTTCAGGAGGGATTTCAGTTAGGAGTGGACAGATTTAACCAATAAGTCTTGGGGAGGGAGTTCCTCGTGCCGGGGGAGATCAGTGTTATTTGCCATGTGGAGGGTCCACACAGGAGGGAAATATGTCAGGAGATGAGGTCAGAGCCAGGGGAAGAATGGCTATAATCTTTCAGGGCTAAGTGAGAAACTGAAGCTTGATAGGTGAGTCATTGGGGATACCAGAGGAGGGATAATGTGATTAGGCATGACGCAGACTATAGGTTTGTCATCTCAGTTATACCAAAGTAGTTGAGGCAGCTGAGAGTGAAATTTTGTCCATAAAAATCTACCTGGATTCTTCTGATGTTTCTTTCCAGATCATTGTTGAAGAAGCAAGACGGATATGGGACAATATGAAAATGCTAAATGGAAATACAGAACTGAATTGCAGAATGACGTCAGATGGTATGTTGTCACAGAGAGTACAGATGTTAAAAGGGACATCATCAGTTTAAACAGCAAAAATAGTGATACCTGCTATGGCTTTTACTGACCGCAATCAGAGAGAGAAGAAACTGATCTTTTTCCAGTTTGCTTTGTGCAAACAGCTCTTGTGAGCCTTCGATAGTTCCTGGAGTATGGTCAGAATTGCAGAAACTGTAGTTAGTTTCCCCTTTGGTGGTTTGTCTTCCACAAGCAGCAAGGGAGAAGGCGGCATACAGGAGCAAATAAATAATATGGATAAACCCACAAATCTGTGGTCAGGATCTGCTTTTAAATCACTCTTTAAAAACTGACTGGCTTTCAGATTGATTGTGTCTCATGAAACTGAAAGTAATTTGCCCTTAGTTGTGACTTTTACATCTGAATTACCTGATAGTCTGATCCTTTTTCCAGGGTATTTGAAGCTTTGGCAGCTTAGGAAGCCGCGGCTTTTTGCATATGATGCCATATTTGTGGATGAAGCACAAGACTGCACGCCAGGTGACTAAGGCAGGAGACCATCTGAACAAATAGTGACCTAATTAACTCTCTTATTCCTGTGCCACCAAAAGGGAAATAGACACCGAGGGCATTGGTAACTGAGCTAGGAGGGGAACTTGGTTTCTATGCCTGTGCTCAGATCACTAACCCACACATATGGGACTGGTTGTTTGGGGGTAGGAGGGGTGGGGTTATGTTTTTCACAAATGCCTTCAATTTCTGTACAGCATCATCATTATTATTTATAAGTAGTGCCTTGAGGCCCCAACCAAGCTAAGAACCCTGTTGTGCTAGGTCAGAGGTGGGCAAACTTTTTGGCCTGAGGGCCACATCTGTGTGGGAAAATTGTATGCAGGGCCATGATTGTAGGGCTGGGGCAGGGGGTGGGGATGCGGGGTGTGGGAGGGGGCTCAGGGCTTGGGATTGGGATGCGGAGTGCAGGAAGGGTTTGGGGTGCAGGCTTCGGCCTGGCACTGCTTATGTCGAGCAGCTCCGGGGTGACAAGAGGGGTTAAGGCAGGCTCCCTGCCTGCCCTGGCCCCTCGCCACTCCTCGAAGTGGCCAGCATGTCTGGCCATGGCTCCTGAGGGTGGGGTGGGAACAGCAAGTCCGGTGCGCGCTGCCCTCGCCTGTGGGTACCATCCCCAAAGCTCACATTGGCCACGGTTCCCCTTTTCCAGCCAGTGGGAGCTGCAGGGTGCGGTGCCTGCAGGCGAGGGCAGTGCACGGAGCCCTCTGCTCCCTCCCTTCAGGGGCCACAGAGACATGGTGCTGTCCGCTTCCAGGAGCGGCGCAGGGCCAGGGCAGGCAGGGAGCCTGCCTTCACTCCACTGCACCACAGAGCTGGCAATCCCGTGGACCAGATTGAAAGCCCTGATGGGCCAGATCCAGCCCATGGGCCGTAGCTTGCCCTCCCCTTTGCTAGGCCCTGTAGAAACACATAGGGGACAGTCCTTGTGCTGAAGAGCTCATGGTCTCTGTAAACAAGACCGATAAAGTGGCGGGGCTGGGGAAAATGGGAGGATTGTTCTGGCTTTACAGTTGGAGAACTAAAACACAGATGGTGATTTTTGCCTAAGGTTGTCACACAGGGAGTCCACGGTGGAGAAGGAAATTGAACCCAGGTGTCCTATGTCCCTGTTCAGTATCTTAACCACAGAACCGTCAATATGTTCTAATAATTTCTTGTCATTTATGTGGTTAAAGGGCTTGTTTATTTCCCACTTGTTTGTTTGGGCTGGAGCCATTTTCTTTAACCATGTGAAGTTTGTTTTGGTTTGGCGAGCAGGTCCCTTTGAGTTTCATTCATGCTTCGCTCTTTGCTGCAGCCATCATGGACATTGTGCTGTCCCAGACCTGTGGAATAATCTTTGTAGGAGACCCACACCAACAGATCTATACCTTCCGAGGTGCTGTCAATGCGCTCTTTGCAGTGCCACATACCCACATCTTCTATCTCACAAAGGTAAGACTCGGCAGTGTGTGCATGTGTATTCCACTGCTGAAGACCCATCATTTTCTCCAGTAATAGGCTTACATCAGTTTAAAATTTAAAAAGGAATGACCGTGCCTCTTCCAGGAGCTAGCAGCGAGAAAACGTCCCATGTTGTCTGTTAATCAAAGTGGGTCATTTTTTCATAAGCCGGTGTAGTTTCCCTTGTACTTTTGGTGTGAAATTTACTTCTGTTTGCTTGACCTCTGCTTCCTTTGCTCCATCTTATAGAGTTTCAGATTTGGCCCCGAAATAGCTTACGTTGGATCTACTATCTTGGATGTCTGCAAGAAAATCCGGAATAAGATGTTAGTAGGTGGAAATCAAGAGGGTAAGAAATTAAATTGTGTTCATACAGCGCCTAGCACAGGTCCTGATCCAGGACCGGGGCTCCTAGGCACTATTGCAATACAAATAATAATAATAATATGGTTTTTTTAAAATAATTTCATACTGGCTTTTCTTCATCTCCCAGGTGATGTCAGAGGCAGCATGAATGGGAAGACTGCTTTCTTATCACGGGGCAATCTGAATGTGTTTGAGAACGCAGTGACAATTACTGGAGGAGAGAGACCAACAAAAATACATTTGCTTGGGGTAGGGCAGATTTCTTACATTGTATGTGGAAGCTGTGAAAGCTTCTTGGGGCGGGGGCATTGAAATGACTCTAGTTGGAGGCCCTCCTCTCTCTAAGCAGTTTCAATCACAAGTATAAACTCTTGTCTTCAAGTAAGTGTCCCAGATCCTCCAGAGTCTATAAGAATGGTCATACTGTCAGACCAAAGGTCCATCTAGCCCAGTGTCCTGTCTTCTGACAGTGGCCAATACCAGGTGCCCCAGAGGGAATGAACAGAACAAGTAATCCTCAAGTGATCCATCCTCTGTCACCCAATCTCAGCTTCTGGCAAACAGATGCTAGGGACACTATCCCTGCCCATCCTGGCTAATAGCCATTGATGGACCTAACCTCCATGAATTTTATCTAGTAAGCCACGAAGCAAAGTAATTCATGATGAGAGCAGCTGCTCTCTCACTAATGGGAAAAGGGAATTATAGTTGATCAATGTGAAGCTTTGAACATTGGAACCGATAGCCTTCACAAGCCATGAACTCTGCTTGCCTATGTGTAGTGACACCTAATTTTCAGTTATACTTCTATGAAGGAGGCAGTATCAAATCTAATTCTTAGTTCTCAAGCTTCTCTGGGTGTGCGTCAGTCTATAAAAGTTATCGGTGCACTCAGCATTGTCCTAACTCCGCTGCTATTGAAGTCATTGGTAAAGCTCCGATTGACGTCAGTGAAAGCAGAGTTAAGCCAGCACCAAACGCTTTGATGTAGTTCTCGTGGTTTCAGTTAACTTCCTTAATTTTCAAATTGTTGTCACAGGAGCCTAATGGCTTTCACCTATTGAGCATTTTGTAAAACCCAGAAAAAATGTTGTTAATAATAATAATAATAATAACTGAACAGGTACTAGTAATATCGACAATGTGTTTGATTTTTTGCATTTTATTTCTATGTAGAATTTTTTTCAGGACTGCAGATAAAGATGACTACAAGGTTTTTGGAGTCGTGTTTTCAAAATTCGTACTAATTTTGCATCTGCAATAAGTGTGTGTGCACTTGTAGTATGAGCATAAACATTTATTCATGCTGTTGCATGCTCAAATCTTGCAGGTGCACTTTAATAATTATACTTCACACTTGAGTAGTACAATCCTTCTGAAGCACTCAAAGTGTTTTACAAAGAGTTATGAATTAAGGCCGTCCAATCCCTATGCAAAATGGGGGCGTTATTTTCATTGTACCAAAGGGGAACTGGAGGCACAAAGAGGTTAAGTGACCTGCCCAGGTTACTCAACAAGTCTGTGGAAGAGCCAGGAATAGGACTCTGATCTTTTGAATTTCAATCCTGTGCTGTAAGCACTAGATCATCTTGTCTTTCCTTTAGTCATGAAGCTGTAAACTAAAGTTGAGCAAAAATTGGAATCTCCATCCGATGGGAAATTCTGATGTGTCAATATTTTTGCATCCTGAGTTGGACTGAAAAGCCTCAAAAATTCCTGAAACAAAAAACTAAAAAAAAAAATAATCTTGATTTGGAAATGTTTTATTTTGACACTTTTGATTTTTAAATGAAAGGTTTCATCATTATCAAAACTAATGTTTCCTTTTGGTTTGTTGAACCAAATTACAGCATCAAACTGCAGTTCCCTTTAATGCTCCTCTGTCTCATGGGAGTTGTAGTTCCAGTGTCTCATGGCCTCGTTCTTCCCTATTAGTTGGGCTCCTTGGCCAGATTCCATCTCTCATGATGCCCCATGGTCCTGTGACTGCCATGATGCATCCCACGGTTCAGGGGGGACAACATGGGGTGTATCATGGGAGATGAAGTCCAACCATGGAGTCAAGGCTATATGGGAGGATAGAGTCATGAAGCACCCAGAACTGCAACTTCCATGGAGCAAAATAGAGGAAATGCAATTTAATGTCAAACTGACTTGAAATGAAATGTTTTGTTTCAGTTCAACAAATGGAAATATTTCTATTTGAACTGAAAATTGTTGGAAAATCAAAATTTTACTGCAAAATTGACATTTTCCCATGGAATTTCTTTTTTAATTGAAACTGCATTTTCTTGAAAAAATCATTGTGATGAAAAAATTCCCAACCAGTTCTAATGCAAATTAATCCACAAAAATACATTCCTGGCCACAAAACATGATGACCAGCTGGGATTTTGTTTTCCATTGCTCATTCTGTGTTGTTGGTTGGTGTGTCTCATCTGGGATCATCCACTAGTTTTAGGCTAGATTATTTCTGTCTTGTTTCATACTGATCATGCATACTATAGTGTGCACTTTAGGAATATAGTTTCACCTTTGAGTCTTTTGAGTTTTTTTCCCTATTTGCATGCTGGTGAATCTGAAACATTTTGGCAGGAAATGAGCTCATTTGTAAACTTTAAGTATAACCTTCAATTAGGTCCATTTTAAGAGAATCTTTATCTGTTTAGGGGCTTAAAAATTTTGGACTAGACAAAATTCATGATATTTGGAAACTCCTTCAACCTGAAGAGGCCCGTGTGAGATGTGAGTGTATTCCCCTGCCTTCTTCCCCTAAAGTTATGTAGCATGATGTTAACTTTTCTAGCTTCTGCTGTATCTCCAACTGCCCCAGCTGATACATGTAAACCTCTTTCCCTTCATTGTGACTGGGAATCACATTGTTTGTTCATCTTCTGGGTGGTTGTGTGACAGGAACTGCTATTGGTGATGGTTATTTCTGTGTTTCTACTGGTGCGGTGGAAATGTGGAATCTGACGTCATAAGAACAGTTTACAATTCCAGATCCTGTCCTCCTGAGATTCTTGGTCTCAACTAGAAAAGTCCAGTAAACTATGTTTTATCTCCGTCCTTTTCATTTCTTTGACATAAAATGGAGTTATTTATTAGACATTTTGCATGCAGGTGAACACCTTTTATTTAATTTGAGACTGTCATTCAGAAAAACATTGTCTAATTCACTTAAAAAAAAAAACACAACAAACTACCTCCACCTTGGACCTAATCTACCAGTATTTGTTTGTTGATGTTAGGTGGAACCTGGGAGCGAATCAAGGGTTATAATGGAAACTTAGTTGCAGCATGTAACATGGGAGTGGCTTTAGAATATGAGCCATTAGGAGAAGTGCCTTCGTGTAAGAACATAACCTCTATGGGATTGGATGGCTCTTGGCTCTCTATAAGTTAAAAAGGTGATTTGTCCCACTCTAAATTCATTCATAAATTTAGTCACTGAGTCCATGGCCAGAAGGGACCATCATGATCAGCTACTCTGACCTCCTGTGTAACACAAGCCATAGAACTTCCCCAGAAGAGTTCCTACAGCAGATCTTGTGCAGAAGAATATTCACTATTGATTAAGAATTGGCAGTGTTGGAGAATCCACCATATCCTTTGGTAGATTGCTGCAGTGGTTATTTACCCTCACTGTTAAAAATTCATGCCTTATTTCCAGTTTCAATTTGTGTAGCATCAACTTCCAGCCATTGGATCTTGTTATAGTTTTCTCTGCTAGATTGAAGGGCCCATTATTAAATATTTGTTCCCCATGTAGATGCTTACACTAATCAAGTCACCCCTTACCCTTTTCTTTGTTAAGTTAGATAGACTCAAGGACCTCAATCTATTGCTATAACACACATTTTGTATTCCTTTAATCATTCTCATGGCTCTTCTTTGAACCCTCTCCAATTTATCAACATCTTTCTTGAATTGTGGGCACTGGAACTAAACACTATATTCCAGCAGCGGTTGTGTCAGTGCCAAATTCAAAGGTAAAATAACCTCTCTACTCCTAGTCGAGATTCCCCTGTTCATGCATCTCAGGATTGCATTCGCTCTTTTGGACACATCATCACATTGGAGCTCATGTTCAGTGATTATCCACCACAACGCCCAAATCTTTTTCGGAGTCACTGCTTCCCCGTATAGAATCCCCAATCCTGTAATTATGGCTGACATTTTTTGTTTCTATATGTATACATCTAGTCATATTAAAATACATATTGTTAAAAGCTTAGGGCCAAGAACTCATCCCTCTGGTAACCCACTGGAAACACACCCATTCAGTGGTGATTCCCCATTTACAATTACATTTAGAGACCTACCTGTTAGCCAGTTTTTAATCCATTTAATGTGTGTCATGTTAATTTTATATCTTTCTAATTTTTTAATAAAAAAGTCAAGTCAAAGTATTACATCAACACTGTTACCTTTTTCAACCAAACTTGTAGTCTCATAAAAATAAGATATCAAGTTAGTTTGACAGGATCTGTGTTCTATAAACCCATGTTGAGCTGCATTAATTACATTGCCCTCCTTTAATTCTTTATTAATGGAGTCCCAAATCAGCAGCTCCATATCTTGTTTGGGATAGATATATGAACCATCTCCAATGGATCCTTGCCTGTTGACTTCAGTATTTATCCAATTTTAGAGTGAGTCTTGTGTCTCAGCTTCGGGAAGGCAGCCCACTATCCTGTTGTCGTCCTGTCCCTTTTTTTTTCAGTTCTTCTTAGTATTGAATCTCCAGTAAGGATTGTCTGTTTTCCTTGGGTAGTTGGAGAACTCTTGGCGAGTTAGGCTGAGCAGCCATCTACATGAGTATCCTGTACATCTCTCTGTTTCCTTGGAACTGCTTGATCTCAAGAGGTATTTTCCAGAGTTTCCACGCTGAGGACCTGGTATCACTTTTAAAGCTACTAGCTGTGTGCAGTTCATCCAAGTCCTCTTTCTCCAGCCATGTAGAATGCTGCCGTGATCTCCTGCATCTCGTGGTTGTGAATCTCCAGGTCTCCTATCTGACTTCCTCTCTCTCCGATTCCTGGCTGGCAAGCATCATGCTCCCTTGAGCCTGTTGTTTCCCAAACCTGGCTGTCTAGGAATGCCTCAACTTCACTGATTTTCAGTAGTGTCTCTATTTGTCCCTTCAATCTGAGAATCTTTCCCTCCAGTACAGCCACCAACTTGCACTTTGTGAACAGAAAATCCCTTCTGTCAGGAAAGAGAATATGGCATATCCATTTCAGCTCATCACCACTGTTCTATCACTGGCCATCTTCCTAGCTATAAGAATAGCTTGACTTCTGTAAGAATCCACCCCATATACCGTTCTGCTAACTTAAAGTATCCCAGTATCTCCAAAAGGACATCTACCATTTAGAAAAATAATAAACATAGGCTTTTTGAGACACTTGCTACTGCTGATCATACCTAGCTCTTCTATAGAACTTTGCATCGGTACAACTCAAATGTGTTATGGTGAAGGAGGTCAGTATCATCATGCCCATTTTACAGATGGAGAAACTGAGGCACAGTGAAGTGACTTGCCCAAACTCACCTAGCAGGCCAAGGTTGGAGTTGGGAATAGAACCCAAGTCTCCTGAGTCCTAGTCCAGTGCTCTCTCTGCTAGGCCATGTTACCTCCCATACTCTCTCTGTATCCATTTCATTTGAAGTTAAAAATGTGACCAATGGTGCCTTTCTTGTGTATTGACATTATCCAATGCACTTCTCACTAGTGAAACTCCAAATTGATGACCACTTTATCAAAAAGTGGGTTGAGAAGGATGGCTTCCAGGGTTTAAAGAACTATGCAGCCAAAACTGAAGACAGGGAGCTGGAGGTGAAGATCACAATAGTGGAGAAATACAATGTCCGCATTCCTGAGCTGGTGGCGAGGATAAAGAACAGTCATGTATCAAATATAGCATTTGCAGGTAAAGCAAAACTCACCTTTTTTGGCTCCCCTCCCCCCCCAAGAAGGAAATTGATTCCCTGTTTTTAATCCAACCTCACTTCCCCCTGCTCCTCAAAAATAGTGCACTTGGTCCAAGATGGTATTGTGCCCAGGAAGGAATAAGACAGCTCCTTCTGGGACATGCCTGGGGTCACAGTACTGATAAGTGAGGTTCTGCTGGAGCTGAATGAGGATTCAGTCAGTATTTCCTGGGATCTAGACCTAATGCCTTATCTTATCCTGCCTATTAAAACTCTCATTCAGTACATCTCCTGGATACTGGTCTACATTTGCAGTGATCTCTGGAAGAATACTGGTGGACTATCAAAATACAACAAACCCTTCTTGTTTAAGTTCAGGTCTGGACTGGGGTGTGAGGCACCTGGGCATTTTCTTGGGGTGGGGGGGCAGTCCTGGTTAATGGGTTAGTGGATTAGTGCAGAACAGGAGGTCTGGTCTGGGGGGTTCCCTCTCTCTCTGCTTTGCTTCCAGTTTGCAGTGTTGTTGTAGCTGTCTTGGTCCCAGGATATTAGGAAGACAAGGTAAGTGAGATCATATCTTTTATTAGATTAAAAGCAGTTGGTCCGATAAAAGATATTACCTCCTGTCCCCTGTCTGGCTTCCAGTTCACATTTAAAAGGAAGTGAAACTATAAATGCAGAATATAGTAAATTAATCTGTACATAGTATTCAGTAAACAAGAAGATATAAAAACAGCAGTACAGATACATTGGATGATATCCTCTCTCTCTCTCTCTCTCCCTCTCCCCCCCCCCCCTTGTTCCCTGATGTTTGTTGGTTCTAGATTACGTGATAGGCACTGTGTACAAAGCCAAAGGCCTGGAGTTTGATACTGTGCTGATTGCAGATGATTTTATGAAAGTCCCTTGTGCCAGGCATAATCTCCAGAGGCTGCCTCGCTTTATCCCTGGTAAGGGAGATCCTTTATACTGGAACCATTCGTTTCCCTAAAGGGAAAGGCAATGCATAGGCATACCCACTGGCACTCCCCCATCAGTCAGCACTCTTTGGAGGTAGGCTTGGGGTTGTCTCTGGCTGTACCTAGCAATATCCTCTCTCCAACTTAATGTCATTTACTGACTTCTTACTTGTGGTGCAGTTTCTTTGTGTAAGTCTGTACCTGGGAGATGGACATGACACTTAAGGGTAGGTTCATCACTCAGAGAACATGCATTGTTCCTGCTTTGATCAGCAACGAATGTGTATGCTCCAAGGGGAGAGAATATTGGTTCTGTTTGCTGTCACTGATGTCTCACACAAATCCTGTCGTGGTTGTGTAACAAACACATGGCAGGGTACCGTGCAGCCATGCTACTCTGCTTATTATCTCCTTCTTAACAGAGACACCAACCATGTTTCTGTGACATACCCAGCTCTTGTCTTAAATGTTCATCCTAATTCAGCAGTGAATTAGAACTAGCTGAAATACCAGAACAAATTTCGAAGTTTCATCAATCAGTTATCTTGTAACAGTTATTTTTTTTCTGACTTCTTCTCTCTAATCTCTGCCTAGACATGTCTGCCGAAGATGAATGGAACTTGCTGTATGTTGCAGTGACTCGTGCCAAAAAGCATCTGCTAATGACAAAGTCCCTGGAATACCTTTTGACTTTGGCCGGGGTGAGTTAAACATGCCATGAGAAAGTGACTGTAATTTAGATCTGTGAGCAGATGGAGTGGGATATTACCATAGGTGCTGACTTTTCAAAGTGCCGGGGGGTGCTTGACCCCCAGCTCTACCCCAGGCCCCACCTTCACTCCACCCCTTCCCTCAAGGCCCCACGCCCCTCTCCTCGGAGTGCACCATGTCCTCCCCCCTCCCTCCCAGCCTCCCAGCATGCTGCAAAACAGCTGATTGCAGTGGGTCGGAGGCATGGGGAGGGAGAGGGAGGCGCTGATCCGCAGGGCCCACTAGTGGGTGAGGGGCACTGGAGGTGGGGGGAGGGCAACTGATGGGGGGATGCTGGTGGGTGCTCAGCACTCATCATTTTTTCCCCGTGGGTGCTCCAGCCCTGGAGCACCCATGGAGTCGGCGCCTATGGAAGTTACAATGGGTTGTTGGCAAGTTAACAAGAAAACAATATATGTAACTTTGAGTGCTTGCTCCATGTAGAGAAGTTAGCCCGGGCTCATCTCTCTCCGGGGCGGCAGGGAACCACACCGCCTCACTACACTCTGTTCATGTATTGGGGAATTAGCTCAGCCGTGGGAGTCCTCCCTGGTAGGGGCAGAAATAAGTACAGTTAGGCTGGGGCCCTAGGTCAGGGCGGGGCAATAATGAGTCCGGAACTCAGGGCTGAGCAACAACAGTAGGCCCAAGCCTCCAAACAGCCTGGGAGAGGGGGAGACGGCCACTCGTGAGTTGGGTGGCACGGGGGACGCAGGCCCTCCCACTCCACTGCGTCCCAGCCTGGGGCCTTGCAGTGGCAGAAGACCCGCTGCTGTGTCAGTGAGATCCTGGCCGCAACACACGGACATCGGCTCTGGCAGTGCTGCAGCCAGACTAGGGTCAGCTGCCCCTGGGCTACTGCCCAACTCCCCCTCGTGTGATACCTGGGTTGGGGTGGTGTCCTCTGGGGGGCCAGCGCCATGGGCTCCGCGGGGTAGCTGGTGAGAGCAGGCCCGGCAACTCCTCCGGGTAGCGAGCGCAGGGCAGGTCGGGCCAGTCTTTGCATGGACTGCGGGTCACTGATGCTTCCCAGTCGCAGCCTAGGCAGAGGCATCTGGCCTTTCCAGCGGCTGCTTTCCCAGTGATCTCTGAGGTCGAGCCTTTATACTTCCAGGGCACCATCGGACCCCCTGGGGGGCGGGCTTAGAGCTCCCTAGCTCCGCCCACTCTGGTGTCCGGAGGGGCTCGTCTCTCTCCGGGGTAGCGGGAAACCACACCGTCTCACTACACTCCCCATAACATCTATGCTAAAGTGTCCTGTGCTTGAGGGGTTTAGTCTGGTGGCTGGATAGGAGCAGAATAAAGGACGGTTAAATTAAATAGTGAGGAGGGAAATTAAGATTCATATTGTTCCCTGAACAATGGGCTGAATTCTCCTCTTAGTTACACCAGTTTAGGTCCAGAGTAACTGAAGAGATATTTGGTTCTTAGCCTTCCCGTTTCCTGACGCTGTGGTTTTAAGTGCAGCCTTAGTGTTGAATGGCTACTGCTTTTAGACTCGTATCTGATTGAAATATAGCACTGATTCTGCCTCTCTCCCTTACCACAAGTGGACGTGTTCCCTTTTCTGCATGTCCAGGCCTCATAGTCTCTTTCCAGTTCCTTCCTTTCAAGTGTGTTTTTGTGGTTGGATTTTTTTAAGCTCTAATGTTGCAGATTACCCCCACTGCTCACAGCGCATTCTGATGCACTGAGTTACCACAAGCCTTGTTCTTTCCCTTTTCAGGAGTATTTCTTGCGGCCAGAGTTGACTAGTGAGGCCTTAAAGGAAGGGGCAATTCATTGCTCCGTGTCACAGTGCCACAACGCTGTGCCTGCCGACTCGATTCTAACCATGAAGAAAGTGCCCCTCACTTATGTAAGTCTCCTCTCCTTTCCTTTCTGCTTGTTAGTTGTGTTTTTGTGACCTTGGTGCCAATGAAATGTGCCAGGTTGATAGCCCTGGAGATGTCACTTACCAGCCTTTCAGCCATGGGCGGTGGGTGAACCCCTGACTTGGGCAGGGTAGCTCCCCCAACCCCACCCCTTCTGCCCAAGGCCCCACCCATTCTGCGCCCACTGGAGCCCAGCTCCCACTGTGTCCGCTGGCCCCTGCCCCTGGCTAATGCCCCCAGCTCTGGAGTACCGGAGAGCCGGGCAGCGCGGCCACAGCCTCCCTGGGTGGCACCGCCTGGCCCAGCCCCTATCTGGCATGCCTCAGCCTCCCCGGGCCGCGCTGCTGGGCCCAACCCCCGGCCAGCTGGCCCCCCGTCCCAGAATGTGTCCCCTGGCCAAGCTGCCAGCCCCAGCACAGAGCAGGTGGCACAGCCGGAGAGGCCCCAGCGCTGAGCAGGCGGCGTGGCCCCAGCACCAGGAGGACAGGCACCATGACGCGGCCTCGGGGGTGCACCGCAGCCCCCAACCTACCTGTCCCAGGGAACAGTAGGCAGGATGGAGACTAGGGGTGGAGCATGAGCTGGGGGACTTCAGGCTGTTTGGGAAGACAACGCCTTCCCATGCCTACGATACCTGCCGCCCATGCTGTTAGCCATGATCACAGAAGTAGCAGATCAGATCTGCCTGTGCACAAAATGGACTGGCACAAGGCAGCCATCATCCACCAGTGTAACTCAGCCCTGTCCTGGTCTTTTAGGCTTCTGAGGGATATTTCAGTCTTCGTGGCTCATTCCAGCCTTGCCCTCTCAGCCATGTCTACACTGCAGTTAAAAACCCACAGCTGACCTTGCCAGCTGACTCCAGCTCACGAGGCTCAGACATTCTGGCTTGTGCTGCAGCCCAAACTGTAGGACCCTCCCACCTTGCAAGGTCCTGGAGCCTGGACTCCAGCTTGCTCCTGAATGTCTACACTGCAATTAAACAGTCCCTTAGCCTGAGCCCTGTGAACCCAAGTCAGCTGGCATGGGCCAGCTGCAGGTTTTAAATTGCAGTGTAGACATACCCAAAAACTAAAATAGGCTCAGTTTGTGTCAGTTGTGGGTGGTTTCTTTTGTTGTGTGTGATGTAGACACCTACCTTCTGGACTTGGACCCACCACTTCCTTTTACATAGACTATGGTTGATAAATAGAATAATCTTGACGCCCTACCAAACAGGGCTGGGTTTGAACCTGGATGAGACATTTGTTATCTCAGCAGCATGACCTTGAAGTTAAGGTGCCCAAGAGATCTTGGATCAGTTCCCAGCTCTGCCAAAGACTTGGCGTGTGACCGTGGGCAAGTCACTGCGGGAGAGATTCTTATGTTGACGTCCATGGAGCAGTGCCAGCTTAATACCAGCTGAGGAACCGGCTCGTGATTTCTCTGCTCTCCCTCTGTAAAACAGAGATAATTATACTTGCCTCCCCAGGAAGGTGGGGAAGAAAAACATTCATTAACCATGTCTGAAAGGTGCATGATGCTACTGTGATAAGAACCGTACAAGTACATAGCTATATACCTGTCCCTTGAGCCCTCATCACCTCACTGGATCAGACCCCGGTATAATGAAATTGCATGTATAATTTTTATTACAGGCTGCTTTATAAGGTGTTGTTTAGCGAGAAGGAGGTGACAGATACAAAACATACTGGGCCAGTATACATTGAACTGAGACACGGGATGAAATAGGAGTTGGGGACATTGCTTCCCCAACTCCTATTTCATCCTATGTCTGAGTTCACTGTATACATTGGCCAAGTATGTCTGAGGGAGACGAGGCAGAGACCCTGTATTTCCCAATCCTTCTCCTTTTACAATTTCCTACTGGTCCTTTTCCCACAGAGCAATGGCAGCAAAGACCAAGGTGGCTACCTGTGCCATGCTTGCGTGCAGCAGCGTCTCGGCCCATTGACACAGCTAACCATTTCCCCTGAGCTGGTCCAGACCATGGATGTCGTCGATGAAGTGTTAGAAATTCCAAGGCACCTTGCTGTCCTCTATGGCCTGTTTTGAAACCAGGAGGGGGTTGTTTTTATGTCCTAGATCTGGCTCTGAAGTGTTGGAAGTGAGGAGGTCTGTGGCTAGTATCTCTGTATTGTTACTGATGTCCTTGGAGAAGTGAAGTAGATGGTCCTTGGATGAGCTCATCAAAAGAAGGACAAGACGAGCTGTTCCTGAGGACGCTGTGAATAAGGTCTGAGGTTATCCCTCTGTTACAAGAGGGTACCTTGGTCGATGTGTGTTCCAGGTGGCTGTCTATTTCGTCTCACTGTAAGAAACCCGGACTGCGTAACTTGTACAATACTAGATGCACTTGGACTTGACGGATTTTCTTTCTGAACGTTGGCACGCTTGTCCCACATGTTGCTCCTCAGGGTGGCTAGTTTCTGTCAGTGGTGCACATTCAGGTGACTGGCTTTTATGATTGCCAGACTTTCTGCAATATTTAAGCCTTATCCCAATGTATTTTGGTCATTGGGCAAACTGAGATGAACATGCAAAACTAAGGGAGATGATATAAAAGCATTTTATTACTAATGAAAGAACTCATTCATGGAGTTAATTTTCATAGGGCTAATCTCATCTCCGGGAAGGAATAGCTGACTTCCCATGCATCAAGTCAAGAACGTCTTTTTTTAACATGTAATCTTTGGGTGTTCCCCAGTCTCTCCATCTCTGTCTCTTTCTCTCATCCTTGATTCTCTCTTCCCCGTACATCAATCTCTTCAACAAAACAAAAATCAGTTCTTCAGTTAAACCTCAGGATGATGATCTTAGAGAACCAGAGTGTCTTACGCTGTGATCAGCTATGTTTGTATTAAACAGTATTGGGTTTTTTTAACTGGAGAAAAAGCTGTTTTTGATTGTATTTATTTACTGAAGATCTCGTTAGAGATGAAACCACACTATACGTTGCTTTAATGATGGATTTAATCCTGTATCTGAGGAAGCGAGACACAAGGTTATCCCCCTTAGGAACACACTTACTTCTGGGCTTTTTACTCTAGAATTGTTATAGTACCAAAGCATCCGACTTGACTGTACAATTTTTATGACAATGATCAAAGGAGAAACATACCTCAGAAGGAGCCTGATCTTGAGCACCCTGTCTTATTTGTTCATGTACCTTCCAGGGTATATGCATTTCATGGGACAGTTTCGGGTCAATTCAGTGTGGTCCAAAGCAATTTCTTATGCCAGCCTCGTGAAGTCATGTAGTCGCTCTCCACCTAACCTGGACAAATGTGGATGATTTCATGAGTGGTGTGCCAAGTCTTCCTTTATTCACTCTAATTTAAGGTTTTGTGTGCCAGTAATACATTTTAACATTTTTAGAAGGTCTCTTTCTATAAGTCTATAATATATAACTAAACTATTGTTATATTTAAAGTAAATAAGGTTTTTAAAATGTTTTAAGAAGCTTCATTTAAAATTAAATTAAAATGCAGAGCCCCCTGGACCTGTGGCCAGGACTCAGGCAGTGTGAGTGCCACTGAAAATCAGCTTGCGTGCCACTTTCGGCACCTGTGCCATAGGTTGCCTACCCCTGTTCTAGATTAATTTCTTGTTTTCATCTGGTCCTAACTTGAGCAGAGATTGTCTGTCTGAAACAATTCCATGTCCAGCTTCTGAGAGCATTTGATCCGGTTCCAGTTGGTACCATTATAGCAGGTTTGCCTTTGTTTCTGGGCTACAATGTTCCTTACGGCAACACACTGGTTTTCCCCCATTCTGATGTCCCAGGGAAAAGCAGAGAAGTCATTTGAGTGCTAGAATGACAGACTGGAGGTAGAGAGGAGTGGAACAGGGGAGAGCATTCAAGGAACCACTAGATAACATACAGGTGCATTCTCATTGCCCTTCCATTACATAGTTTATGCAGCCCCAGTTGCCTTTAGGAATTATCTGTAAAATCCTTTGCCTTTCATAAGAGGGCAGATCTCTGATGGGGTGATTACATCCTGCCACCTTTAAATTCACCTTGCAACTTCAGTTTACAAAAAGTATTCCTTGCTCCCAGGTCTGTAAAGCCATGTAACAGTACTGTGTATTGATCAAACAGCTGCTGCTTTCTGCAACTGCGTCCCAGGAAGGGACGAAGTGATCTCTGGGCCAGTCTACACTACCACGCTACATCGGCGCAGCTGCAGCACGTCTGGTGAAGATACGCTATGCTGACAGGAGAGCAGTCTCTCATTGGCATAATTTATTCCATTTCCGAGTTAGGTCCGCAGGAGAGCGTCTCCCACCAACATAGCACGGTGTGGACAGTGCTTTAAGTCGATGTAACTTACGTCACTCGGGGATGTATCTGTCTTTTTCACACCCCTGAGCAATGTAAGTTACATCGATTTAAGCAGTCGTGTAGAGCAGCCCTGTGGTCTAGCTGATGCATCAGTCAGCTACATTTGTAAAGCACCAGGGGCCCCTTTAGAGTGAAAGGCCCTAGGGAAGTGCAAGGTCATTAGCATGTATGTGACAGCATCCGTCATTTTAAACAAGGGAGCGTCTACCGAACAGGCCCAGTTTCCAGCACAATTTTCTGTGTGATGAGCTGTGAGGCCCCATCCAGTGGCATCTCGAACTAATTTAAGTGCATGTTAATGTCTAGATGAGTTTAAAAAGGAACTCTTGACTGCAGTGCATAAATAACCAGTCACTAGATGGCAGCACTGCATTAGTTAAACTAAAGTTAAAAAGGAATGTACTGTATCTAGTCAGTCTCTGGGCTGGTCTACACTGGGGCGGGGATCAATCTAAGATATGCAACTTCAGCTACGTGAATAGCGTAGCTGAAGTTGAAGTATCTTAGATCGAGTTACCTAACATTCTCATGGCACGGAATCGACGTCCGCAGCTCCCCCGTCGACTCCGCTACCGCCATTCGCGTTGGTGGAGTTCCGGAGTCGACAGGAGCGTGTTCGGGGATCAATATATCACATCTAGATGAGACACGATATATTGATCCCCAAGAAATCAATTGCTACCCGCCGATATGGCCGGTAGTGAAGACGTACCTTCTGGAAAGAACATTTAATCCAGTTTTGGCCTCCTCCCTTACCCTAGAACTGCAGTATGATACCCTTCTGCCTTTGGGACATGGTACTGTCTTCAGCAGTGGATGTTTCACAAAGGATATGGGGGTTGTTGTATTAATTTAGATGGAATATACAGGCCCAGAGCTGAAGGTGTTAAAATGACCCTGTCGCTACCCAACGTTAAACAAGGTTGGGGCTTTGACAGGGGCAGCTCCCGGCACCAGCACGCCAAGCGCATGCTTGGGGCGGCAAGCTGCGGGGGGTGCTCTGCCGGTTGCCGCGAGGGTGGCAGGAAGGTTGCCTTCGGCGGCATGCCTGTGGAGGGTCTGCAGGTCCTGCGGCTTCAGCGGACCTCCCACAGGAGTGCTGATGAATCCTGGGACCGGGGACCTCCCACAGGCAAGCCACCGAAGGCAGCCCGCATGCCGTGCTTGGGGCGGCAAAATACTTAGAGCTGCCCCTGGGCTTTGATATACAAAGACTTCAGCCTGTGTAGTACCATGACAAATAGATCATTAAGCATTATTTTGACCTTTCATTAAAGATACAGTAAAGGAGGGAAATGGTTAAAAAGCATTTGAAAAATAAAGTATTAAAGCTTCTATTTTAACAACATCCTTCATTCACTTTCACTTTAGCCGAAGAGAGTTTTTAGAAAGAGCTTTCCCCTGGTGTGATCGTCTTTTAGATGGTGGTAACTTTCCTATTTTGGGAAAAGAGAAAATGGTTGAGGTAGGCTTGGGCTGTTGTTAAAGTCTGACTTTGTTTCCTAAGAGATGAAACAAGACAAACACATACAAGAAGGGAGAGAGAAGAACAATAGAGACAGAAAATGCAGCTTGTGGGTTTGGTGTTGACTCTCACTTGCAACCTCGCTGCTGGAAAAATGCAGGCACAACACATGATTTTGTCATTGCTTGGAGACTTAGCAAATTCAGACCAGCAGCAGGCTGTTTAGAACATTGTGTTTAGCTGCCTCTTTCTGGGCACAAGCATACAACAGTGTTGAAAAACGTAGTCTTCACCAGCTAAGCCAGACTCTTATTAGACCGAAGGAAAAAGGAGAGAGAGAAAGGAAGGAGAAGACATAAGATGAGGAAGGGGTTTTTTTGGATTTAGGTGGAGCCCAGGGGAGGTGGCAGTATCATCTGGGTCCCTCTCTCTGGCCTGGTCTGGTCTGGACATCTCTAAAGATTAGGATGAAAGACCTGGGGTCCCAGGAGATGGTGGGGGTGGCAGCCTGATGGTGAAGCTCTCTTCTTCCCTTTCTCACATCTTTCAGTCAGCATAGTCAGCTTCCTCTTCCCTCACCAATGTCTCTTCTTTTAAAGACCCCCAAAAGGAGTGATGGGCGGAACTCATCCCTTCATTTGTTTGTTCATCAATTAGGCCTGGTTTCTGACGCACCAGTTTTGGTTCATTAATTTCCAGTCCCCCACTTCCCTTGTTTACCAACCTTTACACAGTCCTTAAGTTAACATAGCAGCACTTTTTGTTCCAACTAATCTTTGTGACTCATGTTTGCACCTTTTCATCATCAACATTTATTATTGTAGGTTATTGCAACACTTCATAAACTTTATTGAGTTTACAGTTAAGGTAATTTGTAGGCCCAGTTGTTACAACATGGTGGTGAACCCCATATTGGATTTATGTGCTTGGCAGAAATGACTTCTGCTTTCTAGTATTTACGATATTGCTGGAGATAAAAGCGAGGTTTTAAAATTAGAAAACCAATGCAATATAGTGACAGCAAGTATGGGCTAATCTGTTTATATCGTTGTCTTTCCTGTACATTGCTACATAAGGTAGCTAGATGATTTGGACGATGAGCTATTTGGTGGTAATCTGTACCACTTACAATGAAACGCAATAGATACTTTTTGAAAAAAACCCAAAGCTCCTGCATTTACCACAGCCCAAGGTAATCGTTGAAGGCTGGAATCTCATTGCCTCAGTAACACTGTTCAGGTTGCTTAATGCTTCTGTCCTTGGAGCACCAATGTTATCCGTATTAGCAGATACTGTAGCATGTTAATTCAGCAGACCTCAATGTTATTCATAAAGAAAGACCACTAGCACGGTTCGGTGGTGAAGGTGCTCGACCAGGTTTATTGTCCTCGAGACATAGTACTAGGTTCCCAGATCAATGTCTAGAGAGACACTAATACATGAGTGCCCAGTGGCAGGGACTCAGCTCCGTAGCAGTCCATGCATCTCCCTAGGCTGGACAAAGGTTAAGGCAGGGGACGGCAACCTTTCAGAAGTGGTGTGCTGAGTTTTCATTTATTCACTCTTAATTTAAGGTTCCGCATGCCAGTAATACATTTTAACGTTTTTAGAAGGTCTCTTTCTATAAGTCTATAATATATAACTAAACTATTGTTGTATGTAAAGTAAGTAAGGTTTTTAAAATGTTTAAGAAGCTTCATTTAAAATTAAATTAAAATGCAGAGCCCCCCAGACTGTTGGCCAGGACCCAGGCAGTGTGAGTGCCACTGAAAATCAGCTTACGTGCTGCCTTCGGCACCTGTGCCATAGGTTGCCTACGCCTGGATTAAGGCAAGGTAACCTGACATTTATAGACTGAGACAAACAATTTACGTACCACCTTAGGTGTTTCATAACTAATATCTTGGGATAAACATCCTTGTTCATTATTTTGTCAAACCATCTTTTCTTGTTCTAGATTGGAATATATCTGTACTAACCGAAATATATTTTTGTAAATATCTAGTGCCTAGTAAGCTAGCATGAGCTTTATTAAATTCATGTACTGAACAGCAAGTCGGGTGCGTGCTTGTAATCCTGACTACTTGGGAGGCTAAGACTGGCAGATCGCAAGAGCCAGCCTTTAAACTAGGTTCGACGGGGACAGGTGAGCAAAGCCCACAGGTAAGTGGGGAACAAGACCTGGGAGATGGGTTGGAAACAGGAGGGAGCACAGGCTATAATGGCAGAGAGGAAGGAGGGTCAGGGCAAAGCTGGGAGGCAAGATCAAACCAGTATCTTAGATGCCTTTATACAAATGCAAGAAGTATGGGTAATAAGCAGGAAGAACTGGAAGTGCTAATAAATAAATACAACTATGACATTATTGGCATTACTGAAACTTGGTGGGATAATACACACGACTGGAATGTTGGTGTGGATGGGTATAGTTTGCTCAGGAAGGATAGACAGGGGAAAAAGGGAGGAGGTGTTGCCTTATATATTAAAAATGTACACACTTGGACTGAGGTGGAGATGGACTTAAGAGACGGAAGGGTGGAGAGTCTCTGGGTTAGGCTAAAAGGGGTAAAAAACACAGGTGATGTCGTGCTGGGAGTCTACTACAGGCCACCTAATCAGGCGGAAGAGGTGGATGAGGCTTTTTTCAAACAACTAACAAAATCATCCAAAGCCCAAGATTTGGTGGTGATGGGGGACTTCAACTATCCAGATATATGTTGGGAAAATAACACCGCGGGGCACAGACTATCCAATAAGTTCCTGGACTGCATTGCAGACAACTTTTTATTTCAGAAAGTTGAAAAAGCTACTAGGAGGGAAGCTGTTCTAGACTTGATTTTAACCAATAGGGAGGAACTTGTTGAGAATTTGAAAGTAGAAGGAAGCTTGGGTGAAAGTGATCATGAAATCATAGAGTTTGCAATTCTAAGGAAGGGTAGAAGGGAGTACAGCAGACTAGAGACAATGGATTTCAGGAAGGCGGATTTTGGTAAGCTCAGAGAGCTGATAGGCAAGGTCCCATGGGAATTAAGACTGAGGGGAAAAACAACTGAGGAAAGTTGGCAGTTTTTCAAAGGGACGCTATTAAGGGCCCAAAAGCAAGTTATTCCGATGGTTAGGAAAGATAGAAGATGTGGCAAAAGACCACCTTGGCTTACCCTTGAGATCTTGCGTGACCTACAAAATAAAAAGGCGTCATATAAAAAATGGAAACTAGGTCAGATCACGAAGGATGAATATAGGCAAATAACACAGGAATGCAGAGGCAAGATTAGAAAAGCAAAGGCACAAAATGAGCTCAAACTAGCTATGGGAATAAAGGGAAACAAGAAGACTTTTTATCAATACATTAGAAGCAAGAGGAAGACTAAGGACAGGGTAGGCCCACTGCTCAATGAGGAGGGGGAAACAGTAACGGGAGACTTGGAAATGGCAGAGATGCTTAATGACTTCTTTGTGTCGGTCTTCACTGAGAAGTCTGAAGGAATGTCTATTATAGTGAATGCTTATGGGAAGAGGGTAGGTTTAGAAGAGAAAATAAGAAAAGAGCAAGTAAAAAATCACTTAGAAAAGTTAGATGCCTGCAAGTCACCAGGGCCTGATGAAATGCATCCTAGAATACTCAAGGAGTTAATGGAAGAGGTATCTGAGCCTCTAGCTATTATCTTTGGGAAATCATGGGAGACGGGAGATTCCAGAAGACTGGAAGGGGGCAAATATAGTGCCCATCTATAAAAAGGGAAATAAAAACAACCCAGGAAACTACAGACCAGTTAGTTTAACTTCTGTGCCAGGGAAGATAATGGAGCAGGTAATCAAAGAAATCATCTGCAAACACTTGGAAGGTGGTAAGGTGATAGGGAATAGCCAGCATGGATTTGTAAAGAACAAATCGTGTCAAACTAATCTGATAGCGTTCTTTGAAAGGATAACGAGCCTTGTGGATAAAGGGGAAGCGGTGGATGTGATATACCTAGACTTTAGTAAGGCATTTGATACAGTCTCGCATGATATTCTTATAGATAAACTAGGAAAGTACAATTTAGATGGGGCTACTATAAGGTGGGTGCATAACTGGCTGGATAACCGTACTCAGAGAGTAGTTGTTAATGGCTCCCAATCCTGCTGGAAAGGTATAACAAATGGGGTTCCGCAGGGGTCTGTTTTGGGACCGGTTCTGTTCAATATCTTCATCAACGATTTAGATGTTGGAATAGAAAGTACACTTATTAAGTTTGCGGATGATAACAAACTGGGAGGGATTGCAACTGCTTTGGAGGACAGGGTCAAAATTCAAAATGATCTGGACAAGTTGGAGAAATGGTCTGAGGTAAACAGGATGAAGTTCAATAAAGATAAATGCAAAGTGCTCCACTTAGGAAGGAACAATCAGTTTCACACATATAGAATGGGAAGAGACTGTCTAGGAAGGAGTATGGCAGAAAGAGATCTAGGGGTCATAGTGGACCCATAGTATTTGGTCCTGCCATGAGGGCAGGGGACTGGACTCGATGACCTCTTGAGGTCCCTTCCAGTCCTAGAGTCTATGAGCTCAGGGGTTCTGGGCTGTTATGCTGATTGGGTGTCCGGTGCTACTGCCAGTCTGGCCAGTGGGTGACTGAAAGACTGGCTAGAACAACACAAATGGCACGTTGTGATCGGCGCTGCCTCTGTGAGGGCTGATGGACCAATCAATCTACATAACTGAAGCATGATCTTGTACGTATCTGCTTTAATACATGACCCAACTTTGGTTCCCAGCCTGTGGTTCAGGCCTTAGATTTTGCACGAGGCCCAGTGCTCCAGGCTTTGTCTATTACAGCAAGAACATAGAGAAATACTGAGGTGGTGTCCAATGGCTAAGGCAAGGGCCTGCAAGTCAGGAGACCGGAGCTCTGCCACTGACCTGGTATGTGACCTTTGGCAAGTTCATTCAGCCCCTTGTGCTTCTGTTTCCCCATCCACCTTTAGTCTCTGCTCCAGAGCACTTTCAATATCAATAGACAATTTCTTATGTGTTTGTATATTGCTTAGCACATAGAGTCCCTAATCTCAGATGGGCCCTCTAGGCATTACTGCAATACTGTTGATATTTTTCCCAGCTTGAAGTAACTATAAAACTTCCACTGTGCCTGTGGAAGTGCTTTGCTGTTTGTTTGGAATAAGCAGCTGGACTTATTCTCTGTGTGGTCAGCAGAGAGTCTCAGAACAACATCGTGCTGAAAGCATCAGCAATAATCTCTGAATAATACATCTTGGCATTGCCAGCTCTTATTACTCCATGTCTTCATCTGCTCTTGCATTTAGAATATCAGCCCCCTCCCTATGCAAGAAATAGCAATTTTCTATAGGTAGCAATCAAATTATCACATGTAATTCCTTTCCAGAGGTTTTGATCAAATTACCCAGTGAGTGAATGAAGTGGCAGGTGCTGTGGCATAAAATTGAGACTAAACTCTCCAATTGATCTAGATTGTCATGATATCTCTTAGGTGTGGTACCTAGGCATGGAAATTGTGACCTTTGCCTCCCATATCACAAAGCTTCCTGGGTGAAATGATATCAGATCATGTGTGACTGCCCATATTGATCGTAACTAACTCAACTGTCTGAAATGAGAAAATACATGAGAATTATTAACATGTATTATTCACTGACATGTAGGTCACTCATTAAATAGCTTGTTTGCATCTTCAATCTTTGCCTCCTAACATTTGCAGCTCTTACAGGTGCTACTGATGTTCAGATTACATATAATGGAGAAAGAAGTAGAATCTAGTGGTTGGAACATTGGACTGGGTGCTAAGAACTCTGGGGGTTTTCATTGTGACTCTGACATTGAACTTAGGCAAGTCTCTGCTTTAGATTTTTCCATCTGTAAAATGGGGATAATAGCCCAGTGTGACATACTGTACCTCAAAGTAGCACCCTGGAACACCCATATTCATCATTTATATGAAGTTATGATATTTCATACAAAGCATGCCATGTAAGATATATGAAAGGTCATGATCTGCTGAAACCCTTTGCTCTGTCAAAATATGTATAGCGTTAGTGTGTGTGAAGTTATGAGATTTTGGTGTATGGTTGTTATTGAAATATGTTGTGAGTTTGGAAGTCGCATGCTGCTAGTTCTCAAGAGACAACAAAGGAGATGACCCACAGGCCAGCGGGCATTAAACAATCATTAATCAGCAGGGGAGTTGTAAACCGGGGATTTACAATTCTGTAAGAGAGTTGCGTAAGTATCACACAATGGGGATTGCTCAACTCTGACTCAGCAAGGCTCCCCAGGACATGTCTGAGCTAGTATTTTCCAGGCACATGGACTGAGGGTATAAAATAAGAGACAGTGGCACCATGCACAATTCCCGCTCTATTCCCTCACCTATGCTGAAGGCAACAACACTGGGAAGACAAAGACTTCAAGCAGTGAGAGGCAAAAAGGCATCCTTTAAAAAGTGGATGTTAAATCCTAGTGAGGAAAATAGAAAGGAGCATAAACTCTGGAAAATAAAGTGTATAAATATAATTAGGAAGGCCAAAAAAGAATTTGAGCCAAAGACTCAAAGTAAGAGCAAAAAACAATTTTAAGTACATCAGAAGCCTGCTAAACAACCAGTGGGGCCACTGGGTGGTTGGGGTGCTAAAGGAGCACTCAAGGACGATAAGGCCATTGCAGAGAAACTAAATGAATTCTTTGCATCGGTCTTCACTGCTGAGGATGTGAGGGAGATTCCCACACCTGAGCCATTCTGTTTAGGTGACAAATTTGAGGAACTGTCCCAGGTTGAGGTGTCATTAGAGGAGGTTTTGGAACTAATTGATAAACTAAACAGTAATAAGTTACCAGGACCAGATGGGATTCACCCAAGAGTTCTGAAGGAACTCAAATGTGAAACTGAAGAACTACTAACTATAGTCTGTAACCTATCATTTAAATCAGCTTCTGTACCAAATGACTGGAAGATAGCTATTGTGATGCCAATTTTTAAAAAGGTTCCAGGGGTGATCCTGGCAATTACAGACTGGTAAGCCTGACTTCAGTACTGGGCAAACTGGTTGAAACTATAGTCAAGAGCAAAATTGCCAGACACATAGATGAACATAATTTGTTGAGAAAGAGTCAACGTGGTTTTTGTAAAGGGAAATCATGCCTTTGTCCCTCTCTGGGTTTCCATCCCTCCTAAATGGAAAAAATACCAAGTTAAAGATGGATTCTAGTTCAGGTGACATGATCACATGTCACTGTAAGACTCTGTTACCCACTTGCCAGCACACACGTATACAGGAAGACTCACAAGTAAAACAGAGCCATCTACAGTCAATTGTCCTGGTTAATGGGAGCCATCAAGACTCCAAACCACCATTAATGGCCCACACTTTGCATAATTACAATAGACCATCAGAGTTATATTTCATATTTCTAGTTTCAGGTACAATAATGATACGTTCATACATATAGGATAAACACATTCAGTAGATAATCAGCTTTGTAATGATACCTTACAAGACACCTTTTGCATAAAGCATATTCCAGTTACATTATATTCACATTCATTAGCATATTTTTATAAAATAGAGAGTGCAACATCATAGATACAAAGCTACTCAAGATAGCTAAGTTCCAGTCAGATTGCGAAGAGCTACAAAATGATCTTTCGAAACTGGGTTACTGGGCAACAAAATGGCAGAAGAAATTCAATGTTGATAAATGCAAAGTACTGCACATTGGAAAACATAATCCCAACTATACATATAAAATGATGGGGGTCTAGATTAGCTGTTACTACTCGAGAAAGATCTTGGACTCATAGTGGATAGTTCTCTGAAAAACATCCACTCAATGTGCAGCAGCAGTCAAAAAAGCAAGCAGAATGTTGGGAGTCATTAAGAAAGGGATAGACAATAAGACAGAAAATATCATATTGCCTCTATATAAATCCATGGTACGCCCACATCTTGAATACTGTGTGCAGATGTGGTCGCCCTATCTCAAAAAAGATATATTGGAATTGGAAAAGGTTCAGGAAAAGGAAACAAAAATGATTAGGGGTATGGAATGGACTCTGTAGGAGGAGAGATTAATAAGACTAAATTAGAAAAGAGACAGCTAATGGGGGATATGATTGAGGTCTATAAAATCATGACAGGTGTAGAGAAAGTAAATGAGGAGTAAATAATACTCTTAACACAATAACTAGGGGTCACCAAATGAATTTAATAGGCAGCAGGTTTAAAACAAAAGGAAATATTTCTTCACACAATGCACAGTCAACCTGTGGAACTCTTTGCCAGAGGATGTTGTGAAGCCTAAGACTATTACAGGGTTCAAAATAAAGTACTAGATAAATTCATGGATGGTAGGTCAATTAGCCAGGATGGGCAAGGATAGTGTCCCTAGCCTCTGTTTGCCAGAAACTGTGAATGAGTGACAGGGGATGGATCACTTGATGATCACCTGTTCTATTCGTTCCCTCTGGGGCACCTGGCATTGGCCACTGTCAGAAGACAGGATACTGGGCTAAATGAACTTTTTGTCTGACCCAGTCTGGCCATTCATATGAATTGAGGAGACTGGTCCCAGGCTGAGAAGGAAAGTGAGCCTGTGTATTAAGGACCGTAACCTACCTGCAACGTCCAGTGGGGTGAGAAAAACTGCTTGATCCAAATACTGCTTAGTCTAATAAGGTTTAGGATTTAGACTGTGTACTTACTTTTTATTTTCTTTGGTAACTATCTCTTACCTTTATGCCTATAACTTATAATCACTTAAAATCTTTCTATAGTTAATAAACTTATTTTAATGTTTTATCCTTATCTGTGAGTTTGTCTAAAGTGTTTGGGAAATATGCTCAGGTTACAAATGCTGGTGCATATCCCCTTTTCTTTGATTAAGTGGTGAATTAATTAATAAGCTTTCACTGTTCAAGAGAAGATCTTGAGCAGTGTAAGATAGTATACTTCTGGAGTGCAAGACTAGGGGCTTGGAAGATTTGCTGGTGTTTCCCTGTGTATGGTTCATGATGGGCTGGAGGAGCCTTCATGCAATTTAGCTGGGTGTGCCTCTGCATACTGGTGGCTGAGTGACAGCAGCGTCTGGAGGGGTTTGCTGTTTGTCATGGGCAAAGCATCATAACCCTCCAGCCTGGTTTGTTGCTTAAGTGGGCACAGCGATCTCACAGTTCCAGGTTGTACCCTGGGGGCTCCATCAGACCCAGGCATGTTGTGAGTTCTAGCTAACATTGACATATGCCGCTACCTATTGATAGAGATACTTGTTGGTCCCTATTTCTGTAGTATGTGAGCATGCCTCAGCACTTGATAAACTTATCTTCACAACACCACTCTGCGATAGGGAAGTGCTATTATCCCCTTTGTACAGATGAGGGACTGAGTCATAGAGAAGCTTAAATGACTTTCATAGAGTTAAGGGACAGAAGGGACCATTGGATCATGTAGTCCGAACTTTATAACATAGGCCATTAAATTTCATCCTCTTACCCAGTGCTGAGGCCAATAACTTGTGTTTGGCTAAAGCATATCTTCTAGAAAGGTATCCTGCCAGCCTAAGGTCCCACAGGAAGGCTGCTGGTCCCCTAAGTCCTAAGCTAGTACCTTATACCTTGGACCATCCTTCCTTATACTTGCACTGAATTTGAGATAGAAGTGGGAGGCAGACCTGTCAAAAGTCTCTGGGTAAGAATGAAAGGGGTAAAAAAGAAGGGTGATATCATAAGTGTCTACTATAGACCACCTAAACTGGAGGAAGAGTTGGAGGAGGCTTTTTTTAAACAACTAGCAGTCATCCAAAACACAGGAGTTGGTGGTGATGAGGAACTTCAATTACCCAGAAATCTGTTGGGAAAATAATTCAGCAGGGCACAGATTATCCAGCAAGTTCTTGGAATGCATTGGAGACAACTTTTGTTAGAGGTGGAGAAATCAACTAGAGGAGAGGCTGCTCTCGATGTGATTCTAACAAATAGGGAGATCTTGGTTGGGAATTTGGAAGCAGGAGAGCTTGGGTGCAAGTGATCATGAAATGAGAGAGTTCGTGATTCGAGGGAATGGTGGGAGGGAAAACAGCAGAATAAAGATAATGGATTTTAAGAAGGCAAACTTGAGCAAACTCAGAGAATGGGTAGGTAAGATCCTGTGGGAAGCAAGTCTAGGGAAAAAAAGTTCAGGAGATTTGGCAGTTTTTAAAAGAAACACTATTAAGGGCACAAGAGCAAACTATCCCAATGCGTAGGAAAGATAGTAAGTATGGTAAGAGACCACCCTGGCTTACCCAGGAGATGTTCAGTGTCCTGAAATTCAAAAAAGAATCATACAAAAAGTGGAAACTCGGTCAAATTATGAAGGATGAATATAAAAAAACCCCACAAGTATGTAGGAACAAAATTAGAAAAGCCATGGCAGAAAATAAGATTAAAGAAGCTAGGGACATAAAAGTAACAAGAAAACATTTTATAGATACGTAAGAAACAAAAGGAAGACCAAGGACAGAGTAGACCTAGTACTCAATGAGGAGGGAAAGACAATAACAGAAAATGCAGCAATGGCTGAAGTGTTCAATGCCTTTTTTGTTTGTTTTTAGCAAAAACGTTAGCAGCAATCGGACGACTAACATAGTGAACATCAGCATAAATGGGGTAGGATCTGAGGCTAATATAGGAAAGAACTAGTTAATAAATATGTAGATGTCTTCAAGAAGGCAGGGCCTGATGAAATACACCTTAGAATACTCAATGAGCTGACTAAAGAGATATTCAAGCCAATAGCTATTATCTTTAAAAACTCATGGAGGACGGGGGAGATACCCAAGTTCTGGAAAAGGGCATATAGAGTACTAATCTATAAAAAGGGGCATAAGGACAACCAAGGGAACTACAGATCAGTGAGTTACCTTTAGTACTAGGAAAGATCATGGAGCAAATAATCAAACAATCGATTTGTAAGCACCTAGAAGAAAATAAGGTGATAAGTAACAGTCAACAAATTTGTCTAGAACTAATAATGTCAGACCAACCAAATATCCTTCTTTGACAGGGTAACAAGCCTCATGGATGGGGGTGGAGAAGCAATACATGTGATATATCTTGACTTTAGTAAGATTTTTGATGCTGTCTTAGATAACCTCATAAACAAGCTAGAGAAATATAGTCTAGATCAGTGGTCACCAACTGGTCAATTGTGATTGACTAGTCGATCCTAGATGATCTCCCAGTCAATCCCAATCCCTGGTGGCGCAGCAGGGCTGCTACTAAGACAGGCTCCCTGCTGGCCCCATGCCATGGGAGCTGTGCGGGAGCGGAGCCACTTGCTTCCTGCCCTCCCCCTGGCACCTCGGGAGCATTGGCCTTTTCCAGGAACAGCGTGGGGGCTAGGGTAGGCAGGGAGCCTGCCTTAGTGGCAGTCATGCTGTGCCACCGACTGGGAGCCACTGGAGGTAAATGCTGCCCAGTGGAAGGCCGAATCCCAATCCCCAGCCCACTCCCAGAGCCAGCACCGGACGGACGGACGGACGGACACACTCTCTCTCTCTCTCTCTCTCTCTCTCTCTCTCTATATATATATATATACACATACATACGTATAATATGGTATAGGTCATTGAGGCCTGGTATAAATGATGCGTGCTTGAAACAAATGTGTGTGTTGCAAGTTGGCAACCGAAACAAGTACTTAAGGTCAAGAACTATTAGAACTATTTGTGCAAAAACAATCTTATGTTCTAGGAAAAATATGGAGAATTGTATAAGAATTGGAGGATATGGCATGCCTTGGATTATGGTGGCCCGCCCAGGATTGTCTCTTTGGAATTGTGTGGGTAGAAGGTCTAGTAAACAAAGGCAAAGAACTGATGATGCAATGGAATGGGCTATAAATGGTTGCCTATGATTTCTGCAAATCTGAGTCATTTATTGATCCAGAGCTCTGTGTGGATATAGATGTAGTTTTCACCAGCTTCCTGCATCTTATGATCTTATGATCAGAAGGAATCTCGACTGGCCGTCAGGACCATTCTGACCTTTGGACTCTGGTATAGTATGTTTGGGGTGTGAAGGTGGAGTGAGTAAGGTTTGTTCTGTAATCAATGAAGAGCATTTAGAGTATTGTATATCAACACTGTGTCCGGTATCTGTCTGCTCCCCATCCCACAGGGAGACCTCTTTTGGGGCTAACATATGGTGGAGAATGCGGGATGAGGGGAGATATTAAAGAGTGTCGTATTTCGGGACGGGGTCTTACAGTGACGGGGTCTTACAGTTATTTAAGACTAATAAGGGTGACTCCTTATATGTGAGAGAAAAAAAACACATGGGGAGATACCATGTGGTATTAGTGTAATAATGTTTAAAACACTGTTTAAGAAGAGAAGTAAAGGGTTGGGAGAGGGACCCCAGTATTCTAAAGCCTCTTCTCTGTTAGAGAAGGAGATTATTGCATTTGGATGGAAGGTGCAGTGGAACTGTATGTAATATTTGATACTTTAGAAAACGTTTGAGAAATATGTATAGCTGTACAAGCCTAATGCCAGTAAAAAGCCATAGTATGGCTGTTGTGGCAAGCTGTAAAAAACGTAATTGCATGTAAGTGGGGAATCTGTGCAGAGTTACAAACATTACAAGAGAATTTCAAAACTTGCCAGGAAAATTTGGAGCAGGAAGTGAGGCAGGCACAGATAATGTAAACTCAGAACAAATGGGGAAACAAAATAGGGAATTGTGGAAAAGAATGATGGATTGGGAAAAGATTAAAGCAAACAAAGATAAATTAGACCATCAAGTGATAAGAATGAAACAGTTATTTCGAGATTTGACTAAGGAAAAGGCAGGTGACCCTAGGGGAACAAAGAATTCAGGTAGATCAACAAAAGGTGAAATCATTAATGAACTTACCAAGGCCAGAGGATTCTCATGCGTTGAGGGTGATGTTAGGAGGGTTTAGCTATTTAAGGAAACACATCTGGAATTTTGCCGCTATAACTGGACCCTTGTGGCGTTTACTAAAAAAGAAAGTAGAATGGGAGTGGAAGCCTGAACAAGAAAACACTTGGTCATTTAAAACAAGCCTTGGTGCAAGTCCAGCATTGAAATTCCCTGAGATAAACAAGCCGTTTGTGATTGAGTTGGTAGGAGCCCAATGAAGTCTAGCATTAGTAGTAATGCAGGAAATGGATAGGAAGTTAATACCGGTAGCATAGGCATCTGGAAGATTAATCCGTCGGAGCAGCAATTTGGGATCTGTGAAAGAGAATGTTTAGCTGCCGTGTGGGCCATTGAAGCTTTTGCTTTAACTACTAGCATAGCCCCTCACTCTCCCCTGAAGTATATTTTATCAGCGAAACTGCAGGGGAAAGGAGTATTGAATGCCAGGATGGCCCAATGGACCTTGATGTTAACTAGTAGAGATGTTACTTATGAGAATAACAAACAAGCAATGATGTTACCGTATGCCCTTCTGAAGGAAGGCGAGGAGCATGAATGCCCACTTCCAGAAGCTGAAGTTAGTTGAAGAAGCACTCCCGGTAGATGAAGTGTTAAGCCTCGGAGAAAGAGGTTTGGTTTACAAGTGTGGCAACAACAGTGGGGAGACAGGACTATATGAAATCAGAGAGGTATAGGGGAATATATCATAGGTAGTATTGGTGATAGAGCTGGAGTTTTAAACTCATTTGATATTGAGATGTTACAAGGGGAAATGTCATCTTTGGGTAAGATTTTGGAGGCTATACAGACACATGTGACACAAAATTTTGGTGCATTATATGAACAAGGAATAAGAAGTGTGGAACTCCGGTTGAAACAAGCCCAAGCCTTGAAAATGTCTCTAAATGTAAATCTATTTGGTGTGTCTGAGATTGACAATGAAACTGAACTAGCAATACGATGTGTACGCATACAATACATAAAGAGAATGGTTAATCTGTTAAGTAATAGGTAATGGTCTTTTGAGTGGTTCAAAGTGTGACGTTGTGCTCCATAATGTTTTATGGAAAGGTGCTTCTGAGTGTGAATATAATGTAACTGGAATATGCTTTATGCAAAAGGTCTCTTGTAAGGTATCATTACAAAGTTTATAATCTACTGCCTATTTGTATGAATGTATCATTTTTGTATCTGAAACTAGGAATGTGATGTATAACTCTAAGGTCCTATTGCAATTATGCAAAGTGTGGCCATAAATGGTGGTTTGGAATCTTGTTGGATCCCATTGACTAGGACAGTTGGTTGTAAATGGTCTGTTTACTTGTGACCAAACCCATCACACAAAGATCCTGATATATGGAATCAACAAATTTCAGGATAGAAGAAATATATGGAGTTTAATTGGGATCAAGCCACTCTGAGGGGAGAGTGGAAAGGCAGAATGCTGTTACACAACACAGGGAAGCAAAGAAAAGCAGCAATGGCCTGAATGTTGTCAAAAATTATTAATGAAGAGTTATGGCAAATAGAAAAAAGTGAGACACACTTGATTCAAGAAGAAGGAGATTATAAATTAGAAGAATTAACAAAACATTGTGAAGAGTGGGGATGAAGTAAATGAGTGTGCCCACAACTAACTTGGTTCCTAGAGGGACGTCATTTGAACCATTCAAGTGGACAATGTACCATGCAATATTTAGCCTCTAATGCCACAAGAGTGTTTGATTTAGGAAACAGGCATATTTGTATGGTAACCACTGAAAAACATGCATTTTGGGGAAGTATGACAGTAAAAGGCCCAACTGACTCATATAAATATAATATAACAGAGGTCATTATTAATCGAATTATTTACCGAGGTCCTCTATTTAAAAAAAAAAAGGAAATTGGGAACCAAAAGCTGTGGACTGATCCTTTGATTTGGGGATACATTGAAAACAATGGGAAAAATTGACTGATGAAAGCTAAAAAATCAGGCAATATGCGAAAGATGTATCTAAGTCTGCTCAGCTGGGAAAAATAAACATTTTGCTCCACAATGGTCAAATACTAAAATTGGAGAAAGGAGGAGAAGAACTGGCAATTTCTCATTGGCATGATGTTTTTAAAGGTCTCCCAGTTTCATAGTTCGTCCAGATTTAATGCTACATTCTATTGTCATATTATTTGTATTAATGGTTTTTTAACCTTTATTATGCTACGTTTATATTGCCGAATAAGAAAGCGATAAGATGTTTCTGAGCAAGTGATATATAAAATTGAATTGCTTGCCAAATTATAAAGTGATACAATAATTAATGGTATTAATCATGTATCAAGAGGGAGGAATGTTGGGATATATGTATATCTCAATATACATTGTGATTCATATATCCATGGTATAGGTCACTGAGGCCTGGTATGAATGACATGTGCTTGACATGAATATGTGTGTTGCAAGTTGGCAACTGAAGCAGGAACTTAAGGCCATGAACTATTAGAACTATTTGTTCAAAACCAATCTTGTTATATGAGGGGGGAGGGATAGCTCAGTGGTTTGAGCATTGGCCTGCTAAACCCAGAGTTGAGAGTTCAATTCTTGAGGGGGCCATTTAGGGATCTGGGGCAAAAATCTGCCTGGGGATTGGTCCTGCTCTGAGCAGGGGGTCAGACTAGATGACCTCCTGAGGTCCCTTCCAACCCTGGTATTCTATGTTCCAGGAAACACTCTGTCTGGTATCTGCCTGCTCCCCATCCGATAGGGAGACCTCAATTACAGATCTAACAATACCCCCTCCTGCACCCTCAGCCCTGACCCCCTCCAAGAGCCAGCATCCTCTACCCCCTTCTGCACCTCAACACTCTGCCCCAGCCCAGGATGACCTCTTGCACCCCTCACCCCCTCCTGCACCCCAACTCCCTACCCCAGGCTCAGCCCAGAGCCCCCTCCTACACTGCAAACCCCTCAGCCCCAGCCCAGAGCCTGCACCCTCTCCTGAACCCCAACTCACTACCCCGCCTAGTGAAAGTGAGTGAGGGTGGGGTAGAGTGAGCGATGGAGGGGTGTGTGTGTGTGTGAAGTGGGCTGGGATTTGGGGAAGAGGTGGGGCCTTGAAGTGGGGGTAGATCCTGGGTTACCCTTAAATTCAAAAAGTGATCTTGGGCATAGAAAGGTTGGAGACCACTAACTTAGACAAACCTACTATAAGGTGGGTGCACAACTGGTGGGAAAACTGTACTGAATCACAATCAAGCTGGATAATAGCATAGAGAGTACATTTATCAAGTTTGTGGATACCAGGCTGGGAGGTGTTTTAAGCACTTTGAAGGACAGGATTAGAATTCAAAGTGATCTTGACAAACTGGAGAAATCAGTTGGGTAAGGATCAGGCAGAAAAAGGTGCAGTGCGTTATAGGAACGGGGATGGAAGAAACTTGAGACCTGATACATGCCCCTTACTCCTATCCACCTTGCACATTGGCATGGGTACAGGACCATGCAACAGCCAGAGGTATGTATTTACCCACACCCCTCAGACATGGTAGCTTGCTCACCCACTACTCACTTTCAGCCACAGGCTTGTGGGATTTAGGTGTGGTCACAAGGGGGGTTATAGTGCAACACATGTACAGCCATAAGTGTAGCCTGACTCTTTGAGTTTAAAATCAAAGTTTTTTTTTTTAAAATCAGGGGCCAGATTCTCAGCTGTATGACCTTGTGATGACAGTGAAGTGTCACCAATTCACACCACCTGAGTAGCTGGCTTCTGGTATGTTAAAAGTGCATAAATACTCAAATATCTGTCCCACAGCTGCAGATGTAGAAGAAGGGGAATGAACAGCAGGCTGATTCTTTGGCTGACACAAACATATTGGCTTAAGTTGAAGCCACGTAGACATTCTGGGGCACGGGGCAGAGGAGAGGAATCTGTAACAAGTACATGAGAACATAAGAACGGCCGTACTGTGTCAGACCAAAGGTCCATCCAGCCCAGTATCCTGTTCACTGACAGAGGCCAATGCCAGGTGCCCCAAAGGGAGTGAACCTAACAGGCAATGATCAAGTGATCTCTCTCCTGCCATCCATCGCCACCCTCTGCCAAACACAGGCTAGGGACACAATTCCTTACCCATCCTGGCTAATAGCCATTAATGGACTTAACCTCCATGAATTTATCTAGTTCTCTTTTAAACCCTGTTATAGTCCTAGCCTTCACAACCTCCTCAGGCAAAGAGTTCCACAAGTAAAGGTGTTTGCAAGTGTGTTGAGTAGAACTTACACAAAAACTGGATCACTTTATAGCCTCAGAACAGTATCATTTTCAAAGGGGCGCGTAGTTGGATATACAAACCTCACAGTGGCCAGGAAAGGGTTAATAAGCTGATGTGTGCTCAATCAGCCCCACTCTGCTATGCCCTGCAAGTAGTGTCAGGCTTGGAAGGAGGGAGTACAAGGGGAGAGCCCAGGTCACTTGGGGGGGCTGGTTGGGAGGGTGAGCAGACCTCATTCTGTGAGAGGAGCCTGGCTGGGGCCAGAAACCGCTCGAGGCATTGCGGCCTACCCGTGCCTTGCTCGTAAGCATTGAGCACTACTGCTGAAGGTGGTGCTGTGCCTAAAGGGGGCAATAGCTAAAATAAAACCCGTTAGTCCTGTGCACCCGACCAAGGAGTCAGCTGTGGTTGGCCACGAACCTAGACGCGACCCTGTCATTGGGCACAGTCAGCTTCTCTGGGCCCTAAATGAAGGTTTGAGATAAGAAAGGGGTTTTGTGTAACTCTGTATGAAGAGCAAATGTTCATTTTATTAATTTAAAGAACACTTTTTGGGGGGTGGAAGGGCATGACTTGAATCGCTCACCGTTGTATTGCTTCATAAACACAACAGCCTGGCGCGAGGGCCAGCAGAAACTGAAAGGCATTTTAAGTGACAGAAAAATCCATCCAAATGGAATGCAAGTGGCAAAGTTAACATCTAAGATAAACTGGAGAACAAGTCGTGTTTTCTCTGAATAAGTCTTCCAGTGTTAACCCTCTAAGGGGGGGGATCTGAATCAGTATTTTACCTAGCACAATGAATTCTGGGTCTGTGACTGGAGCTTCTAGGTCCAACCGCAAAATAAATAATAAAAGAACAAGCTGATTTTTAAGTTGTTAGTGGGCATGCAACATGGCAGCAATTTATGCGGAAACCTTTGGAAAAGAGAAGAGAGGTAGTTATAGCAATTTGTGGACAGTAAATCATGTTCCAACTCGGGCCACCACTGCACCATTTTATAAGGGGCAGTCGTGCATCTTATTTGTCTATAGGAATTCAGGTAGCACCTTGTATAATATATCCATTATTAATCCTATGGATTTAGGAGACTCAGAATTTAATGTGTCTAGATATCCCTCTTTTATCAGGGATGAGTGACTTCATTTACCCTGGGGAAAGGTAATGAACATAGTGAAGTACCTGGATGTGTATCTAGATCAGAGGGTTTAATCATTTTTCATTTGTGGACCCCTAACAAATTTTGAATGGAGGTGTGGACCCTTTTGGAAATCTTAGACATAGTCTGTGGACCCCAAGGGGTCTGTGGACCACAGGTTGAAAACCACTGATTTAGATGAAGGGGAAAAAATCAAATTTCAGTTCTGTGCACTGTCAACTCCCTGCAGGGGGTGTGCTGACTTGAGCAGAACCAGTTCCAAACTGTGCGTTGGAAAGACTGTGAATATTTCAGGAGCTGTCTGTAGGGCAGGGATAATTGGCATGTGTGCTGCTCTGTCTGCAGCATATTCATATCTGCTGCCAAACGTCCCAGGGTTTACATTTCTTGTCGTGGTATGTTTATTAGCTTTTGCAGACTGAGCTTCATTCCTGGCACTGGGTGACTCATACCCTCAAAAGAAAGTAGTCTCGGCACATGTAAATATGTGCTGGGATGTTGGCAAAGCAACAAGGGAGTTATGCCAGTCATCTTAACCAAAGGCCAAGAAACCCCCTCTAATACCTTCCTCCACCACCACCATATTCTGCTTTACCTAACAGCTGCTTGAATCCTTTCACTGGCACTGTGGTTTTTTTGTATGTCTCCTTTTGTAAAGTGTGATTACCTTGAGTCGTGCTCTACACGGCTCAGAGGGGGAGGCCCTATAACCCATACACTACAACTGCCAAAAATATGTAAAATAGCTTTCCTCCACCTAGCTGTACGGTGGTGATTTTAAGGCCTGGGACCTGCCAGATCTATAAGCAGATGCAAAATTTTCATAAGTGGCTGCTTAACATTAGTCACTTAAATCCATATTTACACTCCTAAATAAACAGGCCAATTTTCACTAATGCTGCCTGAGCCGACTGGACTTCCCATTGTTTTCAGTGGGACTTGTGACTGGGCCTCACCTCGAAAATCAGGCCACATAAGTGTGTAAACACAGCCATCTGGGGCAGGTTCCAAATGTTAGCCCCTAGGTCTGGCTCTAGCAGACCAACTGAGCACATGCAGTATATCCTGTAGTGGTCATTTCGGCGGATTCCCTGAAAACAGAGTTGTCATGCCAGCCCCTGTTTATTGACATGAAAGATCCCACAACACTCCCTGTATAAGAGAGAAGGGTTTGCACCAATATCCTTGGCCAAAACTTCACTTTGCCATGCAACATGATGCACTAATTCCTCCCCAAGCTTAGCTGGTAGGTGTGTGTTATACCAATTATATTAGACCAGTAAAAACCAGCAGGATCTTATTAAAGGGGACAAGACAAAGATGCCACATTTATTATGATAACAATTTGATTTATGACTAATAACTGATATCTTAATTCTTATACACACACATTATACCTAATACCTATACACACACACACACACACACACACACACACACACACACACACACACACACACACACACACGTCCATCAGATGTTCTGCAGCTGCTGCATAGTTACCAGTCCTGAAGATAGCTTAAGTTCATAGCTTGATTTTGTAGCTTGGGTTCGTAGCTTGTGGCAGCTAACTGGCCAGGAAAGCCAGGCACTAGGACAAGCTGGATCTCTGTTGGGCAGGCACTGATGTCCTTCCATGTTGGCAGCAGAATGTTACCCAGAGTCTCTCATCACACCCTTCTTTTTTATAGGCTTTTAGTTTGGATTCAAAGTCTATAGGTCTTGCTGTGTCATGCTGCCTCTGGGTTTGGATTGATCACCCATCAATTGCAGGCGTGACTTTCAGCCTTGAACCTGGCTTTGATCTTCCTTCTGTTCTGTTGTCCTTTTCTTTTTAGGGTGGATGCTTCTTACTTTGTTTAGGGCGGTTGTCTAGGTCTTCAGCCGTTGGTATTTGAACTTTATCTCATCAGGACAGGCTGGGGGTGGAGGTTGATTCCGTCATTCATACATACCTCATTCACACATCTAAACTAAACTAATAAGATTACAGCAGGGTTTGCAAAAATGAAGTTTGGAGGAAGCTTTTACAAAATGGAGTGAGTGTTTTAAAATGGGGTTTGAATTACAATATGGAACAGAAGTTACAGTGTAGGCAAGTGTAGTGAATGGTGAACAGAAGTTACATTAATAAAGTGAACAATTAAAAACAATGTCATTTATCAGTTCTACATGTGTAGTTCGTCAAGTGCTCTCAAATGAGCCACAGTGGCAGTGGTGATGAGGCAAACCCTGCATCTTGGCAGGGGGTAGATTTGATGACCCTTGCGGGCCCTTCTAACTCCTTTTGGAGCCACAATAGAGTTAGCTGCAAGAGGAGGCTGACTTTGCTCCAAGTCTATCAAGGTGCTAGAAGGCTGGGAGGGAAGATGGGCTGGGGACAGCTTCTGAGAAATGGCTTTTTGTAGTTCAACAAGCTGGAGGATTGCGCAAAGCTTTATCTGTGGGAGGGGTGATGCATTTGAGATTAAACCCGAGATAGTTCTGAGGTGGAGCCCCTTGGGTGCCAAACAGGGGCAAAGAGTAATTAGTTTGGCAGCAAGTAATGTTAACCTGAGAGGGAAGTTCTTGGTTTTTCGACATTGGCACTTGTAGTTGAGCTGTGACACATCCTGTTGCCCCTCAGAGTGAATCGTGCTCTGTTTGCCATACCAATAGCCTCCGTCATTAAGTCTGTTATTCACCACTGGGCAGTAGAATCACTTTACCCAGCAGCTCGCCCAGGGTAATATGCTTTCCATATCCTGGAGGCATGTGAATGAGGCATGTAGCAATCTAGCAGCCAATAAGAGAAGCAGCTGCTGCACAGTGGATAACCTTACAGAACTGAATCCTTAAACTGCTAGCATTCTCCACCCCATCCCCACCCTCTCCAAACCTCTGAGAGGAATCCAAATGACTGCTTAGGAGGACGGTGTCATAAGCACACGGATCTAAAAATGTTCAAAGGACTAGGCAAGCCTGCTGGAGAAAAGGGTTGTGCCCATTTATACTGGCTGAGACGTATTTCTGTTGTGTAGAGGGGATTGCATCAGGTTGGGCGATCAAGGAGAGGATTGCTGCAGCTGGAAATCTGGCTGTGTGAAAATGTCACCCACTTTCTCAAGGGATCAACTTAGGCATCAGCAGAGGCCTTAGCGTTTCACTCCCAGCCACTCGGATTCCTGTGCAATTTTGTTGCCTCCGAACTAATAGTGGGGGCGGTTTTGTAACCCCACAAAATAAAAACAGCCCTTTGAAACCGTTAAAGAGACGTGGCAGGTGCTGTCCCTGTAGAGCAGTGGTTCCCAAACTTTAACAGCCCGTGAACCCCTTTCACTAAATTGTGAAATCTTGTGAACCACCCTCCTAAAAATGAATATTTCCAGGATTTAAGTTAAAATTTCCTCAGTGTGATGGATGTGCTTTCTTTGCTCTGCATAGGTCTTGGAAGTCTGGAAGCACTGGAGAAAGATAAAGTCTCAGGTCTTGGTCCGGCATCAAGTCTGTTTCTGTATTTGGTTTTCAGATATGCATACAAGGAAAATGCTTTCTCACATAAGTATGTTGTTGAAAATGGTAACAACACTGCAGCAGCTTTTTCTGACAGAAGGGGGTACTTGTTTCTTAAACTCAGCCAAAAGTTGATCAATGACAGATTTCTGAAACTCCTTTTCAGTTCGTAATCACAGGAGATCTCAATCAATTTCTCATTTTCCTCAGTTTTCAATATCTGTGTTGAGAAAATAGTATCATCAAAAGGGTTGTGAATCCAGTCATTATCGCCTGGCATAGCTGGAGAGTATTCCCTGAAAGTTGTGCAAAGTCCTTTTAGGTGTGCAGTTAGATTGGTTTTAGTGCCCTGATCCAACTGAAGTTTAGGTTCTGCCAGGAAGTCTTGAAGATTACTGAAACACTCCGTTTGGTTGTTTTCCAAACAACTTTCCCAGAACTGCAACTTCTTTATCATGGATTCAGCTCGCTCTTTCACATTGAACACTGTTATACTGAGGCCTTGAAGAGATAAATTTAGGAAATTAATTCTTGAGAAAATATCTGCTAAATAAGTTAGGCTCTGGAGCCAGATATTATTTGCCATACAGCTGGCAAGGTGGAGAGGGTGGCTGTTGAAAAAATCTAGGATTTCCATTCTAAGCTCAAACTAGCGCACAAGGATTTTGTCCCCTGAGAGCCATCTAACTTCGGTATGGGTCAACAGACAATTATGTATAATACCCATTTCTTCACAAAGTACATGAAATATTCTGGAATTTGTTGGCCATGAATTTATGAAATTCACAATTTTCACTGCATCATCCAGCACTTCCTTCAGTCCCTCAGGCATGTGTTTTGTTGAGAGGCCTTGTCTATGGATGCTGCAATGAGTCCAAGAGGCTTTTGATGCAGCCTTTTTTGTTCAAGCTACAAATCCAGTATACCTCCCCGTCATTGATGTGGCCCCATCAGTGCAAATGCCTAAGCAATGAGACCAATCTATTTCCTTTTCTTGAAAATATGCATTAGTCACATTGAAGGTATCTTCTCCAGTTGTACGTTCTTCCAATGGTCGGCAAAACAACAAGTCTTCTTCAACCATCCCTTCATTCACATAACGTACAAACAGTAGCAAAATAGCTGGATTAGCTACATTAGTTGATTCACCCAACTGTATAGCATAATATGGACTGTTTTTCACTCTATGTACAACTGAGGTCTCTACATTATTTGACATTAATTCTTCATGACAACATATTATTGGACAAAGGTACCATGTCAATCCTTTTTGCAGCCTTTTCTCCCAGCATGCAATGAACTAACATCTTTTATACATGGACCAATCAAGCTGTCTGCTATGGTATGGGCTTCTGATGCTTTTGCTATTCGGTAGCTCACACGGTATGATGCTTGAAGTGCATTTTCATTATAAGTACTTGCTTTGGATATGAAACTGGTAATGTCACTTTTCCTCTCAGCTAATTTTCATTTGAAAAAATCAGCAGGGTTGTCGAGTTGTGCAGGATGCCTTGTGTCTAAATGGCGCCAAAGTAGAGAAGGTTTGAGGTTGCTGTTTGCTAGAACATCACCACAAATCACACACAATGGTTATGGACGTTCTTGAACAATTCATGTAAAGCCATATTTTATATAATCATTGTCATATTTTCTTTTCTTTGTAAGTGACTTTCCAGGACCATCATGATCATTAGACTTAGATTTTCCACAGTATGAACTTGAGGAAACACTAGCTGATTCTTGCATCTTTACACTTTCCTTTTTCAGCCACTTATCCATTGAACTTGTGTACAAAAGTTCTAATAAAAATAACACAGAGAGACTGCTAACAACCAACAAACTAGAAAATGAGAAGATTCACTCAAGTCTCATTGAAGCAAAACAGCACTCCAGAGAGAATGACAATTACTGAGGCACCTTAACACTGCTATACGGGCTACAATGTGCTTCCGGTTGGTTTGGCTCGCAAATAGCTTTTCTTCCACCATGAGGTCTGTCCCTAGGAGGGTGTCCTGCGAGTGACAAATTAGCTTGGACCACCCCCCACGTGGCTCCTCTCACTCTGCTCTTGATACCAACTTCCCCTGTCTGACAAGGACAGGGATCTGAGCTGCCACCTGCACATCTGGGGTCTCAGTTGCCGCCCTGCCCACCACAGAGCTCAGGCTACTGGCCCCGTGCCAGGGTCTGGGCTGCCGGCTCTGCACTCCGTGGGGCTCAGGCTGCTGGACCCTGTTGACCGCCTTGGTCAACTGAGCTCCACTGAGCTCGGGCTGCCGTCCCCAACTGCCCGGCCCCCTCTTCCTGGGGCTCGGGCTGCCAGCCCCGTGCAGAGTGCTGGGGTTTGGACTGCCGGCTCCCACGTTGATGGGGGGCAGGGCTCGGGCTGCCAGCCCAAACTGCCCGGCCCTGCTCTCCCTGGGCTGTCTGCCCCGCAACCGGGTCCCACCTGCTGCCTCCCATGCCCAGGGCCCTCTGGCTGCCATTAGTGAAATTTTTCTGGTGGACCCCCTGTAACATTCTGCAAACCCCCAGGGGTTCACGAACCCAGGTTTGGGAACCACTGCTGTAGAGCGATGTTAGATCTCCAGTAACTCAAGCAATTTAAACTCATGTAAAAGCTCATTTTGACAGGGCTGCAGGCAGTTCCCAGGAACAATAGATTTAATTCTATCCTATTCTTAATCATTAAACCCAATTGCTCCCTTTTCCTTAACATTTAATGTGATTTCAGCATTTTATGCAGTTATGACTCCACGAATGTTACTAAACCAGGGGGTGGCTTCTATTTTTTTCTTTTAAGTAGCTCAGGCCACCAAGAAAGAGCTAAAGGCTTTTCATTTGAGAATTCTTAGACCATGAGGATTCAAAGATTTAATGCCATAGAAAGGTACTAACAAGGCATTACATGTAACAAGCTCTAGACCAGGGGTGGGCAAACTTTTCAAAGGGCCACATCGGCATTGAGAAACTGTACAGAGTAGCTGGGTAGCGAAGGCTATGCCTGGCCCCTGCCCCCTCCCACTTCCCGCCCCCTGACTGCCTCAGGGCGGGCCATGAACACTCACCAAATTAACAATTCAGAGGTATTCAAATAAACTCTATTTAATAAAGACACATTTTAGTGGAAATAAACATAAAACCGTACTTATTATAAATATACCATCATAACAATGTATTACAATAATTAAACAAAATTTAACCCCTTTCCACACCCTCTTTGATTAATGTGAACAATGCAGCTGGTCACCCTTTTTTACAATGGCATCAAAGTCCAATGTAATTCTTGTTGTGGAAATCCGCAATACCGAGCTGAAATGCTGATCAGTTAACTGGGATCTGTAGCGAGATTTGTTGTAATTCACCAGGGAAAATGTTTGTTCGCAAACATAGGTGGAACCAAACAAACCAAAGATTTTCTGTGCCACCTTGCGGATATTTGCGAACTTTGTTTCACTCAAGGAGGCATAAAACTCATCCAGTTATTCTGAACTGTACTTTTCCTTCAAGGTGGAATCGCACTGGAGATCAATGAGCTCCGGTTGTAATTCTTGTGGGGCTTTGTTGTTGTCAAGTGACAGTGGGCATGACACCAGCTCCAGTGTCCTCTCTATCTTCTCAAAGTCAGAGAATCGATGAGAAAATTCTCTGTGCAAGTCACTCAAAATTTTGCTGTACTTTTCTCTCTGCTCTGGTGACACTGCCAAGTATTTCAGTGTTGTAAAGCGAGCAAACACTTTGTCCTTCATTTGTTTTGAAAAAAAGACTAACTTGGCTTTGAAAGCTGTCACACTAGAATACAAAATGTGTACAAACATATTCTTTGCTTGCAGGTTTACATTAAATTCATTTAAATGTGCCAAGATATCCACACCAAAAGCGAGGTCGCACACCCAGTCTGAATTCTTTAATTCAGGGAAATCATTTTCTTTCCACTGCATCTCCAGAAAAGTGTGAATTTTATCTCTGAGCTCCCACACTCACTTCAATACCTTTCCTAGGCTGAGCCAGCAGCCATTTGTATGATAAAGTAAGTCCTGGTGTTCGGCGTCAGTGTCTTCAAGAAGGGAAATGAATTGCTGATGATTAAGTCCCCTCGCTTGTATGTAGTTCACTGTTTTCACTACTGTGCAAACAACATGATCAATGTCCAGGACATTTTTGCAGAGGGCCTCCTGAGAAAAATCACCTCTTTATCAGGGTCGTCTTCTTTTACTTCGTCCTGAATTCTTTTTAAAAGTCCTACATTTTTCCCTGTTAAATTTGGTGATCCATCTGTGGTTACGTTTGCCAGTTTACTCCAGGGGAGCTTCAGATGTTCAAGGCACCCAGACACCCTCTTGTATAAATCCAGTCCCTTAATTGTGCCTTTCATTGATTCTATTGATAAAAATTCCTCTGTGATTTCAAATTTGTCATTAATTCCTCTGACAAAAATCAGTCACTGTTCTGTGTCCTTAATGTCAGTGCTGTCATTGAGAGCTAATGAAAACAATGTAAAGCCCTGTGCTTTCTTGTTCAACTCAGAAGCCAAATGTTCATCAATCACTTCTACAGTTCTTTGTGACAAACTAATGTTCTCAAATTTGTTTTGGTATTCTGGGCACAGTACGCCAGAAACATCAACCATGCATTCTTTCAAAAACTCCCCTTCAGCAAAAGGATTATTTTGTTCAGCAATTTTAAATGCCAGAACGTAACTTGCCTTTGTAGTGGCTGCCTGAATTGCAGCCTGTCGCACGTAAATATTTTGCTGAGTTTTTAAGTTTGTGGCGAGTGCTCAGCTTTTCTTGCCTTAGCTGTTAAATTGCTGCCATAATTAGGATGTTTAGTTGAAAAATGGCGATTCGAGTTGTACTTGAAACCACGATGCTTTCCTGACAAATCAAGCATACAGCCTTCGAGTTCACATTTGTGAAAAAATATTTTGTATTCCATTCTTTGTTGAAAACCCGACACTCATTGTCCACATTTTTGTTTTGTTTTGTTTTTGTTGCAGCACTCATTTCTGAAAGGGAAAAGAAAATCTTAACTGCTGCCCTTATTTCAAACTGCTGTTTTACAAGTTGGCAGCACTGTGAAAAAACTGGGCCCGCTCTCTAGCCTGGATTTGTCGGGCGTCAGTGCCCCTGACAATTCTGAGCCATGTCACTCTATCCCAGAATCCACGTAGACAAGAAGAGACAGGTGTAAACTCATCTGTAACTTTATGCCCCAGCCTCCCCCCAAAAAAGTTCTTACTGTTGTACTTTGAGTTCTGTTTGCACTGTTGTGTTCATTAAAAGCTTGTATATAATAAAGGATTTTACTACGGTGTGGCGAGAGGATTCATGAGGGGTGGCGCGCGGGGGGCTTCACGGGGTGGTACCATGAACTCCTATAGGCCCTGCTGGCAGTGTGATGCCAAGACAGCTGTGCCACATGCAGAAGAACCCAGATGGGAGCAGCTACAGCCCTGGGTGGTTTCCCTCTGCTCAAGGCTCTTGAGGGTGGAGCCATAGGAAACGGATTTGGCACACTGCTCCTGTGTAGGGGTGGTGAGGTCATACCTGAGGAATGTGGCATTTTGCATGCAGAATCTTCCCTGAAGATGGTGCTGAAAATGACTGCACATCACTGAGGAGCGTCGGGCAGAGCGCAGCAAGCCCCCGCTCCCACTCCATCGGAGCCCTGGGCGAAGAGCAGCAAACTCCTGGCCCCACTCTCCTGGCCGGAGCGTGGTGAAATCCCTAGCCCTGCTCCCCCAGCCAGAGTGCCAGGCGGAGCTGGACAGAGCTCACGGGCAGGATAAAAAGGGCTGGCGGGCCGCAGTTTGCCCACCCCTGCTCTAGACAGCCTGGGACCTGCCTAGGTGCAAAATGTCTCTCTCCCTCTGTGCCATACCGCGGAAGATGCCAACACCTGTTGCTCATTTTGGAAGTAACGCTTGGTTTGAAATAGACAAGGCGCCTTGGCTGGGTGTTCTCCATCAGGACCCTCAACCTTGGAGTTAACTCTTTCCACCCCCCACCCCCATACTGTAAGCGCCAGTGTGAAAAGCAGGGTGTCGCTCCGTGAGTTTGTCATGTAGGGGTCGCTTCTGGCAGGCTTGCCTGTTTATTACTGTCTTGTATAGTCACGTGTGTGCATGTTAATACATGAAGACCATAGTGCTTTGGATGAGGCATGTTGTGGCAAATCAACAGAAAGACGGTAAGTAATTACATGTGTCTAGCTCAGAGATGGGCAAACTACAGCCCGCGAGCCACATCCGGCCCGTGGGACCGTCCTGCCTGGCCCTGGAGCTCCCAGCTGGGGAGGTGCGCCCCCAGCCCCTCGCCTGCTGCTTCCCCTCCCCCGCAGCCTCAGCTCGCCATGCTGCCAGCGCTCTGGGTGGTGTGGCTGGCTCTGGCTGCGCCACGCAGCTGTGAGCTCCTGCTGAGTGGCTGGTAAGGGGGTGGTGAGCGGGGGGGTTGGATAAGGGGCAGGGGATTCCGGGGGGCAGTCAGGGGACAGGGAGCAGGAGGCTATTGGATGGGGTGGTTTGGGGGGGCGATAAGGAGACAGGGAACAGGGGGGCATTGGATAGGCATAGGAGTCCCAGAGAACCTGTCAGGGGCAGGAGTGTGGATAGGTATCGGGGCAATCGGGGGACAGGGGGGGTTGATGGGAGTGGGGCCCTGGGGGTGGTGGTTAGGGGTGGAGGGTCCCGGAAGGGGATGGTCAGTGGACACAGAGCAGGGGGATTGGATGGGTTGGGAGTTCTGAGGGGGGCAGTCGGGATGGGAACTGTGTGGGGGCAGATAGGAGGCAGGAGCCAGGCTGTTTGAGGAGGCACATCCTTCCCTGCCCGGCCCTCCATACAGTTTTGCCACCCCGATGTGGCCCTTGGACCAAAAAGTTTGCCCACCCCTGGTCTAGCTGGTTTAGGTTCCGATCCCAAAAGATTCATAGATTCATAGACTCTAGGACTGGAAGGGACCTCGAGAGGTCATAGAGTCTAGTCCCCTGCCCTCATGGCAGGATCCAATACTGTCTAGACCATCCCTGATAGACATGTATCTAACCTACTCTTAAATATCTCCAGAGATGGAGATTCCACAACCTCTCTAGGCAATTTATTCCAGTGTTTAACTACCCTGACAGTTAGGAACTTTTTCCTAATGTCCAACCTAAATCTCCCTTGCGGCAGTTTAAGCCCATTGCTTCTTGTTCTATCATTAGAGGCTAAGGTGAACAAAGTTTCTCCCTCCTCCTGATGACACCCTTTTAAATACCTGAAAACTGCTATCATGTCCCCTCTCAGTCTTCTCTTTTCCAAACTAAACAAACCCAATTCTTTCAGCCTTCCTTCATAGGTCATGTTCTCAAGACCTTTAATCATTCTTGTTGCTCTTCTCTGGACCCTCTCCGATTTCTCCACATCTTTCTTGAAATGCGGTGCCCAGAACTGGACACAATACTCCAGTTGAGGCCTAACCAGCGCAGAGTAGAGCGGAAGAATGACTTCTCGTGTCTTGTTTACAACACACCTATTAATGCATCCCAGAATCACGTTTGCTTTTTTTGCAACAGTATCACACTGTTGACTCATATTTAGCTTGTGGTCCACTATGACCCCTAGATCTGCCATACTCCTTCCTAGACAGTCTCTTCCCATTCTGTATATGTGAAACTGATTGTGTTCCTTCCTAAGTGGAGCACTTTGCATTTGTCTTTATTGAACTTCATCCGGTTTACCTCAGACCATTTCTCCAATTTGTTCAAGAAGCTTTGTCCTGCGAGGTGCTAAGTACCTACAGTGCTTCGTGAGGCTCTTGGCACTTTGTAGGATCAAACCCCTTAGGGTGTGTCTACAGTGCGGCTTGGAGTGAACCTCTCAGCCCGAGTTCAAAAACTAGTGCTAATGGGACTTGTGCCAGTGTGCTAAAAAGAGCTGTGTGGGTGTTGTGACTTGGTCTGGAGCTCAGGTTCTCAAGCCGGGGTGGGGAGGGATGGAATTTGAGAGTCCGAGATTCAGCCTGAGTTGCAATGTCCGCACGCTAGCAGGAGCCATCCGTGAACCCAGGCTGGGTGGGGCTCACTCCCAAAGGTAGTGTAGACATACGGAAAGAGACACAGAGGGGTGTCTTCAATTACAGATGGGCCCAAACCAAAACTCCAGAGCCCAACGCTGGGAATGCTTTGCAACTGTGAACCCATTTCTAGTTAGAATAATTAATTCAATCTTAAAGCTAAGCCAAAATGGCCTTGCTGTGGTTTATAGGCAATGCGCTCTAAACCCCTAGCACTGGTGATTAATAACTGTCCCTAAAACGGTCCTATGGGACAGACAGGACCGTCCTTAGGCATAGGCAGAATAGGCAACGGCGTAGGGCCTCACACTGCCTGGGGGCACCACTCTGCAGGCAGCCCAGACAGTGTAGAAGCAGGGCTGCTGGGTCCTAGAGAGAGCCGAATGCAGCACAGTCTGAGGGACGGGATTGGCTGCTGGGGTCTCTGGGAAGGGGAGGGGGTGGGGGTTGGGAAAGGAGCTCACCTGTGAGTGTGACTCTTTCCCCCCGGCTGAGGTCAGGTGAGGCTGTGGCTCTGGAACCAGTATCCTTTGTTGTCTCCCATAACATCCATTCTTCTCCCCCCCCCCCGCCCCACGGAGCACCCCCTCCTTTCTCCCTCCTCCCCAGGAGCACCCCTCTCTCTCTCCTCCCTCTCCTCCGTCAGGGCTGGGTTGGGTGAGGTGCTGGGGGAGGATGGGAGGCTGGCTGCTTGCTGAGGAATGAAAGTGAAAATAACTCACTTCCTGGGCAGGCAGCCAGAATTGGAATGTCACGCAGGGCTTGGATGGGGTTAGCCAGATATGTGACAAATCGGGATTGGGGTAGGGTGAGCAGATATCCCTATTTTATAGGGACAGTCCCAATTTTGGGGTCTTTTTCTTATATAGGCTCCTTTTACCCCCCCACCCCCCCCATCCCTGTCCTGATTTTACACACTTTCTGTCTGGTCACTCTAGGTGGGGGTAATTGGTGCCTATATAAGACAAAGCCCCAAATATCGGGACTGGTCCTATAAAATCAGGACATCTGGATCTGGCCACCCTAGCTGGGGAGTGCCTCTCCCCCAGGCTGGCAGCTGTCAGCGATCCATCTCATCCGGGAGGAGCTGCATAGGGCAGGATGAGCTGCTGTGGCTCCATAGGTGCCCTGTCCCTGAGATCAGATGCTGTGCTAACTTCACCATGGTCCATAAGGCTGGTGGTGGTGCCCATTGGCGTGTGATTGGACCTGAGGGTTTGCTGCTGCTGTTGCCACTGTGCACCCCAAGAGGTGGATTTTGGGGTCCTGCAGTTTTCCACCTATCTCCTCCTCTACTGCAGCTGTTGGACCAGCGGGCTGGGGGGTGAGCCAAGCATGAAAGCAGTGCTGTGTTGCCATTTAGATTGTCATTTAACAACTTTGTTTGCCAAAAATTCTTGCTAACAATCCTGAATCCAATTTCAATATTATTTAAAAAAAAATCAATATCTTAGCCAAAAACAGAAAATGAAGTTGTTGACAATTATTAGTGACAGGTTTGGTTTGAGGCAGGGAGTGGGCCAGTTTTCATCAGAGAAACAAAAAATGTTGACTGACTTTCCTATAGCCTGTTACTCCTGATAAGAGCCCTCCAACAACTGTAATATGCTCATCTCCTTACTAGTGTATAAAGCAGGAGTCGGCAACCTACGGCACACGTGTCAAAGGAGGCAGGTGAGCTGATTTTTGATGGTATGCAGCAGCAGGCTGAGCAGCTCAGCCCATCACTGCTCTGGGGTTCCGGCTGCTGCCCTATTGCCAGCTGGGATACCAGCCATCGGCCCCACTCAGCACCTGCTGCTGGCCTGGGGACCCCCAAGGAACCCCAGGCTGGCAGTGGGCTGAGCAGGCCAGTTGAACCACTCAACCTGCTGTCAGCCTGGGGTTCCATTCACTCAGCCGGCAGCGGGCTGAATGGGCTGGTGGCAGGCTGAGCAGGGCCGATGGGGGGTTGAGTGGCTCAGTCTGCTGCCAGTCTGGGGTGCCAGCAGCACTCAGCCTACTGCTACTCCAGGGTTCCGGCTGCCGGCCCCTTGCCAGTCAGGAGCTCAGCCACCAGCCCCACTCTGCCTCCTGCCAGCCTGGGTGAGCAGAATCCCAGGCTGGTAGCGGGCTGAGGGGGGATTGGCGGCCGGGATCCTGGCTGGCAGGAGTTGGTGGTCAGAACCCAGACCAGCAGCGGGCTGAGCAGGGCCTGGGATCCTTGTCTAGGGTTCCAGCCACCAGCCCGCTGCCGGTTTGGGGTTTCATTTACTCAGCTGGCAGTGGCCTGAGCAGGACCGGTGGCCAAGACCTCAGATAATAACAATAGTTTATTTATATAATATAGACATAGAGAGAAACCTTCTACAAACATTAAAATGTATTACTGGCACGAGAAACCTTAAATTACAGTGAACTTGGCACACCACTTCTGAAAGGTTGCCGACCCGACCCCTGTTATAGAGTGACCATATGTTGTACTAAGCTTCTCCTGCTTTTTTTTTTCCCTGTGAGTCAGTATAACTTTTGCCAGCCCAGAAGTTGGGCAGCCAATGTTTTACGTTTTCACAATGTTTTCTCCAACTTTCATAAAGTAAATACATAGTTAATATGAGTTAAAAAGGCCAGGGACACTTCTTTGTGAAGTATCTGTACAGCAGATCATGCCCATAGACGATCCAGAAAAGAAATTTGAGGTTGAATTTTTTAATGTTGTGATGGATAAAGCAGTATCTGCTGTTGATGAAAGGTTTAATACCTTGCAAGTACACCATGAACAGTTTGGATTTTTGTATGACATAACTAAATTCAACGAAATAGGAAAACAAGAGCAACTAATGACAAAGTGCAAGAACCTAGAGAGCCTCCTGAAGCACGGTGATAGTTTTGATTTAAATGGACTTGAACTGTACGAAGAATTGAGTACACTGTCATCAATGTTGCCACATGCAAAATCGGTGATGGACATTGTACAGTTTATTCATACCCGCAAACTTGTTGACATATATCCTAATGTGTACATTGCCACTCGTATTCTACTGACAATTCCTTTAACAGTAGCGTCAGGAGAACGGAGTTTCTCAAAACTAAAGCTCATTAAAAACTATCTCCGCTTTACAATGAGTCAGGAACGCTTAACTGGTCTTGCTATTCTTGCAATCGAACAAGACACGACTTTGTCTTTGTCATATGATGACATTACTGATTTTGCAGCCAAAAAAGCCAGAAAGATTGCTTTTAATTAAAAACAAATCTTTGTTTCAATACCTCTTCATATAAATTTCCAATAAAATTTTGATAAATTAAAAAAAAATTTGCATCGTCATCAGAATTTTTTCTACAGTGCTGCTTCTTTAGTGCTAGTCCATCAGCATTACAGTGTGCTTAATTAAGTTAAACTGGTTTTAATAATGTGAATGTGGCAAGTTTTCCAATACTGTAAGCTTATGTTTGTGTTGCTAAGAGCAGATCAGGCACAGGGGCACCAGTTTAATAATCTCGCCTAGGGCACCATAAATCCTAAGGCCGGCCCTGGGGACAGACATCGCTTATGGCTGGTACCTTTGTGTGTTCATATAGCACCTCCCACAATGGGACCCTAGGCCATGACTGGCACTCCCAGGTACTACAGCAATACAAGTGAATAATAATAATCTGTGATATTGTATTTGTAGAGTGTCATAACTATAAAGAGAAGGGCACAGACCTCCTGTATACAATACTATAAAATCCCTCCTGGCCAGAGACACCAAAATCCTTTTACCTGTAAAGGGTTAAGAAGCTCAGGTAACCTGGCTGACACCTGACCCAAAGGACCAATAAGGGGACAAGATACTTTCAAATCTTGGTGGAGGGAAGTCTTTGTTTGTGCTCTTTGTTTTGGAGGTGGTTCGCTCTTGGGACTAAGAGGGACCAGACATCAATCCAGGCTCTCCAAATCTTTCTGAACCAGTCTCTCATATTTCAAACTTGTAAGTAACAGCCAGGCAAGGTGTATTAGGTTTATCTTTGTTTTCTCAACTTGTAAATGTTCCTTTTTGCTAAGAGGATTTACCTCTGTTTGCTGCACCTTTGAACCTAAGGCTAGAGGGGATTCCTCTGGGCTCTATGAATCTGATTACCCTGTAAAGTTATTTTCCATCCTGATTTTAGAGAGGTTTTTAAACTTTCTTTAATTAAAAGCCTTCTTTTTAAGAACCTGATTGATTTGTCCTTGTTTTAAGATCCAAGGGGGTTGGATCTGCACTCACCAGGAATTGGTGTGGGGAAAGGAAGGGGAATGGTTAATTTCTCCTTGTTTTAAGATCCAAGGGTTTGGATCGGTGTTCAGCAGGAAATTGGTGGAGGAGTCTCTTAAAGCTACCCAGGGATGGGTTATAGTACTTGGGAGGGAGATATTCTAGGGGGGGCGGGTAGACAGAGTTTCCCAAATAACTCTTAAATGGTTTGGGTGGTGGCAGAAAAACCAAATCTAAGCTGGTAATTGTTCTCATGCAGGTCCCCACATCTGTACCCTAGAGTTCAGAGTGGGGAAGGAACCTTGACATAGGGCACTTATGGCCTTGGTACTGTATCAAAGCTCAAAATATTCATGCAGCAAAATTATCTCAGAATTACAGTCGTCCCCCCTCCCCAACCCACTTGGAATCTCTTCAGTTCTCACGTCATTCCCGCCTAGCCTACTGGATAAAGGGTTAAAAAAAAAACCCCAAGATTGTGCCTATTGTGCTACTTTATGGTGTATAAATGAGGGTTGAAAATTGTCTTTTGTTCATTTCTCCTTCTCCCACCCCAAAATTGCCATTTACTTAGTACAGTGGTTCTCAAACTGAGTCATGACCTCATTTTAATGGGGTCGCCACGGCCAGTGTTAGACTTGCTGGGTCCTGGGGCTGAAACCGAAGCCCAAGCTTCACTGCCCTAGGCTGGTCAGGTGGTAATTTCTGTTATCAGAAGGGGGTTGCAGTGCAGTGACGTTCAAGAACTGCTGACTTAATACATTCAAGCCCTGTCTAGGCTGGAAGACTAGTGGAGCTCTAGTGAAATGGTGACAGCACAAGAACCAAGAGTGAGACCTGAGCCACTGAGAGGGGAGGGGATTGTTATTCAGTGTTTAACGTTCTTAAGGTTGTTCTGTAGTTCTACTTGACTGCAATGCAATGCTTGAGTAAGATTTTGGAGAAAAGCTGTCTATGTTAAAAACTCATCGGTTGAGAGAGCTCACACCATATGTACCCTGAGACGCCCCCTCTAGCAAAATCAGAAAACACCAGCATTGGCATTGCTTTAAAAAGAAGCAAGCAGGGTGCAGAGGCTCCTATAGACAGGCCTTCGCTGAAGGCTGCTCTCCAGTGACATGGGCCCCGAGTCCTGACTCTCACGCTACATTTCTCTTTTTTTTTTTTTTAAATGCTGGTGAACGTTGTGCAGTGTGGGAAGAATTGGAACAGTTAGCGGCACTTCCACGTGGCCTATGGCCCTGCCTGCTCTAGAGAAATCAGTGCTGGCATAGATACATCTGGAGTTACACCAGTGCAAACCTCTAGTGAAGACACGCTGCAGACTGTGAAGTAGAGCTTACCCCAGCAATGTGTCGGTCTAAATCTTGCTTCATGTTGGTGCAGCACATCAGGGGCTTGTGCTAGTGTAACTACATTGCTATAGTTACACTGGTGCAAATGTCTCTGAAATAGACAGTGCCAACGTGATGAGGGTGGATGGGGAGGAAGTTACATGGGTGCAGAAGTAGGCTGGTGTATTGAGACTCTATTACTTTTAGCTATTCCTGGAGACTGTCTTCCTTGATCCAGATTAATAATTTCTCTATCTGCGAGTGTGCATGGCATAAAGGGACCCATGGACTTGGCTCTGTGCACTGATTAACCCCAAACATGTGCTTCTGAGCTCTCTCCCCCATTTGACTATACCACTATTTACCAACTCCCCAGCCCGTATGCCAGCTAGTCTTACTAGAGACGCTGAAAAAGGTACAAGGTGGCAGAGACTGTCTATAAAAATATTTATTAGATTCAGTGGTGCAAAGCAATGTGTTAATGTATTGTACAGTATGAGGGATTGGCTGAGGACTAGTCCAAGGTGGAGTAGGGGGCTATTTGTAAAGGAGTCCACCAGACTATAGGTACGTGCTCTCCCTGGGAGGGAAAATGGCAATGTAAAATATTTCCATTACAATGGCCATTGTGTAACATCTGTAAAAGTGCTATGCTGCTGGTGGGGGTGTGGTCCAAAGGACATCTGTCTCTTGTCTTCTGGATGCACCTGGAACTTGCAAGCATCTGGGATCAGATTCTAACGTGTTTCTGAAAGATTCCTGAGGAAATGATCATGGCTGACCCCAAAATAGTTAGATGTGAGTTTTCTGATTCTCAGACTTGCTCTTTACTCAGGATTTTGCTGGTAGCAGCAGGAAAACAAGCTGTGTTCTTCGCTTGATGGCTTTGTAGATAAATGCCGTCTGAAAGAGAATGGATAACAGAGGTCATGGAACTGAGAAAAGGAAAGACTGTAGGGTGTGTGTTCAGTCACTGCTGGACGAAGTTAAAATGTGCCTTAATAAATTATTTAGGTCCATGCACATTGACACATGCAGGAAACAAAATGTCTTGTGTAATATTGTTGTGGGGCAGTTCCAGAGTCAGGTGGGGATTGCTTTGGGGTGAGATGCATGAAGGTTTGGGCAGGCAGCTGGAGGAGAGAACACTGGACGTGCGTGTCAAAGGCATTTGGCAGGTCAGAGTAGAGATGGTGTGTGATTGTATGTCTATGCTATGAAATTAGTTCGGATTTATAGAAGTCGGTTCTTTAGAAATTGTTTTTATACAGTCGATTGTGTGTGTTCCCACACAAAATGCTCTAAGTACATTAAGTTGGTGGACTGCGTCCATAGTACCGAGGTGAGCGCCGACTTCCGGAGCGTCGCACTGAGGGTAGCTGTGAGTAGCTATCCCACAGTTCCCGCAGTCTCTGCTGCCCATTGGGATTCTGGGTTGAAATCTCAATGCCTGATGGGGCCAAAACTGTGTCCCAGGTGGTTCTAGGTAAATGTCGTCAGGCCCCCCTCTCCCTCCGTGAAAACAATGGCAGACAATCGTTTCACGCCTTTTTTCCTGAGTTACCTGAACAGGCGCTGTCATATACCTAGTCCCAGATTTGGACCTTAGCGTCCAAAATATGGGAGTTAGCATGAAAACCTCCAAGCTTAGTTACCAGCTTGGACCTGGTACTGCTGCCACCACCCAAAAAATTAGAGTGTTTTGGGGCACTCTGGTCCCCACAAAAACCTTTCCTGGGGACCCCAAGACCCAAATCCCTTGAGTCTCACAACAAAGGGAAATACATCTTTTCCCTTCCCCCCTCCAGGTGCTCCTGGAGAGATACACAGAAGCAACCTCCGTGAATCTAAGCAGAGGGAGTCCACCCTCTCTAATTCCAGTCCTGGAAACAAAAGCACTTCCCTCTTCACCCAGAGGGAATACAAAGTCAGGCTAGTAAATCTAACATACACAGATCTCCACCTGACTTCTTCCTCCCACCAATTCCCTGGTGAGCTACAGACTCAATTCCCTGGAGTCCCTCACTAAAGAAAAACTACAGCAGGTCTTAAAAGAAAGCTTTATATAAAAAAGAAAGAAAAATACATACAAATGGTCTCTCTGTATTAAGGTGACAAATACAGGGTCAATTGCTTAAAAGAAATATGAATAAACAGCCTTATTCAAAAAGAATACAATTTAAAGCACTCCAGCAACTATAGACATGTAAATACAAAAGAAAAAAACAATAACCCTTATTGTTTTTATGATCTCTGTACTCACAACTTGGAAACAGAAGATTAGAGAGCAGGAAATAGAAATCACTCCTCATAGCTGAGAGAGAGGCAGACAGAAGACTCACACCCAAAACTTCCCTCCACCCAGATCTGAAAAAAGTCTGGTTTCCTGATTGGTCCTCTGGTCAGGTGTTTCAGGTTACTTTTTTTCCAGGTGAAAGAGACATTAACCCTTAGCTATTTTTCCAGGTGAAAGAGACATTAACCCTTAGCTATCTGTTTATGACAGGCGCCATACCATGGCAAGCATGGAGCCCACTCAGCTCACCGTCACCGTACGTTTCCTGGGTGCTGGCAGACGTGGGACTGCATTGCTACACAGCAGCAGCTCATTGCCTTTTGGCAGCAGACAGTGCATTACGATTGGTAGCCACTGTCGTCATATTCCTGGGTGCTTTTTTAATCGACCTCGGTGAGAACAGTCGGGGTGCCTGGGCTCAGCCAGGTCATTCCCATCTTCTGCCGAGCACCCTGGAGATGATGATGGCTAGCAATCGTAATGCAGCATCTTCTGCTGAGCACCCAGGAGCTGACGATGGCTAGCAAACTGCACCCGTCTGCTGCCACCCTAAAGATGTAAAAAATAGATGGAGTGGATCAAAACAAGGAATAGACCCGATTTGTTTTGTATTCATTTGCTTCCTCCCTCCTGCTGTGAAATCAATGGCCTGCTAAACCCAGGGTTTTGAGTTTGATCCTTGAGGGGGCCATTCTGTGTGTGAAAGTTGTTTGTGTTTCTCCTTGATGCAAAGCCACCCCCTTTGTGGACTGTAATTCCCTGTAAGCCATGTTGTCAGTTGCCCCTCCCTCCATCAGAGCAGACAATCGTTTCGCGCCTTTTCTCAGCCCAGATGCCATAGCACTGGGATCCTGGAGCCCACTCAGATCACCACGGCAATTATGAGCACTGTAAACACCACGCGCAGTATCCTGGAGTATATGCAGAACCAGAACCTGCCAAAGCATAACCAAGCGAGGAGGTGACGGCAGCACAGTAATGAGAGTGATGAGGACATAGACATGGACATTGACTTCTCGCAAAGTACGGGCCCCGGCAATGTGCACATCATGGTGTTAATGGGGCGGGTTCATGCCATGGAATGCCAATTTTGGGCCCAGAAAACAAGCACAGACTGGTGGCACCGAATAGTGTTGCAGGTCTGGGATGATTCCCAGTGGTTGTGAAACTTTTGCATGCATAAGGGCCACTTTCATGGAACGTTGTGACTTGCTTTCCTCTGCCCTGAAGCGCTAGAATACCAAGATGAGAGCAGCCCTCACAGTTCACAAGCGAGTGGCAATAGCCCTGTGGAAGCTTGCAACGCCAGACAGCTACCAGTCAGTCACGCATCTATTTGGAGTGGGCAAATCTTCTGTGGAGGCTGCTGTGATCCAAGTAGCCCTTGCAATTAAAGATCTGCTGATATCAAGGGTAGTGACTCTGGGAAACGTGCAGGTCATAGTCGATGACTTTGCTTCAATGGGATTCCCTAACTGTGGTGGGGCGATAGATGGAACCCATATCCCTATCTTGGCACCGGAGCACCAAGCCAGTGAGTACATGAACCGAAAGGGGTACTTTTCAATGCTGCTGCAAGCACTGGTTGATAACAAGGGACGTTTCACCAACACCAACATGGGATGGCCAGGAAAGATACATGACGCTCTCGTCTTCAGGAACTCTGGTCTGTTTCAAAAGCTGCAGGAAGGGACTTTCTTCCCAGACCAGAAAATAACCATTGGGGATGTTGAAATGCCTATAGTTATCCTTGGGGACCCAGCCTACCCCTTAATGCCATGGCTCATGAAGCCATACACAGGCAGCCTGGACAGTAGTCAGGAGCTGTTCAACTACAGGCTGAGCAAGTACAGAATGGTGGTAGAATGTGCATTTGGACGTTTAAAAGCGTGCTGGCATAGTTTACTGACTCAGATAGATCTCAGCGAAACCAATATTCCCATTGCTATTACTGCTTGCTGTGCGCTCCACGATATCTGTGAGAGTAAGGGGGAAGATATTTATGGCGGGGTGGGAGGTTGAGGCAAATTGCCTGGCCGCTGATTATGCGCAGCCAGACACCAGGGCAGTTAGAAGAGCACAGCAGGATGCGCTGTGCATTGAGAAGCTTTGAAAACCAGTTTCATAACTGGCCAGGCTACGGTGTGAAAGTTCTGTTTGTTTCTCCTAGATGAACCCTCCTCCCCTTGGTTCACTCTACTTCCCTGTAAGCTAAACACCCTCCTCTCCCTCCTTTGATCACCGCTTGCAAAGGCAATAAAGTCATTGTTGCTTCACATTCATGCATTCTTTATTAACTCATCACACAAATAGGGGGATAACTGCCAAGGTAGCCCGGGAGGGGTGGGGGTAGAGGGAAGCGCCGGGTGGGGTGGGGTGGGGGAGGAGGGAAGGACAAGACCACACCGCACTTTAAAAGTTAAACTTAAAAACTTTAAAACTTATTGAAGGCCAGCCTTCTGTTGCTTGGGCAATCCTCTAGGGTGGAGTGACTGGGTAGCTGGAGGCTCCCCCACCGCGTTCTTGGGCATCTGGGTGAAGAGGTTGGTTGGTTACACAGGGGCTGTCACAGTGGCGGTCTGTGCTTCTACTGCCTTTCCTGCAGCTCAGCCATACGCTGGAGCATATCAGTTTGATGGTCCAGCAGTCAGAGCATTGACTCTTGCCTTCTGTTAGCAAGCTTACGCCACCTATCCTCTTCAGCCCGCCACCTCTCCTCGCGTTCCTGTTGTGCTTTCCTGCACTTTGACATCGTCTGCCTCCACGCATTCTGGCGTGCTCTGTCAGTGTGGGAGGACAGCAGTAGCTCTGAGAACCTCTCATCCCGAGTGCATTTTTTTCACCTTCTAATCTTCGCTAGCCTCTGCAAAGGAGAAACATTTGCAGCTGGTGGAGGAAAAAGGAGACTGGTAGTAAAAAAGACACATTTTAGAGAACAATAGGATCACTCTTTCCCATTAAACCTTGCTGTTCACATGACACAGCACATGTGCTTTTGTTACAAGGTAGCAATTTGCCTCTTATATTGAGGGCCTGCCGGTGTGGTGTGAGAGGTCACTCATGCAGTGCCAGGCAACAGAATTCGGCTTGCAGGAAGCCATAGTAAGCCACAGTCTTTTGCCTTCCTTAACCTTCATAACATGTGGGAATGGTTTCAAACAGCAGCGCCCTCGTTTCCCACACCAAGCGGCCATTGGGTTGGCCATTTAAAATGGGTTTGCAATTTAAAAGGAGGGGCTGCGGTTTGCGGGTTAGCGTGTGGCACAAACCCAAATACGCTCTCACGCACATGCTATTCTCTGGGATGATCACTTCACCCCCCCGCACTCACCGTGTGGCTAACAGCGGGAAACATTTCTGTTCAGCCACAGGCAAACAGCCCAGCAGGAACGGGCACCTCTGAATGTCCCCTTAATAAAAGCACCCAATTTCAACCAGGTGACCACGAATGATATCACTCTTCTGAAGATAACACAGAGAGATAAGGAATGAATGTTGTCTGAATGCCAGCAAACACCAGGATTTCTGCTCCATCCCCATGTAGCTGTACTGGCCACGAATGCCAGGGCAGATTAATCATTAAACGTGCTTGCTTTTACACCGTGTGTAATATTTACAAATGTACGCTCACTAGAGGTCCCTTCTCCGCCTACAGAGGCCTTGGGTGGGTTCGGGGTATACTGGCACCGAGTCCAGGGTGAAAAACACATCTTGGCTGTTGGGGAAATTGGTTTCACCGCTTCCTTGCTGTGAGCTATCTTCAATCTCTTCATCATCTTCCTCATCCCCAAAACCCACTTCCTTGTTGCATGATTCTCCATTGATAGAGTCAAAGCACAGGGTTGGGGTAGTGGTGGTTGCACCCCCTAGCATGGCATGCAGCTCAGCATAGAAGCGGCATGTCTGTGGCTCTGCTCCGGATCTTCCGTTTGCCTCTCTGGTTTTGTGGTAGGCTTGCCTTAGCTCCTTAATTTTCACGCGGCACTGCTGTGCGTCCCTGTTATGGCCTGTGTCCTTCATGCCCTTTGAGACTTTTGCTAATGTTTTGGCATTTTGTTTACTGCAACGGAGTTCAGCTAGCACGGATCCATCTCCCCATATGGCGAGCAGATCCTGTACCTCCCATTCGGTCCATGCTGGAGCTCTTTTGCAATCCTGGGACTCCATCATGGTCACCTCTGCTGATGAGATCTGCACTCACCTGCACCTTGCCAAGCTGGCCAAACACGAAATGAGATTCAAAAGTTCGCAGGTCTTTTCCTGTCTACCTGGCCAGTGCATCAGCGCTGTCCACAGCGGTCACAACGAAGCACTCTGGGATAGCTCCAGGAGGCCAATACCATCAAATTGCTTCCACACTACCCCAAATTTGAAGCAAATTCAGCACTAATCCCCTCGTTGGAGGTGGAGTCAAGAAATCGATTTAAAGAGCCCTTTAAGTCGAAAAAAAGGGCTTCGTCGTGTGGACGGGTCCAGGCTTAAATCGAGGTAACACTGCTAAATTCAACCTGAAATCATAGTGTAGACCAGGCCTTACTCACCGGGCTGCAGGCCTTCGCTGTCCATCTTTCCCAGCAGCACACCCCACCTCACTTTATATGAGACTCACTGTTCAGCCTTAGTACGCCCTTCAGCAGGGGTGAGCAAACTTTTTGGCCTGAGGGCCACATCTGGGAGGGGAAAATGCATGCAGGGCCATGAATGTAGGGTCGGGGCGGGGGGTAGGGGTGCAGGAGGGTGTGCAGTGTACAGGAAGGGACTCAGGGCAAGGGGTTGGGGCACAGGATGGGTGCGGTGTGTACAAGGGGGCTCAGGGCAGGGGGTTGGGTGCACGATGGGTGCGGTGTGTACGAGAGGGCTCAGGGCAGGGGGTTGGGGCACAGGATTGGTGTGGTGTGTACGAGGGGGCTCAGGGCAGGGGGTTGGGGTGCAGGATGGGTGCGGTGTGTACGAGGGGGCTGTGGGCAGGGGATTGGGGCACAGGATGGGTGTGTTGTGTGCGAGGGGGCTCAGGGCAGGGGGTTGGGGTGCAGGATGGGTGCGGTGTGTACGAGGGGGCTGTGGGCAGGGGGTTGGGGCACAGGATGGGTGTGGTGTGTACGAGGGGGCTCAGGGCAGGGGGTTGGGGTGCAGGATGGGTGAGATGTATAAGACGGGGATCGGAAGGGGGTTGAGGCACAGGATGGGTGTGGGATGCACGAGAGGGCTTGTCAGGGGGTTGGGGTGCAGGAGGGGGTGCAGAGTGCGGGAGGGGGGCTCAGGGCAGGGAGTAGAGTGCAGGATGGGTGCGGGTGTACAAGGCGGCTCAGGGCAGGGGATTTGGGTGTGGCAGGAGATTGGGGTGTGGGGTACAGGAGAGGTTTGTGGTATACGAAGGGGCTCAGGGCAGGGGGCTGGGGCACAGGATGGGTGTGGGATGCATGAGAGGGCTTGGCAGGGGGCTGGGGTGCAGGAGGAGGTGCAGAGTGCGGGAGGGGGCTCAGCGCAGGGGGTTAGGGTGCAGGAGAGGTGTGGCAGGGGTTTAGGGTGCGAGGTGCAGGAGGAGTTCAGGGTGCGGGCTCCAGCCCAGCGCCGCTTATCTTGAGTGCCTCCGGAGTGTCAGTGGTGCGCAGTGGGGCTAAAACAGGCTCCCTGCCTGCCCTGGCCCCGTGCTGCTCCTGGAAGTGCCTGGCACCACATTCCTGAGGCCCCTGAGGGAGGCAGGGGGGCAGAGGGCGCCGCGTGCTGCCCTCCCCTGTGGGTACCTCCCCTGAAGCTCCCATTGGCCGTGGTTCCACATTCCCAGCCAATGGGAGTTGCGGGGGCGGTGCCTGGAGGCGAGGGCAGCACATGGAGCCCTCTGCCCCCTACCAGGAGCCGCAGGGACGTGGTGCTGGCTGCTTCCAGCGGGTGGAAATCCTGCAGGCCAGATCCAAAGCCCTGACGGGCCAGATTCAGCCTGTGGGCCATAGTTTGGCCACCTCTGCCGTACAGCACTATCCAAATTGTGTTTCAGAATAAGAACTGCTCCAATACCAGGAGCTGCAAACTGGGGTCTGATTTTGCGGGCAAACTGGCTGCACTCAGTTACCTAACAACTGATGGTACCCACAATAACAGAGGCTGGTTTGGGGCCCTCTTCAAAATGAGACCTGAGACATGGAAAAGAAACGATTCACACAGTCTCTGTATCTAGAAGACTCTAAGATTTTGTTATACGATAGGCACGTTCCCTCGATATCAGTGGTACGAAATAAGCTGGGTTGGTGCCCTCAGTAATATTGAATACAGAGGGCTACCAGTGTCCTGCTCCTCTGCATGTAGCATAGTGCTCTGGCAGGAGGTTACAGATAATATTTTTCAGCTATCTGATTGTTTCCTATTTGTTCCCCTGAATAATCCTGCCTGGGGATGGTGCAGCTCAGCTTTTTCCATACTTTGGAAGCTTTTGCCACCAGCTTTACTGTTTGCTGTAGGTTACAGAGGTGAAATACATACTGAAAGAAAAAGAAAGGAACATGAGTGCTGCTCCGGTGCAACAGACCAAGGTCCATCAGACTTGGCCCCTGTCTGAGACAGGTACGAACTCCTGGCACTGCAAAGAGAAAGTTTATAATATACCTAACTCTGCACTACTGTGCCATAGGGTAAGAGAGGAACTTCCTTCTGACTGCAAGCAGTGATCAGTTTATGTCCCTGAAACACGAGGATGGCTATCCCATATCATGGTCACCCTGTCTAGAGCACCTGCAGGTGCTATGTATACGGAGAGACAGCGCTAATTCTTTTTCCAGTTCTTACTGCGCATTTTTCTTCATCATCAACCCAGGAACTCAGCGAGGAAGGATGGTCTACTGCTTAAGGCACTCATCTGGGACAGGAGAGCACCAGGCTCTGCCACAGACTTCTTATATGATCTTGGGCAAGTCAATTAGTCTTTTGGTGTCTCAGTTCCCCTTCTGTAAAATGGGGGTAATTAGCACTGCCCTACCCCACAGATGGGTTGGGAGAAATATATATATTAAAGATTGTGAGGTGCTCAGATACTACAGATGGCGGGCAAATAAAGTACCTAAGATACACCCAAATCATGTATGACAACAAAGGTTATATCCTTCTGTCATAAACAGATAGCTAAGGGTTAATGTCTCTTTCACCTGAAGCACCTGACCAGAGGACCAATCAGGAAACCGGATTTTTTCAACTCTGGGTGGAGGGAAGTTTGTGTCTGAGTCTTTGTCTGTCTGCCTGCTTTCTCTGAGCTTTGGAGAAGTAGTTCTGCTTTCTAATCTTCTGTTTCTAAGTGTATGGACAAAGAGATCAGATAGTAAGTTATATAGTTTCTTTTCTTTGGTATTTGCATGAATATAAGTGCTGGAGTGCTTTGATTTGTATTCTTTTTGAATAAGGCTGTTTATTCAATATTCTTTTAAGCAATTGACCCTGTATTTCGTCACCTTAATACAGAGAGACCATTTGTATGTATTTTTCTTTCTTTTTATATAAAGCTTTCTTTTAAGACCTGTTGGAGTTTTTCCTTACTTCAGGGAAATTGAGTCTATACTCACCAGGGAATTGGTGGGAGGAAGAAATCAGGGGGAGATCTGTGTGTGTTGAATTTGCTAGCCTGATTTTACATTTCCTCTGGGTGAAGAGGAAAGTACTTTTTGTTTCCAGGACTGGGAACAGAGAGGGGGAGTCACTCTGTGTAGTTTCACAGAGCTTGTGTCTGTGTATCTCTCCAGGAGCACCTGGAGGGGGGAAGGGAAAAAGGATTATTTCCCTTTGTTGTGAGACTCAAGGGATTTGGGTCTTGGGGTCCCCAGGGAAGGTTTTTCAGGGGGACCAAAGTGCCCCAAAACACTCTAATTTTTTGGGTGGTGGCAGCAAGTACCAGGTCCAAGCTGGTAACTAAGCTTGGAGGTTTTCATGCTAACCCCCATATTTTGGACGCTAAGGTCCAAATCTGGTACTAAGGTTATGATATATTAAAGATTGTGAGGTGCTCAGATACTACAGATGGCGGGCAAATAAAGTACCTAAGATACACCCAAATCATGTATGACAACAAAGGTTATATCCTTCCATCTGTTTTAAACTTGTGCCTTTGATTTCATCAAGCTCCCTCTTGTTTTGGATTTATATGAAAGGGCCTCAGTGCTTGACTGACCTTCTCTGTTGTTTTAAATACCTCCATCATATCCCTTCTTATTCTGCCCCTTTCTAGACTAAGGACTCGTCCTTCTCTCTCTGTGTAGGAAGGCAGCTTCCTCCCCTCTCTATGCTTCCATTAATTTTTTCTTTCCCTTCTTCTGTTCCATTTAGAGATAAGGTCTCATAGACTCATAGACTCTAGGACTGGAAGGGACCTCGAGAGGTCATCGAGTCCAGTCCCCTGCCCTCATGGCAGGACCAAATACTGTCTAGACCATCCCTGATAGACATTTATCTAACCTACTCTTAAATATCTCCAGAGATGGAGATTCCACAACTTCCCTAGGCAATCTATTCCAGTGTTTAACTACCCTGACAGTTAGGAACTTTTTCCTAATGTCCAACCTAAATCTCCCTTGCTGCAGTTTAAGCCCATTGCTTCTTGTTCTATCATTGGAGGCTAAGGTGAACAAGTTTTCTCCCTCCTCCTGATGACACCCTTTTAGATACCTGAAAACTACTATCATGTCCCCTCTCAGTCTTCTCTTTTCCAAACTAAACAAACCCAATTCCTTCAGCCTTCCTTCATAGGTCATGTTCTCAAGACCTTTAATCATTCTTGTTGCTCTTCTCTGGACCCTCTCCAATTTCTCCACATCTTTCTTGAAATGCGGTGCCCAGAACTGGACACAATACTCCAGTTGAGGCCTAACCAGCGCAGAGTAAAGCGGAAGAATGACTTCTCGTGTCTTATTTACAACACACCTGTTAATGCATCCCAGAATCATGTTTGCTTTTTTTGCAACAGTATCACACTGTTGACTCATATTAAGCTTGTGGTCCACTGTGACCCCTAGATCTCTTTCTGCCATACTCCTTCCTAGACAGTCTCTTCCCATTCTGTATGTGTGAAACTGATTGTTCCTTCCTAAGTGGAGCACTTTGCATTTATCTTTATTGAACTTCATTCTGTTTACCTCAGACCATTTCTCCAACTTGTCCAGATCATTTTGAATTTTGACCCTGTCCTCCAAAGCAGTTGCAATCCCTCCCAGTTTGGTATCGTCCGCAAACTTAATAAGCGTACTTTCTATGCCAACATCTAAATCGTTGATGAAGATATTGAACAGAACCGGTCCCAAAACAGAACCCTGTGGAACCCCACTTGTTATATCTTTCCAGCAGGATTGGGAGCCATTAACAACTACTCTCTGAGTACGGTTATCCAGCCAGTTATGCACCCACCTTATAGTAGCCCCATCTAAATTGTACTTTCCTAGCTTATCTATAAGAATATCATGAGAGACTGTATCAAATGCCTTACTAAAGTCTAGGTATATCACATCCACCGCTTCTCCCTTATCCACAAGGCTCGTTATCCTTTCAAAGAACGCTATCAGATTAGTTTGACACGATTTGTTCTTTACAAATCCATGCTGGCTATTCCCTATCACCTTACCACCTTCCAAGTGTTTGCAGATGATTTCTTTGATTACCTGCTCCATTATCTTCCCTGGCACAGAAGTTAAACTAACTGGTCTGTAGTTTCCTGGGTTGTTTTTATTTCCCTTTTTATAGATGGGCACTATATTTGCCTCCTTCCAGTCTTCTGGAATCTCCCCCGTCTCCCATGATTTCCCAAAGATAATAGCTAGAGGCTCAGATACCTCTTCCATTAACTCCTTGAGTATTCTAGGATGCATTTCATCAGGCCCTGGTGACTTGCAGGCATCTAACTTTTCTAAGTGATTTTTTACTTGCTCTTTCCTTATTTTCTCTTCTAAACCTACCCTCTTCCCGTAAGCATTCACTATACTAGACATTCCTTCAGACTTCTCAGTGAAGACCGACACAAAGAAGTCATTAAGCATCTCTGCCATTTCCAAGTCTCCCGTTACTGTTTCCCCCTCCTCATTGAGCAGTGGGCCTACCCTGTCCTTAGTCTTCCTCTTGCTTCTAATGTATTGATAAAAAGTCTTCTTGTTTCCCTTTATTCCCATAGCTAGTTTGAGTTCATTTTGTGCCTTTGCTTTTCTAATCTTGCCTCTGCATTCCTGTGTTATTTGCCTATATTCATCCTTCGTGATCTGACCTAGTTTCCATTTTTTATATGACGCCTTTTTATTTTGTAGGTCACTTAGTTCATCTCTGTTTGGCAGGGCCAGATTGCTCCTAATGCCTTGTGCAGTCTAGTTTCAAATGACTGAACAGTGGGGATTCCAATACATTCATTGGAACGCTATTCTACAGATGAATGGACCTACCACTGTCAGGCACTGGGGCGAATTTCTAAGCTTGCTCAAACTGATTTCAATTTATTTTAGGAGTTTTTTTTAAAAAAAAAAATCCTTATTTTAAATGTAAAAATAAAACTACTTTTTAAAAATCCAAGTAGATGCAGCAGCACTCACTTAAATAAAATCCCATTAAGTCTGATTTTCAGAAGTTCTGGCCACCCCCAACTTCAAATGACATCAATGGAAGTTGCAGGATTTCTGGGCATCTGAAAATGAGGCCCAATGTTTGTTTCCTTATGAATTAAGTATATCCAAAAGATGTTTTGCAGCTCACCTTTCTGTTCTCTCTGTCTGGGTCCTAGGTGGTCCTAAGCTGTGTTCTTCACTATCAGATCACCAAATGCTTCTTCTCTGGCATCGTCTTTACACTGCATATAAGAGGCCACCTGAAGTTTTTTCAGAACTTTCCACATGGACGGTTCTCCTTGGGCATTTAAATGCCTGCGTGATTTCTCTTTAGAAAGCAACCATTCATTAAAATAAGAATTAAAAGATATGTCCAAGTTATCTAGACACTCTCTTATGGGTACAGGATGTTCAGCTCCAAGAACAGAGCAGGGATGCAGTAAAGTTTATGAGACCATTCCTATCCTCTCTTTGAAACGATGGTGGGCCAGGCAATCAGATCTTCTGCACACTTGCCACAGCTTAGAAATGAGGCTGTATTTCCAATCTCAAATTGAGTAGCTGACATGTGGTAATTGACAAGTCAGCACCTAATCCAACTGGCCTGTTGGTTTTTGTGAGCAGCAAGGATCCCTTCCCCTTTCAAGTTTAACGGATACACTGATTTCACTAAGGGTTATTGTTCAACCAGTCGATGTCACACAAGATGATGACATCATCTCTGTCCCTTCACTTGGTTCTTCTGGACCGTTTGAGCCACTGTCTTCTGGTGGTGTTCCATCCCTTTGTTCTGACTCTTCTGTAGTCATGGGAATGGCTATCACAGGTATGGTGTGTTGTCGCCTCATGTGGCTGCAAAAAGAAAAATTCACAGGATCAGCAAATGTTGGAGACTGCACACTAAAGGCATCTGCTATGCAGTCCGTGGGCTAAAATGCTGAGCAGGAGTGCAAAATGTCAGTAGGGAAACACATCAATCACAGACGGTCTCAGTCTTTGATTATTGACTAATTAGATACCAGGACATGCTTCTGGGCTTCTTCGTTATACTAGGGCTTTGTCACAGCTCCAGCAGCATAACGGCGTCTTGAAGTGGATGTAAGTTATGACATTTGTGTGTTGTAAAGGACCCTGAGTGTAAAGGCAAGGGGGGAGGGTTAGCTCAGTGGTTTGAGCATTGGTCTGCTACACCCAGGGTTGTGAGCTCCATCCTTGAGGAAGCCATTTGGGGATTTAGTTGGGGACTGGTCTCCCTTTGAGCAGCAGGTTGGACTAGATGACCTCCTGAGGTCCCTTCCAACTCTGACATTCTATGATTCTAAATGAGAATGAAGCCCACAGACATTAAAGATGGGAAAAACCTAGCTGAACAGCTTAATCAGGCCATCTACAATCCCTTCAAGAAAGCACAGATCTCAGTGTACTGTATTTGTGAGTGCTCCACCTTATCTAACTCGGAGCTGTAGGATGGGTTTCCGCAGGAGCCAGGTGCTCTCCTTCCTTCGGGAGGGTGGGTACTCTGTGGTTTTCCTGCAGGAGACCCACACGGATCCGGCTGCCGAAGCCAGCTGGCGGCTGGAGTTGGGGGACAGGGTCTACTTCAGCCATCTCACAACCCGTCGGGCTGGAGTAGCTACCCTGTTCTCCCCCCGACCTATGGCCCGAGGTGCTGAGGGTCACCGAGGCTGTGCCAGGCCACCTTCGAGGAGCAGTGGGCGCTGTCCGGGGTTCTCTGCTCGGTGTCCCCGTCAGGTTCCCTCCTTATGACCCTTTGAGCGCACTCCTGTCCCTGTTCTTTTATTAGTTGTCCCCCAAAATCAGTGGGGTTCTGAAGTCCTGTGAGTCCTCCCCTTAGGCTGGGGGGGATCCTTTAGCAGTGGGCGGGCTTCCGCCCACCCACTTCCCAGAAACCCAATAGATACAATGACATTCTAGAAAATGTCAATTTCTCTTCATTACTTCTATTTGCCAATAAAGATCAAATACATATGCTCAATGTCTTTCAGCTGAAATCCTTTAACATAAGGAACAAGGTCAGTGTTAAACTAGGGTATTTTTTCTTCCTAAAATGGCATAAAAAATATTCATTGGCATGCAGGAACAAGATTGCCACTCAAAAAAAAAAAAAAAAAAAAAAAACTTTAAATGATTCATGCCACAGGCCTCCTACCACATTTCTTTGGAGGCTATTTCACAATCTCAGTAGTTCAGTAACTTCTTGTGAGCTTTTTGATGCTCTTTTGGCTAAATCTTCCCTTCTAGATATCATCTAGTTTCACCTCTTGTAGCACCTAAATAATTCTCTTCCCTCTGTCATGTTTACACACTACAAATACGTGATGGTTACCATGACCACAGCTAAGCCACTGTTGGCAAGAATTATCTTTTAATGTTTGCATTACAGAACTCTGCTCCAGGTTTCTGTCACTCTAGTAGATGTAGGACTCAATTTTGAAAAGTGACCTCCAATTTTGAGGGCACATTTCACTTACACCTGTGTTGACTTGCCTACATTTGTGACTGGGTTCACAAATTGGACACTTAGCTGTCTCAGTGACAGTGTTTATTGCCGCAGTTAAGCATGGATGCAGCTATTTATAGGCACAAAAATGGAGGCAGGTTAAAGTCCTCTTTAAGAATGGGATCTTTGGCCTTTCATTATTAATGAATACTGGCTGCCCCTTAAATAATTATTGCTCTTTATTGCTCTTTTGGACTCTTTCCAAGTGTTCTGCTAAAAACAATGCTGATGCTGTGGTAGGACTCCTTGCAAGTAGGTTCTGTTTTAAAACTTTAAATAATAAAACATAAAAGACTGATGATAAAATAGGAGAATATTTAAAAATACAAGAGATGGCCCCAATGTTCCAGGTATCCTGCAATTTGGAAACTGTCTTCATAGCATCAAGGTGAATTTCACCCATGTGTAGAGGGCTAGTATCGAGCTTGTTCCCTGGTTAAATTCCAGTTAAACTCTATTTTGAGGATGTAAGCAGAATTTAAGAGCTGCATAGGACTTAGGATAATCCTCAGCGCTGAGGGGAATTTCACTCATCAGTGCTTATTGGCAGCTTAACTGATGTGTCCCCAGTGAAAATTTAATTATAGTTTCAGTTAGTCGGGGAAACAGATGATGATTAGGATTGTCAAAGCTGCCTAGGGGATTTAGATGCACAATTTCACAATTCTTGTGTGAGTTAATGGGAGTTGTGCGTCTAACTTCCCTGCATGGTTTTGAAAAATCTCAGGCTGCTGCTTTTCTGCAACTTAGCAATACTGCATCATGATGTAATTACATGATTGGAATACTTACACTCGCTGTCTCCAGACACAACATAATGCAACAGTTACAAAGGTCAGCAACATGGGAAACCCTGCCAGAGAAGAAAACAAAAACTAAATTCTTTTGCATTTAAAATAAAGACTAATGATGTGACAGCTACATCTCAGAACCCTGGGGTCCTGGCCAAATTTGAGTTCTAGTAAATGCCTCTGGTCTTGGGGGAAAAGTGCCAAAAGGATCTTTATTTCATTAACCAGTGAGCTGGTACCTCAATTTACATCTCATTTGCAAGATGACTCTTCCAGTAGATAGTGCCCCTCCCACCCTGGTTGGACCTTGGCTCAGCTATGATATGGAGCTAAGATGACCACCTGTTACCCTGACAGCACTGCTTTCTGCAGCACCCTGGATTTTCTTCCTAGATCGGGGTGGCCAACCTGTGGCTCTGGAGCCACCTGTAGCTCTTCAGAAGTTAATATGAGCCTCATTGTATAGGCACCGACTCCGGGGCTGGAGCTACAGGTGTCAACTTTCCAGTGTGCCGGGGAATGCTCGTGGTTCAACCTCTGGCTCTGCCCCCTCCCCCGAGCCTCCTGCATGCCAGGAAACAGCTGACTGGGAAGTGCGGAGAGGGAGGGGGAGGCGCTGGGAGTGGGGCTGGGAGGAGCTTATGGGGGGGTTGCTGACATGTTACTGTGGCTCTTTGGAAATATACATTGGTAAATTCTGGCTCTTTCTCAGGCTCAGGTTGGCCACCCCTGGCCTAGGGGGTCTCCCATCCAGTTACCATGCAGATTTCATGCTGCCTAACTGGAGGGATTAGATGCAATCTCAACCTGCGCTGGATTTGGCTGCTGACATGTAAGAAACAAACCAAACCACAAACCACATGCTCTCAGATTTATAGACTGTAAACCTTAATGTAGCAGAATAGTTCTTACCCACAGAAGAGAGCATAACTCGGGTGGAAACTGTAAAAGAATATGGGAGAATGTATGTTTACAGCTGGATTACCACTCCACACAAGCAGTAAGCAACACTGTCCTCCTGCCCACATCGCCAGCCCCTCCAAAAGCTGCAGATCAACATTGTAAGCAAAGCAAACCCAAATGCAGCGCTACAGTGACTGCCTGCGCGTGACTCATGGCAGGGGGGTGAGAAGAGAAAGAAGGGGGGGCGGCCTTATATTAGTGTGTAATTTCTGAGAGCCTTGAATTAATGGGCTAAGGGCCAAATTAGGCCTCGGTGTATGTGGGTGCAACTCCAGTGACTCCAACAAAGTTCTGACCCCGACACACGAAGGCTGGATTTCACCTTCTGATTCTGCATTAAGGAACAAATTAAGGCCAATTGTGCCTGGCCCCTACGGAGGTACTCAGAAGACAGAGATGCTGGCAAGAACATTTCCACCCCATTCTTCTGCAGCTCCCCTCCCCTGAGCACAGGAGTCACTTCCTCCTCATGGCCTTGGGCTGCTAGCACCCCAAAGGAGGTTGGGAAGGGGGCAGAGAGGTGACAGGCCCTGGCTCCCCCACTGCACCAGTAGGATACAGGACTTCCTGGATCATCAAATCCACCATATAATCCTATCCATAGTAGAACTGGCTGGACAGAGAGGGAGAAGCATGCTGCACCTCTGGAGGGGGGCAACAGAGAATGCACTTGCTCCAGAAGCCATGCAGCTCCTCGCTGGCCTCACTGCAGAGCTTACCAGGCACAATCTACACCTCTGTGAATGCATCCAAACTGCAGATCGCTGGGCACAGCACTTCACCTTCTTGCCCAGCATGCAGTGGGGCTCATGCAAAACCTGGGATGAATTCTTCAGGGGATATTTCTATTTTGGTGGTTTTAAAGTCCTGGTAAGGCTATGTACGTAGCTCTCCCCAGAACATTAGAGATTTCCCTTCCCCCCCGCACCCGTTTTAAGAATTTCTCTGTGAGTATTACAGCTGTTCAAAATAATCTGTGAATTCCAAAATTGGGAAAAATGTCAATGATTTTTGTGATGTTCCCCCTTGATGTTTTCTGATCAGTTTTGTACAGTGAGATGAAATTTTTTAAAACTTTGAGAAATTTTGAAATTTTTTGACCTTTTATTTAAAAAAGGGGAAATATGCCTATTTTTTCAATGACAAAAATGTTTCCCTTTCTTCCTCTACCAGACTGAGGTTGAGTGAATACTTAAATGAAAATTTAGTAATGTCCTGTTTAAAACCATGGTCCAGTGCTGCTTATTTGTTTTATGTTACATTCCATTTATTTTAATATCATTTATATTTCTAATTTCTTCAGCATTAAACTCAAACATGGGGGACCTAAAGATTAGCCTAGAACATACGTACTGTGACAAAGTTCCTCCTCTGCGTTGGTAGGTTCTGCGCTTATTGGTGGATTTGCTCACCTCAGAGATTCACCGCAGCCCTCAGTTTGGCCACTTTTGCTAGAGCCTCAAATCTGCTGTTCACTCAGCTAACCTCATCCCTGGCCGCCATGGGGAAAGGGAGGAGAACAATCCCTGCGGTCTTGGCTGACCCACCTAGTGGGTCCGGGGACAGGGCAGGGACCTTCCCCTCCGGTGGAACCCACAGTCCAGGTCAATTCCTCTTGTATCCAATAGGGAGTTGGCAGGATGGGAGGAACCCGGGCCCGCCATCTACTCCGGGTTCCAGCTCGGGCCCTGAGGATTGCAGCTGTCTACAGTGTTTTCTATAACAGTTGTGTGACAGCTGCAACTCCCTGGGCTACTTCCCCATGGCCTCCTCCCAACACCTTCCATATCCTTACCCCAGGACCTTCCTCCTGATGTCCGATGACGCTTGTACTCCTCAGTCCTCCAGCAGTATGCCTACTCACTCTCAGCTCCTTGCACCCTCTTGCTTCCAGCTCCTCGCATGCACCTCGCTAACTGAAGTGCGGTCCTTTTAAAACCAGGTGCCCTGATTAGCCTACCAACAACTTTCTGATTGTTGATCCAGCAACTTTCTGATTGTTCTGGAACAGCCCATTATCTTACTCAAGGAAAAGGGACCTGCTTAATCTGGGGCTAATATATCTACCTTCTATCACTCTCCTGTAGCCATCTGGCCTGCCCCTGTCACATATTCCACCCCTCCATCCCCGTGCTCAACCCCACGGGTTGGGCAACTTGGGACATCAGGCAGTGTACCGGCAACAAGCCATCTGCATTGCCATGGTGGCTTCCAGCCCAGTGTTGTATGATGAACTGGAAAAGTTGTAGGAATAGGAACTATCTGGTCACCCTTGCGTTCTTCTCTTCACTTTGCTGCATCCACTGGAGGGGTACATGATCTGCCACAAGGGTAAACTGTCCTCCCAGTAGGTAATAACGTAGTGTTTCCAGGGCCCATTTCACAGCAAGGCACTCTTTCTCAATCACGGCTTACTTCTGCTCTCTCGGGAGGAGTTTTCTGCTGACGTAGAGGATCGGGTGTTCTTCGTCTCCGACCATCTGTGATAGGACAGCTCCCAATCCTACTTCAGGTGCATCTGTTTGTAAAATGAACTCTTTGTTGAAGTCCAGGGCTATAAGCACAGGGTTACTGCAGAGGGCTATCTGTAGATCCATGAATGCTTTCTCTGCAATGTCTGTCCACTTCACCATGTCTGGACCCGGGGCTTTTATCAGGGGATTTGCTCTGGTGGCAAAATGGGGAATAAATCGCCGGTAGTACCCCACCACACCCAGGAATGCCCAAACTTGCTTTTACTGATTTGGCTGGGGCCAATTTTGGATAGCCTCCAGTTTTTTCAGTTGGGGCTTGACTATGCCTCTTCCTACAATGTAGCCAAGGTATTTAGCCTCAGCTAGCCCTATAGCACACTTGGTTGGGTTGGCTGTGAGGCCAGCCCATCTTAGCATGTCCAGAACTGCTTCCACCTTTTCCAAGTAGGTCTCCCAGTCAGGGGTGTGAATAATAACATCGTCCAGGTACGCAGCTGCATAACTGGTATGAGGCCTCAGGCGCTTGTCCATAAGACGCTGGAAGGCAGCCCCATGCAGTCCAAAAGGAAGAACAATATATTGAAACAGACCCTCTGGTGTAAAGAATGCCATCTTTTCTTTTGCATCTTTGTCAAAGGGAATCTGCCAGTATCCCTTTGTTAAATCAAGGGTAGTCAAAAGTCGGGCATTGCCCGAGCAGTCAACTAACTCACTGATATCCAACTTCAATGCATACCCTATATCTCGGTCAGCCAGCGAAAGTCATTACAAAACATAGTGGTGCCATCGGGTTTGGGCACCAACACAATCAGGCTTGACCATTGACTGTGGGACTCTTTGATGACTCCCAGCTCCAATATCCTTTTTACCTCTGCTTTGAGCTCCTCTTTTTTTGCTGCTGGGAGCTAGTAGGGCCTTAAAGTTACTTTTGCCCCCGGGGCTGTGATAATGTGGTGATACGCGCTTCAGTGGTCCAGCCTGGTTTGGTTGAAAACACGTCTTGGTATCAGTTGATCATCTCAGTTACCTCCTTCTTCTGGTTCAGTGCCAGATCAGTGAATATCCTGATCTGCTCAGGCATGTTATTTCCCTGGATCAGGGTCTCTTGGGCCACTACACATGCCTCTCGCTGGTGCCAAGGCTTTAAGAGGTTAATGTGATAAATCTGTTCTTGTTTCTGGCGTCCTGGCTGCCACACTTTGTAGGTTACTTCCCCCATGGGTTCAACCACCTCATAGGGCCCCTGCCATTGGGCCAGAAGCTTGCTTGCTGCCCTGGGTACCAGCACCATCACCCGATTCCCTCCATGGAACTGTCGGACTTTTGCCTGACGATTGTAATGGGTTCACTGGGCCTCCTGTGGCTTTTCCAAATGTTCCCATACAATAGGGGTGACCCGGGCAATCCGGTCTCACATCTGCAATACATGTTCAATTATACTTCTCCCCTCATTGGGTTCCTCTTCCCAGATCTTTTTGGCGATATCTAGTATACCGCAGGGCTGGCGCCCGTATAATAACTCAAAGGGGGAAAACCCAGTTGAGACCCAAGGTACCTCCCGGATGGCAAACATATGGTAAAGTAGTAGGGTGTCCCAATCCTTCCTATCCTGACTTACCACCTGCCTTATCATAGCCTTGAGGGTTCGGTTAAACCTTTCTACCAGCCCATTGGTCCGCGGATGATAGACTGACGTTCTCAGAGTATGTATATGGAACAGAGTACAGAGGTCCTTCATTAGCTTCGACATAAATGGGGTTCCTTGGTCTGTTAATATCTCTTTTGGTAGCCCCACGCAGACAAAGATCCCCACCAGCTCTTTGGCTATCGTTTTAGAGGCTGTGTTCCGCAGGGGGACAGCTTCGAGGTAGAGAGTAGCCTAGTCCAGAACGACTAGTATATATTGGTGGCCCCAGGCCGTCTTCTCCAGGGGTCCCACTAGGTCCATGGCTATTCACTCGAAGGGGACCTCTATGATGGGAAGGGGAACTAAAGGTGCCCTCAGGTGGGGATGGGGACTGTGCAGCTGACACTCTGGGCAGGAGACACAGTACCTCCGCACTTCTTCATGTACTCCGGGCCAGAAGAACTGTTGTAGGATCCGTGCCAGGGTCTTTCCTACCCCCAAATCCCCTCCCCAAAGATGACTATAGGCAAGGCTTAATACAGAGTTCTGGTGTTTTTGAGGTACTAGAAGCTGCTGTGCCTTCTGCCCCTGTACTGGTGCAACCCAGTACAAGACATCCTTTTTCATTATGAAGTAGGGTCCTGGTCCGTGGGTTTTCCCTTCCATGAGGACCTCATCTATTTCTATCACCTTCTTCCTAATGTTGTCATACCTTGGGTCTTCAGCTTGGTCCCGGCCAACATTTTTTCTTCCGGGACTAATCTGCCTGAGCTCTAGAGGGCCAGTCTCAGTTGCCTCTCCTGGTTCAGAGACATTAGGGTGGGGGACAGGCTCGGGCATTTCCTCCTTTGGGGCAGCCTCCTTTCCAGCTACCCTGGTCCACTTGTCCACAAGGGCAACCCTCTAAGCCTGGGACAGCATCTGGATCCCAAAGGCCTTAGCTGCCCTTCTTTCCCTTTTCGTCTTTCTATCCTGCCTGGGAGTGGAGAACAAATTTGGGGATATTTCAGAGAAGATTGGGGATTGTCAATCTACTGTGGATGCCTCACTAACTTCAAGGTTTCCCCCTTTCTCCAGTTCCCCTACTGGGAGTAAGTCTCCAAATCCTGGGAAGTCCCTCTCTATAAGCATCAGGTATGGGAGTTTAGGGACTACACCTGCTGCTACCTCAGTGGTGTTCCCCTGGATTTCAATTTTTACTGGGATAGTGGGGTAGTAACTAACTGTCCCATGGATGCAGGTCACCCCTGAGCGCTTTGCCTGCAGCAGCTGACTACGCTTCACAAACTTCCCTGAGATAAGCGTGATAGAACTCTCCGAATCAACCAGTGCCATGGTCTCTGCCCCATTTAGTTTCACCAGTCTGGTGTAAATATGTGGGGTTAGTGAGACCCCCACAAGGTGGATTAGGGAGCATGGGTCTGCCCAGTTCCCCAGGTTACACTGCATAGGCTCCTCAGCATTGGGACACTGTGCAGCTACGTGTCCCCACTCCCCGCCGGTGTAACATCTGTATGGGGTCCTAGGTGTTCCCTGGTCTCTCAGTTTGGGCAGTCTAACATCACGATCCTCTCCCCCCTCAGTGCTCCGACTCTTCCTGGCCTCCGATGGGCCTTCAGCCTCTCTCTTTTTCCATCTGGACCCTCCTGTGGGCCCAGTCGCTCAAGCTCTGGGGCTTGGTGCTGCTAATTTAACCCAGAGTGCCTCTTCCTTAACTGGTTGTGTCAGCTCCCTTGCCATCCTTCGCCTCTCTACCAGTGTGACACCCTTGTCGTAGGTGGAGGGTTTGTTCTGGCTTACCCAGGCATGAAGGTCTGGCGGTAGTCCCCTCATGTATCGGTCAATGACCAGAACCTCTAGTATCTCTTCCGGACTCCGGGACTCAGTTCATATCCACTTTTGTGCAAGATGGATGAGGTCATACAATTGGGAGCAGGGGGTTTTGTCTTCTTGGTACCTCCACTCGTGATACCGCTGGGCCCGCACTGCAATCTTTACCCCAGATCTGGCCAGTATCTCTACTTTCAGCTGGGGGTAGTCAGCTGCAGCCTCTTCAGGCAGATCATGGTAGGCCTTCTGGGCCTCCCCACACAGGAATGAGGCAAGGATGCCAGAGCACTGATGTCGAGGCCAAGCCTCCTGTAGGGCTGTCCTCTCAAAGACCAGGAGGTATGCCTCTACATCACCCTCTCGCGTCGTTTTCTGCAGGCAATTGCTAGCCTGTATGATCCGAATCTCATCATTGCTGTGGTTCAGCTCTGTCAAGGCCTTCACCTGGTTTACCAGTTCCTGCAACACAGAACCGTCTTGAGCGGCTTGGTCCATCAACAGGCAATTGGTTTCCTGCTGCAGCCACTCTGCCTCCTGTTGGGTGGCTGCCTGAACACGGGTAGCCTCCTGCTGGGCAGCCGTGGCTTGTATCAGTGTCATCCATTGCGGTGAGGGAAAACAAACAAAAAAAAACCCTCTTCCTTTTTTTAATAACACTCTCCTTCTTCCGCCGTGCTGTGCACACCAAATCCCACTTCTCACATCAGTTGTGACAAAGTTCCTCCTCTACCTTGGTGGGTTCTGTACTTATCGGTGGATTTGCTCACCTCAGAGATTCACCGCAGCCCTCAGTTTGGCCACTATTGCTAGTGGCTCAAACCTGCCGTTCATTCAGCTAACCTCATCACTGGCCGCCATGGGGAAAGGGAGGAGAACAATCCCTTGGTCTCTGCTGATGCACTTAGTGGGTCGGGGGACAGGCCAGGGACCTTCCCCTCTGGTGGGACCCACAGTGCAGGTCAATTCCTCTTGTATCAAATAGGGAGTTGGAGGGAACCAGGGCTGGACCTCTACTCCGGGTTCCAGCCCAGGCCCTGTGGATTGCAGCTGTCTACAGTGTTTCATGTAACAGGGTAATTAAGGGTTTTCCCTGCAGAATCTCCCTCTCTTCCCTCTAGTTCTCTTTTGCACCAGAGAAGATGTTGAATCCCTTATATTCCTGAGTGGAGCTAATGAGACCAGATGGGTGGGTTGTCAGGGTGAGTCAGCCAAATAGTTCTGCATCATCATACTGATTCTAAAGCCTGATTCCAGTCACACCATATGTCTGTGCACAACACAATTCATTCCTAGCATGAATGGATTACTATGATTGAAAGAGAAGAAGGGAAGTCTTGTGACGAAGCTACTGGACTGAGCCTCAGGAGATCTGGTTTCAGTGGTGCTCAGATACTGTGGTGAGGGGGTCTGTATCTGGATCTCCTATGTCTCAATTTTGTTTCAGAATAAAAACTAGATCCAGCCTCCCCTTGCAGAGCCATATTCTCTGCCTGTTATTCATCCCTCATAAGCTAGGAAAACTGACAGTACTCAGACACATATCAAGGAGACGTGCTGTTTCTGAGACTTATGAGTCAGAAGGACTTAGCCCATTTTTCCTGCTGGCTCTACCTAGAGACATACTTTAAAAAACAAGCCGGTGTAGCCATGGGGAGGCCCACAGTGCAGTGGGTCAGCACTATGGACAGGTGTCTTTAGATCATAGCTGCTGGACTTGAGTTTAAATCTCATCCAAAGTAACAGATGGACAGGAGTTGTTTTGATGTTTCATCCTAGTCCCCAGGATCTGTTTACAGACCACCTCGGAGTCTGGCAGGCTTGAGAGGGCCGGGGTTGGAATGGCTGCAAGTGCTGCCAGTCAGGAGGGCTGAGATGAACTGGGAGAGTGCCGTGGAATAGCAGGGGAACTGGGGGTTGTGACTGAGGTGAACTGGCAGAGCTGGGGACGTGAGGGAGCAGGATGAGAACAATAGGGGGCACTGCAGATTAGCAAACAGATATGAAGGCGAACAGGTGAATTTATTAATGCGCTGGGTTGGGGCTGAGGTATCTCCACAGGCTTTGTGAGGTAAGATTTAGTGTGCCTCACTCCTACTCAGCTGAGGTGCCCTGAGCCCGCTCCTGCACACCACACCCCCTAGTCCCAGCCCTACATTCATGGCCCTGTATACAATTTCCCCACCCAGATCTGGCCCTCAGGCCAAAAAGTATGCCCACCCCTGATCTAGATCCATATTCAGGTATCTAAATTAATGGCCTGATTGTCAGAGATGTTCCTATAAAAACAAATGGGACCTACAAGAGGTCCAGCCACTCTGAAAGGAGGCTTCACGTATGCACCCAAGTTTGAAATGCAGCTGCCATGTACCCAGGTTTCATGTGAACGTTTGCATAAGTGCTTTGCATTTAGTTTTGTATTGGTATTACAGAAGCAACAGTAAGAAAGGAAGTGAGCTGGGCTTGGTTTCCTCCTTTGCCTGGTTAGCGGAAGCACAATTATATATATTAGTATATATAATGGAGCACTCATGCTTTTCTTTAGTGGCTGTATCAATCCCAACAAGGAAGAAGTGGGTGGAACAGAGCTGTCTGCATACAGAAGTTGCATCAGTTTAGTTAACCCGGTGGAAAACCCAATGATGATATTCTTACTGTGGACTGAGTGGCTTATTTCATTTTAGTGTAATCCAATTTTCTTTTTAACCGATTAAACGAACTGAAATAAGACATTCTTAAACCAAAATAAGAATGCCGTAAACGTGCATTGGTTTGAGCATTATTATTTCTATTGTGGCAGAGCCAAGGGACACCAGTTGTAGCTCACTAACAGACCTCATTGTGCTATAAAAACACTGACCCAAAACACGGTTCCCTATCCAGCAAGTTTAAAATTTAAATATAAGACAAGGGCAACAGGGAACAATGAGATAATACTGGTCAGCATGACAGGTAGGGCTTTTCAACCAAATTAGTTAAACTGGTACAACTTTGTGTGTGGACATTTACACTGATTTTAAAATGGGCTTAATTTGGTTTATACTGCACCTGTAAGGGTTTGTTTATATGCAAACTGCAACCAAAATAACTAAACTGGTTTTAATTCACAGCTTTAGTTATTTCAGTGCAGATCTGTGTGTGGACACTTATTTCTAATGAAGAGTATACGATTTCAGTGTAATGTAAGTTGGTATTTTTACTGAATTTAATTTATTGGAATAAGATGCTTTTATTTACATTTTAATTACAGGTGCTGGCTATGCTGATATAAATAAGATTTAAACTGAGATTAGTGTGTCCACACTGGGGTTTGTATCAGCTTAACTCAATTGTATTTTTAAACCAATTTAAGTTAAACCAGCGCAACTTCTGTGTGTAGACAAAACCCGAGTTAAACTGGCACCATATGTGTGTGTGTGGACAAGGCAGCAGGTGCATGTAGTCCCTGTGAATATTCTGATGTACTAGGTGATACTGAAGTGATTAAGCAGGGTGCCCAGCAGGTAGCATCGTTAGCAGGTTAGTTTGGTCCATGCAGTTAGACTACTAGGGATTGGTTGGTGACAAACCTTTAGTGTTATGAGTGGCTGCTGTGAGAAGCTGTGTTGAGTCTCCTGTGGTCACACTGGCTGGCACTGCTGTTGACCAATCTCCTTCTGTTGTAACTGTTTTCAGCAATGGCTTATCCGTCCAGAGCTGGGACGTGTGTGTGTCCTGGGTGGCTGTGGTGCGCTGTTGTGTTGTGTCTTCCATGGTCACGCAACCAGGCCCTTTTGATGACCTGATCTCAGTTGTTGCTGTTGCAAGTGTTTCCTGTGAAGGCTTGTCAGTCCTGAGCTGTGAGACGGGGCCTGCTAGTGGTGAGGTGGTCTCCCTTTCATAGGATGGTGTGGAGGCCATGACTGGGACTGTGATAACCTCTGCAGTTACTCTGGTTACTGGTGGTTTAGATGGTGTAAAAGTCTTTGATTCTGGCAAGTGGTTAAATACATTCTTAGGCACATTTGAAAGACAAATGAGCTGTTGTTTTTATTTTAGTTATTTACGTCCCGATTCAAGCAGGTGTATAAGCAGCTGCCTAACTTTGAAATCAATGGGATTGCTCACATGCTTAAAGCAAAGCATGTGCTTAAGGACTGTCCTGAACTGAGACCTTAAAAACTAAACATGTAAATGTCTCTTACCCAGATTAATTCTTCCCTGGGTGGATATCTCATTTGAGCACTCTTGTCTCTGGGTTACAAGGTGAAGAGGTGTAATGACAGAAACATATTATTTTATAATATAGTCAACTAATATATTTAACTTTTTAATAGATTATTTTATATTGTTGTTGTACTAGGTGCTAGTAGTGGAGCTCCCAGTCAGGGTCAAGCCCCACGGTGCTAGGTGTGGTATAAATGCATCGTGCAAGACCATCCCTACCCTGAAAGCCGACAATCTGACTTAAAATGAGGCACTACAAAGGAGTGTGGTAAACAACAGAGAAGGGCGGAGGAGGATGAGATAATAGAGATCAGAATCAGGCACTGCGGCCAGATTTTTCAAACGCTGAAACCCGTATTGAGGCACTGTGAATAATGGTCTGGTTTTCGATTCTGCCCATGGGAGATGAGGTTACTCAACACCTTGGCAAATCAGGCCACTCGGATGAAGGATATAAGTGCCTAACTTTAAACACCTGCCTTTGGCAATGATGGCTTAGGTATGTTTAAGTACCACTGCAGCCACAACCATCAAGGACAGGGAAGGAGGCAGAACAATGAACCAGATCCTTCGCTGGTGTAAGACAACCTGGTGTGGCTGATTTCAGTGGAGCCACACTGATTTACAGCAGCTCAGGATCTGGTCCACTGTATCTAATTGAAAAATCAACACCTGAATTTCAGTCTCTCCCCCCACCAGCCAAAAACTAAACTAAAATAAAAGCTTGGATTCTCTTTAGTAAAGGGAGCTTACCTCTGCTGACAAGATTGGTCGCCTCTGTCCTAGGTGCTGATGTGGTCTGTTTGGGGCTGGAAGTTAAAGGAGGTAGAGTGGGGTCCCCTGGTGAAAGAAGACACAGTGATATGGTTGTAAGGAGTGACAATACCTTGCCCTTCCATTGTGCCCCTCGCCCACAAAGCTCAAAGCACTTTTACAAATAGACTAAATGAAGCCTCAGGTAGGGAATTATTAGCAGCAATCAGGGAAAGTGAGTCAGAGAGGAAGCAAGGGACTTGCCCAAGACGACGGTTAACGTAGAACCCTGAAGTCCTGACTCCAGTCCCTGCTTTATTCACTAGATCACAATGCTCCAACACAACAACCGGAATTATCTTTGCCCTAGCAAGGTAGAACTCCTCAACCTCATCTCTCTACCTAAAAATCGAAGATAGCTAGCAGGCAGCTGGTACTGTTCTGCCATTCAGTCTTGAGAGCCGCATGTAACACACGGATACCTTTCTTTGCAGTGTGGGGCTCCATTAAATCAATGGAAAGACCCCGATTATCTCTGGTGGTCTTTAGACGGGGCCCCACATGAGTGTTGAGGAACTTGGGGGAATCAGGCATGCGGCGACCGTGTGCAGAGGTGCAGAATAGGGAGCCCACGGCCTCTCAGATGGAGTCCAATTTTTCAGGTGCCTCACAAACCAGCAGTGGTTTCCCCACAACATGGCGTAATTGTCTAGGTGCATTTCAGGAGGGTTTTTTTGCCTTTCTGACATCCAGATGCCGGCCGCTGCCAGAGTCAGGACACCATATCAGACTGGCCAGTGCTTCGATTTCCACGGCAAATCCTAAACCTGCGTTGGATCTCTCCTTGTGTCCCAAGCACAAACATTTGAGACCACTTTACACTGCACAGGCATCCCTCTCACCTACTTACAGAGGGCCAAGTTCTGCAAATCCTGCTCGGGTTGAGTGCTTACTCCCCTGAGCGTTGAGATCAATGGGACTATTTGCATGAGTGGGTGCTATTCAGTGACAGTGTTGCAGAATTTGGCCCTTAGTTCATATTTTGCTGAACACAATGGACCATACGCATCCTTGGTGTAAGTGGGCATAGCCACATCTAAATCCACCCAAGTGGACCCAGTATCATCCCAGTGCAGCACAATTATAGAATGATCATTGTCCTCTAACTGAGAGTCACTTCTGTCTACCCTTCTGCACATAATTTTCTGACATTGCATTCCTTACATTTCGTCATAGCATTAAGCACAGCAGCATCATACCACACTGACAGCAGTTACTTACTAATACAATGTAGATTTGGCTCTGTCCAACGGAGTGTTTTGGTGACTTCGTCCATTACACACACAATGAGGCTGGATGTCCCAGCTTTCCTTTTGTAACCATCTTTGCACGTGTACCGGAGGCTGGCATTCAACAAATTATTATTGCCGACCGTAATATCTGCGTTGTTGACCTCCTTTGGCATGCTGCATCTTTCTGAAATGAAAAAAATACAAGCTGAGAGGGAAAAATATATAACGCTAAAGATCACACCATAATATTTTAAATATTGCTGGTTAATGCAAAAATTGTCTCTGATTAGTGCAGTGTGTGTGTGTGCATGTACTCCTTACTGCCCTCTACTGGGTGCAATATATCTGACCTGGCCTTTAGGTTTGCTCTGTCACAGAGATGCCCAAACTTTACAATGCTAGAGGCTGTCCTGAGAACTTGCTAGGAGCCTGAAGTGTGCTCTGGTGGTCAGAACACAAGTATGGAGCTTCTGTGTTCTCTTCCCAGCTCAGCCAATTGCCATAACACCCCAGCCATGTCACTTAAAACCACTGCCTCAATCTCCCCATCTGTACAATAGGAATAATGATACTTCCCTTCTGCCCAGAGTTGCTGGGAGAAATAGTTAATGACAATCTAATGCTTTGAAGATCATTAGGAATATGTCAACAACTCAGCTGCACAACTCTATTCAGAAAAGCGCTCACTGCACTTAAGCATGTGTTTTGTAGATATACCTATCTCATAGAACTGAAAGGGACCCTGAAAGATCATTGAGTCTAGCCCCCCACCTTCATTAGCAGGACCAAGCACTGATTTTACCCCAGATACCGCAACAGTCCCTTCAAGGATTGAACTCCTAATCCTGGGTTTAGTAGGCTAATGCTCAAACCACTGAGCTATCCCTCCCCCAATAAGTGCTTTGTGGAACAGGGACGGACTTAAGTACATACTTTAATACATTCCTGACGTGAGGGCCTACGTCAAATATTTATGAAATGGGCATGTTCACCAGTAGAATGTTTGCTGTATTATTATTTGTTAAATGCCTACAACAGTGTTTCTTGATCCATGGGTCACAACCCCCAGAGAGGGTCAGAATAGGTAATAGGGGCAGGGGGAGTCATGAGGTGTTGCACATTTTATTTCTCTAAAGCAAAAGAAAATCCAGCTTCCCTCATTCGCTACAAACTCTTACCCTTCAAGGTCAAGTATTCTCTGTCAACCTTTCAAATCACACTCACAAATAAGTTACACAGGCTAATTGTTACCATGGATACATTTTTTTACTCTTACTTTTACAAAAGTTTCAGAGTGGTAGCTGTGTTAGTCTTTATCAGCAAAAAGAACGAGGAGTCCTTGTGGTACCTTAGAGACTAACATTTATTTGAGCATAAGCTTTCGTGGGCTACAGCCCACTTCATCAGATGCATGGAGTGGAAAATACACACACACACACGCACACAGAGAACATGACAAGATGGTGGTTGCCACACCAGCTCTAAATGGGGGTTGCCATACCAACTCTAACTCATTAGAGTTGGTATGGCAACTCCCATTTTTTTCATGTTCTCTATATATATATCTCTTCCTACTGTATTTTTCACTCCATGCATCTGATGAAGTGGGCTTTAGCCTAGGAAAGCTTATGCTCAGATAAATTTGTTAGTCTCTAAGGTGCCACAAGTACTCCTCGTTCTTTTTAGTAAACATAAGCTGGTCCAAAAATTGACTCAGAGTAAGGCATTGCCAACCTGAAAAGACTGAGAAACGCTGCTCTGCAGAGCCAATAGAGGACATGGTCCCTGCTTTAAGTTTCTTACGATCAAAAACAGACAGACGACACAAATTGGACACCAAGCATACTGGGACCTAGACCTAGTGGAAAGTTCTGAGTTTGTGTGGGTGTTGTAATAACCTTAGTCCCAGATTTGGACCTTAGCGTCCAAAATATGGGGGTTAGCATGAAAACCTCCAAGCTTAGTTACCTGCTTGGACCTGGTACCTGCTGCCACCACCCAAAAAATTAGAGTGTTTTGGGGCACTCTGGTCCCCCTGAAAAACCTTTCCTGGGGACCCCAAGACCCAAATCCCTTGAGTCTCACAACAAAGGGAAATAATCCTTTTTCCCTTCCCCCCTCCAGGTGCTCCTGGAGAGATACACAGACACCAGCTCTGTGAATCCAAACAGAGTGAATCTCCCTCTCTGTTCCCAATCCTGGAAACAAAAAGTACTTTCCTATTCCCCCAGAGGGAATGCAACATCAGGCTAGCGATCCAACACACAAATCTCCCCTTGATTTCTTCCTCCCACCAATTCCCTGGTGAGTACAGACTCAATTTCCCTGAAGTAAAGAAAAACTCCAACAGGTCTTAAAAGAAAGCTTTATATAAAAAGAAAGAAAAATAAGTACAAATATTCTCTCTGTATTAAGATGATACAACACAGGGCAATTTCTTAAAAGAATATTGAATAAACAGCCTTATTCAAAAAGAATACAAATCAAAGCACTCCAGCACTTATATTCATGCAAATACCAAAGAAAAGAAACCATAGAACTTACTATCTGATCTCTTTGTCCTTACACTTAGAAACAGAAGACTAGAAAGTAGAACTACTTCTCCAAAGCTCAGAGAAAGCAGGCAGCCAGAAAACAAAGACAAAGACACTCAAATCCCTCCACCCAAAGTTGAAAAAATCCGGTTTCCTGATTGGTCCTCTGGTCAGGTGCTTCAGGTGAAAGAGACATTAACCCTTAGCTATCTGTTTATGACACGCCCCCCAAATTGCAGACAGTGGGGAAGCTCACTGGCGGCGATTTCCTTCTAGAACTTGAAAATAAACAGATTAATACAACACATACACCTTTACATATACTCCTAAGTATATAACTAACAGACTTCTACATTTTAAGAACACTTTTTAACTACTGAATTCTGGGAAACTCTCACGGGAGAGTGCATCAGCTACTTTGTTAGAAGCTCCTGTGATGTGTTGAATTTCAAAATCAAAATCTTGGAGAGCCAAACTCCAATGAAGAAGTTTCTTGTTGTTCCCCTTGGCAGTATGAAGCCACTTTAGTGCAGCATGGTCAGTTTGTAGTTGGAACCGCCGTCCCCAAACATATGGGCGTAGCTTTTCCAGGGCGTACACAATGGCATAGCATTCCTTTTCACTGACTGACCAGTGACTTTCCCTCTCAGACAGTTTCTTGCTGAGAAACACGACAGGATGGAAGTTGTGATCTGTTGCTTCCTGCATGAGCACCGCTCCTATACCACGCTCAGATGCATCTGTGGTTACTAGGAATGGCTTGTCAAAGTCCGGGGCCCTGAGCACAGGGTCAGACATGAGCGTTGCCTTAAGTTGGGTAAAGGCCTTTTGACACTCATCAGTCCACTTAACGGCATTTGGCTGGGTCTTTTTGGTCAGGTCGGTCAATGGGGCAGCGATTTGGCTGTAGTGTGGTACAAATCGCCTGTAGTATCCGGCCAAGCCTAAGAAGGATTGGACCTGCTTCTTTGACCGTGGGACAGGCCACTTTTGGATAGCATCTACCTTGGCCTGTAGGGGGTTTATGGTTCCTCGACCCACCTGGTGCCCCAGGTAAGTCACTCTGTTTTGGCCTATTTGACACTTTTTGGCCTTAACAGTTAGTCCTGCCTGCCTGATGCGCTCAAAGACCTTTTCCAGGTGTAGTAGGTGTTCGGGCCAGGAGTCTGAAAAAATGGCCACATCATCGAGGTAGGCAACTGCAAATTCTCCCAGTCCAGCTAGTAGACCATCTACCAGCCTCTGGAAGGTGGCGGGTGCATTTCGAAGGCCGAAAGGAAGGACATTGAATTCATACACCCCCGCATGGGTGACGAATGCTGACCTCTCCTTGGCAGGTTCATCTAGCGGTACTTGCCAGTACCCCTTGGTTAAGTCTATTGTAGAGATGAACTGGGCACGTCCCAACTTTTCCAATAGCTCATCGGTACGTGGCATTGGATAGTTGTCTGGACGAGTTACCGCATTTAGCTTACGGTAGTCCACGCAAAAGCGTATTTCCCCATCTGGTTTGGGTACCAGAACCACTGGAGATGCCCATGCACTGGTAGATGAGCGGATTATACCCATCTGTAGCATGTTCTGGATCTCCCATTCTATAGCAGCTTGGGCATGAGGAGACACTCGGTAGGGTGGGGTTCTGATTGGGTGAGCATTACCTGTATCAATGGAGTGGTATGCCCGTTCAGTCCGTCCTGGGGTGGCTGAGAACAATGGGGCGAAGCTAGTGCACAGCTCCTTGATTTGTTGCCGCTGCAGACGTTCCAGGGTGGTTGAGAGGTTCACCTCTTCCACGCCACCGTCTTTTTTCCCGTCGTAGTAGACACCGTCAGGCCACTCAGCATCCTCTCCCTGGACTGTAAACTGACAAACCTGTAAGTCTCTGGAATAGAAAGGCTTGAGAGAATTAACATGGTACACTTTAGGCTTTAGTGAGGAATTGGGAAATGCTATGAGGTAGTTTACAGCTCCCAGGCGCTCTTGGACCGTGAATGGCCCTTCCCATGATGCTTCCATCTTATGGGCCTGTTGCGCCTTCAAGACCATAACCTGGTCTCCTACCTTGAAGGAACGTTCTCTGGCATGTCTGTCATACCAGGCCTTTTGCTCTTCTTGAGCATCCTTTAGGTTCTCTCTAGCAAGGGCTAAAGAGTGTCGGAGGGTGCTTTGTAGGTTGCTTACAAAGTCCAGAATGTTAGTTCCTGGAGAAGGTGTAAACCCCTCCCATTGCTGCTTCACCAACTGTAATGGCCCCTTAACCTCGTGACCATACACAAGTTCAAATGGTGAAAACCCTAAACTGGGATGTGGTACAGCCCTGTAGGCAAACAGCAACTGCTGCAACACTAGGTCCCAATTATTGGAGAATTCGTTGATGAATTTTCGTATCATGGCCCCCAAAGTTCCATTGAACCTTTCCACCAGGCCATTGGTTTGATGGTGGTACGGGGTGGCAACCAAGTGATTCACCCCATGAGTTTCCCACAGTTTTTCCATGGTCCCTGCCAGGAAATTAGACCCTGAATCTGTAAGGATGTCAGAGGGCCAACCTACCCTGGCAAAGATGTCTGTTAGGGCCAGGCACACAGTGTTAGCCCTGGTGTTGCCTAGAGTGACTGCTTCTGGCCATCGGGTAGCAAAGTCCACTAAAGTCAGTACGTACTGCTTTCCTCTGGGCGTCTTTTTTGGGAAAGGGCCCAGAATATCCACAGCTACTCGCTGAAATGGGACCTCAATTATGGGGAGTGGCTGGAGAGGGGCCTTGACCTGGTCTTGAGGCTTACCCACTCTTTGGCATACCTCACAAGACCGGACATACTTGGCAACGTCCTTGCCCATCCCCTCCCAGTGGAAGGACTTCCCCAACCGGTCCTTGGTTCTGTTCACCCCAGCATGGCCACTGGGATGATCATGGGCTAAGCTTAATAGCTTCTCCCGGTACTTAGTTGGAACCACCAACTGTTTTTGCGGCTGCCATTCTTCCCGGTGTCCACCAGAAAGAATTTCCTTGTATAAAAGTCCTTGGTCTATAACAAACCGGGATCGATTAGAAGAGCTGAGAGGTGGTGGGGTGCTCCGTGCCGCCGCCCAAGCTTTCTGAAGGCTGTCATCTGCTTCCTGCTCAGCCTGGAACTGTTCCCTTGAGGCTGGGGTCACCAGTTCTTCCTCAGACTGTGGACTTGGGCTTGGTCCCTCTGGAAGCGATGTAGGTGATGGGGTTGTTTCCGGTGCTGGTGAACCGCTCTCCGCTGGTGCACCTGAGGGTATTTCAGGCTCTGGCTGAGCCTTTTGGGTATGGCTGTCTTTTGCTTCTGCCAGTTCTGGCTCGCTGGCGCCCTCTGGCGTTGAGTTTGAAGATGTGGTTGCACTTGCTGGTGCCGGTTGCTGTTCCAGTTCCGGGCCTGGGACTGGAGATGCTGTGGCTGTTTCAGTGGTAGGCATGGAATCCGGGTCCACTACCTCTGTCTGGGTCTCTGGTAACACAGACGGGGCCTCTGTGGACGGTTCAGGAACAGGAATGGGTCTGGAAGTTTGCCTGGTTTGGCTACGTGTAACCATTCCCACTCTCTTGGCCCGCCTCACCTGGTTGGCCAAGTCTTCCCCCAGTAGCATGGGGATAGGATAATTGTCATAGACTGCAAAAGTCCACATTCCTGACCAGCCTTTGTACTGGACAGGCAGTTGAGCTGTAGGCAAGTCTACAGCTTGTGACATGAAGGGGTAAATTGTAACTTTGGCCTTTGGGTTGATGAATTTGGGGTCAACGAAGGATTGGTGGATAGCTGACACTTGTGCCCCCGTGTCTCTCCACGCAGTAACCTTCTTTCCGCCCACTCTCAAATTTTCCCTTCGCTCCAAGGGTATTTGAGAGGCATCCGGGCCTGGGGATCTTTGGTGTGATGGTGGTGTAATGAATTGCACTCGCATGGTGTTCTTGGGACACTTGGCCTTGATATGTCCCAGTTCATTACACTTAAAGCATCTTCCATCTGATGGGTCACTGGGCCGAGGTGAGTTACTGGAGACTGGTGAGGTTGAAGGGTAGGGTATCTGTGGCTTTACTTGGGTGGTATGTGGGGTCTTTGGCTGTCCTCGGTTGTAGGGTTTATGGTCTGTGTGCCCCCTGGGGTAATCGTTCCCCTTGACAGTAGCTTTTTTGCTTTCTGCCAGTTCCATCCATTTGGCTCCAATCTCCCCCGCCTCAGCGATATTCTTGGGGTTTCCATCTTGTATGTACCGCGTGATGTCTTCAGGAACACCATCCAAGAACTGCTCCATTTGTATGAGGAGGTTCAGTTCTTCCAAGGTTTGAATGTTGTTTCCTGTTAGCCAGGCCTCATAGTTTTTTGCAATGTAGTAGGCGTGTTTGGGAAATGACACCTCTGGTTTCCACTTTTGGGTTCTGAAGCGCCGACGGGCATGATCTGGGGTTATCCCCATCCTGTATCTGGCCTTGGTTTGAAAAAGTTTATAGTCATTCATTTGCTGCTTAGGCATTTCAGCTGCCACCTCTGCTAAAGGTCCACTGAGCTGTGACCTCAATTCTACCATGTACTGGTCTTCGGGAATGCTGTACCCAAGACAGGCTCTTTCAAAATTTTCCAAGAAGGCCTCGGTGTCATCACCTGCCTTGTAGGTGGGAAATTTTCTGTGCTGTGGAGCAATATTTGGTGCCGGGTTGTTAGGGTTGGCTGGCACAGGCAGCCCAGCTTTTGCCAACTCCAGTTCATGTTTTCTCTGTTTTTCCTTCTCTTCATTCTCTTTTTGTTGTTTTTCCATTTCTCGATGGTGGGCCGCCTCCTCTTCTTCTTGCTTCCTTCTGTGGGCCAACTCATCTTCTGCTTGTTTCCTTCGGTAGGCCACCTCTTCTTCTTCTAGTTTTCTTTTGTGTTCTGCCTCCTTGGCTGCCTCTTTGGCTGCCTGTTCTCTTTGGTAGGCTGCCTGTTCTCTTTGGTAGGCTGCCTCTTTGATCTGTTCTTCTCTTTCTTTCATCTCCATCTCTTTTTGTTTTATTTCCAGTTGTCGCCTGTGTTCAGCTTCTTTGATTTGTTCTTCGGCGTCGATTTTTGCCTTAGAAGTCATGGTTCCTGTTTTCTTGTGTTGGGGTGCCCTCCGGTGTTTATCTTCCGAACTGCAGGCTCTGTTCCCTCCTGGAGTCTGCCTAGCAACAGTGCTTTTTTCCTTTTCTCTCTCTAGCTAATGTTCAATGAAGGGAAACCAGAAAAACCACTTTATTTGCATGCCTATAAGTGCTGGTATGACTCTCAATGGGAGTGCTATTGTGTGACAAAAGACTGTTAATAGTCCTTAACGACTTCTGCTTAACATGCAAGCCACAAACTGCGAGAGAGAGCAGAAAAAAAAATTCTCTCTGGTTCCCTTTTAAAACCAACTGCTTCTCTCTGCTAAAAAGCCCTTAGCAGAGAAACGAAAAATATAATATTTCTACTGGCTTCTGGATTCTGTCTATCTCCCACCAGCTGCACACCATATAATAACCTTAGTCCCAGATTTGGACCTTAGCGTCCAAAATATGGGGGTTAGCATGAAAACCTCCAAGCTTAGTTACCTGCTTGGACCTGGTACCTGCTGCCACCACCCAAAAAATTAGAGTGTTTTGGGGCACTCTGGTCCCCCTGAAAAACCTTTCCTGGGGACCCCAAGACCCAAATCCCTTGAGTCTCACAACAAAGGGAAATAATCCTTTTTCCCTTCCCCCCTCCAGGTGCTCCTGGAGAGATACACAGACACCAGCTCTGTGAATCCAAACAGAGTGAATCTCCCTCTCTGTTCCCAATCCTGGAAACAAAAAGTACTTTCCTATTCCCCCAGAGGGAATGCAACATCAGGCTAGCGATCCAACACACAAATCTCCCCTTGATTTCTTCCTCCCACCAATTCCCTGGTGAGTACAGACTCAATTTCCCTGAAGTAAAGAAAAACTCCAACAGGTCTTAAAAGAAAGCTTTATATAAAAAGAAAGAAAAATAAGTACAAATATTCTCTCTGTATTAAGATGATACAACACAGGGCAATTTCTTAAAAGAATATTGAATAAACAGCCTTATTCAAAAAGAATACAAATCAAAGCACTCCAGCACTTATATTCATGCAAATACCAAAGAAAAGAAACCATAGAACTTACTATCTGATCTCTTTGTCCTTACACTTAGAAACAGAAGACTAGAAAGTAGAACTACTTCTCCAAAGCTCAGAGAAAGCAGGCAGCCAGAAAACAAAGACAAAGACACTCAAATCCCTCCACCCAAAGTTGAAAAAATCCGGTTTCCTGATTGGTCCTCTGGTCAGGTGCTTCAGGTGAAAGAGACATTAACCCTTAGCTATCTGTTTATGACAGGTGTGAGTGAGAGAGGAGTGGGGTTCGTGTACCTCTCTCTGAAGCATTTGGTTTTGCCAACTGTGAAAATGCTACACGGGTACAATTGTTCTGATTTCCTTTGATCATAGCCCAGTTTTCAAATTCTTTCCATCCTCTTGCTTAATTCTACTACTATAGCAAAGAAACTTTGAATTGCTCTCGGACTGGAGCAGGTTCGTTTCACAGCCTTGACTGTCACCATTGTTTTTAATCTGCGGGTTCCGGGCCGGATTCTGATCTGGTGTAAATCAAGAGTAAATCTATTGAGGGCAATGGAGTTACACTATTGTAAAAACTGTGCACGATCAGAACCAGGCCCTTCATGTGAGCAATAACACACTGAAACTAGATGTAGCCATGCAGAGAGCCAATATTCTCCAGCTTTGTGTGGGTATGGACTGCTAATGAACGCATATCCCAAAGTGCTGTATTAGAGTTAGGTGATATTATAATTATTATACAGGTTTGCTTATAAGATGCTTTAATCTAAAAACCTAAATAATTTCATTTTAGAACAAAAATATTTTAATATATCTGTGCTGCTTAAACCAGTCTTTGTTGAAAGCCCATGCTTTTAATCTGCTTGTATTTAATATCATTAATAAACAATATTTAAAAGGCTTAAATCCCTGTTTTGGCTATCTTGGCAGTTCAGCAAGTATGCCTTATAGTCCAAAGGAATGAAAACAACTGAACCCAGCAGCGACAGTAAAAACAAGAGCAGATACTTTTAACAAAAGCGGGTAGTATTTTAGGTCCTGGCCTCTTTAAACACATCCACGGGAGTGGATCAGATTGAAGACATTGGAGCTCTGTGTGGGTACAGAGGCCTTTCTGCACGGATCCAACTGCAGCATCAGGGCCTTAGGCTTTTACAATATCTTTTCAGACTGTATATATTTTATGCAGTGGCATAATGATCTGGTTGGTGAAGATGCTTTGTATCCCTACTGCACGTGTGTTCGTTAGGGGACGATTACTGGGTCTTACAACCCTCTTCCACCGCTAATATGAATAATGATATTTGGCTCATCCAGAACAGCAGATCTCCAAGTGATTTACAAACATGAATGAAGCCTCAATATTGCTGAGTAGTTAGTATTATTTACCCTACTTACAAACAGGGAAATTGACACAGAAAGACTGAGTTGCCCTAAGTCACACAGGGTGAAATTCATCCCTCGGAAGAGGACTAGCACAAGAGTCATGCACCACTTAAGTTTCATCCACATGGAGTCCATGGCAGAGCTGGAGAAAGTACCCAGGAGTCCTGACTCCTTGTTTGATGCCTTCACTAGAAGATCATCCTTCTTCCCCTGGATTTTGCTCGTTATATGATAGGTTTACACAAATAAAGAGAGGCATCTGTTTCGGATCGGTTCAGCATTTTTGCTTTGTGACTAAAAAGAGAAAACATAGCCAAAATCATCTACTGCTATGGGGTGGGGTGTGGGGGTGTGTAGTATATTGCCATTCCTAATATCTGTTCCTGTCAGCTTGTATTCCATCTGTGTGGGGGATGTTTGTGTAGAGAGCCTCCACATCCATAGTGGCTAGGGTGGTGGGTCAGGAACAGTATCCCTGATGATGCCACAGCACAACTGGTTGCTGAACTCTGTGACTTTATCCTCACGCACAATTATTTCAAATTTGGTGACAACATATACCTCCAGACCAGGGGCACCGCTATGGGCACCTGCATAGCCCCACAATATGCCAACATTTTTATGGCTGACCAGGAACAATGCTTCGTTAGCTCTTGTCCACTCACGCCCCTTCTCTACCTACGCTACACTGATGACATCTTCATCATCTGGACCCATGGGAAGGAGACTCTGGAAAAATTCCACCATGATTTCAACAACTTCCACCCCACCCTCAACCTCAGCCTGGAACAATCTACACAGGAGGTCCACTTCCTAGACACCACGGTACAAATAAGTAACGGTCATGTTAACACCACTCTATACCAAAAACCCACCAACCACTATGCCTACCTTCATGCCTCCAGCTTCCATTCTGGACACACCACATGATCCATTGTCTACAGCCAAATGCAGAGGTACAACCGCATTTGCTCCAGTCCCTCAGACAGAGACCAACACCTACAAGATCTTCACCAAGCATTCTCAAAACTACAATACCCACACGAGGAAATAAGGAAACAAATCAATAGAGACAGACGTGTACCCAGAATCCTCCTGCTGCAAGACAAGCCCAAGAAAGAAACCAACAGAGCTCCACTGGCCATCACCTACATTCCTCAGCTAAAACCTCTCCAAAGCATCATCAGTGATCTACAAGCCATCCTGGACAATGATCCCACGCTTTCACAGGCCTTGGGAGGCAGGCCAGTCATCGCCCACAGACAACCCGCCAACCTTAAGCATATTCTCACCAGCAACCACACACCGCACCATAGTAACTCTAACTCAGGAATTAATCCATGCAATAAACCTCGATGTCAACTCTGCCCACATATCTACACCAGCGACACCATCACAGGACCTAACCAGATCAGCCACACCATCACCAGTTCATTCACCTGCACATCCACCAATGTAATATACGACATCATGTGCCAGCAATGCCCCTCTGCTATGTACATTGGCCAAACTGGACAATCCCTATGTAAAAGGATAAATGGACACAAGTCAGATATTAGGAATGGCAATATACAAAAACCTGTAGGAGAACACTTCAACCTCCCTGGACACACAAATAGCAGATTTAAAGGTAGCTATCCTGCAGCAAAAAAACTTCAGGACCAGACTTCAAAGAGAAACTGCTGAACTTCAGTTCACTTGCAAATTTTACACCATCAGCTCAGGATTAAACAAAGACTGTGAATGGCTTGCCAACTACAAAAGCAGTTTCTCCTCCCTTGGTGTTCACACCTCAGCTGCTAGAAGAGGGCCTCATCCTCCCTGACTGAACTAACCTCATAATCTCTAGATTGATTCTTGCCTGCATATTTATACCTGCCTCTGTAAATTTCCACCACATGCGTCCGATGAAGTGGGTATTCATCCATGAAAGCTTATGCTCCAATATGTCAATTAGTCTATAAGGTGCCACAGGACTCTTTGTCACTTTTTACAGATCTGGACTAACATGGCTACCCCTCCGATATCTAGGAATTTATATGTCCCACGCCACTCTAGTATCTGAATGCCTATTACAATGAAGTGAGTAACTGGGTTTGCAGGCTTTTGAAAGTGTAGCTTCATTCTGAACCCTGGCTGTGTGAAACCAGAACATTATTATTAGCAGAGCGTCTCCCTATGAACACTTAGAATCATATCTGCTAACTGTAATGACTAAAACAAATATTTACCATTATGGACATCTGTTAGTGCTGAAGAGACAATGAGAGAATGAGCTGGATTCTTGGGCATCATCAATGTTAACAACATTCTGATGATGGAATCTTTGTTGTTGTTGATGTGAGATCAGAAGGGGCCCAGCTGGACTCCTCTATTCCATGAGGAGTTTGCAGGGCCAGCAGTTAGGAAACCATTTTTGTTACGTGCAAACAGAGAAAGTCTGATTTGAAGTCACTGAGACCTCAATTCAAGAAAGCACTTACACATGTGCACACATTTAAGCACGTATTTAAAACCCAATGAAAGCAATTGGAATTAAGCACATATCCTTTAAAAGAGGTGATCTCTGTATTAACAAGAGCTAGAGAACCTGTGGGGGGAGGGATAGCTCAGTGGTTTGAGCATTGGCCTGCTAAACCCAGCGTTGTGAGTTTAATCCTTGTGGGGGCCATCTAGGGCAAAATCAGTACTTGGTCCTGCTAATGAAGGCAGGTGGCTGGACTCAATAACCTTTCAGGGTCCTTTCCAGCTCTGTGAGATAGGTACATCTCCATATATATATATGCGCTTTCTAGTCCAAGGGCTTGTCTACATGGGATGATTGTGCAGGGCAAGACAGGATCTGACTGTACAGCACACTAGCTTGCTGTGCACCATCATCCCATAGACAAACTCTTACCCAACTGCTTTGTGTAGCTGCCTCTAGAGCAGGGATGGGCAAACTTTTTGGCCCAAGGGCCACAACTGGGTGGGGAAATTATAAGTAGGGTCATGAATGTGGGGTTGGGGTGTGGGAGGGAGTGTGGGGTGCAGGAGGGGACTCAGGCAGGGGGTTGGGGTAGAGGAGAGGTTTGGGGTGCAGGAGGGGGCTGAGGGCAGGGGATTGGGGTGCAGGGTGCAGAAGGGGGTGCAGAGTGCAGGAGACAGCTCAGGGCAGGGGGTTGGGGTGCAGGAGGGGTTTGAGGTGGGGGCTCCAGCTTGGCGCCACTTACCTCGAGCAGCTCCAGGGTGGCAGCAATGCGCAGCAGGGCTAAGGTAGGCTCCCTCCCTGTCCTGGCCCTGTGCCACTCCCGGCACATCCAGCAGTGGCTCCTGGGGGTGGGGTGGGGCAGGTGACTCCACCATGTGCTGCCCTCACCTGTGGGTACCATCCCCGAAGCTCCCATTGGCTGCGGTTCCCTGTTCCCAGCCAATGGGAGCTGTGGGGGGCAGTTCCTACAGGAGAGGGCAGCACACGGAGCCCTCTGCCCCCGCCCCCCATGGGCCATAGGGACATGGTGCCAGCCGCTTCTGGGAGCGGCGTGGGGCCAGGGCAGGCAGGGCACCTGCTTTAGCCCCACTGTGCCACAAATCGGATTGAAAGCCCTGAAGGGCCAGATTCGGCCCTCCCCTGCCCTAGAGGGAGGATCCCGGATACGAAGACTGCACGTCGCATGCTTAGTGTAGCAACATGTGACACAGCAACTAAAATATAGTTAAATATTTGCTTTAATTAAGAGTGTATTACGTTCTTTGTTTGTTCAGGACTGACACACTGCATGCAATAACATCTTCCCTATCAAACAATGAGACTACATATAAAATCCTCGCTAAGGTTTGAAGAAAATTATCCAGCTTTCTTTGAAGATAGAGACAGAAGGAGAGAACTCATGACACTTTGGATATTTCAGTGAACTCTAAGGTATTTTTTCTCTACCTTTGCAGACAGAAACACTCTATTTCTGATCCAATCTGTGTTTGTTCTCATAGCCAAAAATGTTTCTTGTCCTATGTGAATGTCTGTGAAATATGCTCCTGGGAATCTGGTGGGTTTATCTGAGATTGGAAATGTGCATCAGGACCTCACACGCTTAATACTACCTGACACACTGGTGGCAGAATCAGGGCAGAGGAGGTGGATGGGTTATTGGCCCCCCGCCTGCAAGATAAGTTTCCTATCTATAGAGCCCTGCGTGGATACAAAATTTGTATCTGCATAAGGTGACCAAATGTCCCAATTTTATAAGGACAGGCCCAATATTTAGGACTGTGTCTTATATAGGTACCTATTACCCCCTCCTCCCCCACCCCAAACCCGATTTTTCACACTTGCTATCTCGTCACCCTATATCTTCATCTAATCTGTGATCTGCAAACATGGTCCACGGACATCCACAGCTGCGGATACCCACGGTTATAAAGTGGATATCTGCAGATTTGCAAGGCTCTACCTATGTAGAGGCACTGAACTGGAGCTTTGGTGACCTGGGCCCAATTCATGGCTTTGTCACGAAGTCACTGGATGACCCTTGGAGAAATCGCTTACGTAAAATTGTCAAAAGCACCTAAGTGACTTGGGAACTGAAGTCCCACTGAAAGTGAATGGGAGTCACATAGGTGCTTTAATTCCCCCCCCCCCATAAATCAGAGTTTCTCAAATTGGAGGGGGGAGAGGGCTGACGGGGTGCGGAATGTATTTTGGGGGTGTGTGAGAAGCTTATGGGGGGAAAAAATGTACTGTGCACATTTTACCCACAGCAGTGAATAGCTAGCAAAGCTGATTCCTCCAGACAGATCAGGTCCTCAGATGGTGCTGTGCATTTGACTCTAGGGGCGCTGGGCATTTTGATGGATTTCTGTTAAGCTTGCCTAGCAAGATACAAAGTCGTTGACATTTGTATGTTAATCCCTTTGCTATGACTAGGGTGACCAGATGTCCCGATTTTTTAGGGACAGTCCCGATTTGGGGGTCTTTTTTCTTATATAGGCTCCTATTACCCCCCACCTCATCCTGATTTTTCACACTTGCTGTCTGGTCACCCTAGCTACGACACGGTCTGCACACTGAATTCTAAGCATCAATCAATCCATCGCACTTCTGCTTTTGCTCTTATTACCACAGACTGTTGCCTCTGAATCAAGGCCTTCCTGATTTTACCATTTACTGCGAGTTGCATGTTGATTTTTCTTTATCAGTATCTGTACGTGTGTGGCGGGAGTGGGGTGGGGCGTAAACTACTCCAGACACAAAGAAGGGGAGGGGGCGTGAGCAAATCCATTTGAGAACCACTGCCCTAAATGATTAGACCAAAGGTCACAGAGCAACTGAGCTAGGAAATGAATCCAGCTATTATTATTGTAGTGCCTAGGAGCCCTCGTCATGGTGCTAGGCACCGTATAAACACAGACTCAAATGATAGATAGTTGGTTCTTTGGAGCAGGGCTATGTATAAGACAGGAGACAACAGATGGAGACAGACAGCATGATCAGCAGTGGTCTCTATACCAGTAGCTTAATTTTAAGGCATCACAACAAAGGAGAGTTTTAAGGTGGGTTTCGAAGGAGGCTAATGGGTTACTCTTGTGGAAAAACACACTGAGAGAGTAGTTATCAGTGGTTCACAGTCAAGCTGAAAGGGCATATCAAGAAGATGCCCTCAGGGATGTGTCCTGAATCTGGTTCTATTCAATATCTACATCAATTATTTAGATAATCATAGAATCACAGAATATCAGGGTTGGAAGGGACCTCAGGAGGTCATCTAGTCCAACCCTCTGCTCAAAGCAGGACCAATCGCAGCTAAATCATCCCAGCCAAGGCTTTGTCAAGCTGGGCCTTAAAAACCTCTAAGGATGAAGATTCCACCACCTCCCTAGATAATCCATTCCAGTAATTCACCATCCTCCTAGTGAAATAGTGTTTCCTAATATCCAACCTAGACCTCTCCCACTGCAACTTGAGACCATTGCTTCTTGTTCTGTCATCTGCCATCACTGAGAATAGCCTAGCTCCATCCTCTTTGGAACTCCCCTTCAGGTAGCTGAAGGCTGCTATCAAATCTCCCCTCACTCTTCTCTTCTGCAGACTAAATAACCCCAGTTCCCTCAGCCTCTCCTGGTAAGTTATGTGCCCCAGCCCCCAATAATGGCATAGAGAGTACACTTATGAAGTTTGTGCACAATGCCAATTTGAGAGAAGTTGCAAGCACTTTGGAGGACAAGATTAGAATTCAAAATGATCTTGACAAACTGGAGGAATTGCCTCAAATAACAGGATGAAATTCAATGAGGACAAATGCAAAGAACTCCACTTAGGAAGGAACAATCAGTTGCACACATACAAAATGGGAAATGACTGCCTAGGAAGGAGCACTGCAGAAAAAAATCCAGGAGTCATAGTGAATCACAAACTAAATATGAGTCAACAATGTAATTCTGTTGCAAAAAAAAAGCAAACATCATTCTGGGATGTATAGCAGGAGTACTGTAAGCAAGACACAAGAAGTAATTATTTTGCTCGCCTCAGCACTGGTAAGGCCTCAACTGCAGTACTCTGCCAGTTTGGGGCACCACACTTTGGGACAGATGTGGACAAACTGAAGAAAATCCAGAGGAGAGCAACAAAAATTATTAAAGGTTTGGAAAACATGACATCTGAGGAAAAATTGAAAACAACTGGGTTTGCTTATTCTGGAGAAGAGAAGACTGAGGAGGGACATGCAGGGAGACAGCTTATTAGCTTTCTTCAAACCATTGTGAAGGTTTTATTTGTATTTCCATTGACAGCAAGATGTGTTGTTTTTGTAATGGCAAGACAAGAGAAGTCATTCTTCCGCTCTACTCTGCGCTGGTTAGTCCTCAACTGGAATATTGTGTCCAGTTCTGGGCACCGCACTTCAAGAAAGATGTGGAGAAATTGGAGAGCGAATGGTCCAGAGAAGAGCAACAAGAATGATTAAAGGTCTAGAGAACATGACCTATGAAGAAAGGCTGAAAGAAATGGGTTTGTTAGTTTGGAAAAGAGAAGACTGAGAGGGGACATGATAGCAGTTTTCAGGTATCTAAAGGTGTCATAAGGAGGAGGGAGAAAACTTGTTCATCTGAGCCCCTAAGGATAGAACATGAAGCGATGGTCTTAAACTGCAGCAAGGGAGGTTTAGGTTGGACATTAGGAAAAAGTTCCTAACTGTCAGGGTGGTTAAACACTGGAATAAAATGCCTCGGGAGGTTGTGGAATCTCCATCTCTGGAGATATTTAAGAGTAGGTTAGATAAATGTCTATCAGGAATGGTCTAGACAGTATTTGGACCTGCCATGAGGGCAGGGGACTGGACTCAATGACCTTTTGAGGTCCCTTCCAGTCCTAGAATCTATGAATCTATGAAAGATATTATTGCATGCAATTTGTCAGTCCTGAACAAAGAACGTAGTCAACTCTTCATTAAAGTAAATATGCAACTATATTCTAGTTGTTGTGTCACAGCGTTAAGCGTGCTGTGTGCAATCTTGATATCCAGGGTCCTTCTTCCAGGTAGCTGACACCACTTCTACAAAGCAGTTGTGTAAGAGTTTGTCTACAGCCGTGATTTTCAACATTTTTTCATTTGCGGACAACTAAAAATTTCGAATGGAGGTGCGGACCCTTTTGGAAATCTGAGACATCATCTGTGGACCCACAGGGATCCGCGGACCACCGGTTGAAAACCACTGTTTTATGGTGAGGACAATCTTTTGTGGATCCCTTAGATGTAGTCTGCGGACCCCCAGAGGTCTGCGAACCACAGGTTGAAAACCACTGGTCTATAGGACATCAGTGCATGGCAAGTAAGCGCACTGTAGAAACACCCTGGCTTCACATATGTTATAAAGAGGAGGGGGATAAATTGTTCTCCTCATCCACTGAGGACAGAACAAGAAGCAATGGGCTTAAATCGCAGCAAGGGGGATTTAGGTTAGACATTACAAAAAACTTCTCAACTGTCAGGGTAATTAAGTACTGGGTTGTGAAATCTCTGTCAATGGAGGTTTTTAAGAGCAGGTTAGACAAACAACCTGTCAGGGATGGTCTAGAAAATACTTAGATCTGCCTCAGTGCTGGGGACTGGACTAGAATTTCTATCAAGGTCTCTTCCAGCCCTATGTTTCTATGATTCTGTGTTTATGGGGAGCTCCTCCCAGGCATGAGGGGCAGTATGGGAAAAATCATGAAGGTGTTTATTTGTCAATGTAACAAGTGGGCAATGGAGGCTGACATTACGGGCCTATCAGAGGCAGGAGTCAACATCTTCATAGTGAATGAAAGATCACAGGTAGGGTGGGGCTATGCCATGAGGGGCCTGAAAAGTGAAGACCAGTAACTACTGTTTGATGGAATAGACAAGGGGAAGCCAGTGGAGGGCGCAAAGTGAGGGGTGACATGGTCAAAGCGACGAGTCAGGAAAATGTTCTTTGCAGCACCATTCTGACTAGATAAGGGTGAGGCAAGATTGCATTTATCAAGGCCAGAGGGAAGGACGTTGCAGTAATCAAGACATGAGATGATGACACATGTATGAGAGTTTGAGCTGTGTGGATGGCTAGGAAAGAGAGTATGTTAGAGATGTTAGGCAGAAAAAATTGGGCCTATAGGTTTACAGCTCCAGCTTCAGTGTCAAGCCACATAAATTCTTGGCATGTGTATGTTTATTCTACTGCAGAGGTGATTGATATGCCGGGAAGACTTTCTTTTAATTTCCCTGTGCGTCAGGGGATCGCCCTGCTCGGCTCTCTTTCAGGTTTCCCTGCGCAAAAGGGAGGTTTTAATTCTCAGTTTCTCTCAGCTTCCAGACCGAGGAGCTCAGCTGTGATCATCATCATTATTCTGCCTACAGCAGTACCAGAAGGGTACTCAGTATATGGCAGAGACCTACGTGCTCGGATCTTTGTGCCAAGGGCCTTGCAGTCAAACTTGAACCATTGATATGTGGAAAGATCAGGCTGGGACGTGAAAGAAGGCAGGGCAGTTAAGAGCCTGACACGGAAAGAAGTGATTGAGAAGAGGAAAGAGAGGGCACTTGGCTAAAGGAAATAGGAGAGCTGTCCCAAGCACAGCAGCTTTCTCCTCTTTGCCCCCTCTCCTCCTTTCTATTTCCTTATCTCATCTCCTTGCTTGGCTTTTGTCAGTCCCCTCTTCAACTCCCCCTGCTCTGTTGTGCTCAGTCCCGTGTTCACCCATTACCTCAGCATGGCCAACCTCAAGAGATCAAAAATCAAGAGTCAGATTCCCCCAAAGTCACGAGCTTCGCCCCAGAAATCATGAGGGTTTAAAAACCTCATCGAGCGATGTGTTTTTTTAGTCTGTCTTTGGACTGTTAACGCCCCTCTACTCCTCTGGCTACTGGTGTGTCATAATTTCAGGTTGAAAAGTCAACCTCTAACGCACCCAAAAATGCACGTCTCCCCTTGGCTGCCCAGAGGAAGACTCTGCTTATCCTGGCCTCATCCCTAAGACAAGAAACGAGTGGCAGTTCCTCTATCACTGTCTTGAGTCCCCTACCTCTGACTCCCCTCATCCCTAAGACAAGAAATGAGTGGCAGTTCCTCTATCACTGTCTTGAGTCCCCTACCTCTGACTCCCCCTGCTTCTGAGGCTGCTCCCCTTTCCTGGTCCAGCAGGACCACTGTCCAACTCCCCCCACTTCTGGCCAGATCCCAGGTACAAGACAAATCCCAAGGCAGTGGGAAGCAGAGAAGTGTTGCTGCTGGGTTTCCCCAATTCCTCCCATCCACTGCCCCGGACCCTCGCTCTGCTCTGGGGCCAGACCCAAAGGCAGAGCTCAGTCACAGGGCAGGTCTGTGTCCTCAGCCCCAAGGCTCTCACACAGAGCTCTGCCCTGCTTTGACAATCATGGGCTTAGAGGAACTTCTCACGTCAATGCAAGAGCTCCTCCTGCAGGCTCCAAAATCCCAGGACTCGCGATCAATTTGTGAGAGTTGGCAATAGTGCAACGCAGCCTTTCCCAGGCTGCTGGAAGGGGACTCCCCTACCCCACCCCACCCCCCCAGGCTGGGGGAGCTGCAATCTGATCCCTCCATCTTACACCCCCTCACTATCCTTCCTGCCCCCACATCTCCCAGTAATGGGAGATGGTGACCATTCTGAATAAGGGAAAATTCATGAGGTGGTGCCTTTCATCATATTTTCATGAGACTGGAAAAAAAAATACCCCCAAATCTCTTGAATTGTGATAAAATCTCAAGACTCGGCAACACCGTAATAGTGGGAGATCTTCCAGGCTCCTGGGTTTTCACCCTTCACCCACAGGCCACACATCGCAGCAACCCATTCATTGGCTGGGGCTGGCTGAGTCACACTCCCTTGGGAGCCAGCAGAAGCCATTCCAGGCACACAATCCCTTAGAATCAGATGTGGGCATTTTCCCGCTGCCATGATCTGCACTAGCTTCTGTCTCCAGGTGGTCCCAGTGCATGGCCCTGTGTACAGTGTGCCACACTGATCCAATCAAAAGGCGACAATGATGTGGATAATTGTAGCAACTTCCACATCTGAAAAGAGAAAAACATGCTCTTCTAGCCATGCACGGATGGTAGGGTGACCAGACAGCAAGTGTGAAAAATCGGGATGGGGCGGGGGGGAATAGGAGCCTATATAAGAAAAAGACCCAAAAATCGGGACTGTCCCTATAAAATCGGGACATCTGGGCACCCTAATGGCTGGGGAGATAACTATCTAGGACACAACTGCTAGCTAGACCTCTAGGTCAGCTCAGAATCTAATACTACATCCAGATGTAAACAACTATAGGAAATAGAAAGACAAGGTGACTGAGGGAATCTCTTTTATTGGACCAGCTACTGATGGTGAGAGAGACAAGCTTTCACGTTTACCCAGAGCTCACTCCCACAGACCTTAAGAAGAGCTCTGGGTAAGCGCAAAAGCTTGTCTCTCTCCATCTTGTCTGTGTTGAGCTGATCCTCATCCAGCCCGCAGGCTCATCTGTACGCTGAGTAATCCATGGCAATGTAGAACTGGGGGTCATCAGCACATCTGAACACGACACCCCTGTCCCCACGCTAACCCCAGACACCCACTGAGCAGGTTTAGAGGGGGAGGGTAGGAGGCGTACTTTGCAGGTCAGAGAGCTTTTATGGACACACCTATGCATAGCAGCAGACAGACAGTCATTGCTTTTGTTATGTGTGTGTGACTAAAGGACACAAAAACCACATTTTTATAAACTACAGAAACAAACCACTTCCTCAGTGTTACCAAGAAGTGAAATGCAGCCCTCACAACGGTTGCAACATGCTGGACTTCTCCTTTCCTTTTCTAATTTCACAACATTTTATGACAATTTTTTAAAATTCCCAAACCAAAGAATGTCATTTCCAAACCCAGTTCACATTGCTGAGTGACAGTGCTGCATTTGACACCAGAAGCCACTGGAGCTGACCCCATAGATATAACTAAGGGAAAAAAATTTGGCACCTCAGGGCCTGCACACCTACACTGGAATGGACAGGTGCAAACCATCTCAAAGGACAACAGTTACAGAAAGGTTAAAAAAAAAATTTCCCCATAAGGACACACTCTTCCTACAAGACAGGTGTAATTTTAAGGCTACAGAATTACACCCCATTATTCTCACCAATAAGCACATTGAAAAAATACTGTTGATTGATAAATATAGTCGAGAATAGCAGTCAGCTTTAAAAGAAAGTACTTGAATACTGGAATCAAGTTGACAAGAATTAAAACAAAAGGAAAAATATATTTCAGATGAACACAATTCAAAAGGTAACACTTTTAAAAACTGTCTTAGTAATCCAGAGTCAGTTAAGATGGTGCTTGTTGCAATGAACTAGGCATTTCTTTGATGAGAGGAACAGAGGCAGCTCTTCAGCCTTGGATCAGTGCCCAGAAGCACAAAGGGAGAATAAAACTGCCTCCGCAGAAGCAGTCGGGGATTACCCTTAGGTAGGGGAATTCTCCTGTATAGTGGAAAACAAGCCATTCACTTCAGTCACTGCTTAGGGGAAATGCTGAGATGTTGGTGTGATGGAGCAGGACTAGAGTACATTTTGCTCTGACAAACACGGGCCAGTGGAATGGCTTTTACCTCGCGGTTGCTCAAACTTTTTCTGAGGACCACTTCATCCCCCAGCCAGCCTCCCTCAATCAGGGTGACAGAACGATGTTTTAACTTCCCCTCCACCAGCTGCAGGAATTGGCCCAGGGTCAAGGAAGCTGGACTGGCTGCAGCAGACAAGCTGCTACTTCCCTCAGCCAGCCAGACAGGACCAACAGTGGAGAAAAAGCAGGGGAGTTAGGCACAGACCCCGTCCCCCATCATCCTTGGCAGATCCTGCTCAATCCACATCCAGACGCTTGGGATCTTCAAAGCACTCATTTTGACATGACAGCATTGAAATCCCCTGTGCATCAGATCCAGCTCCCTTGTTCTCCAGCTGCTTTCACAAAAAAACTCTCCCTTCACAAGAGTGTCAGGGAGCTCAGGGCAGTGTGTCTAGCCTGCAAAGCATTTCTACCTCACATGATGGGCAAATCCATTTAGTTCCTCATGGACAATGTGATGGCTATGTTCTACATAAACGGACAGGGTGGCATGCTGTGTCAGGAAACAATCTGCCTGTGAGAGCTCTGCATTGCTCATTCCATCCGTCTAGAGACATCCTATCTTCCAGGGACACAGAACCAGCTAGCAGATCACCTCACTATGTCTTTCGCCTCTCAGCATGAGTGGTCTCTCCACCCAGACATAGTGAGGGTTATCTTCCAATGGTGGGGAACTCCCCTTCTAGGACTGTTTGCCACCCGCAACAGCAGGAAATGCCATCCGTTCTGCTCCTTGCAAGGTCAGAGTCCATGGTCCCTCACAGACACGTTCTTATTAACACAGAAAAGACACCTTTACTACGGATTCCCTCCCATCCTGCTGATTCACAAGGTTCTGATGCAGCGAGACTGGGCGCAGGTCATCCTCATAACCCCGGCGTAGCCCAGGCAACATTGGTTCTCCACCCTCTCAGCATGTCCATGGAGACACCACTACGGCTTCCACTGCACCCAGACTTGATATCCTGGGATTGTGGTCAGCTGCTGCACCTGAATCTCACCTCTCTTCATCTGATGGCCTGCACACTCCATGGCTGAATCCAGAAGAGCAAGCTTGCTCAGAGCCAGTCCATGGGGTCCTACTGAGCAGTAAAAAGCCCTCCACCAGAGCCACCTACCTCGCAAAATGAAAGTGGCCTGGCACAGGCCTCACTCTCTCTCTGTCTCCTTTAGCCTTCGGCACTGGAGACTGGATCTTCTCCTGGTGCTTGCGGTGTTTCTTCTTAAGCACTGGGGAAGATGAGCAATGGCTCAGGACTCTCAGCATCAGAGGAGCGCTTGCACCGAGGCTGAGGTGCTTAGTGCCGAGTCCAAGTGTAGCTCCGCGGCAGGTCTTAAGGCTGCCTCCATGAGGAGGACCTTCAGTCATACCACTCAGTCCTTCTTGGTCCGGGGGGTTAAATCCCTGCAGATTTGGCAAAGGTCTTTCCTATGAGCTTCCCCCAAGCACTTGAGACAGCTCAAGTGCGGGGTCGCTCAAAGGCACAGACTTATTTCAGGAAGGGCAGGGCTTAAAACCCGGCGGCCGAGGCATGCCCCAGGACCGGGGAAGCGGACAACCCTTCTATCTAAGTGCAGAGGCATCCGAGCTGTCCACGATCGAAAAGCTACTAAAAAACTAAACTAGCTACTAACTACAAGAACTATTTACACCACAACTGGAGAAAACCTAAGGCAAGCGATGAGGGGTTCCAGCCACTGTCATGGGCGGTAAGAAGGAACTGAAGGAAAGCAGGGTCAGCAGGGCCACTTATACCAGCGCTATGAGCGCACGACACCAGGGAGCGCTGGAGCCGACCCAAGGAATACCACTAAGGGAAAAAATTCCAGCAATTGTACTCGGGGTGTGCATACACCTACATTAGAACGGGCGTGCACAAGCACTCCAAGAAGAACTCACTGTTCTTTAGTGGGAATTTGCTCCGCCAGGCAGGAAATTGTTTGCAGGCTAAAGTTTTGGATGTGGAGTTTAATAGGCCTATAGGCACACACGTCCATGTTTAATCAATATAGTTCATTAATGGGGATGTACAAAATTTTCACATTTTTTTGCTAAAAGGTGGTTGGTATTGTAGGGATATTAGACAAGGTTTATATTAGACATGGTTTATATGGAAAATGATTTATTGATAAGAAATGATTTATTGTTAGAAATGATTTATTGTTAATTGATACTTTATAACTAAAGGTTTATATTAGAAATAAATGTGAATCCCGAGATTTATCCTCTAACCTGCAAGCCACCAGCTGTGTCTGTGAAGCCTGCTCAAAGAAATCCTTTGTATAAAACTTGTTAAACGTTAATTGACTAAGTGCCTGTTCTCTAAGTGACACTTTGTAGTCGCTACTTTACTTTGCAACGGCTGCTATAAGCTGTTAATTGGTTAATTGACTCAGCACACGAGCCGTCAATTGACTCCTGTGCCTTAGGCAAAACTGTGTAATTGCTACTTTGTAATCACCGCGGTAAGCCAAAACAGTAGCTGTTATAGTACATAGATAGAGACCCCCACTCTCTGTAAGTTTTCATCTCACTTTATTTTTAAATGATAAAAGATAGGGAGTTCCACATAAATTGGTAACACCCCGAAAGTTAAAGAGACATTAAAATAGATGGGATTAAGATAGAGAATGTATGTGAAGGAGTGCCTAGTTTAAATAATGAATGAATGAATGGTTAGGGAGTTACCAGCCTGAAGAATTCAGTGTTGGCCGAAGAAGGTGTCAAGTGGGATCAAGCAGATGACCCCCGGAGGGCGAACTGGAATCCACCCCACCACCTCAAAGGAAGGGAAAAAAAAAAACAAACATCTGACAACATGGAGCCAGCCACCTGCTGATTGATTTAACAACAGCAGAATGAACCAACTCTCATGGACTGACATAGGGATAAATTCCTATAAAACTGGACTCTGAAGAATAAGTCTTTGAGTCTCTGGTTCTGCTACCACCCTCCAGGAGCATCAGGTGCGCACCTGACCCAGACTTGGCTCCACTCTTGTGTACAGGGTACCTGGCCAGTATTCTGTCACAAGCAACTTTAGGCTGGTAACTATAACATCTACACAGAACTTGTATGAATGATTGTGCGAATGAGAATATATATATAAGTGTATAAGAAATAAGTAGTAATAGAAGTAAGTAGTAATAGGAATAAGTAGCCAAACAACGTTGTTTACTGTTATCTTTTGTTTTATTATGGTATTGACAATAAATGTGACAAATGTCTTGTCCCCTTTAATAAGACCTTGCTGGTTTTTATTGGTCTAATATAATTGGTATCACAGTATTTGTATTGTGAGATTACTGATGAAATAACTGTATTAGTGTTGGGTGAGGTTTAAAGATGTGCGGTGGTGAAATACGCTTGCAAGAAGAGAAGAGAAGAGAAGAGACTGAACAGAACGCAGGAAGGACTGAGAGCTGAGCCGAGCCAGAGGGCAGATAGGAGTGTTGATGAGAAAACATCCTCAAAAAGGAAAGGCTGTGCCCAGCCTGAGACTGGGGTGGAAGACTACTTTTGCTTTTTGTGTGTTTGGACACTGATACCTGGAGAGGGTGGACTCTTTGTCCTAAGACGGAAGGCCTGTCACTGACCTGTGCTGGAAGGCTGAGAGAACAAACAAGTGTGAGAGGAAACTAAGGCAGTTGCTTAGGTAGATGTCACTGCTACAATGTCCAATCCTTCTCCCACTGAAATCTGCCTACCACAGGTACTTCTATAAGCGGCTCATACTCTCTTCATCCCTGTGAGCTAAAAAGTACTATTACATCCCCATTTTACAGACTGAGCGCTGAGCCACAGGGAGTTATGCTGTAGTTGGAAACATACAAGTCTGCTCTTGGCAAGTTTCATTCTTAAGTTAGTGTCTCAGTGCTGAGACTGAACCAGGTTGCTGACGTGCATGCCTCTGCCACTGACTTCAGCGGGGTTTGTGTTTGCATATCTGGGAGTGGACTATGACCTAAGGTTCTATGCACCATGTAGAAATCAGAAATGCCAGGCAGGACAGGAAGGCGTCTATACCTGCATTCAATATTTTGCAGAGATTTAGTGTAGTATTGTGACCTATACATCTGTTTGTGCCTATGAGCATGTTGACTGATCTAGCTAAGACGAGTTCCTATCACTGTCAGCAGAACCAGTGCCTTGAAAAGAGACCATAAAACTACCATTTCCTTACTGCCTTTTTCATAGAGCCATAAACTCATAAAACCATTGGTTTAAAGGGGCTGCAAGGGTCACCTAGTCTAACCTCCTTTCAGCACTGAAAGGAGCTGGGAGGCCAAGAAGATGAGCCCTTTGCTGTTGTGGGTTAAAAACAGAGAGGCAGTTTAGCATGGGCTTCCCCCGCCCCGCCCCCCGCCCCGTGACATGGTAGCTCTGCTGTCAGTCCTGTGCCAATGAGCAGGCTGGGCTTGAAGTGATTTTTAATCACCGTCTAGCACAACAGCTGTTTGGCAGGTTCGTAACAAAACTTGAAACGTATGCAGACATAGGCTACCAGGGTTCAACAGCACACATCAGGATTGCATACAGCTCTGTACCGTGTAACTTCTCCATCTCAGAGCACAGGGAGAACCGGGGGTTTTTAAAGCTTATCAGAATGTAATGACCCAAACTGTAGTTACCAGGGCACTAGATTGACCACCTAAACCTTTGCAAAAGCCCAATATTCTGTAAGAGCTTTTGCCATCACGTCTGTTTTATCACCCTTTTACAATGTTCCTGTCAGAAATGACTGTAGCCAAATGCTAGAGGAAGTGGACTTGGAAGATAAATATTCAGATAAACAATGTACTTATTTTTAGCATCAGTTTCTGCTTCTTTCCCATCACAGTTTCCTCTATTCTTTCTAAACACTTGAAGTAAGTTCTAGGTAAGACGCTAATCACTTTGAGCCTGATGCAATGCCACTGAAGTCAATGAAAAGCCTGTCTAATGACAAAGAAGAGCAATTCACTGATAAGCAAAAACAAATCCAAGGTCTCAGACATAACGCTAACCTAGCCAATTGGAAGCAGCCATCATTTTGACAGTGGGATGATGTAGGGTAGGACCGAGAAAACTGACACATTTAAGTCCACAGCAAAGCAGCGACCTTCAAAGATATAAGGTAAGTTCTATAACTTTTTTTAAAAACGTGGTTGATTTTAAAATGGCTCCACTAACCTTAAAATAACCAGAAATGTAGTTAAATTACCATTTAACTGTAAAGTAACTTATTTTTAAATATGGAACTTAGGATTTTGAAAGTCCTTGCTTGCCCATCAATTTAAATAGGAACTAAATTCACTCAGTCCTACTCCGCAGCGTCTCTCTGCACAACAGCATCTTCCACTGACATTATTCTGAGAGTTATTCTGGAGAGAATGAGCATTTTTTGACGGGGATCTGATGGCCCAGATGGATCAGTGTGCTTCCCATCAGCAGTTTGCATCATGCACACTCTAGTAGTGACCAAATGTTTGCATTGTTCAAGTGAACACAGTGGTTAACAGGATTTCTCATCCACTGCACTCCTTTCTCAGTAACTCACAGTAACACCACTGGCCTCTCTGTCATCCAAGTTTGTATTCTCAGTGACAAGGTTTATGGGTATGTCTACATTGTAGATGGGAGCAACCCTCCCTGCCCAGGTAGACAGACACACTAGTTCTGCTCGAGCTAATGTGCTAAAAAGCGTAGTATGGATGTGGGTCAGGCAAGTCCACCTGATGCCCTGGGTCCAAGTTCGGGTGGCTAGCCCGTCTGTGCTGCAACATCCACATGGCTGTTTTTAGCATGCCATGTATCTCTCTATCTGGCAGTAGTGGATATAGGGTGGTAATCTCCAGTATGCAGTACCGGCAAGAGATTTTTAGTGGGTATGGGGTACCGGAAAGACTTGGTTTAAAGCATAACACAGGTTTTTAGGTTTGCAAATCTGTGAACCTCTGCCTCTTTGAGATTTTTTTTTTTTTGCTGGTCATAATGTGGGAGGGTATCCTCTCAACCCCCTACAGGATACATACATAACCTCATGAGCAGAAGGAGGAGAGGATACCCTCCCACATTATGATCAGCAAAAAAATAAATAAGAATAATAAAATCTCAAAGAGGCAGAGGTTCACAGATTTGCAAACTTAAAAACCTGTGTTATGCTTTAAACCACCTCAGCACTTACCAGGTGTATGAACATAAAAAGGTTAAGTGCAAAGGAACACTGAAGCCCATTAACCTGAATGTGTGCCAGGCAGTATGCCTTCACCGACTAAAGGTGCAGTCACACCTGAACAGCTAAAAATTAACCTTGCCCTCTTAGGCTAAACAGAGTCATGTCACTGGCTTCATCTCTGTTGTTACATAACAGATAACAAAACTCCAGTGGGGCATGGAGCTGGCACATAGGGTCTCAGGTACGTGGTGTGATTTTTCAGAAACTCTTTTGGGAACAGGCATGTAGGTGAAATACCTGGTACTTATGATTATGCTATTTCTATGCATGTATATTCAACTTGGTATCTGAAGTTATGAATATTAGAATCATAGAATCGTAGACTTTAAGGTCAGAAGGGACCATTCTGGTCATCTAGTCTGACCTCCAGCACAACGCAGGCCACAGAATCTCACCCGCCCACTCCTGTAACAAACGCCTAACCTATGTCTGAGCTACTGAAGTCCTCAGTCATGGTTTAGAGACTTCAAGGGGCAGAGAATCCTCCAGCAAGTGACCCGTGGCCCAAGCTGCAGAGGAAGGTGAAAACCTCCCAGGGCCTCTGCCAATCTGGCCTGGAAGAAAATTCCTTCCTGACCCCAAATATGGTGATCAGCTAAACCCTCAGCATGTGGGCAAGACTCACCAGCCAGACACCCAGGAAAGAATTCTCTGTAGTAACTCAGATCCCACCCCATCTAACATCCCATCACAGGCCATTGGGCATATTTACCGCTAATACTCAAAGATCAATTAATTGCCAAAATTAGGCTATCCCATCATATTATCCCCTCCATAAACTTATCAAGCTTAGTCTTGAAGCCAGGTATGTCTTTTGCCCCCACTGCTCCCCTTGGAAGGCTGTTCCGGAACTTCACTCCTCTGATGGTTAGAAACCTTCATCTAATTTCAAGTCTAAACTTCCTGATGGCCAATTTATATCCCTTCGTTCTTGTGTCCACATTGGTACTGAGCTTAAATAATTCCTCTTCCTCCCTGGTATTTATCCCTCTGATATATTTATAAAGAGCAATCATCTCTCTCCTCAGCCTTCTTTTGGTTAGGCTAAACAAGCCAAACTCTTTGAGTTTCCTTTTATAAGACAGGTTTTCCATTCCTCGGATCATCCTAGTAGCCCTTCTCTATACCTGTTCCAGTTTGAATTCATCCTTCGTAAACATGGGAGACCAGAACTGCACACAATATTCCAGATGAGGTTTCACCAGTGCCTTGTATAACGGTACTAACACCTCCTTATCTCTACTGGAAATACCTCACCTGAATTAGCTATGTTTACTACATGTTTGTTCCTGTGGTAATGCCCACCAGATATTTAGTGAGCATATGAAGGGACAAATCAAGTCGAATGGCCCATTAAGGAACACTTAGCTCACAATGGACCCTGGAAAATGCCTGTCTACACTTAATGGACTTTTTGTGAATGTTGCAGCTAGAATATGTGTGGGGGTGATGAACATGAAACTTGCCCATGTGACTCCAAACACCATCTTTCACAGTGAGAACACATTTCCCTTTATGTGGCACTTGGCAGAAGCTAAAAGGCCCTGGCCTGGAAACATCTCCATTTTGCCTCTTTCCTGCTCCAGCCTCTGGACTATGAACATATACTAATGGGAGCATTCTAACCAAGGAACCGAGGACTTTAAGGCAGTGTATCAGAGGGGTTGCCGTGTTAGTCTGGATCTGAAAAAGCAGCAAAGAGTCCTGTGGCACCTTATAGACTAACAGACGTTTTGGAGCATGAGCTTTCGTGGGTGAATACTCACTTCATCGGATGCGCAGGCCGAAGGATGTACTGGTTGCCGCTTCCAGCAGCTCTCATTGGCCTGCAGCTGCAAACCGCAGCCACTGGGAGCCGCAATCGGCCAAACCTGCGGATGCAGCAGGTACACAAACTGGCCCGGCCCGCCAGGGGCTTTCCCTGCACAAGCGGCGGAACAAGTTTGAGAACCACTGCTTTAAGATAATCTGGAACCTTCGTATTTCCTTGATCCTTTGCAGATAGACTTATGAGTTGGATATGGTACAGAGACTGTTCTAGCCTTATTGATTGCTGATTTCTCCCTTGCAATGGACAAAGATCAGATCTCTGCTGTCTTTCTCACATGAGTCAGCAGCCTTTGATACCTGTAGTATAAACAACACAGCCCTTGCTTGAGTGGTTTTGTTCTTTCCTCTCCAAATGTCAAAGCCTGTTCTCGTTGAACTAAATAGCAAAACTCCTTTTGATTTCAATGGGAACAGGATTTGGCCCCAAGAGATCAGAGAATGTGATTTTGATCAATTGCTTATCTGTCCAGAGACAGTTCTCATGCATGTTCTGCCAGGCTGATTTCCATTGCCCTTCCCCCTCGTATGTCATGCTGAGGAAAATAATAAAACAATGTGGGCTGTAGTTCTATCAAGATGTACATGGCACACACAGTTCTTTGCCTCTTTTGCATCAAACGCAGATGGTGCAGCATCTTTGCTTTCCTAGTGCCTGGCAGAGAGCAATACTTAGATAAAGGCAAGCTGGCAGAAGCTTAGCTTGGACATAAGGGAGGCACTGATAGCGTGTGAAGGGAAAGTGGGGTGATTGTCCTTCCTATCCTTTCATTGAAGAAGTTTTCAGTTTGGGGTGCTGCTGGATCCTCAGTGACACCTGGAAGTACAGGTGGCAGAAGGGGCCCAAAGCATCATTTTACAACTGCATCCGTTTAACAGATGCAGTTGTAAAATTTAAGACTGGTAAGGGGGGCGTCAGAGGGGATGGGGAGAACATGGGGGCCCCGGGCTGCGGGTGGGAGGAGTCACCTGGAGGGTCACATGAGAAGGTCACATGCCCTCCCTTGTGTCCCTTGCATGAGTGCAGTACCAACAAGAAATGATTTCTACTTGCACTATTGCTAGCCGGGCTAGGAGGCACTCTTCTAGTTGCACTGTAGATCTACACTTTCTCTTGCTCCTCCCACTATATTCCTGCACCAGGTCCCTACCACACAGAACAGTCTGCTTGCATGTTAGAATGCTGACTATGCTGCCAGAACAAGGGATGTGTAATCTGACACTTGGCATGCCAGCGCTAGAGAGTGTGTACTGCTAAGAAAGCTTTCAGTTTCACATTGGAAAATTCAATGACCGGTTTTCTGAACAGGCTGACATTATATCCCTGGTTGTCAGGAAACATCTAATTCGTTTGTGGAAGGCAAACAAGAGCAGAAACAAAACCACTAACAATGTTCTGCTTTCTGAAACTGTGTAGCAAAAAGACTTCACTGTCTGGGACACCCTCAGCTTGATAAGGATTTATTTATTCTTTCACCAATAGGTCTGAATCCAGCTAAGGTTAGTAGAGGTGAAAGGTTTTACCATATGATGGTGAAATGATACTGGTATTTCTTCCAGAACAGTTCCTGGTGCAAGGATTGCTACTTCAAATGGCTTTCACTAGTCCACTTGTGGGCAGCTTCAACAGAGTAGCAGTGTGGATTGATTTAAATCAAAGCAATTTTAATCACGATTTAAATCAGGCGGCAGGAAACTGTGATTTAAATAATTGATTTTAATCTTGTTTTGCATTTGTACTTTTTAGTTATTTTCCTAAAGAAAGGTTGATTTTTCCCCTCAAAGTTTGGTAACCATTAAAATATGCTGATTTGTAATTAAACATAGCGTTAAACATAGCATTAACCACAGCTACTTTTTGCTAATGAGGATGATACGCTATCTCTGTACATGTTTATTTAAGCAATTATATACTGCTTAGAGTGCACTTATTCAAATTCTGAAGCTTTACTTTTTTCATTATATTAGAAAATGGTGAGTCGTCTTTTTTTTTACTCATGAGTTGTGGACAAGCTGCATTGGGATGGAAATTGAAATCCCATTAAAATGCATTAAATCAGCACTTTAAAGTTGTTCATTGCTTAAATAAAACTACTTTAAATGTGCTGCATACATAAACTTTTTTTCTTATGAAAACACCTTTAAATGAAGAACTGATTTATTAAATAAAGGAAGTTTTATCTGTAGTTAGTGAATTGAACTGATTTTGTCCAATCACTATGTCCTTCAGAATTCGAGAATTAGTAGATCTCATCCTCTCACATCTAGTTCATATTCACAGATTGAAAGAGGAAAGGAAGCTTCCTGCTTTTCCATCTCCCAATCAGTTCCTCAACCCTGAACGAACTAGTCATTGAACTGAACTAGTTTATACTGAAATGAAGAAAATGTTTTTCTGTATTTGCAGAAAGGGCTTATAATTAGATTGTAAGTTCCTTTGGGCAGGGATTGCTGGTTTTGTTCTGTGTTTGTGCAGCGCCTAGCACAATGGGATCCTGGTCCGTGACTGGGGCTCCTATGCGCTACAGTAACACAAATAATTGATGATCTAAGACTCCAACAAACTCTCTTTTCAAGTGCTTGACTAATGACTTCCTCCATTTCAGTAGCTTGACTTTCTTTAAAACTTCAGCAGCAAAAATGTTATCTTAAATATTTTTAATTTAAATTATTTGAATAGATTATCGTACTGTTTAGACCTTAATATAGGTTGTCATAATTTCACTTTTAAAATTAAATAGTTTTTTTAAGTACTCAAATGTAACAATCTTATTGCTTTGGTCCTTTTTTAATCCACTTTGCAGAGACGGCAAGGACTGAGTGTGCCATCATGTCTGAACAAACCTCATTTCTGACTGTGTTCACTGGAGAATGGTGATAAGGGTAGCATGTAGAAAACGTGTACTGCTGCTGCGTATGCTGTACCTATTATCCTGAACTTTGCTCGGCAGGACTATCAATCTGGCATCTTCCACTAGCATTAATTTCACTTCCTCTTATTATATGTAAAGGGCAGCCCTGCACTACAAGGGATCAAAACTAGATCACAAGTTTTGGAATTGGGATTCCTGTGTTCTGTTCCTGACTCTGCCACAACTTCACAAACTCTGAATCAAATAATGGTGTATGTTGTGACTTCATACACAGATGCTGGATTGTAAAACACTGTGTGAAACAGGATGAATACAACAGGGGACAAGGCTTCTATTTGTACATGGCTATACTGTTGATAGAAAAAGGGAGGCAGAATTTTTTTGAGAGATGATTTTAATTAGATTCTGATTTAACTAAAATTTTAAAAAGTCAGAATCCAAAAGCAAGATTATCCTACTGTCATAAAACAGTATTAGAGATATTATTGAAATGTTACAATAACAAGCTGCTCTGGGCCAAACCCAGAAAATATTCTTTCTACACATGCAGAAGACGGTAATGCACTGTCAAAAGCTGAAGTATTAAAATCAATTTTTTTATAAGTGCTTAGCTTATTTTTTTTAACAATTAATTTGTTTTAATTTAAATCAGATTTTTAGCACTTCCCTGCTATCAAAGCTGGTCTAGCACATCACTAATTCATTCCAAGTTGAAAAATCAGGAAAGTTCATTTCCCTCTTTCAATCTATGAATAAAAACAATATGGGGATAGGATGAGATCTATTAGTTCTAAAATCTTGAAGTACATGGTGACTAGAAGCAATGAGGTAAAATCACTTCCTATAGATAATACTTTTTGTTGAATAAATCAGTTTTAAATGCTAAACACATTTTGATAAAGTTACTTTTTCCCCCCTATTAACCAGAACATTTAAGGTAGTTTTATTTTAAGTTTTAAAATGCTATTTTTGTGTATTTTAATTGAATTGCTGCTTTCCCTCCTGCCAGTCTGGCACTTGTCCCCCCTGCACTTAAACCAGATGGTTTCCTCCTCCACATTCCCTTTGTGACAGCAGTAGTGTCACTGAGAGCACAGGAGACAAGCTCCCTGCTCTCAGTTCTGGTCCCTGGGCTGGAGCAGCTGGAGGCAGCCTTTATAGGGAAAAACTGGCTTTGATCCTGTAGCCTTGGGCTGGACCATGCTTGGTCACTCTGAAGGTGGCACACACACAGTCTGGTCAGGGTGGGGCCTGTGAGGGGAATGCAGTATGCTCAGTCCATCTATGGATATGGCATATGTGTAGTCTGGACCCCACTAGGAGCTGTAAGGACTCTTTGGAGATCTTAACAGTTGAAATCTTGATCTTTAATCTCTCCCCCCCCACCCCGCCCCAAGCTCAGAAATTTAGGCAGATTTTCATGGTGATAGCAACAAAGCACATCCCTGACGCAAATGCCACCCCCCACCATGTTTCAAGTCCTTGCTCCAAAGCAGGGGGGCACTAGAACTTTTCAAAGAAAAGGTCATCTGAGTTTGTTTGTTTGTTTTTTACCATGGATACTTTTCTCTCTAGCCTTGTGCTTGGAAATGGTTGAGCCACTTTGGCTGAAATTTTCCATTCAGTGCAACTGGTTAAAAACTGGCAAGGTTATAGGTAACTGAAAATAGGGTCTTATAATGGGAAATGTTGGGCAACTTTAATAATTTCAGCCCTGTCTACTGCTCCTGATTATATTCCTTTTAGGAGTGGGCTTCATGAAATACCTGACCAAATATTTCCCAGTCCAGGTCAGTACTACTGATTCCCTTGCCAAGACATGGGATTGCTGAAAGCCTACAAAATGTCTAGTGGATCACATACCATGCTGTTCTTCGATCTCTTCCTTACATACTATGAAAGCGACTACCTAGACTTTACCCCAGCTCTCCACCAGAGTCTATCTGAGCCCATCAAATCCAAACAAAGCTGAAATCCAAATAAGAGAAAATGCTTTATACACGGCCATCGCCTGCCACTACAGAACTTGAAATGAAGGCAGGGAAGAATTGTAACCAATGGGGTGGTGCTCACAGTAGTTTCCAGAATAAGTCAGAGATAAAATAAGTTTATGCAGCCTGAGTCAAACTGGGTATTCCACATTGTTTGTATTACATTTTCCAAATACATTCCCGTTGCTGATATTATGGGGAACAGAAAATATACTGCAGGATGATTGCATGCAGGCAGAAGAGACATGACTCATTACCAAGTGCTGATTCCAGACACCACCACTCCCAAACTGCTCCCTACCCATTTTCCAACACATGTTCTACCAGCCCTAAGTTACAGGAAAAATTGCAAAAAAATATTTTTGATAACACAAAGAATTCATGACAAATGAAATAAGTGAAATGTACTGGCCTGCACATTAGAACCAGAGCAGAATTTGTCATTTTATTTACAGGAAAACTGTGCCAAAAATCCAACATGGACAGCCAAACTCCGCAGTGACACAACCCATCAATGGGAGTTGGAAGGGTCACCATGACCCACTCATCCTCAGTCTGTCAGCTGAGATTGTCAACAAAGATGCAAATTACTGACAACTGTGGTGATGGTTTTCATTATATGAGGCCTTGTCCACTAGAGTCTGTCAAACCCATTCCACGTATGTTACTGAACAGCCTGCAAATGATAAGAGCTTTCAGTGACTGGTGTGCAGAAAGTAAATAAGGAAGTGTTATTTACTCCTTCTCACAACATAAAAACGAGGGGTCACCAAATGAAATTAATAGGCAGCAGGTTTAAAGCAAACAAAATGAAGTATTTCTTCACACAATGCACAGTCAAGCTGTAGAACTCCTTGCCAGAGGATGTTGTGAAGGCCAAGACTATAACAGCATTCAAAAAAGAACTAGATGAATCTGTCCTCCATGAATTTATCTATGGCTATTAGCCAGGATGGGCAGGGATGGTGTCCCTAGCCTCTGTTTGCTGGAAGCTGAGAATGGGGGATAGAGAATGGATCACTTGATGATTATCTGTTCTGTTCATTCCCTCTGAAGTATCTGGCATTAGTCACTGTCAGAGGACAGGATACTGGACTAGATGGACCATTGGTCTGACCCAGTATGGCCATTCTTACGTTCTTATGTAAATCCAGATTTTGGAAAAATATTTTCAAGCAGCAATGGCTACAGATGTGCTAACTGGCTCCAGTAGACTCCCTCAGGAGCTAAAACAACTGTGTGGGAAGTCCTGACACCAGCAGTGTCTGATGAATCATACTTCTGGTGCATACCAAGTGGATTGTTCCTGCCCTGGGTTAATTCATTTAAATAGCTGGTGTTGTTTATTCATGTTTAAAACTATTCGTTATTATTCACTTCACGTCATTCACTTATTCTGTTTATCCACAGGAGAGGGACAGCATAGGTGGTGGCAGTTATGCCTTAGAGAGGGATCTGCTGGGATTGAGAAAGACCCAATGACTATTCAGTCCTTGGTATCACTGTTGGAACTTCTAGTTCTGGTGATGTTTTTCTGGGAACTGGTCACCTGCTTTCTCAGAATGGGCTGAAGCCAGTGTCCCATGATGACTCACCCTTACGGATTTTAGTCCGTGTTTCTCATCAAGGACTGACTGCTCTGAGTAGCAGTGGGAAATCTGAAATGCTGACTTTGGCATTACTTCTTCCTGCTGAAATCCTCAGTCAGCTGGTTATTTCTTCCTGTCAGTTATTGCTAGATCCTCCTCTACCTCCTCCCCAAACCCCATCTCTCCCAATTCCAGTCCATGCAGCTTGGAAATGAATTTGCAACGTGCTCTCCATGGAGAACAGACAATATACTGTACATAACCATACTTCGTTCTCCTCTGGCTCCATCCACCCAATGATCTTAAAGTCCTTAACAAAGATGGATAAATTGAGTGTCACATATCAACGCTATGAAGTAGGTTAAACGTGTTTATTCCCGTATTACAGACTGGGAAAATGAGGCAGAGAGAGCTCAAGTAACTTAAGCCGGTGGCAGAACTCAGGTTTCTGGATTCCTTTTCTAAAAGCAAGTCATTGGGCCAGGTTGATTCTAAACTGTAAGCCCCCATGGGCTGGAAAGGGAGATGGTTTCTGGAGACATGAAGTCTGCCTCAATTCAGAACGTCCACAACCTTGCCTGGTTCAACTCCTAGGTTGGAATTCAAAGCTGCCCTCCCCCAGGATGGACACATCAGTTATCTGGGAATCCCTCAGGGCCACAGCAATTTGCACAAATTAACCTTCCTGACCCGGGAGAGGCCTAAATCTGACCTGTTCTTATTTTATCTTAAACACCCAATGCTCAACATCAGTGTGTTGTTTGGCCATTTAGCACCACTGATATCAAGGCAACACAGCTGCTAACTTCAGAAAACACAAAAGCATCTGAATTTGGTTGTTTATGTCTATGAGTCACTGATATCTGAATTCTCCAAATGAGGCTGGGACTCCCATTGTTTTTACAATAAGAACAAGGATTCCTTTTGGCACCTTAGTGCCATAAACAGATAGTTAAGGGTTAATAGAACAGGAGTACTTCATGGCTCTTTTGCCTGTAAAGGGTTAACAAGTTCAGTGAGCCTGGCTGTCACCTGACCAGAGGACCAATCAGGGGACTGGATACTTTCAAATCTTGAGGGAGGGAAGTTTTTGTGTGTGCTGTTAATGTTTGGTTGTTGTTCTCTCTGGGTTCTCAGAGGGACCAGACGTGCAACCAGGTTTCTCTCCAATCTCTCTGATACAGGCTCTTGTGTGCTCAGAATAGTAAGTACTAGGTGATAAAGCGAGTTAGGCTTATGTTTGTTTTCTTTATTTGCAAATGTGTAGTTGTCTGGAAGGAGTTCAAATTTGTATTTTGCTAAAAGGATTTTAATTTGTACTTGTATACTTAGGCTGGGAGGGTATTCCCAGTGTCTATAGCTGAAAGACCCTGTAACCTATTCCATCTTAAATTTACAAAGATAATTTTTACTGTTTTTTCTTTCTTTAATTAAGAGCTTTTCTTGTTTAAGAACCTGATTGTTTTTTTTATTCTGGTGTGAGATCCCAGGGGACGGGGTCTGGATTCACCAGGGAACTGGTGGGGAGAAAGGAGGGAAGGGGGAGAGAAAGGTTAATTTCTCTCTGTGTTAGGATTACTTTCTCTCTCAGGGAGAGTCTGGGAGGGGGAGAGAGAAGGAGGGGGGAAGGTGAATTTTCCTCTCTGTTTTAAGATTCAAGGAGTTTGAAACACAGTGATCTTCCAGGGTAACCCAGGGAGGGGAAGCCTGGGAGAGGCAACGGTGAGGGAAAGGGTTTACTTTCCTTGTGTTAAGATCCAGGGGGTCTGGGTCTTGAGAGTCCCCGGGCAAGGTTTTGGGGGGACCAGAGTGTACCAGGCACTGGAATTCCTGGTTGGTGGCAGCGCTACAAGTACTAAGCTGGTAATTGAGCTTAGAGGAATTCATGCTGGTACCCCATCGTTTGGACGCTAAGATTCAGAGTGGGGAATTATACCATGACACTTAGAGACTCACAAATTTATTTGAGCATAAGCTTTTGTGGGCTAAAACCCACTTCATCAGATGCATAGAGTGGAAAATACAGGACCAAGATATATATATACACAGAGAACATGAAAAAATGGGCCACCCTGCTGTTAATAACTTACTTAATAGCCCACCCTAATTCACCACCCATTTTTCATATTTTCTGTGTATATATATATCTTCCTACTGTATTGTCCACTCCATGCATCTGATGAAGTGGGTTTTAGCCCACAAAAGCTTATGCTCAAATAAATTTGTTAGTCCCTAAGATGCCACAAGTACTCCTTTTTGCTGATACAGACTAACACGGCCATCACTCTGGAATATTGTTTTTACGGTGCTCTTGTTTTCTTCCTTTGTAACTGGCAACTATTTGTAGGATACGAAAGCATTTTCAGAGCTCCTCTTGACTTCAAGTAGAGTTGTGGGTGCTCAGCACCTCTGAAAACTGGAGCCCCAGGTAGAGATGACCAATGCCTATCGACAAGTGTGGGGAGAGGGAGCAGAGTGAGGGCAGCTGGCTTCAACACTGGCACTAGAAAAGGTTCAGAAAAGGGCAACAAAAATGATTAGGAGTTTGGAGAGGGTCCCATATGAGGAAAGATTAAAGAGGCTAGGACTCTTCAGCTTGGAAAAGAGGAGACTAAGGGGGGATATGATGGAGGTATATAAAATCATGAGTGGTGTGGAGAAAGTGGATAAGGAAAAGTTATTTACTTGTTCCCATAATACAAGAACTAGGGGTCACCAAATGAAATTAATGGGCAGCAGGTTTAAAACAAATAAAAGGAAGTTCTTCTTCACGCAGCACACAGTCAACTTGTGGAACTCCTTACCTGAGGAGGTTGTGAAGGCTCGGACTATAACTGCGGTTAAAAGAGAATTGGATAAATTCATGGTGGTTAAATCCATAAATGGCTATTAGCCAGGGTGGGTAGGGATGGTGTCCCTAGCCTCTGTTTGTCAGAGAATGGAGATGGATAGCAGGAGAGAGATCACTTGATCATTACCTGTTAGGTTCACTCCCTCTGGGGCACCTGGCATTGGCCACTGTTGGTAGACAGATACTGGGCTAGATGGACCTTTGGTCTGACCCAGTATGGCCGTTCTTATGTTCTTATATTATCTTCTTAACAGTGTTACTGAGCATGCTCATTTTGTGTGAGCATGCTCAGGACAAGCCAAACCGCAAATCTGGTGGAGGGGAGGGGCATGTAACCCGCATGCCTCTCCCTACATGTCGGTTCTAGCCTCGGGTGTCTATAATGAGGTACCCAAAAATCCAGGCACCCAAAATTAGAGGCCACTTTGAAAAATCTAGGTCTTGACCATGCTAACCACTCCCCATTTCGCCATCCCAGAGAAGCTCTGCTATCTCGGTGGGGCATGAATGCGGAGGAGATCTCCCAAAGAGAAAGACTTGCAGTTATGTTTCTCCCCAGATGTAAACTCACAGTTCTGCTGCAGGCAGCTCCTAATCCTGGGCACAGGGAGGCATTCCTTAAGCTGTGTAAGTAATACTCGACCAAACCAAGGTGCACATATATAAGGATATGAACTTGGAAAATAGTTCCAAGGACTATTTCATAACAGTTCCACTGATATCTTATCAGTTCCAAAGGATTCCACATAATCTCAGTGTGCTGCATCATTGCAGTGATGGCCACTTTCTAACAATTTTCCTTTCCTTCTTGAGAGACTCAGGGCCTGATCCAATGCCCGCGGGCCTGGGATTAGGCCCGAAGAGAGAAGGAGGAGTGGAAAAAGAAAGAGGACTTAGGCTGAGTTAACTGGTTCAGCTGGAAAGGAAACAACCTCACACCTCATTGCCAATGCCTGGTTTGAATCCAGCCAAAGCCTTCAAGCTTTGATGCTAAAGCACTGAGATGCACCCGGGCCATGGTGGATTCTGCTGGATGCGTATCTAATGTGCAGTGCTTTTTTAGGGGTGCCATAAGGAGAAGCCCACAACTGCACAAAATAGGAACAGAGATGCATGGAGGCTGGGCAGAGTGTCTTCTCATGTGTCTGAAGCAGGTGAAAGTAAGCCGGTCCGGTCCATTCTGGCTTACTGGTAAGAAAGTGGCCACCGGTACACAGCTGACCTTACCAGCAGGGCTGCTGTTGGAGGGGAGAGGGGAAGCTTCCCCGGAGCCCAGCGATTTAAAAGGGCCTGGGCCTACCCTCTGGCTCTTTAATTTGCCGCCAGAGCCCCAGGGCTCCCAGCCGCCACCGCTACCCCAGGGCTCCAGCAATAATTTAAAGGGCCTGGGGCTCTCGGACACTGCCACTACGCTGGGGCTGGCAGCGATTTAAAGGGCCCAGGGCTCCTGGCTGCTGCTGCTGCTACCGAGCCAACAGCCGGAGCCCTGGGCCCTATTAATTGCCGCTAGAGCCTTGGGAAGCATGGGCCAGGCAGCTCTGAAGAGCTGGCTGGGGGAGTCTGGCCCCAGCCTCACCCCTTCTGCCTGAGGCTCCGCCTCTTCTGAGGGCCCAGAGCCCCACCCCCATGCCCAGGACCTCGGCTGCCCTGCATACCGGTAAGTCTGTTAAGTTACTTTCACCCCAGTCTGAAGTCCTATAGCTTCATTAGATAATAGGGGGACATTGGGTGCACGTACACTGGGAAAATCCATAGGAGTTTTTTGTACCCATGCAGCCGTACTGATGGAGACAGATATTTTTACCACGGTCAGCATGTACGGGTGCAGAAAAATGCTTGTCAATATTCCTAGTGTTGATAAGGCCTCTGAGGGGAAATTGTAGAGGAGGGAACTAAAGAGACAGAGCAGTGAGTGGATCTGGCCACAACAGGGAAGCAGTGCCAGGAGCTACTAAGATCCTGCAGTGTGGGAGGGAAGGACTTCATGAAGGGAGGGTCATGAGTTGCAGTGGGTTGCTGGAAGGGAGGCGTGTGCCGTGCTGGGACTCGGGGGATGAAGGTGATTCCAGAGAACTGTCAGGGTGATTGCACATTGGGAGGGGACATGAAAAATAGGCAAAGGAATTTTTGGATGCACAACTGAACTGGTGCAGTTCGTGAGGACTTCACATGGGTCCTTGGGAGCCAATACAAAGCATCCCCGATTCCTCATCTTCACGAAGTGTATCTTGTGAACCTGAAGTTCGTTATCATGTATCATTTCAGCTTGCATTTTACAGGCTTTCTCATCGTTATCCAGGTGCACAAACGTCCTTGGAGCGCCACAATAATTCATTTGCAAAAGACTGGACTTAGTCTTAACGTGTATTTATCACACATTTCTTCTGCAGGACAAGAGCTCACTTGATCTTGGAGCTACAACCAAATAGTTTTAACTGCAGTAAAACAAATACTGCAGAAAAGCATAAAGGAAAAAATTCCCATTCTCCTTCTCGAAATATAATAAAAAAAATCACAGTGTATCATCTATACCATATAAATGCCCACTTTGCCCTTAGGCAGAGCCTTTCACCCAAGGATCTCAAACCAATTTATAAAGGTTAATGAATTAAGCCTTAGCAATCCTACAGGATAATATTATTACTTCTATTTGACAGATATGTAAATTGAGGGACAGAGAAGGTAAAGCTCACATTTTTAAGTGGCCTCTAATTTGGGGTTTTTGTGTCTGATTTTCGGAGGAGATAAACACATCACACCACTGGGAAATACAGATGCACCTTTCTGAAACTTTCTGTATCTGTGCAAAATAGGTTCAAAACACTCCTATTTGTATCAGTGAGGGGTGAATTCTGAATTGGTCGTGTTTTATATCCACTGTGCACGGGTGTGAATGATTATGTGAAGTGCCAGACAGGGGAAAATCAGGTCCGAGGGCTGAGATACACAAAGGAGTCCTAAAGAGTTAGGTTTCAGAGTAGCAGCCGTGTTAGTCTGTATCCGCAAAAAGAACAGGAGTACTTGTGGCACATTAGAGACTAACAAATTTATTTCAGCATAAGCTTTCCTGGGCTACAGCTCACTTCTTCGGATGCATAGAATGGAACGCACAGACAGAAGATATTTATACATACAAAGAACATGAAAAGGTGGAAGTATGCATACCAATTGATTGGACTCTTACAGTTGGTATGTACTTCCACCTTTTCATGTTCTCTGTATGTATAAATATCTTCTGTCTGTGCGTTCCATTCTATGCATCCGAAGAAGTGAGCTGTAGCCCAGGAAAGCTTATGCTGAAATAAATTTGTTAGTCTCTAATGTGCCACAAGTACTCCTGTTCTTTTTTCTAAAGAGTTAGGTGACTTTCCCTGGGAGTTGGATGCCTAACTTCATTAGGTCCCTTTGAAAATCCAAACCTCAATGTCCAAAGGTGGATACCCAAAATAAAGAGCCACTTTTGAAAAACTGACCCCTGGTGAGTTGCCCAAGATTATTTTGTAAGTTACTGGGAGAGGAAGGACTAGAAAAAATGGTTACTTTGGTTCTTTGAGATGGTCTGTCCATGAGATCCCACTCATGGTGTGCAGGTGCCCTACGCACTGGAGATGGGGCAGGGATGGAAGCTGGAGTAGCCCATATGTCCTTGGCTGGGTCCAAAATTTCCTCATTTATGGGCATGCAACCCTGAGAGTCTGGTTGTAAGATATCAAATAGTTTACATGCTTTCTAAAGAGGATTTCAAGGCTTCTGACATCTTTTTGAGGAAGTCTTGAAATGCCTTACAGCCCTCAGTGATATCAGGAACAGATAAAACCACATCTTCATCCAAAGAGGAGGGTGCAAAATATAAAGGCACTGATGGGTCCTCTTGTCAACCCATGTCCTCTCCTTCATTCTGCAGTTGCTGCTCCTCTGGAATGGCATCCTCTCTGAGGCTCTTGAAGGAGAAGGCTAGACGTGGCCAAGAGACTGAGTGTGCCCATGAATGCTTGTATGACCAAGTCTAGAAGCCATAAGAATACATTCTATTTGACCAGTGAGGTGGCATCCAAGAAGAATGGGAATTTCAAGTACATGACCTCTGTGGAAGTGGATTGTGGTGAGAATCTTTTTTATGATAGTCCCTGTCTCTGGAGCAACCAGGAGAAAATGTTCCTGCTGGAAGCGGCCAAGGAAGAGGATGATGAAAATCCCTCAATCAGAGGATTCATTCATTCATAGATTCCGAGTCCAGAAGGGATGACTGTGATCATCTAGTCGCACCTCCTGTATAACACAGGCCATAGAACTTCCCCAAAATAATTCCTAGGGCAGATCTTTTAGAGAAATATCCAACCTTGATGTAAAAATTGTCAATCATGGAGAATCCACCACAAGACTCAGTAAATTGTTGCAATGGTTAATTACTCTCATTGTTAAAAAATCACACCTTATTCCAAGTTCCAGCCATTGGATCACGTTAGACCTTTCTCTGCTAGATTGAAGAGACCATTGTTAAATATCTGTTCCTCATGTAGGTACTAACAGCCTATAATCAAGTCACCTCTTTGTTAAGCTAAATAGGAGGAGCTGAGATCTTGGAGACTCTGAGGTGGGCTCCCAGATTTTCTCTGAGTCTCAGGTGGATGAAGAGAGATCTGCATTGCCAATACCCAAGGTGGATTTTGAGATTGTAAACAGTGAAGATTTGATTCCAGTTCAGGGGCAGTGCAGGACACGTTGCTTTGGAGTGTGGGTTTTTCATGACCTAACTTTTTAGTGAAGAGCAGGCCTCAGTTCAGTTTCTGCCTCTGCCACTGATTCCTTTTGTTACTTAATCTCCCTGGCCTGATCAGGGGAACACTTAAGAATATGCTTAACTTTAATGGGATTTAAGCATGGGCTTAAAGTTAATAATAATAATTCTGTCTGGTCTACATTAGATTGTAATCACTTCATACATGCAGCCTGTGGCAGAAGAGGGTCCTGATCTTGGTGACGCTTCCAGTCTCTACTGGAAACTCCAGAATCACAAATACTGCAGCCTATATAGTCATATGTATTTAAATTGGAACTCATTGTCAACAATGCATATTGTTGACCAACGGGATGTACAGGCCTTTAAGCCCATTCCCAAGAGAGTCTGAAAGAGCCATGTCTGTGCTGAGCTCAGAACACTGACGCCTCATTGGTAGTCACCTGAGATTTCCCACCAACCCACCTGTGCATTAACTCTCTCTCAGTGATATGGCCTTTTAATCAACTTGAAAATATTTATACATCACAATTGCAGATGTTTTCCTCACAAACACAGATTCTTATGGTACAAACAGATACAAAAAGGATCGGACACATTATCTCCCAGGTTAATGAATATTCCAGATCTGACCCAAATACACGCTACAGCCAATTCTTATTAACTAAACTAAACTTTATTAAAAAACAAAAGAGAGAGAGTATGCTTAAAAGATCAATATACATACAGACATGAGTTCAGATTCATAGCATAGATGGTGAGCTTTGTAGTTGCAAAGACTTCTTTTAGAAATAGTTCATAGGTTACAGTCTAATGTCCACATTTCATATTCATGGCATACCAGCATAACTGGGACCTCAGTCTTGTGACTCAAATGTCTAAGCAGTTCTGAGATGACAGAATCAGGACCCAAGAATATTTTATACAATTTCATGTCTTTGGACAAGTTGAAGTTCAAAAGGTAATTAACATGACTTTGAAGGAGGTCCATCGCTGGTACTTAGCTATAGAATTAACATAAGGCCATTTGCTTGTTCCTCCATCATTCACAATACATTTCAAAGAGATGAATATGGAGATAGCCTGTGTTTACAATTCATTGAAATGCTAGGATCTTCTTTTGACCTCTGAATTATCAGAATACAGCACAGACAGGGACTGTTGATTACATCATCCACCCTACTCATACTATGTAAATACACAAAAACACAAATATTATCTCCCCACATGTCTTTTGAGGGTTATTTATTTTGCAGGAGGTTTAACCTTTTCTAGGCATGCGTCACAAGCGTAAAATGACTGAAGTCAATGCAGTGATGCTGGTGTAATATGAGTGCAAGTTGAGATTGGAATCAGTCCCTATATTCCACGAGGAATCCACAGTCTTACCACAACTCTGCACGCTCAGGAGCAATCTCAGCAGAATGGGCCGGTGACTGAATACGCCTGGAGCCTGAACTATTCTCACGCCAGAGCTGGTCCACTGCAGGCAGAACAGAGGCATGTTGCTAGGGCAATGTGCAGGGCTAGGCCTGTGCAGCTGCTAACACTCTGTTGCATAGTTTAGTCACAGAGGTTGTCACTGTTTTCTCTCCTACTGCTTGTATTTATATGTTTGGCCAATTGCCAATTATTTGCCCGGGGAAGCTAGACCTAATAGCATCCTCAGTTTAAAGATGACCAGTAAAGGGGAAAAAATCTAGGGGCTTTGACCCTCTTTGATATATAAAGATAGTCTGAGCACTGTGTGTATGGCAGGGGAGAAGTGGGCAGTTAAGGGGTTTTGGTGGTGTCTCCTGTGTTTTTTTGTTTTGTTTTGTTTTGTTTTAATACTAGAAATTCAGAGCTGGTCTACTCTGGACAACTGAAGACTCATATATTTTTGACAGCAGAGATACTGTCTGCTTCAGTTAAATCTGATGAATTGAGAAGGGGCCATGGTTTTTATTTACACTATATAAAGTTCTTTAGTTATGTTAATACTTATTTAACTAAAACACTTGGGAGAAAAGCTCTTTTGTTAATGATGCAGAACCCCCGCTCCTTCCATTAAGGGCTGAAAAAGGATTCAATACATACAGTTGTGGCTCCCAATCAGTCCTCTGGCAAAACCAGGGATGACCAGACTTAATAATCCTGGTATTTTTAAGATTAAAAAAGCAATAAGAAGGGAGGAAAAAATACTCTATGGGCCATTTTTATATATAAGCAAAATAGCACAAACCCAATTTTTAATCCTTTGCAAGTCACCTTTGAAGGAGGTGCTTGAGAACTTCTCCAGGAAAGTTCCTCAACTATAGAATTGGCTTTTCTCTTTGGTCTGACATTTCCTAGTTATTCTGAGCTCCGGGACATATTAAAAAGCTTGATCTTGTTTTCTCCAGGATTTTCTGGGCAAGGTGGATTAAGAACATTTATGCAGTCTGCTAGAGTCATAGATCCATAAGGTTAGAAGTCACTCCTAGGGTCATCTAGTCTAACCCCTTGCCAAGATTCAAGATTTGTTGTGGGACATTTGTTTGTGTCAAGGGCTGTTTATATGACTATTGTACAGAGGCTCTGGCAGTAAAGACAATCTATTCTGGATGTTTATCTTTGATCATTTAAAATTGTTGTTTAAGTGTCTAGAGTCCAGGTAGCTGTCTTTTATAAATGGAAAGAAACGAATGAATTTATGCCAGTGGCCTTGCCCAGGTGTGAGTGAATGCAGCATTTGAGGCCGTTAAGTTTTCAAAGTATGTTTTAATTACAAATGCATAAAAAAAGTGTTTAAAATCACTTCCACAGGGAGGAATGGAGGAGGAGTGTGCAAATATTTCCTTTTGGCAAGTGGGCCCAACTTGGTTTTAGCTTCCTCAGGCTTTCTCCATCTCCAGTTTGAAACATTTATTCACAGCCAGCTAAGTCTTTCAGCTAAACTCTCCATTTCCTCCACTGTTTGCTCCTTGAATATTTCCCTCCTCTTCCCACTCCAGTAACTAAATATCAGCGTGAGAAAGCCGCACCCACTGTTCTCCATGGATCTATTCTATTCAGATCTACAGCGGTTCTTATACTGTTCTCATCACCCGAGTAGCTGACTATCCTTCTGGTAACGCATCATACAAAGAGACTAACAAGGCTAAAGGAAATGAGCAAGAGCCACGTTGCAGTGACAATTCTGCCACCCTTTTGCCCAACGCAGTGTGAGCTCAGCTCTGCACCTGACTGTGGTGGGGAAGAGAAAGTAGCAGGATGGCCCACACTTTCCCTCTCCCTCCGCCTGGAGGAGAAGAGCTTCTCTAACCTCACCCAGGCCAGTGCTGCCCACTCATACTATGGTTGGCTCTGTGTAGGGCACAAGGACAATCAGAGGTGAAAGTAAGCCGGTACGTCCCAGTATGGCGTACCGGCAAGAGCCTGTGTGCCTTACTGGGGCAGATTAACTTCCCCTGGCAGCAGTTTAAAAGGCCTGGGGCTCCCAGCAGCCACTGGAGCCCTGGGCCCTTTAAATTGCCGCCAGAGCCCTGCTGCTGGAGCCCTGGGGCAGGACCCTCCTTAGGATTTATGGTGCCCTAGGCGAGATTATTAAACTGGTGCCCCCGTGCCTGTCTTGCTCTTAGAAACATAAACATAAGCTTACAGTACTGGAAAACTTGCCACATGCATGTTATTAAAACCAGTTTAACTTAATTAAGCACACTGTAATGCTGATGGACTGGCACTAAAGAAGTAGCACTATAGGAAAAATTCTGATTTGACAGAATGATGCAAATAATATCATTTTTTTAAATTTGTCAGCATTTTATTGGAAATTTCTATGAAGAGGTATTGAAACAAGGATTAGTTTTTAATTAAAAGCAATCTTTCTGGCTTTTTTGGCTGCAAAATCAGTAATAATGTCATCGTATGACAAAGACAAAGTGATGTCTTGTTCGATTGCAAGAATAGCAAGACCAGTCAAGTGTTCCTGACTTATGGTAGTTTTTAATGAGCTTTAGTTTTGAAAAACTCCGTTCTCCTGATGCTACTGTTACAGGAATTGTTAGTAGAATACGAGTGGCAATGTACACATTAGGATATATGTCAACAAGTTTGCTGGTATGAATAAACTGTACAATGTCCATCATCAATTTTGCATGTGGCAACAACTCAATTTTTCGTACAGTTCAAGTCCATTTAAATCAAAACGATCATCGTGCTTCAGGAGGCTCTTTAGGTCAGGGGTCCCCAACGCGGTGCCCGCAGGTGTCCCAGCGCCCGCAGGGGCCTCTTAGTGCACACACGTACTGGCCGGAGGACAAGCATCTGCTGAAATGCCAGCGAAAATCGGCATCATTTCGGCAGATGCTTGTCCGCCGCCATGGTCCTTCATCTGGCGCCCGCCAGTCGAAAAAGGTTGGGGACCACTGCTCTAGGCTCTTCCACTTTGTCATTAGTTGCTCTTGTTGTCCTATTTCGTTGAATTTAGTCCCGTCATCCCGCTGCCGGCTGAGTGAATGGAACCCCAGACCGACAGTGGGTTGAGTGGTTCAGCCGGGGTCTCAGCCGCCAGCATGCTCAGCTGCTGCCAGCCTGGGGTTCCTTGGGGGTACCCAGGCCAGCAGTGGGTGCTGAGTGGGGTCGGCGGCCGGGACCCTGGGTGCCAATGGGGCAGCAGCTGGAACCCAGAACAGTGGCGGGCTGCGCCGCTCAGCTTGCCACTGCGTGCCATCAAAAATCAGCTCGCGTGCCACCTTTGGCACGTGTGCCATAGGTTGCCGACCCCTGCTCTATACATTAGTAAGGAGATGAGCATACTACAGTTGTTGGAGGGCTCTATTTAGCAGTAACAGGCTATAGTAAAGTCAGTCAACATTTTTTGTTTCTCTGATGAAAACTGGTCCACTCTCTTCCCCATACCAAACTTGTCACAAATAATTGTCAACAACTTAATTTTCTTTTTTTGGCTAAGATATTGATTTAAAAAAAATATTGAAATTGAATTCAGAATTGTTAGCAAGCATTTTTGGCAAACAAAGTTGTTAAATGACACTTTAAATGGCAACACAGCACTGCTTTCATGCTTGGCTCACCCCCTAGCCTGCTGGTCCAACAGCTGCAGTAGAGGAGGAGATAGGTGGAAAACTGCAGGACCCCAAAATCCACTTCTTGGGGTGCAAAGTGGCAACAGCAGTAGCAAATCCTCAGGTCCAATCACACGCCAATGGGCACCACCGCCAGCCCAACGGACCATGGTGAAGTTAGCACAGCATCTGATCTCAGGGACGGGGCACCCATGGAGCCACAGCAGCTCATCCTGCCCTGTGCAGCTCCCCGCAGATGAGATGGATCACTGCCAGCCCTGGGGAGAGATGCGCTCCCAGCTAGGGTGATCAGATCCAGATGTCCTGATTTTATAGGGCCAGTCCTGATATTTGGGGCTGTCGTCTTATATAGGCACCAATTACCCCTATCTAGGGTGACCAGACGGCAAGTGTGAAAAATCAGGACAGAGGTGGGAGGGAATAAAAGCCTATATAAGAAAAAGACCCAAAAACTGGGACTGGCCCTATAAAAGTGGAACATCTGCTCAGCCTGCCCCAACTCTCTGTCCTGATTTTTCACACATGCTATCTGGCTATCCCCAGCCCAGCCCTGTGTGACCCTTCCAATCCTGGCTGCCTGCCGAGGAAGTGAGTTACTTTCACTTTCATTCCTCAGCAGGCAGCTAGCCAGCCTCCCCTCCCCCCTAGCACATCACCAACCCAGCTCTGATGGAGGGGAGGGGGAAGAGAGGGGTGCTTCATGGGGGGAGGGAGAAATGGGGGGGTGCTCTGTGGGGCAGAGGGGAGAAGAATGGATGTTATGGGGGACAACAAAGGATACTGCCAGAGCCGCAGAGCCTGCCTCACCTCATACCAGGGGAAAGAGTCACACTCGCAGGTGATTTCCTTCTCCCACCCCTTCCCAGAGACCCCAGCAGCCAATCCCCTCCCTCAGACTGTGCTGCATTCGGCTCTCTCTAGGACCCAGCAGCCCTGCTCTTACATGCTCCACTGCTTCCCGTCTGTTCAGGCTCTCGCAGAGCGGTGCCCCCAGACCTAGTGGTGCCCTAGGCGGCTGCCTGTTCTGCCTATGGCTAAGGATGGCCCTGCCCTGGGGAAGTGGTGGGGCTCAGGCAGTGATATAAAGGGCCCGAGGCGTCTGCCGCAGCTACTGCCCTGGGTCCTTTAAATCGTCCCCAGAGCCCTGGGGTAGCAGCAGCGGGGCTCCAGCAGCTATTTAAAGGGTCCGGGGCTGCGGTAGCTGTTACAGCCCCAGCCCTTAAAATAGCCACCGGAGCTCCACCGCCGCCTCCCCAGGACTCTGGCAGCAGGGCTCTGGGGATGATTTAGAGGGTCCAGGGCTCCAGTAGCCGCTAACACCCCAGGCCCTTTAAATCGTCCCCTGAGCCCTGGGGTAGCTGCAGTGGGGCTTCGGCAGCTATTTAAAGGGGCCGAGGCTGCAGCAGCCCCTACCGCCCTGGCCCTTAAAATAGCCGCCGGAGCTCCGCCGCCGCCTCCCCAGGGCTCTGGAGATGATTTAAAGGGTCTGGGGCTCTGGTAGCTGCTACCGCCCCAGGGCCTTTAAAATTATCCCTGGAGCTTGCCAAAGCCCTGGGGTAGTCGCAGCGGTGATTTAAAGGGCCAGGGACTCGGCCACCGCTACAGTCCCAGGCCCTTTAACTTGCCGCCGGAGCACCATCGCCACTACCCCAAGGCTCCAGCAGCAGGGCTCCAGGGATGATTTAAAGGGCCCGGGGTGGTAGCAGCAGTCGGAGCCCTGGGGTAGCAGCACTGGGGCTCTGGCGGTGATTTAAAGGGCCACGGGCTCCTGGCTGCCACTAGTACAGTGGAGCCGTAGGCCCTTTAAAGCTCCACCAGAGGCTGGGGCCCCCTCTGATGGTGATTTAAAGTGCCTGGGGCTCCACTGCGGTACTTGCAGCTGGAGCCCCAGGCCCTTTAATCATGGCGGGACTCCCAGCCACCTCTGCAGCTGGTAGCTCTGGGGGTGATTTAAAGGGCCCGGGGCTCCCAGGTGCTGCTACCACAGCCCCAGCCCTGGGCTCTTTAAATCCTGATTTAAAGCACCTGGGTATTTAAAGGCCCCACCTCTTAAGGACTCCGGAGTACTGGTAAGTCCTTTAAGTTACTTTCACCCCTGAGGACATTCCTCTCCCCTTTGCGCAGTCACACAGGGCCAACCACAGTCTGACTCCCCTTATTCAAAGTTTCATCCAACTCATCTCCTTTTGGGTGGGAAAGTCATTACAGGGGGCTCCTAAATGTATTCCAGAAAGAGGATTCTCTTCTCCCATCAAATTCTAGAAAATATGCAATGCGTGCAGTGCCCGGTGGCTCTGATTTCAAGCCAGGTTTCATACAGTGAGAGGTAATTACAGTAAATGCCCCTTATATACAGTCCACCAAAAAGCCGGCTGCACATTTAACCAGGGGAATCGGCTTCCAAGTGAAAGATCTTTGTTAGGTACAGTACAAAGGTTAACGTTGATGGCATCAACAGAAGCTGGCAGAGTGTCACGAAGTGTGAAAGAAAAAGGAATGCAGTTAAGATGTTGTAAAGTTACATAACTGCATATTTGTATTAGATATCCTGCAAAATGTGCTATATTTGGTAACATATTCAAGCTATACATCAATTACTTTTATGAATGTTTTTCTTGGTTTCTTTACGAAAATTAAGTTTAAAAAAAAATCACCAATAAATAAAACGTCCCGGCAGGCAGTCACATAGCACAGCTGAGGAAAGTTTGAGGGGTACAAGCAGAAGTCAGCAGATTGAGGAGTGGATGTGCACAAAGACGGGTGCTAAATCTGATGCGGAACAGTGCTCCTCCTGCACTGCTGCATCCAAGAGCACGGGCTGCTCTGGAGCATTGCTCTTGGCAAGCGTCATCAGACGTTACTGTGCATTTTTACAGTAACAAAGTCAACAACAGAAGAAGAAACAAGAACCCAAGTCAAAGCAGCAAATACCCTAGTGGACATAGTGCTCCCTGAATGCTGAACAGACCCTAGCCCCAAGCCTACAAGTTCCATATGGGGCATGCATGAGGTCAGTATCATATCAGTACGTCATCTACAGCACAGATATATGTTACAATATACTGGTCACTGGTTCAATGTCGAGTACCCAGAATCCCCCAAGGCCCCCACACCAGCACCCACATCTGAGTGCATGGCATGGAAAAAAATGCAAGATAAACTTGTTCATTTGCAAATTTAACACCATTAATTTGGACTTGAATAGGGGCTGGCAGTGGCTGGCTCATTATAAAAGCAGCTTTGCCTCTCCTGGAATTGACACTTCCTCATCTATTATTGGGAGCAGGGCCAGCTTTATGACCCGCTGGGCCCAATTAGAATACTCGGCGGCAGGGCACCCACTCCGGGTTTGCCATGGCACCAAAGGACCCCCCGCCACTGAAATACCACTAAAGACCCCCGGAGCAGACCCCCCCCCTGCCAAAATGCCCCCAGATAGGCAGGGAATCCTTAGGCACGGGGCCCGATTCCAGGGAATCGGGTAAATCGGCTTAAAGCCGGCCCTGGTTGGGAGTGGACTACGTCCACCCTGATCGAATTTGCCCTGTCAACACTCATTCTCCACTTGTGAGGTAACTCCCTTGTCTTCATGTGTCATTATATAATGCCTGCAGCTGTAATTTTCACTCCATGCATCTGAAGAAGTGAGGGTTTTTGACCCACAAAAGCTTATGCCCAAATAAATCTGTTAGTCTGTAAGGTGCCACCGGACCCCTTGTTGTTTTTGAAGATAAACCTGTGGCTTTTCAGCCCTTTGGGAAGCACTTTCCTGGGTGCTAGCCTCCTTAAAAGGGCTCCCCCAGAATTCCTACAAAGGGCTCCTGCTGCCACCCAGGGTCGCTGCAACCATTTAGGCAAACTAGGCGGCTGCCTAGGGCGCCTAGTGGTTGGGGGCGCCTAAAAGCCCCCTCAGGCGAGGAGGTGGAGGTGAGCTGGGTGGGGGGGCGCGTGGAAAGGGTTGCCCGCAATAACGAGGGGGGGGGTGCACAAGGGAACCACTCCCTGCCTCAGCTCACCACCACTCTGCCTCCTCCGCTGAGCACACAGCCCAGCTCTAAGTCTCCTCCAATCAGCGCCGCAAGCCTGGGCAGGGAGGAGAATTAGAGCAGGGCAGGTGTGCTCAGTGGAGGAGGCGGAGCCGAGGTGAGCTGGGGTGGGCTACTCAGGCAGGCTTAGTTTCCGCAGGAGGTCTCCCCAGGCAGGGTTAGCTGCCGGGGGCAGGGGGAGTCTCCCCAGGCAGGGTTAGTTGCCATGGGAGGATGGGGGGAGAGGGGTTAGCTGTCGCAGGGAGGGGCAGCTGCTGCAGGGGGGCTCCCCGGGTGGGGGGCTGAGTTAGCTGCCGTGGGGGGGGGGAGGTGAGGTTAGCTGGAGGGGGTGCAAGGTGGAAGTTTCGCCTAGGGCACAAAACTTCCTTGCACCGGCCCTGCTGCCAGCCCTGGTGGCAGGGCCGGCTTTAGGCCAATTCAACCAATTCCCCCGAATCGGGCCCCGCGCCTAAGAGGGCCCCGCACCCAAGTCCTGCCGGTGCGCTGTACCAGGGTGGCCCAGCTTCCCCAAGGGGCAATTTAAAGGGCCTGGGGCTCCCAGCAGGGACAGGGGCCTCAGGCCCTTTAAATTGCCATCAGAGCCCCACTGCTGAAGCCCTGGGGTAGGGTTGCAGGGCTCTGGGGGCTGTTTAAAAAGTCCGGGGCTCCCGTTGCTTCTACCTCCTCTGTATCACCTGTACCCACACCCCTGCCCGCACCCCGCCCCTGCTGCACCCCCTGCCCTGCCTGCAGCTAGCCCCACACCCCCTGCCCTGCCTGCAGCCAGCCCATCTCTGCAGCCAGTCCCGCACCCCTTGCCCTGCCCGCAGCCAGTCCCGCACCCACTGCCCTGCCCACAGCTAACCCTGCCCACACCAGCCTCGCACCCCCTGCCCTGTCTCCAGCCAACCCTGCCGCACCCCTCTGCCTGAAGCCAGCCAGTCCTACACTCCTCTGTCTCCAGGCCTGCCAACCCCTGCCACACTCCCCTGAGGCCCTGCCTTCAGCCAGCCAGCCCCACACACTCCTGTCTCCAGCCAGCCCCGCACCCCTTGCCCTGCTTGCAGCCAGCCCCGGCCTGCAGCCTGCCCCACACCCCCTGCCCTGCCTGCAGTCAGCCAGTCTGCAGCCAGCCCCACAACCCTTGCCCTGCTTGCAGCCAGCCCCTGCCTCCAGTCAGCCCCTGCCCTGCCTCCAGCCAGCCCCATGTCCACTAGTGCCCTGCAGTTCCCAGGGTAGTAACCCTGGGCACCTGCTTCAATGAGAGGGGCAGGGAGCAGCTGGGACCCACACATGTGCACACCCTAGGGTGACCAGACAGCAAGTGTGAAAAACTGGAATGGGGTGGGGGGTAGTAGGATCCTATATAAGAAAAAGACCCCCAAATCGGAACTGTCCCTATAAAATCGGGACATCTGGTCACCCTAGCACACCTCCAGGGAGTGATGGGGACCCACACATGTGAAACAGAGCTCATTTCTAGTCCAGGCCCATCTTTTTAAAAAAGAACTTTAGGTAGGGTTAACATACATCCGTATTTTCCCAGACATGTCCAGCTTTTTGGTTCTTAAATCGCCATCGGGAGAAATTTTTAAAAATACGGACGTATGGTAACCCTATTGGTACAAAAAATACATACTGTGGAACATCCCTTAAATCAGAACTTTTTACAGGGAACCGGCTGCTAAGAAATGAAAGGCTTTTTTTTTTTACATGGTTTTTTTTTTACTCAACCCTGCCAGGGCCCCGCCGAAAATGTTCGAATTGGGCCCCGCACTTCCTAAAGCCGGCCCTGCCTGGTGGACCCCTTTTCCACCCCACTAAGGAGGCTAGCACCCAGGCAAGTGCTTCCTAAATGGCCAGCCCTATCCCAGCAGGCATTTTAGAGGACAGTGCCTCAGCAGGGGACAATGGTTCCCAAAGCTCCCTGGTGCACAGAGGGAATGTTCCCACTGTGCCACCCTCTGGAACGGTGTCGCGTGGGCTCCCCTTGCAGATGATGCCCTGTTAGGCTGGCTGGGGAGAAGGCTGAGGGCTCTGTCTCCTCCCCTCCCTCACACACACACTTCTGGAGTGACCCAATGCAAGGATGGGTTGGCAACGAGGCTGGCCCAGGTAACAAGGTACAAGGAGGAGCACAGTCCCGGTGCCCTGTTCCTTTTGTGCAGCCACGAGCTGGTCCTTTGGTTCCCCTCCCGGTGCAGCAGCCCGGAGGACCGCACGTGGGGCAACAGCAGCCGCGACAGCTCTGCGGGAAGGGCGTGGGCCTCCCCGCTTGTCCCCAGGCTCGGAGCTGGAGCTTAAGCGGCGCGCAGGGGATCCTCCTCTTTCGGAGGCGCGCACAGGCTCGTTCCGGAGCGCACGGCTTGGCTACAGGTGCCCCCGGGGCTCGCCGACTCCTCCTTCCCCTGGAGCGCACGTGGCCCGAGCGCACGGAGGTGGCTCCTTCCCCGGGCGCTCCCCTTCCAGGGCGCGCCGCACACCTGAGCCCCCCAGGCCGGCGGGGATGGGCTCCGCTCGGGACCGCAGGCTGGTGGGGCGGGCTCGTCCCCTGCCGGGAGCAGCCCCCCCCCCCCGCGCTCCGGAGGACCAGGAGGTGGAGCGGCTGGCAGGCTGCGCTCTCTCGCTTACCTTGCAGCGCGGCCGCGCTGGTGCCGGCGGACAGGAGCCCGACGATGCCGCAGAGCAGGAGCAGCAGCCGGGCCATGGCATGGGAAGCGCCAGGGAAGGGCGCCAGCCTCTCCAGGGCGGGGGCGCAGGGTCAGATCCCCGGCGGCGGCTGGGGCCGGGACGGCGGCAGCTTCATCGGGGTATCAGGCTGGGCACGTTGCAGCCCCGAAAGGCACCTGAAAGCGGGGAGCATGTGAGTGAGGGCGCAAAGTCCCGGCTCGGCGGATCCGCCCCAGGCGCCAGGAAAAGTCCGCAGAAGAGTTTGGGGAAACTTAATTCGAGTGGACTCGGCGCCTTTCGCTTTCGGTTTCGCATTAAAGTCGCAGCAATCTGGTCAGGGGCATTTGCAAGCGAGGGGGGGAGGGGACAGTTTGACTCTCAGCAGCCCGAGGGATAGTGACACCTGGCTCCAGCCCTGCGGCACCTGGGTGAATCCAAGTCACCTCCCTTCCAGCACCGAGAGGGGAAGGTGACACGTGGAACCAAGCGGCTGGTGCGCAGAGGGAGGGCACTGACACCACTAGCTCTCTTGGCAGCTTGTTCTAGGGTCACGCTATTAATTGCTGTGTCTTGTTCTCTCACCGCCCCCCCCCCCATCAAATTACCCAGTTGAACCCTCCACAAACTGGACAGCCTCTATGGGGGATAAAAAAAACCCTGTGAGTGGCCTAGATCAGCTGATTCAGGCTCAGGGGACTCAGGCTTCTGGGCTGAAAAATCACTGTGTGTAGGTCAGGGGTAGGCAACCTATGGCCCATGTGCAGAAGGCGGCACGCGATCTGATTTTCAGCGGCACTCACGCTGCCCGGGTCCTGGCCACCGGTCCGGGGGACTCTGCATTTTAATTTAATTTTAAATGAAGCTTCTTAAACATTTTTAAAAACCTTATTTACTTTACATGCAACAATAGTTAGTTCTATATTATAGACTTATAGAAAGAGACCTTCTGAAAACGTTACAATGTATGACTGGCAGGTGAAACCTTAAATCAGAGTGAATAAATGAAGACTGGGCACAGCACTTCTGAAAGGTTGCCGCCCCCTGGTGTACATGTTCAGACTAGAACTGGAGCCCAAGCTCTGGGAGTTGAGACCCTGTGAAGGGGGAAGGTCCCAGAGCTCGGGCTCTAGCCCAAACTCAAATGTCTATGAAGATTTTTAGCTCTGCAGCCTGAGCCTCTAGGGTCCCGAGTCAGCTGCCTTGAGCCAGACACGTGCTGATTCTTTGAGCTAAGTGTGCCCCCTTCACTGTTTAGTACAAGCATTTGCAATGGGAGGAGTCCTTCACGTGTGCACTAATTTGAACAAGGTTTTAACTCAACCCCCTACCAAGGTTTCACCCAGCTCATAACAAAACAAAAAGTTAAAGCACATGTTACCCTTCTGCCAAGTGGAGCCTGCAGCAACTAGGGCTGGGTTCAATATCTAGAGCAGGGGTCGCAACCTTTCAGAAGGTTTTTAGAAGGTCTCTTTCTATGTCTATAATATAGAACTAAACTATTGTTGTGTAAAAGGTAAATAAGGTTTTTAAAATGTTTAAGAAGCTTCATTTGAAAATACATTAAAATGCAGAGCCCCCCGGACTGGTGGCCAGGACCCGGGCAGTGTGAGTGGAACTGAAGATCAGCTCGCGTGCCACCTCTGGCACATGTGCCATAGGTTGCCTACCCCTGCTCTAGAGGTTTATTTTCAACAATACAACACAGAACCAGCTTGAGCCCCCACCTAGTAAACTGAGGAAATTACACACACACCACCCCTTGGCATACGCGCCAACTTTCCCCGGCGCCGGTGGGTGCTTGTGCCCCCCCCCACCCTGCCCCATCTCTACCCTTTTCCCGCCCCTACCCCGCCCGCATTCCAACCCCTTCCCCAAATCCCCGCCCCAACTCCGCCCCCTCTCTGCCCCTATTGGACCCCTTCCCCAAATCCCCACCCCAGCACTGCCTCTTCCCCGAGCGCGCCGCGTTCCACCTCCTCCTCCCTCCTTCCCAGCGCTTGCCACGCAAATCAGCTCTTCACAGTGCAAGCACTGGGAGGCAGGGGAGGAAAATGGTCACGCGGTGCACCCAGGGGAAGAGGCGGAGGTGAGTTGGGGTTGGGGAGCGGGGCGGGGAGCTGCCGGTGGGTGCTAAGCATCCACTAATTTTTCCCTTGGGCAGGGGCTGCAGGTTATATGGGCTTGTTGTGCCTGTAGTAAGAGGAGGCCCTAAGATATAAACCTTGATATCAGAGGCCTGGTATGAGGCCAAAGGCCTGAACTAAAGTAATGGTCAAGACTTTGCTAACATAAAGCAAAGTGAAGCTGTGAGCCAGAGGCAGGCCCTGCTCACAGAAGCTGGCAAGGAAAGGGCTGATGCTGCAAGAAGATAAGTACCTAAAAGGTACTGAACGCTAGAGATCAGAACATTCGCATACTTGTACATTCCATACAGATAACAAGGAACAGGCTGACCCATCCCAATGACAGGGGCAAAAGGGTAATATGATGGATAGAGTTGTTTTGTTCGAACCAACAGGTACAAGGTGAGAGGCGGCACCTTACTACGTAGAGGGGTTGTACCTCAATACATCAGGAGTGATGTGTAACTTGTTTGTACCTGTGTATAAGAATGCATCCCTGGGGCAGTGTCTTTTCCGGCCTAGGGGGCAGTGGAAAGTCCCGCCACTTACTGAGCCGAGTCCATTGACCGGGGGCACATACTCATAGTATGTCCTGTAGAGTAACAATCTGGAGGGAACTATTATGTGTCCAATATGACAATAAACCTGGCCGACGTGCCTTCGTACCTGACTAGACTCTGTGGTCATTGGGGGTTCTCTTCGGGTCTGCTGTGTCAGCTATCTGCGCAGAGCTGGGGCAGCACACAGAAGGAACACGCACGCAGCCGAGTGATACCAACAAGGAGAGAGCAGAGCAGAGCACCATACCGGTAGCGCTTCTGACAACACTGGTGACCCCGACCGCCAATCTGGTGAGTAAGCGAGCTGTCCGCTGTAGGAATCGCGATCTAACATGGCAGAAAACCTCGAGCTAGGGAACCCCCTGATCCCCTCCCTTTTGATCCCCACAGAGTTTGATAACTCCTGAACCCGCTGGATTGCCAGTAAAGGGGGTCCATATGAATTTAAAAAAGAGAGTGGGGAAACATGGACTGGCATATGTAGAGCAATGGTAGAAACTAAGGCTCTGAGAAATAGTAATAAGAGTAAAAAAGCAAGAATCTTACAGCTCATGTCTATGGCAGTGACGTGGCTTAGACAGCATGCTGGCATGCTTGCCAAACAAGTAATGGAAAAAGCAGGGCAAGTAACAGTAACAAAGAAACAGTTAAAAGAATCAAAAGAAGCTACACAGCCCTGGAATGCTCCCACCGCCCTTGCATGGTAGCAAGCAGCCCAGAGACAACCAGTACAGGAACAGAGTGAAACACTGTAAACAGCTCTAAGGGACCTACAAAAAATACATGTGCTGTCCCCCGTTATAAATATTGGTGGTAAACAGCAGGCTTCAGGTAGCTACCCTGTGCCTGAAGAATGGGGACAGAAGTGGAAAAAGGTGGTCCTAGTAAAATTAAAAGATGAAACTGGGTCCACTGCGTTGCAACCATCACCTTATGATAAAAAACAGGTTCCAATTAAACTTAAACCAGAACCTAGACTGGTGCCTGTCAGAACGGGACAAGTAAGTGCACAGAAGGAAAGAGTAGCAAACAGTACTCTCACTGAATTGGTAAATCAAATGAAGGAAAAAATGGAACAGTTCACAGAGCACATTAGGAGACAGGAGCTGCGACTCGATCACAGGGGAGTGAATAAAAAAGAATTTCAAAGTAAAAAATGAAATTAAGCGGGTTAACACTTAGAATTGATGCATTAACATATGGAGCTGCCCAAAAATCAGTTAACTGCAGCAAAAAAGGGCACTCCCACTATCCATTTGGCATGCACACAAAAGCAACAGATACTGGGGGAACAAATTCAGGTTTTACAAGAGCAAGTAACTACCCCCAATCTCCTCTCAGAGCCAGGATAAAAACCAAGGGCGCAATTCCCAACTGTGCAGGTTCCCAATTGCTTTGAGCCACGGAACCGCACTCCGCGCTCATATCTAAAGATAGAACCTTCTTTCTCAAATATTTTTACATACCAGTTAAGTTTTGTCTTTATATGTTTTTTCAGTTTGCTAAACTTGCTGCTGCTGTCTGTACTTTCAAATGCCTTGATAGAGTTAATCTCTCTTGGCTCAGGTCTGTCTACCTATCTAGGGGTACGTCTTCACTACCCGCCGTATCGACGGGTAGCAATCGATTGCTCGGGGATCGATATATCGCGTGTCATCTAGACGCGATCTATTGATCCCTGAACGCGCTTATATCGATTCCGTAACTCCACCAACCTGAACGGAGTTGCGGAATCGACAGGGGGAGCCGCGGACATCGATCCCGCGCCGTGAGGATGGTGAGTAATTCGATCTCAGATACTTCGACTTCAGCTACGTTATTCACGTAGCTGAAGTTGCGTATCTAAGTTCGATTTTCCCCCGTAGTGTAGACCAGCCCTAGGTTGCTCTTCACTCTCTCCCTTTCCCCCGCCTCTCCTCACTTCTACTTTTTCTCTTTGTTTTAAAAGTTAAAAGTTATAGTTTTTACAGAAACCTCCAAAAGATAAAGCAATTGAAAACAGAACAAAATAAGAAACAAAAAGAAAGCAAGGTAAAAACTTTAAATCCAGTAAATTAATTATTTTAACCCTTCAGGAATGCAACAGCTGGAATGATTCCTAACTTTCTTGAAGATATGGTTGCCAAGCAACAGAAATGCACTCTGCTTCTAATCCTAACCACTAATATTTGAAACATGGGCTTTGCTTATTTCCATATAGCAGAGTTTTAAAATAATGTTAAATATAAAGTAATGCAAAATTCCTTGTTACCAAATTAATACAATACATTTGGCAAATATTAATAAATTTTTATCAAATTCATGCTACAAGTTTTAAATAAAGTAATAACTTGTTTATTCAAATGTTAAATCCTTTTTACTTTTTATTTTTGGTGGTGTTATTTTGTACAGTTATGAATAGAATTCTGGCGCCATTTGTTTTTAATTGTAAGTTTGTCCTGTATGTCATGAGTGTATGTCTTGTGTTTATGTTGTGTGTGTCACGTGACTATTTTTAAAAAAAAATTATTTTAATTTTTTTTTGTTGCAACAAATGTCAATTTTATACCCTTTTAAAATATATATATATATATATATATATATATATATATATATATATATATATAAGTATATGTGGTACCACACTATTTTAAAATCATGGTTGGGGAATAATCATATTATTATTAACACCAATTTCTTGTGCAAAGTTCAAAAAGGTTTCAGTTACAAATATATGTACATATATTTCTGCCTCAACAAATAATGCAATTGGAAACAAAAAGAATTCTCTTTTATCAATCACAGTTTTGTTTTTTATGTTTTTTTTAATTGTTATTCAAAGAAAAAATGTAAGGGGAAACCTCAACATTAAGGTAAACATAATATTAACAAAATGTTAATTTCTTGTTTGAGCTTTTTATAAACTTGTTTGCACTTTTAAATATAGTTAAAAGAATAACCAAATGTTTTAAAATAACAATTTATGCATAAAGCTAACCAAACAATTTCAACAGGTTTCCACCTTTGGCTCCCAAATATAACAAAGCATCATGAAAATATACCCTCAAATACCCTCAAAGTATTTGCATATATCTGTATTTAAAATTTATTTTGGTTTAATGTTATAGTTGGTTTAATTTTATATGCTTTTCTTTTGTTATGTTTTGTTAATGGGAAGCAGTGGTTGTTAAGGTTTGTGCTTCTAAACAGTTAACAAAAGTGAAATTGGTATCACAAGCAAATTAACTCTAAAAAGCTTGTTAAAATTATGTTACTACCTCTTTTGCTGAAACAAAGTGTTCAGCAAGGGAAAGCAATACCCCTTCTCATGGAAGATTGTGAGCATTTATTTTAGCCGTTAAACAGTACATTTAGTATTAAATATTAGTAATGCACCCCAAATGAAAATGAATGTCTATACAACAACTGCAAAAGTATAGCTTGTGTTATAAAAGGCTCGGTCCCGATTACATTGTTCTTATTGCCTTGTAAACAAGCTAAGTTAAAACTGTGTATTAAGTTTGGGTTACTGAAAACAAACAAACAAACAAACTTTACTATGTTGACTAACAAAAGTTGTTGCATCCCATAGACCAAAGATGTCAGAAAATATCACACCCTGAAGACACCAAATAATAACTGTATACAGTGAAGAAACCCCCAAGCATCAAGAAAAGAAAAATGAAGTGCTTTAGAAATAAGAGACTGGTCAAATACACCTCTACTTACCATATGTGGACAATTAAGTTAACAATCAGCTTAAACCACTAGCTGGACCAGAAAAACTGTCATTTAATTTCAACTTGGTTACTGTGTAAAAACAAATGTATTATTGCTGTACTACTGTATTATCATTGTACTGCTATATTATTGCTGTACTGTATGATTGCTGTACAACATGTACAATGTGCATAACCTTGCTAAACCGTTTAACCAACACACAGGTAAAAATCAACCAACGAATGGCAGCAAACAACATAAAGGCAAGGAAAAAACAAATTGGTAAAGAAATTGTTACATAGTAACTATAAATTGGGTAAACAAATTCCCTGTTAGTACCAGTCATAATTTGGGTCAGTGACACTGCATCCTAACTGAGGCACATGTTATTCAAAACAATCTTGTTCAGTGTCTGGGTACCAATATTATATCCTGACACGGCAATATTTGATAAATTGGTTACTGTCTGTTCAGTAGGTTATCTGGAAGACAGCGGCCATAAAAAACAACTGGATCTACATCAACTACTGGTGTATCACAGAGCAGTTCAACCAATGGAACAGAGAAGCTGCCCACTTCTGTTTCCTGCCCAGTGAAGCTTACCCAAGGGTGACGACCAGCAGCAAGGGTAACCTGTAACATGAATGGACAGTGCTGTGTAGTAACTAATTACAATATATTTACATACAAAGGCCTCAGTGGTAGTGTCACTACTCCAAATTTCTGTTTTACTTCTCATATACACTGTGGGACACATTGTCACAATCCCTATCCCAGTATTTTAACACGTTCAGCCTACTACTAATAACGAGAGGGGTGGTCACTGGAATTGCCCTAATAAGAGTGCGTTTCTATCTGTGTCACCAAAGTAAAAGGGCCAGAGTACACCAGCAAACTGGAAAAACATGGTTATGCTTGGATGTAAGTTGGTGTCACATGTACACATACCTACTATACATATATGCCCATACACACTACAAATATATATGCCATATCCATATAATTCATCTATATTAATTATTTGGGAGTGCCTCTAAGGATCAGTCATAATACTACATTCCTCAGTCATGGTCCCGGGCCTAACATTCCCAGGCCCACTATAAGGGACTTAAAATAATTGGATAATACAATCTGTCTCTCAGTCGTACGAGGGAATGTGCAGACTAAAAAGACAGATGGGGCATGAGTGTATGGATGGTAAAGTTAGATAACCACATAACAGTGTTTAGCCCACTGGGTTATCTTTAGTCCATGCATTATGCTTTTCCAGGACGATGGGTAAACATCCTCCCCATAAATAGACAAAAAGTGGGGGAATGTAGTAAGAGGAGGCCCTAAGATATAAACCTTGATATCAGAGGCCCGGTATGAGGCCTGAACTAAAATAATGGTCAAGACTTTGCTAACAGAAAGCAAAGTTAAGCTGTGAGCCAGAGGCAGGCCCTGCTCACAGAAGCTGGCAAGCAAAGGGCTGATGCAAGAAGATACGTACCTAAAAGGTACTGAACACTAGATATCAGAACATTCACATACTTGCACATTCCACACAGATAACAAGGAACAGACTGACCCATCCCAATGACAGGGGCAAAAGGGTATTATGATGGATAGAGTTGTTTTGTTCGAACCAACAGGTACAAGGTAAGAGGCGGCACCTTACTACGTAGAGGGGTTGTACCTTGCTGGGTAGTGGGGTTGCACCTCAATATGTCAGGAGTGATGTGTAACTTGTTTGTACCTGTGTATAAGAATGCATCCCTGGGGAGGTGTCTTTGTCGGGCCTACGGGGCAGTGGAAAGTCCCACCACTGACTGAGCCGAGTCCATTGTCAAGAGGCACTTTCTCGTAGTACCCCCGGTAGACTAAGTAATCTACGGGGAACTGCAATTGTGTCCATAAGGCAATAAACCTGGCTGATGTGCCTTGCACCTTACTAGACTCTGTGGTCGTTGGGGGTTCTCGTCGGGTCTGCTGCATCAGCTATCTGCAGAGCTGGGACAGCACACGGGGCGAGCAGATGCACGCAGCTGAGTGATACCAACAAGGAAAGAGCAGAGCACCACACCGGTAGCATCTGACAACACCTCTGACAACAGAGTCCCTAAAAAGACAGTTCCTGTCTACCCATTTATATATCTTTTGCATAAGGCAGGAATCCTTTGTCCCTCTCTGGGTTTCCACTCCCTTCTTCTCAGTGGAAAGACACCAGGTTAAAGATGGATTCCAGTTCAGGTGACATGGTGACATGTCACTGTAAGACTTCAAGCCTTCATTCCTCCCAGCCTGACTCACAGGAAGGCCTGCCTGCAAACAGAGCCATCCACAGTCAATTGTCCTGGTTGATGGGAGCCATCAAGATTCCAAACCACCTTTAATGGCCCACACTTTGCATAATTACAATAGACCCTCAGAGTTATATTTCATATTTCTAGTTTCAGATTCAAGAGTGATACATTTATACAAATAGGATGACCACACTCAGTAGATTACAAGCTTTGTAATGATACCTTACAAGAGACCTTTTGCATGAAGCATATTCCAGTTACATTATATTCACTTATTAGCATATATTTATAAAATAATATCGAATGGAACGTCACACCTCATACACCTTGTCTCTCTCAGTACTAGGTTGTAACATTCATGGAATATGAGCGCCCTATAGTGGCCAACCCATAGTATCTCCCTTAAATTCCCACAGAGGTAAAGCAAAGTTGGATTAGCCTAATTCAGAGTGGGAAAGAGGAAGTGAATCTGACCTGGCTCTGGCATCCAGTACCTATTGGTCTTTTACAGAATGATTTATTGATAACTTTTTCATTTGATCATATGTTAGATTTGCTCATCCTACCCCCGAGTTCCTTGGGTTCCATTCTCCCATGCAACTGGGTCTCTTGAACATCTGACATAATGGTACATCTCTCATGGAAATGTGTATCCAGTATGGGTCAGACTCAGTCTCCGCACTCCAAGCCCTGAGTCACCACTAAGCAGCCCCAAGACTAGAAACTTAAGTTGGCTTCCCATTGATATGAGCATAAACAGTGATTACCACAACTTTAGAACCAGAAAACCAGCTGCTCCCTCCATTTCTTAGAAATGACTTAGTCTTGTGGCCTATAAAGACAAAATGACACAATAGCCATTCACCCATGGATAGGAAACCCCATGTACCGCCTTTACGATAATCTAGTCACCAGGGCAGCATTTTGTGATGATCCAGCCAGGGGTGAAAGTAACTTACAGGACTTACTAGTATGCCAGAGTCCTGAGCAGGGAGCATGGCCTCAACTGGAAGACACGTGGCCTCAACTGGAAGAGGCGGGGCCTTTAAATTCCTGGGCCCTTTAAAGCAGAGCCCCGAGCCCCAGGGTAGCGGCAGCAGCTGGGAGCCTCTGGGGCTCCGAAGGCGATTTAAAGGGCTATGGTAGCGGTGGCCAGGAGCCCCTGGCCCTTTAAATCACCACCAGAGCCCTGGGCTGCCGCTGCTACCCCAGGGCTCCAGCAACGGGGCTCCAGTGCTGATTTAAAAGGCCTGGGGCTCCCCGCTGCAGCCTCCACCACCTAGGGGCTCTGGGCGGAAGGGCTATGGTGGCAATTTAAAGGGCTAGGACTCCGGCTGCTGCCAGGAGTCCCAAGCCCTTTAAATCACCAGCCTGAGGAAGCTGGTCCAGCTTATTTTCATCTCTGGATCCAGCCTTCTCTGAAGTATAGCACACACTGCTGCTCTGCATAAGATGCACAACAGGGAAGTTAGCCATTAGAGAACTGTATTTGGCAAGCCACTGAAATCAACAAGATTCACAGCAACGTGTAATGAAGACCTCAGATTTAGACTCCAGCCTCCTGGGGGAGCGGGAGGGACGCGTGTCCTGTTTGTGGCTATGAACCTTGAAGCCTCTTTCTCTGATGGGTTGATGGTATTTTTTTTTGTTAAGATAAAATTAGAACAAAGATGTTAAATTTGATAACAAAGCCCGCTAGTTTTATTAACGCATCATAAATCTCCTTTATGTCTTCTAACTATCTCAGGCACTTATATGGTCTTTACTATGTAAGCAGAGTTTGAATGAGCTCTTCCCTGGTATCTACTGGTGAGCTATGGAAAAGGACTTCAGGAGCTGATCTCATTTGCATGAACACACCCACCTTGCCTACGTGCTCAGCATGGTGGGATTCCTTACATAAGAATGGCCATACCGAGTCAGACCAAAGGTCCATCTAGCCCAGCATCCTTTATACCGACAGTGGCCAATGCCAGGTGCCCCACAGGTAATGATCAAGTGAACTTTCTCCTGCATTCCAGCTCCACCTTCTGACAAAACAAACAAAGTCTAGGGACTTGCCCAAATGATCACTTGTGACTGGTGTTGGATCCCCAGTGTCCTTGTTATTGGGGCAGGAGTAATAAACCATTGTTATCTTTGTTGTGTGAACTGAGGGCAGCAGAATTGTAGCTGGCATACCCCAATGGAGCGACTCACCCTCAACAAAATAGCACTCGCTAGGCAGGGGACATGAGCCCTGTGAGTTGTGAGAGAGTTGGAGAAGGTATGTATGTGTGGTGGACATAGACACCATTTGACCCTTTTGCTCTTCAGGATATAATAAAAAGGCTAATTTAGACTTAGTTGAGAGTTTTGTTATTACTGCAGAGTTGAAATCATTGATACCTAGGTCTAAGTATTAGACCTAGTTTTGGACAATGTCTCTATTGTAAGAAACTGCCCAGTGTGCACCAGCAGTGAGGCTCCCCTGCTAACAAGCTGAAATCACTGAGAACTGTGTTAAATGGGGGGTCCTGAAGACATCTTGGTGAGTGGCCAGCTGGGAGAGAGGTGCAAGCGTGCAGCTGGTGAAGAGGGCCAGAGCAGAGCTCTGCAGAGGAGGTGCAGTAATTGGCCTTTGAGGGTGACGAGCAAGTGCCTGAACAGTGGAGTGTGTAAGGTGCCTCCTTCCACCCAGGGTGGGAGGTGAACTCTGCAGATGAGCCTCTGGACTCTGGGGCTGCACTGGCCAAGGACAGCAACTGTGAGTGGGGTCATAGAAGGGTCGGACACATCAAAGGGACTTTTGGATTGCTGGATTTAAGACCCTGAGGGGAAAAGGACACCGCCCAACTTACTTGGGGGGGTGGGTCTTTTGCTCATGGTTTATGTTTATGAACCCTAGTTGTGGTGTCTTCCCAAATTAATGCTGAGTTACTTCCCTCCTTTTATTAAAAGTTTTTGCTACACTCAGACTCTGTGCTTGCGAGAGGAGGAGTAGAGCCTCTTACAGGCACCCAGGGGGTGGTGTGTAATTGTCCCAGGTCACTGGGTGGGGGCTCAAACTGGTTTTGTGTTGTATTGTTGAAAAGGAACCCCTAGAGACTGAACCCGGCCCTTGTTGCTGCTGGCTCCACCTGGCAGAAGGGTTGCAACTATTTAAGCTTTACTATATCTATTCTCACAACACTCCTGTGAGCAGGGCCGGCTCCAGCTTTTTTGCTGCCCAAGCAGCGAAGAAAAAGAAAAAGGAAACTGATTGAGCTGCCACCGAAGTGCCACCAAAGAGGAAGAGACGTCATGAAAGACACGCCGCTGAAGTGCTGCCTAAGATCCAGACGTGCTGCCCCTTTCTATTGACTGCCCCAGGTACCTGCTTCCTTCGCTGGTGCCTGGAGCCAGCCCTGCTTGTGAGGTAAATGCTATTACCCTCATTGTACAGATGATGAACTGAGGCACAGAGTTACTAAGTGACTTTTCCAAGGTCATGTAGGAAGTCTGGGGCAGAGCAGGAAATTGACGCCAAGGCTCCCAAGTCTCAAATCAGTTCCCTAACCCCTGGACTGTCCTTCCCCTCTAGTTCATCTATGCAAAAAGATAGAGAAAGATGCCTGAATGCAAGTATCGATGTTATCTCTGTAACATAACCACAAACCCCATCCTCATGGTATAACCTATCCTCATTCACTCAGTGAATATATATAATAGAGCAGGTCAAAAAAACTCTCCTCCCTGCCCTGCAAAAATTTTTGAATTAAAAAATTGTTTTTTGGACCTTCTAATATTTTCCACATAAGCAGTTGCTGTAGCTGCTATAGGGTTGCTATATCATTGCAAATGGAAGAGAAGGAGGTTCACACATGAGTGGAGGGGCAGGGAAGTGTTCGCAAAACAAAGTTGTTCTCAAGATGTGGATTATGCTACAAAGATTCTGGTTCTTAATGGCTGCAATGATCACCAAGAGCATGATTTTACAGAAGTGGAAGAGTGGGCTTATGCCCGGAATAGAGCAGTGGTATTCAGACCTGTCTGCGTTAATAGTCCAAAGAAAGAATAACTTATCGCCGTAGAGAACAAGCATATGAATTCAAAGAAATGTGGACCCTGTTTCTAAATACAGTTGGATAAAAAAAATGTTAAGATAGCTCAAATAATGCCAGACCTTCACTGCACCTAACTCCTCTTTCCCCTACCCCCAATTCCCTCCTTCACTCTTCTGTTTATTCAGGTATGTATTCTCCTATTTTATTACTGTTTTCCCCACCCTAACATGTTATGTCTGTGTAGTGTTGTCTGGTTTTGTAGTCTAGGCTTGCAGCTTTGACTAGTTGTAAAACTGCATAATTCTATTGGATAGTGAATCCTGTAGTATTTGGTGAAGGGTTAAAAATCCATGAGCATTTTATATAACAACCTGGTATATGGATTGTGCCAGCTTTTTCTCAGACCCAAAGTCCAGAGTTTGGTCAAGAGACCAGAGGCCTGGCAAATAGTGATTAGCTAAGAGAAAGCTGGGATAAACGGATAATCTTGTTTTGCTAAAATAGGCCTGGTCAGCAAATTGCGAGGTGTTGGAGCTAAGAACTAAATAATTGTATCTTATTCAGAGTTGCAAATTGAACAAAGGATCCCTGTTCCTATTGTGTCAGTCTCTTCTGTAGGGAACGTTCTTCCCACAGATCCAACCTTGAGTTTATGAAAAGTTGGCATATGTCAGTATAAGATATGGCATCCTCCCGCCACCCTTCCCAGGGACAAATGCCTGCCTTAAGACATAAAGGGGACAATCTTTGCTTTAACCCCTAGGAATGTACCTGGTGGACAATCAAAAGAGTTGCTCCATTCCTATGGACCCCAAATCAGAATTCAACATATATATTTTATACTAATAACATTTTATCAAAGTATTAATTAAATGTTAACTTGCTAACTTGAGACCATGGGCGGAGACATTATGTAACCTTTTAACCATTGGCTAATGTGCTATCTTGTCTTGCTGCAAAACCTGTCCCGGGGAGTGGAACTGCCTCCCCCGTCACTTTCCCCCGCCCATGGGAAATCTATATATTCTATTGTAATCAATTGATTGACAGTGTCTCTGAGCCTAATAAGCAAGGTGACACTCCGCCAGCGCTGTGTGTAATAAACTTCTATGCTTGGCCTCTACACGGTGTGGATTTATGTCCTTCATTTGGAAATATACATAAGCTGTACTTTTCATTGTGTGTTTCCTTATGAAAACATTAATCACAAAAAAATATGAGGATCGTACTATGAAAACATCTGAGACCATTTGGCACTAACAAGGCTGAACTATAGCACCAAAACTTCATCTACTTTCTTTTCTTCTTACACAGTGACTTTCAGATACTCTTTTTAGATACTCTCACACAAAAACACTCATGAGAGTTAAGGTTCCTCCTGTGATTAACACAACCCCTCCACAATCTACAAAACAATAACAGTCAAATAAAAACTAAGTATTAAAAAGTAGGGAAATGACCAGATAAGTATTATACCCCAAAAAAAAAAACAAAAAAAAAAACCCTATGGTAAAAGAACACTAAGGTTGCAAAGTCAAGTACTCAAATGTTAGGCAATGCCAGAATTAAGACTGCTTGTGCAACCGTATAAATTTGACCCCTCTGTGCATATGCATTGTGACAGTCTTTAATTACACATTTTGTTATTTTTTTAACAACGGCCAAAATATCTATTTTTCACTTACCCAATTCTCAAAAACTGCCACACTGTTTCTGTTCAAATTTACAAAAAACAAAAGCAACCTGAGCCAGGGACTAAACATGGAGTATTTCAGCCTAAACAGTTGGTGTTTGTCAAACTTATACACAACTGAAAACAGTTATAAATTGCGATGAAAAGTTGTGGGGAACATCAACTGTAGGCATCATTACTTCTCCTCTGATAATTCTGTTACCATTACAGGACTAGACTCAGTGCTAGAGTCAGAGAAAAGCTGCCTCCTGAGTCGCACAACCCTTTAAAATCACCCTTGTACCACCCAGATTCTGTATGTGCACAGGACTGCTGGGACCCCCAGCTAGGGCGACCAGACAGCAAGTGTGAAAAATCTGGACAGGGGATGTGGGTTAATAGGTGTCCATATACAACAACCACCTAAATACCTGGACAGTCCCTATAAAATCAGGACACCTGGTCACCTTATCTGCAGCAGAAGTTGGAGCAACTCTGGGACAACTGAATAAATTTAGGCTGGAAATTAGAAGGTTTTTAACCATCAGAGGAGTGACGATCTGGAACAGCCTCCCCATAGGAATAGTGGAGACAAACAACCTAACTTGAGATGGAGCTTGATAACTTTATGAGCAGGCAGGGCCAGGTCTAGGTTTTTTTGCCGTCCCAAGCAAAAAAAATTTTGGCTGCCCCCACCCCAGCTTCTTCCCCACCACCTGCACCCCAGCTCTGGGCCTCCCCCTACCTGCACCCCCTGCCACCCAAGCCCTGGGTTCTCCCACACACACACCCCCGTGCTGCCCCAGCTCTGGGCTCCCCTCTTCCTCCCCCACCATTGCCCTCCCACCCATACACCCCCTGCTACCCCAGCCCTGGGCTCTCCCTCCCCCCCCACCTGCACCCTCCTTCTGCCCCAGCCCTGGGTCACTGATAACTCGCTCCCAGGGCGGGTCATTCTGCAGGAATTTTGGATGTGCACAGAACACAGAGAGGATTGATTCCCATTTGGTTACAGAACTGCAGTAAAGTGGAACAATTTTCAGCTTGTGTAATTAGACGATATCTGGATGCATATGATAAGACTGTCCTCCATAAATGAGGAAAAGTTGAGGTACCTTTATTATTATTTTGTTCCACTCTTTGTTTCTATGGGGAATTTGCCAATGCAATATCACTGTCTGTCTTCCTTTTAAACAAAAACAACTAAAAAAAAAAAAAAAAAGGCAATGGCTGTTGAAAATAGCAATTCCAGTCCTAAAAACCACTGGGAAGCATTTCTTGCCGAATTTTATCTTACTTTTTCTACAGCAAATTACAGTGGATCAGTATATTTAATTTGGGAGAAATGAAGTAACAGCTGCCCAAAATGAGCTTGAGCGCTCCTGAATTTTGAGGTGTTCAAATCTGGAAGGCAGATGCTAGATTCTCTTTCTGAATATTAGCTAAATCTGGAAAGGAAAAGTCAATTTCTGCTTCCATGGCTCAGAAGTGGAAATCTTCCTGCATGCCTGGTACTGTATCTGAAGCTGCTCAGGTCCAGTAAGGCCTCCCCTCTCTTACTTTTCATTTTAAATTCTAGTGAGATCCACGTTCCTCCCTTGCTAGGCTTCAGATAGAGAGGTGCACTGCCCATTTAGTCCACCCAATTCCTTCTTTGGGGGCTGCAAGGTGAGGTCACACCAGTATCCCTAATCCAGTCTGGGGATGTCTTCTGAAGGGGATATCTGGGCCAAAGCCTTCTACTCCTTGGGCACACTTGTTCCCCATTCATAGTGCCATCCCGCTCTAACAGTGAGCTCTCCATTCACAGCAGGCTGCAGCATGAGGTTTCAGCTACCATGCTCCCTCCCCCTCCCTTTCCTGTTGATAGCGGCCAAGGGAATGTTGGGAAATGTAGTTCTTTCCCTGCTCCAGGACTGGCTGTATAGGCAGGGAGCTAACAAAAGAACTACAGCTCCCAGGGCCCCCTGTTGGTTCTCAGCTCCCAGGCTGGATCTCTGCTGGCTGCTGCCCCTGCAAATGGGCTGCCCCAAGCACCTGCTTGATTTGCTGGTGCCTAGAGCCGCCCCTGTGAGCAGGATTACGAGAAGGGGTTGCCTGCCATAGTAGGGGACTGGACTTGATGTAGGGGACTTGGACAAGAGGTCCCTTCCAGTCCTATATCCTATGTTCCTAAATCTTGTACTGTAATTCATGGCAGCCTGCCTAGGACTGGCTTTTGGCTGCTCTGTAGTTCAGAACAGCCATACGACTGAGCACTATAGCTTCTCCTCTTTCTGCCTCAGCACATCCTTGTCCACCCTGGCATATCCCCTCTCACTACCAGGGATACAACAGTATGCCAAGAGTTGCATGCAGAGCAGTATATAGCTGGGTACATTGGGCTGCTGTGGTTCCTTAATGGCGCCTATAATCAGGCAAAGTGAAATACAGCAGGGACCAGAATCTGGCTCAGTATTCAAGTGACATTTCACCTGGTGGCTTGCACAAATTTATATCTGACCCATATCTGTCAATATAGTCATTGTTAATATATGATCCCTTAGACAAGGTTAGTCCTTGGGTCACCCAGCTGCCCCACCAGCTCTCACTACCCTGTGAAGTAAAGGGAAGAGTGTTAGACACTCCATAAGGTATTGAGAGCTAAATCTATCTCATCTAGCCCTTGGCATTTGTAAAGTGTTAATCACAATAATGCTGTTCCTGAATAGAGTACATGGATTAAATAGCAGTGAGGCTGCCTGGGAGAAGTCAGTAAAATCAATTATTGTTGTTATTATTTCTATTGCAGTGGTGCTTAGGGACCCTGGAAAAAGATTAGGGTCCCCTTTTCCTAGACACTGCACGCACAAATAATACAATGATAGTCCCTGCCCATAAGAGTTCACAAGAGAGGATTTAGACAATATGGGTTAGATGCACAAACAGAAAAAGAGGAGTGGATGAGAGGGGCAGATAAAGGTATATAGAATTAGGTGTGTTTTAATAGATTAGTCATAAGACTGATCTCAGTAGACACAAGTGTTTAACAGCCTAGACAGACAGTAGCTGTTTGTAGGCATCCCAGCAAAAGCAGGTTTGAAGTGGAGATTTAAAACAGAGTGAGGTGGTGGCTTTGCTAATTTTGACAGGGAGTTTATCCCAAATATAAGGGGCATCGTGGGAGAAAATGTGAAGGAGGTCATGGGAGCAGCAGGTGATCAAGGGTAGCTTCATTGCCAGGGATTGACTTGGAAGGCTAAGGGTGGGGCTATGTGCCACTTCTGAGTTGACTGGTGTGATGTAATGTGATGTAATTTCACTGGGCTAACAGGAGGATACAAATGAATGTTTTACACTTTGCTGACATTTCAAAATGGTGGCTGTGATGGATTGGATCACAGAAACCGCCTTGGGAGCTGCCACCCCATGTGCCAAGACTACTACTACCCCTGCCTTCCTGGGACTCCAGCACCGTCTTGCTGAGCCAGACACCCCTGTCTGCTCCAGCACAGACCTAGGGTTGGAATTACTTTCCCCAAAGCTGCAGGCTTCACTGAAAGCAGGTCACAGAAGTGTTCCTGTCTTTAACACTCAGATGCCCAACTCCCACTGGGGTCTAAACCCAAATAAATCCGTTTTACCCTGTATAAAGCTTATGCAGGGTAAACTCATAAATTGTTAAAGCAGCAAAGAGTCCTGTGGTATCTTATAGACTAACAGACATTTTGGAGCATGAGCTTTCGTGGGTGAATACCCACTTCGTCAGACATGCATCTGACGAAGTGGGTATTCACCCACGAAAGCTCATGCTCCAAAACTTCTGTTAGTCTATAGGGTGCCACAGGACTCTTTGCTGCTTTTACAGATCCAGACTAACACTGCTACCCCTCTGATCATAAATTGTTCACCCTCTACAACACTGATAGAGAGATATGCACAGTTGTTTGATCTCCCAGGTATTAATACATACTCTGAGTTAATTGATAAGTAAAAAGTGATTTTATTAAATACAGAAAGTAGGATTTAAGTGGTTCCAAGTAGTAACAGAGAGAACAAAGTGAGTCACCAAGCAAAATAAAATAAAATACACAAATCTATGTCTAATCAAACTGAATACAGATAAGATCCTCACCAGTACCAGCATGTTCCCTTTTACAGACTAATCTCCTTTTAGCTGGGTCCAGCAGTCACTCACACCCTTTGCAGTCACTGCCCATTGTTCCAGTTTCTTCAAAATATCCTGGGGAGTGGAGATGCTCTTTCTTTAGCCAGCTGAAGACAAAATGGAGAGGTCTCCCAGGGATTTAAATATACTTTCTCTGTGGGTGGAGATCCCATCCTCACTCCTATGCAAAGTCTAGCTCCAAGATGGAGTTCTGGAGTCACCTGGGCAAGTCACATGTCCATGCATGACATGACTCATACTCTTTACAGGCAGAAGCCATTGTCCACATGGTATCTTGTATGTCTCCAGGAAGACTTCTTATGTGGATTGGAGCATTCCAAGATTCATTGTTCCCCAAGTGCTTCCTGATCGGGTACTTACCCTTGTGAATTCCTTCCTAAAGAAGCTGATGAAATGCCTCACAAAGCTTACTTAGAAATCAAGCGTACAGCCAATATTCTTAACCTCAACTACAAAATGATATATGTGTATAAATAGGATGAATAGATATAGTAGGCCGTAACCTTTACAGAGATATGTTACATGACACAGGCAGCACAAAACATATTCCAGTTATATCATATTCCCATAAAGCCTTATGGAAGGTACCGTCACAGTGGCATTTTAAATTCTTTAGTAAAACCTAGTTATGTCATATCTGTCAACATATTCATCATTAATATATGATCCCTTAAACTAGGTTAGTCCCTGGGTCACCCAGCTGTGAGGCTGCCTGGGAGAAGTCCGTAAAATCAATTATTGTTGTTATTATTTCTATTGCGGTGGTGCCTAGGGACCCTGGGAAAGATTAGGGCCCCCTTTTCCTAGACACTGAATGCACAAATAATACATAGACAGTCCCTGCCCATGAGAGTTCACAAGAGAGGATTTAGAGAATATGGGTTAGATGATCAAACAGAAAAAGAGGAGTGGGTGAGGGGGCAGATAAAGGCATATAGAATTAGGTGTGTTTTAATAAGTTAGTTGTAAGACTGATCTCAGTAGACCAGGGGTCCCCAACTTGGTGCCTACAGGTGCCATGGCACCAGTGGGGGCATCTAAGTCCGCCCGTGTACTGGCCAGTGGATGAGCATCTGCTGAAATGCTGCCGAAATTCGATCAGATAGGATGAATAGATATAGTAGACCATAACCTTTACAGAGATATGTTACATGGCACAGATAGCACAAAACCTATTCCAGTTATGTCATATTCCCATAAAGCTGTGTGGGAGGTACTGTCACAGTAGCATTTTAAATTCTTTAGTAAAACCTAGATTTTTACTAATTATTTGTGCTTCAATTTCCATTTTCCTGGACCAGTGCTCAAGGTTTCCAAGCCACTAAAAATAAGCACAGTAATTCAAAAATATCTGATTCATTGACCAACCCACTTAAAGTTAATCTCTTACACTTCAGAGACACTTAGGAGATCACCCGCTGCTAGTTATGTCTCCTTAGTGATTCGAGGGTTCACTTACTTTTCTATAAGGATCGTCTGTGACCTACTAATGAAAAGTTATCCTCAAAATAGTGCTGTCTTTTCCTCCTCCCTCAGCTGTCATTAATCTGCTTTCCAACATTCACCATCAATATGGAATCACTCACTATAACTAGCGACAAAGAATCCCGTGGCATCTTATATTGAAGCATAAGCTTTTTTGGGTGAATACCCACTTCGTCAGACATACGAAAGCTAGGACTCTTTTGCCGCTTTTTACAGATCCAGACTACATGGCTACCCCTCTGATACTTCACTGTAACTAGTTGTCTAGTTCAGCATATCCTTAGACTGTGTATATAGATTGCAGAAACTTACATAATGCATAGGAGATACACTTGTGAAAATAAACTCTGGCAAACTCTTTGTCTGGGCATGGTTAGTTAACAGAGATGCATAAATCCAGGTGGTTACAATCAAGTAGGTTAATAAAACTCATTAGGTTACCTAAAAGATTGCTACACTTCAGATGCCTGTAGCAGTTATCTACTATTTACATTTCTGGATACACAAAACAGCCACCATGTGCACTAGATCCCTAAACTGAGCAATTGCAACCATCACCCTTCTTCCCCCATGTCCTCCCTACTCTTTGTCACGGTCACTTGCGTCTCATCTTTAGATGATGAACTCTGCAGGGTGGGTGCAGTGTCTCTCTTTGCCTTCTGTGAAATGGCTCATACATTTGGATAGTGGATAGTATAATATCTGGGTCCTACAATGTAATAATTCATGCAATGATCACTCCTTTCAGATGAGCAGCAGCATCTCTCTCTCATATCAAGGCTGTCTCTGCACTGTACTGATAGAGCTGTAAATTCATCACAACACTTTGAGCTCAGCTGCGATCCCCCCACTTCAAGAAGAGCTTGGTCAGGTGGTCAGGCAGGCATTAAGCTGCACAGGTGCATTGAACCCAACTGCAGAGGGCCCCACGCCCCCGGTCAGCGTGTACAAAAACCTCAGATGTGATTCCTTGCTCAGCTTACAGGAGGCTCCCAGTCCACCCAGTGCCAAAATCCTGGCAGACCACTAGCAGCTATTGATTTGCCCAGCAATAGGCCCCTGGCCTTATGTCGGTTAGCCAGCCCCACTTATATTTCACCTTTAAATCTCACCTGCCCAGATGCTGGTTTCCACAGTGTAGCACATCCAGTGGCGGGACTGGAGAAATCACTGTAATAAATGTATGGCATGCAGTAGCGTTGGGAAGAGGCATCTGAGCTTTATTTCCTGGGGCCTGCCTGTCCCATCAGCTGGGTCAGGAGTACAAAGCTTAATACCCCTGTTACTATTGAGTGGGACTCTGCCCCTGCCCAGGAGGGATCGGAGTGGCTCCCTGCTCCCCAAGCCTGCAGCTGCTACTCTAATTGAGGTGGGGGGTAATTAAGTGATTCTCAACAGCCCCCCACTGTGGCTACTTCTCTCAATGGTCAGGGGACTGTTAAGCAATTCTCTGCTCTCTCCCCAGCTGCTTTTCACACTGGAGCCATGGAATGATTCTCTCCTCTCAGTCACTTCCCCCATGGGGTAGAGAGGGGGAGTGGATGGAGTGTGCCACTGAGTGACTGTTGACTTCCTACCCCCACTCTTGAAGCTGGTTCTCTTCCTAGTGGGGGGCATTTACTGTTGTTCTGCTCCTCTTAACTACCCCTCATTTCAAGGGACAGCCCTCATTTTAGTTCCAATGTACCTGGGTTCCCTTGGGGTTCCCCCAAGCTCTTTTTTATTTGGTTTTCCAAGAACTTAGTTTGACTCAAGTTTTGTCACTCTGGTTCCTTTATGTGGCTTACAGCAAAGCTAATCTGAGTTAATCACACCCAAGCGCAGGGAATGGGCATAGGATGAACCACACATCCAAAATTACACAGCAAACCTCTTTATAGAATCATACAATCATAGATTAGGGTTGGAAGGGACCTCAGGAGGTCATCTAGTCCAATCCCCTGCTCAAAGCAGGACCAATCCCCAACTAAATCATCCCAGCCAGGGCTTCGTCAATCCTGACCTTAAAAATCTCTAAAGAAGGAGATTCTACCACCTCCCTGGGTAACCCATTCCAGTGCTTCACCACCCTCCTAGTGAAATAGTGTTTCCTAATATCCAACCTAGACCTTCCCCACTGCAACCTGAGATCATTGCTCCTTCTTCTGTCATCTGCCACCACTGAGAACAGCCGAGCTCCATCCTCTTTGGACCCCCCTTCAGGTAGCTGAAGGCTGCTATCAAATCCTCCCCCACCCCACTCTTCTCTTCTGCTGACTAAATAACCCCAGTTCCCTCATCCTCTCCTTGTAAGTCATATGCCCCATTCCCCTAATAATTTTCGTTGCCCTCCGCTGGCCTCTCTCCAATTTGTCCACATCCTTTCTGCAGTGGGGGGCCCAAAACTTGGACACAGTATTCCAGGTGACCTCACCAGTGCTGAATAGAGAAGAATAATCACTTCCCTCAATCTGCTGGCTCGATCTTCCTTTCTATACTTTTATGCATTTTATTGCAGCCCTTTACTACACATTGTATTACATATTTTTGGCTTGGCTTCATTACTTTGTAAACCAAGCCAATCCCTGTTGAGCATGTTTGTTCCCGCTTGACCTACTTTTTAACCTTTTTACATTTTGTATTTATTTTCTTTATTGTTACAGTAGAAGCTGTTATCTGGCACTTTAGCAACTGGAAAGCTCTAGAAACCGGTATTTCTGATATCCCCCAATACAAATCTTCAATCTAGTAACCGGGACTGATGCCAAAGCTATTTGGGACCCGAGTCTTTCCGAGAGCACAAGGACTATGCTCGAGTTAACCAAGAAGAGCTGAAGGCTGTTCTTTCCATTTGTATCTGCCATTGTGATCGGTCAGTTTATTACTTGGTATATTGTCCTGTGTTTATCATAAAATATCAAAAACAGCTGACCATTATGGCATCCAAAATACCAGCGAAAAGCAAAGGAGAGAAGAGTAAGAGAGTTGTTTTGATGTTAAAACATAAAATAGATATTTACACATGTCTTGAAAAGGACAAAAATAGGAAAGTTTATTAATTTTATTGAATTCTAATTCTTTGAAAATTGGTAATCCATTGGTAAGTATAACTCTTAGTTAACCGGAATTTTTGACTAACCAGCACCCCCCATTTCCCCAACCATTCCAGATAACAAAACTTTTACTATGTTTTGTTTGTAGTAAATGGTTTTCTGAGTGTTCTCCCTCTTATTTTGGCTAGCTTAGACATTTTGGTTTTCAGCTTACTGACCCATCTACTTATTTTAGGGAGCATAAATATTTTGTTTTTAGACTGATAATTAATTGCCCTCCTCGCTTCCGTTTTTTTTAAATGAGGCCTTTCCCATGTTGGGACCGGGGTCCTATGAGGCCAGCTATGGTCACTCAGTTAGGGTGAACTGCAGAGAATGGGGCAGACAATCCCCATAAAGATGGTGGATATTCCAATACTTAGATTGACCAAGCCAGCATAAAACAGCTTCTTTATTACCTTACTAGTTACTCAGACATCCAAACAACACAGTTCCCTTAAAGCGATCCAGCCTCAGGCCTTCATCCAGGTACCCATGTCAAATATGATGATTTCTGAAAATCTTATTTCATCATATAAAAGAAAAGGTTCTACCAATCCCAAAGGATCAGGCACATTACCTCCTGGGTTAATGAATGTTTCAGATCTTGCACAAATATATGCTACAGCAAATTCTTATTAACTAAACTAAAATTTATTGAAAAACAAAAGAGAGAGAGTATGGTTAAAATATCAGTAATCATACAGACATGAGTTCAATTCACTGAGGTGCAGATTCATAGCAGGGATGGTGAACTTTGCAGTTGCAAAGAGTTCTTTCAGAAATAGTTCATAGGTTATAGTCCAATGTCCAAACATCACATTCAGGGCATACCAGCATAACTGGGACCTCAGTCTTGTGACTCAGACTTCCCCAATGAAGTCTAAGCAGCTCGGAGATGACAGAATCAGGACCCAAGGATCTTTTATACAATTTCTTGTCATTTGACAAGTTGGAATTCCTCAGGGAACAAAAGGTAATCAGGATGACTTTGAAGGAGATTCGTCACCAGTACTTAGCTATATGAATTAACATAAGGTCATTTGCTTGTTCTTCCACCATTCACAGTACATTTCAAGGAGATGAATATGGAGATATCCTGTATTTACATGTATGATAGACCCAGGCCAGTTGGGAACAGCAGAGTAGTAGAAGGGAGATATACTGGCCACTGGATAAGTAGTTTTCTGTTCCCTGAGTGACCAGAGCAGGGACTGCTCCAGGCTAATGAGAACACCTGACTTCAATTAACCTGCTAAGAGTCAGGTGAGGCTGTTTAGCACCTGATTCTAATTAAGGTCCCTCTGATGCTATAAAAGGGCTCACTCCAGTCAGGCCAGAGGGAGCTAGAGGAGAGGAAGTGCGTATGAGGAGCTGGGAGCAAGAGGTGTGCAAGAAGCTGAGAGTGAGTAGGCATACTGCTGGAGGACTAAGAAGTACAAGCGTTATCAAACATCAGGAGGAAGGTTCTGTGGTGAGGATACAGAAGGTGTTGGGAGGAGGCCATGGGGAAGTAGCCCAGGGAGTTGTAGCTGTCACACAACTGTACCAGGAGGCACTCTAGACAGCTGCAGTCCACAGGGCCCTGGGCTGGAACCTGGAGTAGAGGGCAGGCCTGGGTTCCCCCTAAACCTCCCAACTCCTGATCAAACACAGGAGAAATTGACCTGGACTGTGGCTTCTACCAGAGGGAAAGGTCTCTGGGCTGTTTCCCGACCCACAGGGTGAATCTGTGAGGCGAGCAAATCTGCCAATAAGAGCAGGACCCACCAAGGTACAGGAGGAACTTTGTCACACATGATAGGATGTTCTTTTTACTTCTGAATTATCAGAATACAGCAATACAGGAACTGATGACTACGTTGTCCACCCTACTAGCAAAGGGGCCGAAGGGGAAGTGGCCCAGGGAGAGAGGCACACAAGGGGAGAGAAGGAGGGCAGGAAGACTGCCACCAAATGGTCCCTGGGTTGGGACCCAGTGTAGAGAGCAGGCCTGAGTCCCCCCCCTTGCACGAACATCCAGCCAATGGATGAATGAATGTGGACTGCACCGGCCCCCTGACAATAGGAGTTAGACTTTGGGGTGTGGTTGACCACAGTGGCTGGGGCTCAGAGAAGGACTGCTAATAACACCAGACCCCCGGAAGGGGGTGAGACCGGAGCAGTGGGCATTGCCTGAGGGCAGTGTCCTGCGACGCTGCCAAGTGGGAAGCAACGGGGGTCCAGACAACCAGAAAGGAGCAGAGGATGGATGGGACACCACCGGCAGAGGGCACTCCACCAAGGACTGAGCTAATTCCCAGAGTCACTAGTGGGAGGTGCCAAAGTGGTGAGTCCCAACAACGTTACACACTCTAAAAAAACAAAAGAAATAGTATTTTTCAATTCACCTCATACAAGTACTGTAGTGAAATCTCTTTATCATGAAAGGTAAACTTACAAAATGTTGAACTATGTACAAAAAATAACTGCATTGAAAAATGAAACAACATAAAACTATAGCGTCTACAGACCTACTCAGTCCTACTTCAGCCAATTGCTCAGACAAACAAACTTGGTTACAATTTGCAGGAGATAATGCTGACCGCTTCTTGTTTACAATGTCACCTGAAAGTGAGAACTAGTGTTTGTATGGCACTATTGTAGCCAGCATCGCAAGATATTTACGTGACAGATATGCTGAAGAGTCATATGTCCCTTCATCTCTTCAACCACCATTCCATAGGACATGCATACAAGCTGATGATGGGTTCTGCTCAGTAACAATCCAAAGCAGAGTGGACCAATGCATGTTCATGTTCATCATCTGAGTCAGATACTACCAGCAGAAGGCTGATTTTCTTTTTTGGTGGTTCAGGTTCTGTTGTTTCTGTATCAGAGTGTTGCTTTAAGACTTCTGAAAGCATGCTCCACACCTCATCTCTCCCAAATTTTGGAAGGCACTTCTGACTCTTAAATCTTGTCGAGTGCTATAGCTATTTTTACATATCTCACATTGGTATCTTCTTTGCGTATTGTCAAAACTGCTGTGAAACTGTTCTTAAAACAAACGTGCTGGGTCATCATCCGCGACTGCTGTAACATCAAATATATGGCAGAATGTAAGTAAAACAGACCAGAAGATATACAGTTCTCCCATATGGAGTTTAGTCGCAAATTTAATTAACACATTATTTTTTTAACAAGCATCATCAGCATTGAAGCTTGTCCTCTGGAATGGTGGCTGAAGCATGAAGGAGCATACAAATGTTTAGCATATCTGGCACATAAATACCTTGCAACACCGGCTTCGAAGATGCCATGCGAACACCTGTTCTCACTTTCGGGTGACATTGTAAAGAAGAAGCAGGAAGCAGCATCTCCTGTAAATGTAAACAAACTTGTCTGTTTTAGCAAATGGCTGAACAAGAAGTAGGACTGAGTGGACTTGTAGGCTCTTAAGTTTTACATTGTTTTGTTTTTGAGAGCAGTTATGTAACCAAAAAAAATCTACATTTGTAAGTTGCATTTTCACAATAAAGAGATTGCACTATGGTACTTGTATGAGGTGAATTGAAAAATACTATTTATCATTTTTACAGTGCAAATATTTGTAATCAAAATAATATAAAGTGAGCACTGTACACTTCGTATTCTGTGTTGTAATAGAAATCAATATACTTGAAAATGTAGAAAAACATCTGAAAATATTTAATAAATTTCAATTGGCATTGTTTAATAGTGCAATTAATCACAATTAATTTTTTTAATCGTGATGAATTTTTTTAGTTAATTGCATGAGTTAACTGAGATTAATTGACAGCCCTAAGATATATAGTCAATTGTCCAGGGAAAACACCTCCATCCCAAATTAGGCATAGCAAAATTATTGAAGAAATAAGGCTCTTATCACATAACTCAAAAAAAAAAATCTCTCTGCTCCGCTGCAGAGTTGCATGGATGCCACATGACAGACAAAAGTGTAAGAGAGGTCAGCCTATACTTAGAGCTTTATACCAAATGAGGTATCTTGGTTTCTCTGTCTAGCCTGCAGGTGTCTCTAAACTCTTAGTATCAGAGAGGTAGCTGTGTTAATCTGGATCTGTAAAAAGCAACAAAGAGTCCTGTGGCACCTTATAGACTAACAGATGTATTGGAGCATGAGCTTTCATGGGTGAATACGCACTTTGTCGGATGCATGCATGGTATTTACCCATGAAAGCTTATGCTCCAATACATCTGTTAGTCTATGGGCTAGACGGGGGGTGGGAGGGGAATCGATCTAAGATACGCAACTTCAGCTATGCGAATAGCTGAAGTCGAAGTATCTTAGTTCGACTTACCTGACCGTCCTCATGGCGGCAAGTTGACCGCCGTAGCTCCCCCCTCAACTCCGCTTACTCCTCCTGCCGAGGTGGAGTATGGGCATCGATTCAGGGATCGATTTATCGCATCTTGACGAGTCACGATAAATCAATCCCTGATAGATCGATTACTACCCGCCAATCCGGTGGGTAGTGTAGACATGGCATATAAGGTGTCACAGGGCTCTTTGTCACTCTAAACTAATAGCCTACTAAGACTGCCACTAGCATCAAGCACATTACTTCTACTCCCTTCAACAAAGCTCCATTGTACTGTGGGGTGTCCACACAGCATGCACTCATGACATCATTGCCCTGCCCTCCACAAAAAATATACTTAAAGCATGTCACAGCTCCCCAGCTCATCAGCACAGCGGTTGTAATACTAAGGAGACCCTGTTCACCAGCTGTTCCTCCATTGATAGGAAATAATTAGTGTGGTTGTTAAGGTGATTAATCATGAAGGACTGTCTAAAATGAAATCCTTTTCAGCGAATGCTTCTGGCGGACACAATTCTTTAGACTTGCATTATTGCTGTTAGAACATTACTAGCAGGACCCATTTATTAATTTGTTGAATTAATCAGTAGTGTAATTACTTGCATTGACATCAGTCTTCATGCAGTACACACACTGTACTTGATGATCACTGCTATAGAGACAAGGTGGGTGAGGTAATATCTTTTATTGGACTAACTTCTGTCTGTGAGAGGACAAGCTTTTAAGCTACATAGAGCTCTTCTTTGGGCCTGGGAAAGGAACACCAACCGTCACAGCTAAATGTGCAGCTCAAAAATTTGTGTCTCCCAATAAAAGAATTTGGTCCAACAAAAGACATGACCTTACCCACCTTGTCTCTCTAATATCCTGGGACTGACATGGCTATAACTACACTGCATACATCAGTACTATACTAATTCTGTCTGATGCTTCCATGTTAATTCAAATACTCATTGAGTCTTGAGGTTCTACTTCCAATGAAGTTTGCCCTGAGATTGAAAATCAAACTTTATTCCATTTGTGATTTTAGTAATTCAGTCTCATTGATATGAAATTCTGCATGAACGTTCCTCTTATTAAGGGACATACCTGAAGTGTCATAAGCTTTGTGTACATTTAATTTGTCCTTGGTTTTTTTCAATACAAATACAAGAAGCCTGCAGATTGCCATATAGTGTAGTCCACTTGATGACACACTCAGTGGGTAATGGTCAGCCTTGTTATTGAAGTCAGCATGTTCAAATCTTGTTAAAGTTCTATCTTTATTCAAATGTATATTCACATCCATCATGCAATCATAAGGTAAATTCTTACTTTTCCATAGCAACAAATGATTTCAGTTCCAAATCCTTCCCTTAGTATGAGAAACCAAGTTTAAAATAAAACAGCGAGGCCCCCAAAATCATAGAATCACAGGACTGGAAGGGACCTTGAGAGGTCATATAGTCCAGTCCCCTGCACTCATGGCAGAACTATTATTTAGACCAGTCCTGACAGGTTGTTTGTCTAACCTGCTCTTAAAAATCTCCACTGATGGAGATTCCACAACCTCCTTAGGCAATTTATTCCAGTGCTTAACCATCCTGACAGGAAGTTTTTCCTAATGTCCGATCTAAACCTCCTTTGCTGCAATTTAATCGCATGTCACATGCTTTTAATCCTCAAAGGTTAAGAAAAACAATTTTTCTCCCTCTTCCGTGTAACAACCTTTTATGTACTTGAAAACTGCTATCATGTCCCCCCTCAGCCTTCTCTTTTCCAGATTAAACAAAACCATTTTTTTCAATCTTCCCTCGTAGGTCATGTTTTCTAGACCTTTAATTGTTTTTGTTGCTCTTCTCTGGACTCTCCAATTTGTCCATAGCTTTCCTGAAATGTGGTGCCTAATCAGTGCAGAGTAGAGCGGAAGAATTACTTCTCGTGTCTTGCTTACAACACTCCTGCCAATACATCCCAGAATGATGTTCACTTTTTTTTTGCAATAGCTTTGTCTGTCCCACTACAGACATTCTTATCTAAGCACGCCCAGGCCATAATCAATATCTACTACTTTTTCCCATGAAAACGTGATGCTGTAAAGGTCTGAAGCTGCTGGCTCCAGGACCAAGTCTCCTCCTAACATCACAAGCTTTGTCCACAATTGCATTATTTTGAGTAGCAGGAAGCAGTGGGTGTAGAGAATTAATACATAGGAATCCTTATGCCAGGATCAGGGAAAATTTTAATCCTAATCAGTTTCCCACACTGTTGTATCAAAGGCTGGAGCTTCTGGGGAAATAGCAATCAGGGACAACTCTAGCTTTTTTGCCACCTCAAGCACGGCAGTCAGGCAGCCTTCGGCAGTTTGCCTATGGGAGGTCCGCTGGTCCCGTACCCTCCGGTCCTGTACCCGCCACCGAATTGCTGCCAAATCCACGGGACCGGCGGACCTCCAGCAGGCAAGCCTCCGAAGGCGCCTGACTGCCGCCCTCACGGGGACTGGCAGGGCGCCCCCTGCAGCTTGCTGCCCCAGGCACACGCTTGGTGTGCTGGTGCCTGGGCCGCCTCTGATAGCAATGCATGAAGCCTACCACCAGACTGGGATATCAGTGAGCAAATCTTGGCCTGGAAGCCAGCCTGAAATAAACTGGTCACAACTATCCCTAAATGCTGAGGTAATGTTGCTGGCATTGCACGCCGTGCTGGTGCTAGGTAGACCCAGGAGGAGCAAGCTTGGCTCAGAACTGCCCCCTACGGGTGGGACTTGAACTGTCACTTCCAACTGTCATAGAACCTTCCGGGCGCAAAATTCTGTCTCGGAGTAAACAAGCGAGAGAGTCAAAACACCCCTCCCTCCAGGCTCTGAGGTCTCTGCCTTGCGTAATAATATGATACCCCTGGAGGAGGTCCCAGAGGCAGGGATTGAACCTGGGACAGCTGGATCTAAAAGGCTCTTTTCTCCCTCAGCTCAAAGCCAGAATCAAGTTCATGAACACTTATGTGCTTCAGCCACTATTGGAAGTCAGAGAGGCAGCAGTGACTTATGTTACGCCTGCATTACATAAAAACAGGATAAATGCACTGGAGATTCTCGTTCAATTGCCTCCAGGCACGTGTCTGCATCCCCAGCACAATGGCAAATATCAGCAACACAACAGACACTTTGTGGCCTCTTTAGTGGCTTTCCCGGCATAAAATCCAATGCCTAGTGTGAAATATTTCCTCCTCCCTAGAGGCTGGTTGAGAAATAGTATGAGGAAGCTTGTACCACTGCGTCCTGGGCCTGTCCATATTCCATGGACAAATATAGGACTTCAGAGCTGGCAATCTGGTACTTTTCAGCGGTGCTCATTTCTGTTTTAAAAATACAGGGTTATGGGAGACTTTAAAAAAAAAAGGAGCAGCAAAGTTATTTAAATGTGCCAGGAAAAACGAGTAAATCCAAGTAAGTATAATCTAATTCTGCTGTCAGTTACCCTCGTGTAACTGTTAACTTAAGTGGGGTCTACACTGAAGACAAAATTTGGCCCTCAATAGACATTTTCTTTTTCTGTTCCCCCTTTTCCCTTGGTCTTCCACTGTATTTTCAAATCTCTCTCTGGGCTCTGCACCTTCCATCATCCATGCAACTGACGAAGTGGGTATTCACCCACGAAAGCTCATGCTCCAAAACGTCTGTCAGTCTATAAGGTGCCACAGGATTCTTTGCTGCTTTTACAGATCCAGACTAACATGGCTACCCCTCTGATACTAATCATCCAATTGGTTTCTCAACAACTGAGTTCTCTCTCTTTTTCTTATTTCCCCTATTAATTCTTTTCCCGTGATCCCCTATTTTTCTCTCTGGATCTTTTGCTCCTCCCTCTGTTGTCTGAACTGCTCAGCTGCTATTTCAAACTGCCATGGAATGAACTTTCAGACCCCAACAGACCAACTGCTTCTTTTTAAAGGGGCAACATCTGAAATACACCCTTGTTCAATGCCCATTCAGTGTTGTTTGACCAGCAGGTGAGGAGCAACATGTTACTTATTGTTAGAGAGAAGTGGATAGCCCCACCTACCTTGGGTACTGTAAATTGCATGAACCCCCAGCAGCTGGATTCACCCTGAGGGAAAGCAGGTAGTCTTGCTGCTGTCCTCTCTCATGGTTTAGCTTTCATTTTTGATCTGGGCTCCTTGAGCCTTGCCGGTGGATGCTGCTGAGGCAATGCCCTGAACCTGCATGTTCTCTGCTCTCATCCTAGCCAGTATCACCACTTTCTGGGTCTTGCTGGCTTATTATTTATGAGGAAGTTGCAGCTTCTTTCTACCAGGGAAGCCTCCTTCCCTGTTAGGGTGACCAGATGTCCTGATTTTATAGGGACAGTCCAGATTATAGGGGCTTTTTCTTATATAGGAACTTATTACCCCCCACCCCCTGTCCCAATTTTTCACACTTGCTGGCTGGTCACCCTATTCCCTGTGTTCACACTGGCAGAATCTAGCCCATTTGCACACACTTTAAACTTGCTTGAGGCCATCCCGGGTAATACCAAGGGCTGGCTGGTTTGGACAAGGCCAAAGACTGTTAAAACAGCCGTATTGTCCTTTGGTTGGAGCACCTAATGTGGCTAAAATGCAGCTGGTTTTGCCATTGCACGGTGTGGTGGACACTTTGCAGTGGACGGTAAATGCAAAGGGGCCAGTCCCACCCGGTCCTTACTCAGGCACTTCAATGGGTATTGTGTGAGCAGGCACTGGCCCCTGCAGCCACTATGCTGGAGCTCAGCTGTGCACCATTTGGAGAAAAGACTATGTACTCTGGGGGTGGGGGAGACAGAAGAAGGGAGTGGACAGGTATGAGAAACAGCCACTCTACAAGTCATGTTTTGCCTTCCTGAGAGTAGTGTAAACTAGTGCTCCTTATCTATCCTCCTTATTGTACATGGTTCCCATCACAGTAGCATCTGAGCACCTCACAATCTTTAATGTATTTACCCTGAAATCACCTGTGAGGTAGGGCAGAACTATTTTCCCCATTTTACAGATGGGAAACTGAGGCACAGAGACACTGAGTCATACAGGACTTCTGTGGGAAGCAGGGAATTTAATACAGGTTTGCCAGGTCCTAAACTAGTTCCCTAATCACTGAATCATCATTCCTCTTCCACAGTTTTTAGACACTGTGGTGATATACTGATGAAGGAAATATGATTTAAGGTCAGTCCATGTCCCTCTCTATCCTTCACTCTCTGCCTGCAGGTTCATGTGTTCCAACTAGTCCTGCCATTAGTGCTTTACCAATCTTAACTAATTATGACACGTTGGTAAGGTAGGTATTATCCTCCTACAGATAGAGATATGGTGGCAGAGAGGAGTTAGGTGACTTTATCCAAGATTACACCATAAACCACTAGCAAAGCTGGAATAAGAATTCAGGAGTTCTTGGTTCTCACCACTAGCAGATGTTACCTCACCACTGTCCTCAAGGTCCAAAGAAAAGATGGTACAGGAACATCATAATCCCTGATTTAGAAATGGCACAGGAGGGTAATCAATGTTCCAAGTCACCCCCTGGCATCCAATCTGCATCAGGTTTAGCCATAAACATTTTCAGAATGGACAAGCCACCAGCTATAAAGTCTTCTCATTCCCCTGGAACTATGACATTCCCTGGATGTCCTCATAGGTACATTATGCCAATGTCTTTCGGCTTTCTCAAAGACAATCGTGTTTTGGTTAGAATTCAGTTAATATATGGAGAATTTTTATATTGTGGGAGATAAAAAATTTAATAAAATCTGAGTGGTGGATAGCTCAAGGGATTTGTGATGGATTATAGAATCATTCACTTATAGCAGTTGATCCATTTACGTCAATGAAAGTTTGTAATTGACTTCAGTAGGCATAGAATCTAGCCTATAGATCACAAGTTTGAATTCAGCATAGGTCAATAGTGACTGAAAATTGTTGCCATTTAGGGAGCCCTGGGTAAAAGTTTTAAATGCCTAAGTGTTTTAGGATCTTAAATCCTATTTATTTTCAGTGATTTGTGTGGCATCTTCTACCTTGCCAAACCAACTATAAACTACACCAGTTACACTAACTTTCAATGGGATTAAGGCTACTAAAACACTGAGGCACTTTTGAAAATATTAACCCTTATGTGACATGAGATCAGTGATTCTCAGCAATGTTTGTTTCATCGCATCCTGAACTGTGATATGTGCTTCACAGATTTACAATTAGACAATTTCCTGTCCTGAAGATCTTTAAATTTAATCAGTCAAAAAAAGCAAAGGATGGGAGAGGAGATAGAAATATACAAGCGATTGAGGTGATATTGGGCACAACTCTTGTTAGGTCTATAATTTTTTTCTCCCTCCAGTACAATCTGCTTCCAGTTTCTACATATAGGGATTAATTAAATTCATCCACCAATATGTACCTTCCATAGGTGGGGTAAAACATTGCAACTCTTTAAGAGTGCACAACAGTTGTGATAAATATTTTGTAACTAATTATTTTATTTGGATTTACTCTGTTGGCCTTTTTGCAAGAGTATGCACCTTGATGCTGGTGTCCTGGCCAAATTTCAATTTGGGTAGTTACCATTAGCCTTCAGATATTCCTACTGCATTCTTCTACACTTAGGCCTGGTCTACACTGAGGGGCGAGGGGGAAATCGATCTAAGTTACACAACTTCAGCTACGTGAATAACGTAACTGAAGTTGACCTACTTAGATCTATTTACCACAATGTCTTCACTGCGGTAAGTCAATGGCTGATGCTCTCTCATCGACTCCGCCTGCACCTCTTGCCCTGGTGGAGTACCAGAGTTGACAGAAGAGTGCTTAGCGGTCGATTTATAATAAATGGGATAAATCAACTCCTGCTGGATCAAGAGATACCCGTCGATCCAGCGGGTAATGTAGACAAGCCCTTACTGTCCTAAACTGCTATGTGCAGTTAAATAGCTACCACCTTACACCACAGAGGTGGCCATACCTACATGGTGAGTGAAATGATTGTGACATATACAGTTTGTGTAGTGCTTTGAAATCCTTTGAATCGAAAGATGTTATATAAATGTAAGATTATAGTATAATAGGCAGAAGTAGATGAAATGCAAAGAAACAGATCCGTTTCCATGTAAATATTGTTTGTAAAATATGATGAGGGGAAAATTTTAATTTTAGACAGAAGGTTTGATCACACTTTATATTAAGTTTCCATTTCTAAATAGTTTATAAAGGGTTAATAAATGATTAATGCACATTTTAAAGTTTGGTACCAACATGAGTAGTGTGTTTGTGTGGGGGGGTGCGCATTAGATGGTTTTATACATCAGTCAAAGGTGTTATAGAGGATGCCTCCAAAAGATATCACAAGGGAAGAGCTTAGATGAGTGAAATAATTTAAATACTTAGGATCAACGGTTGCTGACAATGATGCCTTCCTTAGAGCTGCCAGGCATTATACTAAAGCTTCTTGGTGCAAATGACTTGAGCGGATCACAGTTCTCTGTGACAAAAATGCTAATAAAGTTAAAAGATAGGTCGAATTACAGTTTTATACATTCTATTTTAATGTATGGAACAGAGACTTGACCAGCTACAAAAGCAATCAGTATGCTCTCCTCCGCTGAAATGGTCAAATAGTTGGACATTCCATGATAGGAAACAAAATGAGGTTTATAAGGGGCCTAATGCAAGTTGCTCCAATTGAAGACAAGTTGAGGGAAGATAGGCTATGTTGGTATGTCACATCCAGCAGAAACTTAAGAGCTATATCGGTTGGATGGCTTTTGCAACAGTTGTGGATAGAAGACAACCAAGGGAGAGATCAATAACTTAATAGATGGACCAGATATAAATAAACCTCAGAGAGACCAATCTGGATAATAGTCTGGGATACAATCATAAATTTTGTAAGAAAGCTATAAAAGTCTCCACTTCCAGATAGGGAAGTGGAAAGAAGGAGCCAAAAAGTGTAAGCTGTGGTTATAAGCAACCTATTGATCTGTTGGTCTCTATCAATTTATAGCAATTGATTAAACATTTATTTAAACATCTAATTATTTGTCACCCATGTATCACCTTCTTATTAATGGAACCATAATATAAAGTGTAACCAAAGGTTTTCTTAAACAGAAGAAAAATTTCTTGACCATTGGCAGTAATTTAGGTGGATGTATTTACACTGCTAGCCTGGCCGGCTGAACACTGTAGCCACAGAGGTTAATGTAGCCTACTGGTGAGTGTGTGTTACCGATCTCCCGCTCTGCCTGATCCACAGAGGATATGAATCATTGCAACTAGCAGCTATAAAATATTGACTATAGCTCAAGCTGTAGTCGCTAATGTTTTCTGTGTTGGAGTCCCTGGTAAAATCCACTGTCTGTTCTCTAAGATAGTGGCTATCATACTAGCACTGCTCTGCCTGATGGGAAGAGGGATTTTGGGATCCAGATAATAAATGATGTTATTTAATTTCATAGTTTGATTTAGAAGAACATGAGCCAGTTTTTTCTACAAAATGAGGAGCAGTATTGTTACCATCCCAAACTGGTAAGTGAACCACTTTGTAACCAACACTACTTTCTACACAAGCATTAAAATTCAAGCCTATTGCTGTGAGTCCTATTCTCCCTGGGCAAGTGTTGACATCATAAAAAAGAACAAGGAGTCCTTGTGGCGCCTTAGAGACTAACAAATGTATTTGGGCATAAGCTTTTGTGGGCTAAAACCCACTTCATCAGACGTATGGAGTGGAAAATACAGTAGAAAGATATATATATATATATATATATAGATATATAGATATATATATACACACACACACACAGAGAACATGAAAAAATGGGTGTTGCCATATCAACTATAATGAGACTAATCAATTAAGGTGGGCTATTAGCAGCAGGAGAAAAAAGTGTAGTGATAATCAGGATGGCCCATTTCCAACAGTTGACAAGAAGGTGTGAGTAACAGTAGGGGAATTCCCCTACTGTTACTCACACCTTCTTGTCAACTGTTGGAAATGGGCCATCCTGATTATCACTACAAAAGGTTTTTTTTCTCCTGCTGCTAATAGCCCACCTTAATTGATTAGTCTTGTTATAGTTGGCATGGCAACACCAGAGGAGAAAGTAACTGAGGACACTTACCGGTACAGGGGGGTGACTTTGGCCCCCAGAAGAGGCAGGGCCTCTGGCGGAAGGGGAAGGGCTGGGGGGGGGGGTCAGCATCCCCCAGCCAGCCCTTGGACCACGCTGCCTGCGGCTCCTGTCTTGATTTAAGGGCCTGGAGCTCTGGACACTGCTGCTGTGGTAGAGGCAGCAGTGTCTGGAACCCCAGACCCTTTTAAATTGCCGGCTCCAGGGCAACTGCTCCCTTTGTCTCCCCCCCTTTGCACGCCCGTCAGCAGCTGGGGGGGGCAAAAGGGGCAAAGACGTTAAAGCGCTGCAGCTTTAACATTTAACCCTTCCCTCTCCCGCCACCGTCGGCAGCCCTGCTGGTACGGAGCCTACCGGCAGGGCCCCCAACAAGAGAGGCAAAAGAGGCAGGGACATTAAAGTGCTGCCACAGCAGTGCTTTAATGTGGGCTGGGTATGGGCCTGTGCGGGTTCTTACTGGTACGGAGTACCGGCCCGTAGTGGCTCACTTTCACCCCTGGGCAACACCCATTTTTTCATGTTCTTTGTGTATATATATCTTCCTACTGTATTTTCCACTGCATGCATCCAATAAAGTTTTTAGCCCACAAAAGCTTTTGCCCAAATAAATGTTAGTCTCTAAGGTGCCACAAGTACTCCTCATTCTTTTTGCTGATACAGACTAACAAGGCTGCCACTCTGAAACCTGTTGACATCATGAACATCATCATCACTGTTGGTACTAAGCAGCCTCTTTGTTGGCATTTTTAGCATAGGCTCCAAGTCCTGAGGGCTTATTTCATTGCTACTTCAGAGGTTTTCCTCTAGCTGTAAGCCAGGGTTTGGGCAAGGGAGGGAGCTCACACTGCCACTGCCTATGATATTCCTCTTCTGTGGATATACCACCTCAATCTCCAAGACTTTCAATCTAGTGCCTTTCACCAGTACTGAATGCAGTAAAAAATTAGAAATAAGACATGAGAGGAAGGAGATACTTGATTTCCATGATGGCTGACATTACTCTGCTCGATAGCACTGAATTTGATGTTACTTTATAGTCCATATAAGAAGTAAAAAGTGATGAAGATGCCCTAAAAGGTGAGATCTCCTGCATATGGATGGGTACATGAACTACAATGTGCATTCCTGGAGAAGGAATCATTGGACTGATCTCTTCTGGGACAGTTTCATGTACCTCTTCATGTTATGCCAATAGATCAGGACAGCCTGGTAGAACTCCTGCCTGAGTTACTATGCCAGGGATGGAAAGCACCTTGTAACTTCTTGCAGCAAATATAACTGTGTAAGTCAAGCTTAATATATTCACAGCCAACCTGACACTGTTGGATGTTACCTTTGTCTCACATATAGTATTGAATACTGTGGTCTGCTCCCCTGATCCAGGATCTATGTGACGTGTCTCCCCTCTACTAATTGGAGGGAGTTTCTTCCTTAGCTCAAGTGGTCTATGCCGTATATCACAGGACTGGAAGGAACCTCAAGAAATCTTATAGTCCAGTCCTCAACACTCAAGGCAGGACTCAGTATCTAGACTAACCCTGACAGGTGTTTGTTTAACCTGCTCTTAAAAATCTCCAATCACAGAGATTCGACAACCTCCCTCGGCAGTTTGTTCCAAGGCTTAACTGTAGTACTAAAGTTCTGAGGTTCAAACCCTGCTGATCCTCCCCCTTCACACTGATGTGGAGGTTATTGGGGGTCATTAGACACCCATAAGGAGGCAGTTAGCGGCTTCTTATGTGTGATGTTTGTATGTATCGCCATGGCTTCATTTCTGTCCGGCAGTGGGGAGCAGTTTTTTCTGAAATGCAGTTTTCATTGAGTTTAATAGCAATTGTATCCTGGGATACATGGACGTGGCACTTCTAACATCCCACTTTGCCCCTGTACAGGCTAAGTACTTTGTGCCGCTGAGCGACGCTAAATTTCAAGACTATCTCGATAGCCGCAAGAGATCCATCAAACTTATGTGCAGATCTTCAGAGTTCAATCAAGACAAGACAACACTGATCGTAACTAATAATCCCCTTCCTGACCTGAATTCCAGTCACAGAAAGGACACCCCCATGAAGTTTTTCTGCAAAGAGCACTTAGGAAGGGTAAAACATTTCACTGCTAATTCTTAAATGGGGAAAGGACATGGTCCTTGTAATGCTGAGACTTCAAAGCTGCAACCCTGGACCTCTAATGATGAAGAAGTAATAATAGCCAATGATTAGAGCAGAGGATGGGTAGTCAGGGCTCTTGGGATCAAGTCTTGCCAAAAGTCACATTGGGAATTAATGGTATTTATAAGTCACTTAATCTAATGTGCCTCATTTTCTCCATCTGTAAAATAGAGATAATATTGATATGCAGCTAAACATAAATATTTAGGTACTTATATGGCTCCCACCACCATAATATCTGAGTATTTCCCAAAAGTTAACTGGTAAGACAATACTACCCTCCATACCTCTTTCTTTTCCTCTTCCACCTCTAGGAGTAAAAATGTATACAGTGTGTGTGTATCTGTGTGTGTGTGCGCGCACGTGAGCAAACACTAACGTTCCAAGCACTTTTTCTCTTTCACCACATCAATGCTTGTTTTCATTTGCTGTTCATGAATATTGGCATGACCAGGTTTTTGTTCATGTACACGTCCTGCCTATTTATTTGCATATGGTCTTCCAATCTGGGAGCAGGAACAACACCATGTGATGTAGGTGAGCAGTCAAATACCACAATAGCAAATAGTCTAAGTGACCAGTTTGTGAACAACACACAGGTTCAAATGTTTGCATGACCTGGTCATCAAGAGAGAGCAAATGAGTAAAACTGGTGGTTTGGTTGGAGAGCACTGAGGCCCAGAGCCTCAAAAATATTTTGGTGCCTAACTCCTTTTGATTTCAATAGGCATTAAATGCCTAAATACCTTTGAGGACTGGGCCTGAGATCCTTGTCTGAAAGGCACCGTAAAGGTGCCAGGAATTTTTAACTGAGCATGTGGTGTTAGCCAGAAATGTAGACAAGGAGTTGGAATGAAATATCCTCAGTTTTGTCAAGAGTCTCAAATATTTGGTGTTTTTCTTAATGCCCTAGCTCCTCGATTCGTACAATTACATAAGAATCTCAACCTTCATATTTCAAAACATGTTTCAAGCCCTCATGGATGCAAATGAAAAGCTTAGAAACATGCAGCAAGTGTACCCCCAAAGGCTCAGAAACCAGAAGACAGATTAAAGAGAACTCAACATTGACTTGAAACCATGAGATTTAAAAATAAATAAATCTCATGATTTTTGGCAGTCTGACTATTATTTTTGAGGTTGTCATTAGCAATACACAATCTTTGTCTTTATAACAATTCAGCCTCCTTAGCTCTCCACCTTTGAGCATTCACTGTATTTGCTTTTACTTTCTCTAAAACTAAACTCCTGTTTAACACACCTTCTCTTCCCTGGGTCATGACCTTCTTAAGTTCTCCTTGCTGACCGCAAGGCATTTGCCTCTCCTCTTACAGGCCAATTTTTATGACTCCCTTTGCAACCTACATGTGGGCAGATCTTGTTTCTTTTCCATTTCTCCCAAAGGGGATCGATGCCAGGAGTCAGCTTCATTTACCCCCACTGAAGACACAACAGAACCAGCTGACTGGACCAGGTGCATGTTTTGCTGAGGGAAATGTTGGGAAATCACTCCAGTTCAGGTGAAGTCAATGCCCCGTTTCTTTGCTCGCTGGTCCTTGTCAGTCCTGTGACATGGTGTCACATGTTGAGATGCAATCCAGACCAGTGAGAGGTTGTGTCACTACCTACCCTGTATCCCTAGCTGCTTTAAAATGCTCTGCTTCTCTAGCTCACTAGTCTGGATGCTCCCCGCCAGCATACAAGCATGTGCTAAGTGTCTGTGTGACAAGCACACATGGTTCATTAATTCTGATTCAATCAGCCTGTTTATTACACTACAGCCACATGCTGGTCTCTGCCTATTACTAGCCAAGTGAACCCAACACTCACCGACCCCTATTCCTGAATTTCCTCAAAACCATCTACCCTGAAGTGGCTAGACCTCTCCTCAACCACTCAGAGAAATAATAAGGTTTGTTTGCTCCTTTAAAAAGACCATACCCAGCAGCTTGCCACATTAGCTGGAGTTAACAATCACTTCAATTCAAACACAGTACTTGGGGAGGGGGTTAAGATTAAAATAGAACAAAATTTATTCCTGACAGGACATAGGTTGAAGGATGCCAAATAAAAGAACTAAGAGTGAAAACCTGCATTTAATAGTCTAAAACAATCTAGCAAGGTATGGTCTTTGATAAAATGGCTTTGCTCATCAATTACTCTTGGTCCACCATGGCTGACTATCCGTCAGTCAGGACCTTCCACAGAAGTATGAGATGCCGATTTCCCTTGCCGTCTTAAGTGAAAGAAGACTTAGGGGTTCACTGCCCCTCTCTTTATAGTCCAGTAAACCTTTGAAAAGCATCTCTCTGAAAGTTCATGAGACCCTGCCTCAAGAAGCAGGAAGACTTCCTTATGGTGCAGTCTCCATCCCTCACTGATAGCTGAGTCATTATGTCCGCCACTTGATGGCTTTGTTTACCTTTTATGTAAATATGCTTTCACTGCGTCTGCCTGATGATCACTCTGGTTAGCCAAGCAAATACACAATTCTTTATGATCTAGACATACTGACTCCCAAACCGCTTTGTGAGCGTTGATGGTTCTACTTACTGCCTACGTAAATTGTAATTCCATTGTTACTGGTCATGCGGCTTCATTTGTATTCAGGATCTAGACAGTCCTATTTCAATACAGACTTTAAAACATAAAATCAGAGGACATCCATAACTCCATATGTAGCATCGTCACACATATCCCACAATGATATTATTGACCAGTGTGGTGTTCGTTTTCAAATGATACCTCACAAGGCACAGTTGTACAAATATCATTGTGAAAACAGAGATGCTTAGGGTCAAACATGCATCTTGTTAGACTGAACAGTTACAGTATTTTCTTTGTTCCAGTGACTCTCAGCTTGGAGGTGAGCCTGGCACAGGTAGCAAGGCTCTAAGCTATCATGGGGGAGGGAGAAAAAGTGTTTTGAAGATGAAATGTGTGTGTTTAAATTTAATCACCAGCAAAAAATTATTTGCATGATTCAAGGTGGCCAAAGAGAACAATTCTGCACATATGTTTTGGCCCTGTTTGCATGGTTTGTTATTACATCCAAGCTCTGCGTTCTTATATCATTGGGACCTAGTGTAGTATTGTTTTCTACAGCACAATTTCTGGTACTTACAATTTCTGTGGTGCAAGGCCCACCCCCAGATAGGTTATCAACAGTGATTCCACTAGGGACTTTCAGCACCGCAGGCACTTGAGCTAAAGGAATAACTCCATTGGCTGGCAGCAGTAGTAGGCTGCTATCCCTTAATGCACTAAAGGAATTTTGCATTGGGTTATGCTTCATCTTAGAGCAACAGTCCCCAAACTTTTGAGGGTTGGGACCCCGCTTTCCCTGGTTCATGCCCCTCCCCAGCCTCCCTGGGACCGTGGCTCATGGAGAGGACACAAGCAGGGATAATGAGGCCGAGGCTGGGGCCACAGCTAGATGTGGGTCTGGGACCGGGAGTGGGACTGAGGCTGAAGGCGGGGGTGTGAGTGGAGCTGCAGCTGGGCTGTGGTGGAGGCCAGAAGCCAGGCACATGGCCAGGTGAAGCTCCTCTCCCAGTGTTGCCCCCGGCCCCAGCCCCAGGCTGGGAATGAAGCTGCAGCCAAGGCTGGGGGCTGTTCCTGGTCTGAGAAAGGACCGCACTGACATCGGGGATGGGGCCAAGTGGGGGGCCAGGAGCTAGGGATGCAGCTGGAGCAGAGCTGTGGGCAGGGAAGGGCTGAGTGGCACTCTCTCCCTCCCTGCCTCCGTGGTGGCTGGCCCAGGCCCCATCGTAACTCCCTTGAAGGTTTTTCCCCACCCCCTTAGGGGGCTACACCCCACACTTGGTGGACCTCTGTCTTAGAGCAATATTATTTACTGAGCCATGCCGTGGTTGGGCTTGCTACAGAGATCTTCAAGCATAAATTGCTGCAGCTCTTCTGAATAAGTTTTTCCATTCCAACCAGCAGGTTTTCCACAGACACTGATTTCAAGACTGAAGGACAGTTTTCCAAAAGCTGTGCTGAGAGGCGATTGCTAAAGCTGTACCCCCGTCTCCACTTTCAAGCTTTCCCTAGACTAGGTAAGAAGGTACCACACATGCCCTCACCCAGAATTGCTGCTTGGCTTGAATTGAGCATACTCACATGGACTGAGCATGCTCAGTAGTATCTACTGAAGCCACTTCCCTCCCTCCCCTCCCGCCATTTGTAGGTATGGATTATGTCTGGGTGGGAGGAGAGGGAAGTATGATAGATGCTCTGACTATCCAACTCTCCTCTGTTAAAAAGGAGGAAGAGATTACTGAATCATTACAGTAAGGTGATGCACTTGGCTTCCACAGAAACACAACCAGAACTGAGTAGCTGTGTACAGGATTTGTTCTTGGTGGCTACATTTTTCACAGGAGCAATTTATGGAGCTGATGTATCTAAGAGCTGCTCTTGTTCTGGGTTTATCCACAGTCCAGAAAGTAAACTACCATGAGAAGAGCAGCCCTTGTGCTATGTCAGCACCAGTACCGATGCCTGTGCATATGCCAACCCACAGGCTCATTTTCCCCCTTCCATTGCTTAAATGTACAGTGTTTGATAAGCCACATCTCTCTTCAGCCATGCAAGAAGTAGTCCAGCATATTATGTATTGCAGTAATGTCAATTTATTTGCAAACATCAAGCTGATACGGCTAATTCCTCCTGAAGATACCACTTCCCTCCCAGACCAGTTGCTGCTCCTTCAACCTTCAAATGGTGCTGCTCCCTAGATATTTTCCTTCCTAAGCTATATCAAATTACTGTCCAAGTCAGCTAATAGGGAAGTTTTGGGCCCTGTGGCCTCCCTTGGCAAGTAAGTATGCGCCTTGTCTCCATCCCACACCTGCCCTCCTCTGATTCTCCCCTCCTCAAATGCCAGACTCCTTATCTTAAAGCTCCCACTAGATCTCCTCAAGCTCAGATCCCAGCCTAAGTTCCTCAGAAGCACAAACCCATGCACCTAATAACCAGAACTCTTGCCAAGAAAGGCCCCAAGGCCTACAACTTCCCCATCAACTGAAAGTTTTTGGAAAGTGTAGGGGACAATTTCCTGGTCCAAGTGCTGGAGGAACCAACTAGGGGCAGAGCTCTTCTTGACCTGCTGCTCACAAACAGAGAAGAGTTAGTAGGGGAAGCAAAAGTGGATGGGAACCTGGGAGGCAGTGACCATGAGATGATTGAGTTCAGGATCCTGACACAAGGAAGAAAGGAGAGCAGCAGAATACAGACCCTGGACTTCAGAAAAGCAGACTTTGACTCCCTCAGAGAGCTGATGGGCAGGATCCCCTGGGAAAGTAACATGAGGGGGAAAGGAGTCCAGGAGAGCTGGCTGTATTTTAAAGAATCCTTATTGAGGTTGCAGGAAAAAAAATCCCGATGTGTAGGAAGAATAGTAAATATGGCAGGTGACCAGCTTGGCTTAACAGTGAAATCCTTGCTGATGTTAAACGCAAAAAAGAAGCTTACAAGAAGTGGAAGATTGGACAAATGACCAGGGAGGAGTATAAAAATATTGCTCAGGCATGCAGGAGTGACATCAGGAAGGCCAAATCACACTTGGAGTTTCAGCTAGTAAGAGATGTTAAGAGTAACTAGAAGGGTTTCTTCAGGTATGTAAGCAACAAGAAGAAAGTCAAGGAAAGTGTGGGCCCCTTATTGAATGAGGGAGGCAACCTAGTGACAGAAGATGTGGAAAAAGCTAATGTACTCAATGCTTTTTTTGCCTTGGTCTTCACAAACAAGGTCAGCTCCCAGACTGCTGCACTGGGCAGCACAGCACGGGCGGGGAGGAGGTGACCAGCCCTCTGTGGAGAAAGAAGTGGTTCGAGACTATTTAGAAAAACTGGATGAGCACAAGTCCATGGGGCCGGATGTGCTGCATCCAAGGGTGCCAAAGGAGTTGGCGGATGTGATTGCAGAGACATTGGCCATTATCTTTGAAAACTCATGGTGATTGGGGGAGGTCCCGGATGACTGGAAAAAGGCTAATGTAGTGCCTATCTTTAAAAAAGGGAAGGAGGAGGATCCGGGGAACTACAGGCCAGTCAGCCTCACCTCAGTCCCTGGAAAAATCATTGAGCAGGTCCTCAAGGAATCAATTCTGAAGCACTTAGAGGAGACGAAAGTGATCAGGAACAGTCAGCATGGATTCACCAAGGGCAAGTCATGCCTGACTAACCTAATTGCCTTCTATGAGGAGATAACTGGGTCTGTGGATGAGGGGAAAGCAGTGGACGTGTTATTCTTTGACTTTAGCAAAGCTTTTGATATGGTCTCCCACAGTATTCTTGCCAGCAAGTTAAATAAGTATGGGCTGGATGATTGGACTATAAGGTGGATAGAAAGCAGGCTAGATCGTTGGGCTCAACAGGTAGTGATCAACGGCTCCATGTCTAGTTGGCAGCCTGTTTCAAGTGGAGTGCCCCAAGGGTCAATCCTGGAGCCGGTTTTGTTCAATATCTTCATTAATGATCTGGAGGATGGTGTGGACTGCACTCTCAGCAAGTTTGCAGATGACACTAAACTTGGAGGAGTGGTAGTTACGCTGGAGGGTAGGGCTAGGATACAGAGGGACCTAGACAAATTAGAGGACTGGGCCAAAAGAAACCTGATGAGGTTCAACAAAGACAAGTGCAGGGTCCTACACATAGGACGGAAGAATCCCATTCACTGTTATAAACTAGGGACCAAATTACTAGGAAGCAGTTCTGCAGAAAAGGACTTGGGGTTACAGTAGAGGAGAAGCTGCATATGAGTCAACAGTGTGCCCTTGTTGCCAAGAAGGCTGACAGCATTTTGGGCTGTATAAGTAGGGGCATTGCCAACAGATCGAGGGATGTGATCATTCCCCTCTATTCGACATTGGTGAGGCCTCATCTGGAGTACTGCGTCCAGTTTTGGGCCCCACACTACAAGAAGGATGTGAAAAACTTGGAAAGAGTCCAGTGGAGGGCAACAAAAATAATTAGGGGACTGGAGCACATGACTTATGAGGAGAGGCTGAGGGAACTGGGATTGTTTAGTCTGCAGAAGAGAAGAATGAGGTGGGATTTGATAGCTGCTTTCAACTACCTGAAAGGGGGTTCCAAAGAGGATGGTTCTAGACTGTTCTCAGTGGTACCTGATGACAGAACAAGGAGTAATGGTCTCAAGTTGCAGTGGGGGAGGTTTAGGTTGAATATTAGGAAAAATGTTTTCACTCAGAGAGTGGTGAAGCACTGGAATAGGTTACCTAGGGGGGTGGTAGAATCTCCTTCCTTAGAGGGTTTTACGGTCAGGCTTGACAAAGCCCTGGCTGGGATGATTTAGTTGGGAATTGGTCCTACTTTGAGCAGGGGGTTGGACTAGATGATCTCCTGAGGTACCTTCCAAACCTGATATTCTATGATTCTACTGAAGACTGAGAGGCACTCATACTTTTTTAATGAGGGTCATATAAGTACCTATGACAGATGGAATAGTAGAAAAGAGACTTTAACACTCACTGGTAGCATGGGAACATGGCTAAAAAGTTGTATGCTACCTCGATGCTAGTTCTGTGTGTTACCCAGCCTTGCCAAGTTCAACTCAGTCACTTTGAATTTGATTCTTTTAATCGAGGAAAGAACACCTTTGTTTCCACTGCCCTCCCCAGACAGCACAGTAGAAGGTGGGAAGTAGTGCTTGAACTTGGGCTGATAAACGTTGATTAGAATTTTGAAAGGCTCATATAAATGTGTGTCCCCAACGAAGCATTATTGGTTGGCATATTTAAGCAACTCCAGTTGTAAACCACTCCCTCTAGGGTTTATGTGAGGGGAGGAAAGGGATTAAAAATATACCTCTGTATAATTTGGAGAAGAGAGGAGCCACCCTGTATATCAGCCTTTCCTATACTCTGTCTCCCTCTGAAACACCCTGTGCTTTGTTGTAGATACAAAGGAAGTGCAATCCCTTCCAAGAAAGAACAGCAAGCCCACAAGAGAAACAAGCTGCCAGTGGGAACCATTAACTCTTTCCTCTCTTTTTGAAGCAAAGCCCATTGTCAAAGTACCAGGGGAAAACAGCTTCAAGTATGGGAAAGTCTCAAAGTGGGTAGTAAGCAGTTCTTTTGTAGATAGTTCCAAATAAAGCCTTTCATTGAGTCACTGCTATTTGGATGAATGCAGCCATCAGACCACTAAACGTTCTGGAGCCCCAAAAGCTCAGCTGGCCCCTGCAAAGACACCTTTTAACAGAGGTTGCATGATTTGGGGGTTACGGTGGAGAATGATGCTGCAGTACACATGCTTGTGGGACCAAGAACAAGGGTCATTACAAAATATTAGTTGTTGGGCTATGAACATTGCCTTAGAAGGGGGCATTGTCAGCTCCATCTTTATTTACTGTTATGACAGCAGTCAGCAATTAGGAGTATACCGAATTATTTAACCAAGTGAAATCCCAATAGCATCTCACATTCTTTATAAGAAAGAAAATCTACTCCCAGAGCACTTGTTCGGGTTCCAGTTTCATAAAATAGCTCTAGTCCTCCAGCCCTCCAAGGCTCTGTTTGTGGGTGGGCAGAAGTACATCAAAAAAGTAGCAACACTAGGTGTTAACACATTTCAGCCTCGTTTACAGAAGAAGAAATCTTAACATAAATACCTACATGGGGAACAAAACTTGGAGTAGGGGGCAATCTAGCAGCCAAAGGTAGAACATCCAATGCAAGTCCCAAAAAATGGGACTGTCCCCATAAAAACAGGACATCTCATCACCCTCATAATACCCCTCACTTCTTCCCCCTGTCCTCCCACACCCAAAACACAGAATGGAAATAGTACATTTGGTTCAAGAAATTTGAAAACATTGCATCTTTTCCAATGGTGAACTGCAAGAAGATACAAGGCTTAAGATGTCTTATGGACCGCATGCTTAACTTTAATCATAACACAGGGGAGGCCTGCTGTAGAATAGAGGTTTGACAAGATGTTAGTGTCTTAACTGACTCCACCAAGAGCATGCTGTTGGGAAGGTATGATGGGATGCTGGGTTAAAGTGAACAAGAGGCCAAACAGTGAACAACTCAGGAGAGGTAAGCTATGTTAAGCAGATACTGTCAGTATGTCATATCCTCCTGTGTATGCAGTGTAATTGTAGTTGTGTCAGAACCAGGATATTAGAGACACAAGTTGGGTGAAGTAATGTCTTTTATTGGACCAACATCTGTTGGTGAGAGAGACAAGCTTTCTAGTCACACAGAGCTCTTCTTCAGATTTGGGAAAGATACTCCGAGCATCTGTTCTATCTTGCATTTAGCTGCGATGCTTGGAGTATCTTTCCCAAACCCCAAAGAGCTGAACTTTAGCCAGTCTGAACAAAAACCAGTCCACAAACTAGTTGGACCTCCTGGTTTTGATGGCTGCTATAGCTGCATTCACATCCTTGGGCACCACATCTCCCTGGTACAGCAGGCAGCAAGCCATGTATTTGCCTCGGCGAGGGTCACATTTCACCATCTGGTTGGAGAACTCAAAGCAAACGTCGGTGATTCCAGGCACCAAGAGCTGCTCATTCTAAGCTTTTTCTGCCAAAATTATGGGCACAGAGGTAGTGATGGAGAAGTGTATCCAGGGATAAGGCACCAAGTTAGTTTGGAATTCAGTGAGATCCACATTCAAAGCACCATCAAACCTCAGGGAAGCAGTGATGGAGGATACCATCTGAGTTATCAGCCTGTTCAGGGTACGAGGGAACTCAATATTGAGGTTATGGTTGCAGATGTTGTAAATGGCCCCATGAAAGAACAGTCGGAGTGCTCCAGCATGATGTGGTAGTTTAGGATGGAATTGTAATTTCTCCCATCGCAGTGGAGACCTGTGGGCAGGATACACCAAGAACTCCATCTTGGATTTCTTACCAAAGTCTACTGACAGTTGTCCCACTAGGCTTTTACCACAAGCTAATCATCAATCCATGTGATAGTCAACATGTGGTAAAATACCACACTTTTTCCCTAGTGAAAACAAAGCCCCAAATTAGTCAGACATTAAGTAGATCTTATTAATACATCATGCCAATACCTCCCTTGGTTGCATCAAATCCCCAAAGGTATTTAGGCTTCTGTCTCAAGGCTGATACTCCTCATCACCCCATGGGGGCAGAGGAGAGGTGCATCACAGTCCCACAGCTGAGTCAGAAGGGCTGCCTCACATCTCAGACAGCACAGCTTTGTGGCCTTAGTCCTGAATGTGAACCTTACTCTCTGGGCAGTGTGGCCTAGTGGCCAGATTCCATAATACAGCCCTTGCTCTCAGGGCAGTGCCACCCAATGGCCAGAGTCAGTACTATAGTCCTCACTCTTGGGACAGTGTGGCCTAGCAGCCAGAGTCCATACCACTGGTGAATGGGGCCACCACCGCAGGGTGGACAGTGGCCAGGATAGGGGGACTCAGGCCCGCCATCTCCACCAGGTCCCAACCCAGGGCCTTTCAGTGGCGAGGTTGCCCGCCACCAGCTTGGTGGGGCTCCCACTAAAACATGCCGAGCCTTGGTCTGGTTCTGTAACCATTTCCCCGCAATACTTCCCCGAGTTACTTCCTACCCAAGTCTCTGAGGTTCTCTGTCTCTGGGATTCTCCAGTCTCTCCCCTCTCCGCAATGTCCTATGCAGGTATGTCAGAATCCATCTCCAACAGGCTAGCCTCCGCATCTGGGAGTGCAGGCAGTCCTCCCTCAGGAGCTAGCAACACACCTCCTTCCTCACAGGCAGTCAGCCCAGACTGACCTGCTCTGCTGGCTTTTATATCCTGCTTTCAGCTGGACCATGCCCAGCAGAGCCGGAGGGCAGGGTGTGTGTGGCCTCCTAGGCTAAGGCAGAAGAGTTAACCCCTGTTGTATCAGTGTGGGGCTGATACACCCTGCCACAGCTTCTAACTGCCATCGAAAACAATCTTTATGGATTTGGGCCCGAGTAATTAGCATACTTAATGCCAAGAGATTATTTAATGATGCATTAGTAATTTGACAGCTGTAAATTAGAAGTAGGTGGTATGACTGAAACCTAGTGGGATGATTTGCACAATTGGAATGGTTTATAACTGATTTAGGAAGGATCAAGTGGGCAAAAAGGAAGGGGAGTGGCACTCTATGTCAAATACCTGTTTCTGAGTCAGCGATAATCTGGAAGAGAATGATCTGAAATGCTTATGGGTCAATGTCCTAACAGATAAAGCGCAAGATGAGGTATTAGTTGGTGTCTACTACCAACCACCAGATCACTCCAGGGAACAGATTAACTGCCTCCTTAAGCACTTATTTATAATGTATTGGGGAAATAAACTGTGTGATCTTGGGGGACTTCAATTTGAGTGACATATGCTGGAGGTCTCAGGCTGCCAGTGCTAAAACATCCTTCAAATTTCTTAATATTATATATGACCATTTCCTAACTCAAAAAGTGTTGCAGCCAACATGGGGAAATTCTATATTAGACCTTGTCCTAACAGATAAAGTAGAACTGATCACAGAACTAAAAGTTACCAGTAATAATTTAGGTACAAGTGGTCATGACCAATTACATCATGTGGAAGCAGAATAAAGTCGAGATCAGGAATATATATATACTTGATTCTTTAATAGGAATAATTTCACAAAGCTGAAAGCAATTATGAGCCAAATCAACTAGGAGGGAGAATTTAATCAGAAAAATGTGAATGATGATTGAGAATAATTTAAGAACATCTTATGTATGTATCTTTTCATCCTTGCAAACGATACCTGTAACCTCCCATAACCCAAGCCTGTGAATGATAATTGAGAATAATTTAAGAACACCTTACTAGATGCTCAAAAAGCCACAGTCCTACAACTGAAGAAGTCTTGTCTGTTTAAAAATACAACCTGATTTAGAGAGGAAGTGAACATAGCAGTAAAAAATTATATATATATATAACAAATGGAAGAAAGGGGAAAGTTGACAGTAATGAATATAAATGAGAAGGTAGGAATTGAAGCAAATTGATAAGGGTGTAGGGATATTTAAAGGTTTATGTTAGAAGTAAATTTGGGATGATTTATTGATTTATTGTTAATTGATACTTTGTAACTTAAGGTTTATGTTAGAAGTAAATTTGTAATGATTTATTGTTAGAAATAGCTGTGTCTGTGTGAAGCCTGCTCAAAAGAGATACTTTGTATAAAACTTGTTAAATGTCAATAGACTCTAAGCGCCTGTTCTCTAAGTGAAACTTTGTAGTGCTAAATTGGTCAATTGACTCAGCGCGGGAGCTGTCAATTGACTCTGTAAGCTGCTAAATTGGGTAATTGACTCAGCCCGCAAGCCCTCAATTGACCCTATGCCTCAGGCAAAACTGTATAATTACTACAAATAGAGACTCCCACCTCTGTAAATTCATTTTTATCTAAAGATAAAGAGTGTATGTGAAGGAGTGCCTAGTTTAAATGATGAATGAATGGTTAGGGAGTTACTAGCCTGAAAAATTCAGTGTCCGCCGAAGAAGGTGTCAAGTGGAATCAACCAGATGACCCCCGGAGGGCGAACTGGAATCCACCCCAAGCACCTAACAAACATCTGACAGAATGGAGCCAGCCACCTGCTGATTGATCTAGCAACAGCAGAATGAAACAACTCCCATGAACTAACATAGGGAAAAATCCCTATAAAACTGGACTCTGAAGACTGAGCACTTTGAGTCTATGGTTCTGCTGCCAGCCTCCAGGAGCATCAGGTGCACCTGACCCGGACTCGGCTCCACTCTCGTGTACAGGGGACCTGGCCAGTATACTGTCACAAGCAACTTTAGGCTGGTAACTATAATAAATATATAGAACCTGTATGAATGATTGTGTGAATGGATATATATATATATAAGTAATCATAGGATTAAGTAGCCAAACAACATTGTTTGCTGTTATCTTTTATTTTATTTGGTATTGACAATAAATGTGACAAATGTCTTGTCCCTTTTAATAAGATCCTGCTGGTTCTTACTGGTCTCGTATAATTGGTATAACATTTTGGTGGAGAATAGTGAAAGGGGGATTATTGATATTTTTGCCTCACTTATTGTAAACCAATCTGTGTGCACACAACCGGCTCTACAGAGCACGGTTCTATTCTTGGTTAACCAAAACCTGCTGGCCCCCGTGTGGGTAGCAGGAAAATAAAGAGCTCATAAAATTGTTAACAAAACCTGCTGGCCTCCGAAGAGGAAGTAGAAAACAAAAAAAAATTGTTAACAAAACCTGCTGGCCTCCGAAGAGGTGGTAGAAAACTTAAAATTGTTAACAAAACCTGTTGGCCTCCTGATAGGTAGCAGAAAACATAAAATTGTTAACAAGACCTGCTGGCCTCCGGATAGGTAGCAGGAAAAGAAAGAAAAATCAGGGACAGCGAGAGGGTCCCAGGGGCCAGCAGTGCTGCTTGCTGAACAAAATTAAAAATGTTTAAGAAAAGGCAAGGGAAAACAGTCCTAGAGGAAGAAATGAAGTCAAAAGTAGCTTCTACCTCACCTTTTATTAAAGAGATAATGCCTTTTCAACAAATCCTTCAAAGATATGGGCACAGTCCTTGGACTGAACATGCCCTTGCAGATACCTGCACCATTTCGGACCTAGAGGATAGATTGGCCCAATATATCCTCATATGCAAACCCCTAACGGCGGCAAAAAGAGACACCGCAGGAATCTGGCTGCTATGGGAGGCTTGTAATAACAGCTACCTCCGACTAACAGCCTGTAAAGAGGAAAAAATATTTTTAACAGAAAAAATATCCCAATTAGAAAAAGGGGTGGAAAATTGGAAAGTGATGGCAACAAATTCTCACAACCAAATGGAAATAATAAAACAAGTGTTACAGGAAAGTAAAAGTAAAGAACGATTCCTGACGGACCAAATGACAGCCTTCACAGAATTAGAAAAAGAAAATCAGGCTTTGATCAAAGAAAACCAAAACCTACAAGGCATGGTTAAGAAATTAACATTAGAACAGGGCAAAGCCTCAGGAAACCATACCCACTGCGATTCTATTATTAAACAGTTGAAACAAAAATTAGGTTTTGCAACCCGCCAAGTAGCGGCTGTCACATCAGGAGAATGGAACCCAATAGAATGTAAAATACAATCAGATTGGGATACAGATATTTGGGACCCCTGGGAAATTGAACAGAGAGATATCTGGCATGACCCACGAGAGGGTCTTGTGGCTCCGGTAGCAGCCATAGAACGGCGCACTGTGACCACCCCGGTAAACGGTGGGGGAAATGAACAGGTCACTATCGTTCCAGCATCAGCCTCTGACTTAAAAGCAATGGCTGATCATTTGGGAACACTAAATAGAGAAACCTTTTCCCGATGGTGTACCAATGCCATCCTGTTGGCAGGGAGAGAAGCACTCACCACTCAGGAAATTTATGGCCTTATGGGCATATGTGCGGCACCAGAAATACGAGCAGCCCTGGACCGCATAAGAATTGGCGCTGGTGATAGTGAGCTGGCCCTAATGGCCACCTTTGGAGAACAGATAGGCAGGCGAAATTTTATTGCTCAAGCCGTGGCTTCCACTCAGGACACTAACGAAGATCCTGAAAATTATCTCACTCGGTGGGCCCTAATGCAGATTATGGCTGGTATAGTAACTGTACCCGCTAATACAGATTTAGATTTAATCCCCTTCTCTGTACTATCTCTCAGGGATTGCGCTGCCTCACTACTTCCCTATTATTCAGGCAAGCTTGCTGTTTGGCAGGACGGGCACCCTGCCACCTTAAGAGAACTAAAAGGGATGGTACAACAGATAACTACTCACGCCGGACCCAAACCCAATATTAAAAAGGAAAGAGTGGCGTACGTGGCGGCAATGGAGCCAACAGTCACCTATTCAAATGAAAGTGGAACAAAGGGATTTGCAGGATCCCATGGAGGGCACTCAAAAGTCAAATTCAGGGGAAGGGGGAATAACCAGTCCAGGGGTCGGCTGTACCCAGACCTTCAAAGATCTCAGTCAGCCGAAAACAGTTATCAGCCGGAAAAACCCGTAGCTGATGTGCGCCGCCTGGCATGGAGGCTATTATTACAGATGGGAGGAGATAGACAAAAATGGGATAAGGCCCCCTTGGCTGATATTATGACAGAGATTCTTAGATTGCAGGACCAGCGAGGAGTCGTATCAGAAGTAACCACCCCAAGCGCTCCTTTAGATTATCAGGAATACTCTTAGGGAAGCCCACGGGACGAGAAACCCCCACTTGGTGTAGGAGCCCAACAGTGGAGGTTTATAGGGGAATTAACCTGGGATCCAGGAGGAAGACCCTATATCTATGTCCAGCAGGGAAATCAAGCTCCTATGATGGCTCTAATTGATACTGGAGCTTCCGTCTCTCTAATTAAAACCGCTCTTCTAGCAGGAACAAAAGGGCAAAATATGATATTACACTCCTTTCAGGGAAAACCCAGCACCGGACAAGAATGCAGGTACCATTCTCTGTACAAGGATTCCACACCACTGGGAATGTAATTCAAACAAAACATATGACAGACGCCGTGATCCTGGGCACGGACTGGTTGTTCAAAAATAACATTATTATTGAACTCCCCAGAAGCGCTCTATGGAGACTGGAAACCCTTCCCCCTTATCTCCCTACAGCAAGCCGTGATAAGTTTGTCAGTAACAGAAGTGATAAACTAGTTGCTGCGCTCACGGCAGAACAGCAGAAGAAGTGGCGTTCTAAATTCCCCACGGTCTGGACCCAGAAGAAAACGGATTGTGGTAGAATTAACGCATGTGTTAAAATTGTAGGTGAATTGGTGCCCCCACAGAAGCAATATCGGTATCCCAGGGAAGCAGAAACACAGCTTGTCCAAATCATTCGGGACTTGGAAGAGCAGGGAGTAATTAGAAAAACTAACTCCCCTTTTAACTCCCCTGTGTGGCCAGTCATGAAGGCAGATGGGCAATCCTGGAGACTAACCATTGATTATAGAAGAATCAACAAAGGAAATATACCCATGGTCCCCATCGTGGCAGATATGACACAGGTCATCCAAAGGGTACAAGCCACCTCCAGGTATTTTTCAGTTATAGATCTGGCTAACTGTTTCTTTGCCATCCCATTACATCTTGATTCACAGGACCAATTTGCCTTCACTATCAGAGACCAGCAGTACATATTTCAGCGCCTACCCCAAGGATTCCAAGACTCTCCAGCTATCGCCCACAAACATGTGGTAGATATGCTGGACCAGTTTAGTCCCTCTGATCGACCACTTGTCTATTCCTATGTGGATGATATTTTGGTTTTTGGCCAGCTCGAAACACAGGTGCAGAGACTTACAGAGGACGTCCTTGCACTGATCCAGGACATTGGCTTCAAGGTAAGCCTGGAAAAAACACAATTGGTGCAAACCCAGGTCATCTACCTAGGTATTATCATTGGCCAGGAGGGAAGGCAGGTAGATCAAAGAAAGGTACGGGCTTTAATTGAAATGCCAGCCCCTACCGATGTGCATTCCTTAAGGGTTTTGCTGGGTGGATTTAACTTTCTACGACCCCGTATCTACAAATATGCAGAAATTACACTTCCTTTGTGGAAACTGCTAAAAAAGAAGACGCACTGGGAATGGGGTCCAGATCAGGAAAATGCCTTAAATATCCTGAAGCAAAAAGCCTGAACAGCCCCTGCTTTACGCTTCCCAGATGAATCTAAACCATTTGTCATCCGGTTAGCAGCTAATGAGGTGACCATGGCGGCTACTCTCTTGCAACAAAATGAAAACCAAACATTGGTACCTGTGGCTTATGAGTCTAAAAAACTACAGGGAGCTGAACTAAATTTTGACGCCTGTGAACGTGAATGCCTGACAGTGGTATGGGCCGTTCAGTCTTTTGAGCCACTTACCGGCAGTGCCCCAATTACTATACAAAGCACACATACGCCTCTGAAATACATCCTATCTGGAAAACTAATAGGAGGCAGGGTGTCTAACACCCTAATGGCACAATGGACTCTAACACTGGTAAACAGAGGAGTCCGGACTGATGCAGTATCTAAACCTGACATGCTGACACATGCTCTTATTGAAAAAGGGACTAAGCATGTATGTCCAGCAGTCACACTAGAACAAAGAATAGCACAAGCCCAAGCACCCCCCCCCCCCGGAAGACTTGGATACCGTGGGTCAGGAGAGAAATATTTGGTTCACGGATGGCAGTTCCATGGTGGTGCATGGTAAAAAGAGAATCAGATATGCAGCCATCAATTTAGAAGAGGAAGTACTGAAGCGGTACTTGGATCATGGCTTAGCACAACATGCTGAACTCCATGCCATATACCAAGTCCTAAAACAGTATGAAACAGAGAACTGCCCCAAGACTGTATACATCTATGCTGACAGCAATTATTGTGTAAACGGAGTGCAATATTGGATGTTTGATTGGCAGAGAAACAATTGGAAAGCCGCAGACGGGAAAGAGATAGCATATGTAGATGAATGGAGATGGATTTATGCCTGGGTTACCTCTCATCCCAACCAGCTTAAAATCAAACATGTCAAGGCACATGGAAAAGGCTCCGCAGCTGAAACAGTATGGAATAACTGTGCTGATGCCATAGCCAGAGATTATGAAGGGATAGCAGCGGTGACCCGAAGGCAGAAAAAGAAGGTATTAGAAGCAGTCCGCATCCCAGGAAGAATTGAAAGGCAAGAACTGGTGAACATAGCTCATCAGTTCATGCATGACGGAGTGGAAGGAATGCTGGGAAGGTTAAAGCAAGTGGCAGGATGGAAGGGGATGAGAGACGATGTGGATACATGGGTCAGAAATAGTATACAGTGTGCCAAAGATAAAGCTCGTCCTCCACACCAGCCTCAGATGCTACATCAAAGAAGGCTGGGACCCTGGCATAGAATCCAAATTGACTTCATTGATAAATTGCCAAGGAGTCAAGAAGGATTTCGATATTTACTTGTAATTATAGATTCCTTTTCAGGTTGGGTGGAAGCTTTCCCTACTAGGAACAATAGCGCCCGCACAGCTGCTAAAAAACTATTCTCCGAAGTAGTTTGCAGATATGGGACTCCTGAGATTATTGACTCAGACAACGGAGGATCCTTTGTGGGAGACATATTTACTCTACTACTTAAAGCATTAGGAGTTTCACACAAACTCCATGTCCCATACAGACCGCAGTCTTCCGGACAAGTAGAGAGAATGAACCGCACTATTAAAGAAGCCCTTAGGAAAGTTGTAGACAACACCGGCAAGAACTGGTCGGAAAAACTGCCGCTAATATTAGCAGCCATTCGCAGCAGTAACAGGCTGAAAACTAAGATCCAGCCATACCAGATCCTCTGGACAGGCAATGAGGTTGGTCATCAACCCAGAACAAGCAGCAGAATCAGAGACTACAACTCATGAGCACTGGCAGTGGTTAAAACAGTTGCAGAAAGACAAAGCCACCCTGCAGCATAGAATAAGCCAAGCCATTGAGCTCATGAATATAAAAATGGATCAAAATAAGAATGGGGATTCCCTACTGTGGGAACCAGGGGATCAGATAATGTATTTGAAGTTGGGCAAAAGGGATCACACACTGGAGTCAAAATGGACCGGTCCCTATTCCATAGTGGACCGCCTCAGCCCTCTCATTTACCGCATAGACAAAAATGGTAAATTAAAGTGGGTTCATGTTTCACAAATGAAGTTGTTTGCACAAACTAATTCTATTTTGTTCCAATTATATTTCCAGATACAACACCCCCTGTGGACGCTGTGTATTTTTGTTCCTACAGGACTATCGGGCGTGAAATGCGGCTGCTGAGACTGCCAGTTCTAACCCTGTCTCCGCTTTTCTCAAAAGGGTAGTAAAAGATCAGACGGAACGATGCCTCGCACAAAATGGGACACAGAGCCACGGCAGTTCTTGGTCTGGATCACAACATTGGCCCTAATCTCGGTGATAAAGACACAGCCTGTCCCCAAAGGAAAAATGCACAAATCTCCGCCAATCCCTAACAATGATAGACATGCTTCAACATAACTGGAACAAGGTAAAACAATCCTCACCGCATTGCTGACACACAGCAACTCACACATATACAACATTCCATGGACCCCAGTACGACAACCAGATATTCACCTAAGATGGATCGATTTAAAAACTAATTTAACAATAACACCCTTAGGGGAAACTCATGTATATGTTGGGGATGGGGAATTGGGACTGCAAGCAAATATCTCAGTCCCCATAGGACGGGAAAAACATTGGATGGTAGGGGTGCGCATGGAAGGATATGCAGGAGATACCACGATGCTTTCAGACTACCCTTCACTCCCTTATATATGGGACGGGTTCGTGAAATCAGGGACCCTTGTAACCGTAATCATAGTTTACTGCCCAAACCATGCACATACGATACCATTCCCTGATGGATGTGACTGGAAATGGGAGAAAGAACATATGTTTATAAAAAACACCCCATTACCAATGACAAAACCAGCCTTATTTAAAATTCAAACTTCTCCGGTGAAAGTCTTGGTGAACCCCCTGCTGGTAGAAGTAAAAATTGACATGGACTGGACAAGATTAAATGTCTCAGAAGTAGAACCAAAGTGTAAGCCTTTTTCCCTCCCTATACTACAAGCCTGGATAAGGACACACAAACTATCCCCCCCAGATGCACCACATCGCAGAACCAAAAGAGACATTATGGATACTATGCTAGGTGGATTTGCAGCAGGAGCCGGACTTGCAAACTCAGTGGACTTGGAAACTATTAAGAACAAGTTAAGCTCCCTGGCCCAGCTACAGGACAGCCTTATACCAAAACAAGTACACACGAATGTAGACTTAGTCCAAATTGGCCTGGGTAACCTAAAAGCCAAATGGAATTTATGGCAATGGCTAAATACTACCACCTGGTTACTCCATAAGAAAAATCTACAAGTTGGAAACCACACGGCTATAGCTATGGGATGCACTGAAATACAGATACATGCCCTATCTACTTTGGAACGTGAAATGTTTTGGGTAATTTCGGGTAATATTAAGGTTTTAATGCATTTGTTAAACCAAAGGAAAAGATCTCTGTTCAATACTTACCAATATAACTGGATGCAGTACGTTTCCAGTACTGTAAAACCACACTTGTTAATTGGGGAAATAATTGTAAAAATAGCACATCAACAGTCTCTAGAGGCAAAGATGTGGAAGGTTAGCCCACTCCCCATATTACACCTGGGATCATTCTGGCTGCCTCGGACCTCAAGCCAGTGGGCTGGAGAAAAAGGGGAACTATTGGACACTAGAGGTTGTACACAATGGACTCCTCAAAAGTGGGTATGCCTCACCTTACCTGTTGCCCCAGAGCCTTGCAGTAAAGATGTTTCATTGGGATCATGTATGTGGGATGAATTGGATAATGACACTAGAGTATTGTACAATGGACAATGTGTATGTATCCACTCGTGGGAGGAAGTATTTTGGGAGGATGGGAGTGTTAGTAGCCCCCCACTAGATGAATGTAAATGCAATGTTAGCACTGTTTTTACTAAAAATCACACTTACTATTTGTCTCGGCCAAAAAAGTCTCAGCTAACACTAACAGCTGAGCCGGCCGACTTCTCAATTAACCTTGGAATTAAATGGCAAGACCTTACTAATAGCCTAATTAAAAGTAAAGAAGTGACTAAATTTTTAGAACAAACAGATAACCAAGTAGGAAATCGGACTATTCATATTATACATGCCAATGGGGACATGTTAAGGATTGCCACTGCAGAGAAACAAATAACAACTTATCATTGGTATGATATATTCTCTGGATGGTCCCCAACCACTACTGGCATCCTATCAGTAATGCTACATCCCTTGATAGTTGTCTTAGTATTGAATTGTATTTGTATTATTGGAATGTTTAGCATGTGCTTTTGGATAAAAAGAATGTCCAGTAGATTAGAATCACAAACCCATGTTGCCTCACAGTACCTATTTTTAAACAGGTTACACAGAAAGTGACACTAACGAATATATGTATATCGTAGTGTCAAAAGGGGGATTATGTAGGGATATTTAAAGGTTTATGTTAGAAGTAAATTTGGGATGATTTATTGATTTATTGTTAATTGATACTTTATAACTTAAGGTTTATGTTAGAAGTAAATTTGTAATGATTAATGTTAGAAATAGCTGTGTCTGTGTGAAGCCTGCTCAAAAGAGATACTTTGTATAAAACTTGTTAAATGTCAATAGACTCTAAGCGCCTGTTCTCTAAGTGAAACTTTGTAGTGCTAAATTGGTCAATTGACTCAGCGCGGGAGCTGTCAATTGACTCTGTAAGCTGCTAAATTGGGTAATTGACTCAGCGCGCAAGCCCTCAATTGACCCTATGCCTCAGGCAAAACTGTATAATTACTACAAATACAGACCCCTACCTCTGTAAATTCATTTTTATCTAAAGATAAAGAGTGTATGTGAAGGAGTGCCTAGTTTAACACCCCAAAAGATAAAGATGTATGTGAAGGAGTGCCTAGTTTAAATGATGAATGAATGGTTAGGGAGTTACCAGCCTGAAAAATTCAGTGTCGGCCGAAGAAGGTGTCAAGTGGAATCAACCAGATGACCCCCGGAGGGCGAACTGGAATCCACCCCAAGCACCTAACAAACATCTGACAGAATGGAGCCAGCCACCTGCTGATTGATCTAGCAACAGCAGAATGAAACAACTCCCATGAACTAACACAGGGAAAAATCCCTATAAAACTGGACTCTAAAGACTGAGGACTTTGAGTCTATGGTTCTGCTGCCAGCCTCCAGGAGCATCAGGTGCACCTGACCCGGACTCGGCTCCACTCTTGTGTACAGGGTACCTGGCCAGTATACTGTCACAAGCAACTTTAGGCTGGTAACTATAATAAATATATAGAACCTGTATGAATGATTGTGTGAATATCCATATATATATATAAAGTAATCATAGGAATAAGTAGCCAAACAACATTGTTTGCTGTTATCTTTTATTTTATTATGGTATTGACAATAAATGTGACAAATGTCTTGTCCCCTTTAATAAGATCCTGCTGGTTTTTACTGGTCTAGTATAATTGGTATAACAAGGGGAGCCAAGGGACGCAAGGAGAAAGCTATGGCAGCAGAGATAAGGACAATAAGAAAGAGCTTTTAAATATATTAAGAAGAAAATAATCCTGACAATTCTATTGGTCCATTACTAGATGGAAATGATAGAATTATTAATAATCATGTAGAAAAGGCAGAAGTGTTCACTAAATATTTCTGTTCTGAATTTGAGGGAAAACAGATGATACAGTCTCATTGTACGGTGATAACACTCTTTCCATTCCACTAGTATCTCTGGAGGATGTTAACGAGAGGCTACTAAAGTTAGACATTTTTAAATCAGCAGGTCCATATAACTTGCATTTGAGAATTTTTTAAAAATCTGCTGGGAAGCTTGCTGGACCGTTAATGTTGATTTTCAGTAAGTCTTGGAGTAATGGGGACGTTCCAGAAGACTGGCAGAAAGCTAATGCTGTACCACTTTTTAACAAGGTTAAATGGGATGACCCGGATAATTATAGACCAATCAGCCTGACATTGATCTCAGGCAAGATAATGGAGCAGTTGATATGGGACTTGATTAATAACTAAAGGAAAGTGATGTAATTAATGCGTATCAACACGGGTTTATGGAAAATAGATCCCATCAAACTAACTTGATATCTTTTTTTGATGAGATTACGAGTTGGTTGATAAGGGTTATAGTGTTGGCAGAATATACTTAGACTTCTGTAAGGTGTTTGACTTTGTACTGCACAATATTTTGATTAAAAACTAGAATGATATAAAATTAATCAGGCACACATTAATGGATTTAAAACTGGCTAACTGATGGGTCTCAACATGTAACTGTAAATTAGAATTGTCATTGAGCAGGTGTGATTCCAGAAGGGGTCCTGCAGGGATTGGTTCTTGGCCCTACACTATTTAACATCTTTATAAATGACCTGGAAGAAAACATAAAATCCTCACTAATAAAGTTGGCAGATGCGTGGGAGTGGCAAATAACGAAGAGCACAGGTTGCTGATGCGGAGCAATCTAGATCTCTTGGTGAACTGGGTGTAAGCCAGTGGTGCAAGTAGAAATCATTTCTTTCTGGTATGCAGCACTCATGGGAGGGATGTGGGGGGCACATGACCTCCCCAAGTGACTCTCCACGTGACTCCTCCCTGCCCCACCCCCATCCCAGGGCCCCTGCACTCTCCCCATCCCCTCCCCATGATCCACATCCATCCCACATTACCTGTCAGGGAGGATCTGTCCTTCTCCTACTGTGCCATGACTTCTGCTGTACAGACTCCAGGCAGGACTTAGAATACACAGCTGAGTGAAAGGGCTGGGGGCAGGGCTGGGGTTGGGCTCCTCCTGTGTCTTTCCGGTACGCTGTGCCGGTTATAAATATCTTTCTGATATGGTATACCATATCATACCACCGTACGTGCACCACTGGTGTAAGCAAACAATATGCATTTAAATATGGGTTATATGTAAATCTATACATCTTACTGCCAAGGGAATTCTGTGCCAAAAAATTAAAAATTCTGCACCAAAAAAAATTAAAATTCTGTATACAATATTTTAAAATTCTGCAAATTTTATTTGTCAATAAATAAATGTGGAGGCTCCTGTCATAAACAGATAGCTAAGGGTTAATGTCTCTTTCACCTGAAGCACCTGACCAGAGGACCAATCAGGAAACCGGATTTTTTCAACTTTGGGTGGAGGGATTTGAGTGTCTTTGTCTTTGTTTTCTGGCTGCCTGCTTGCTCTGAGCTTTGGAGAAGTAGTTCTACTTTCTAGTCTTCTGTTTCTAAGTGTAAGGACAAAGAGATCAGATAGTAAGTTCTATGGTTTCTTTTCTTTGGTATTTGCATGAATATAAGTGCTGGAGTGCTTTGATTTGTATTCTTTTTGAATAAGGCTGTTTATTCAATATTCTTTTAAGCAATTGACCCTGTGTTGTATCATCTTAATACAGAGAGAACATTTGTACTTATTTTTCTTTCTTTTTATATAAAGCTTTCTTTTAAGACCTGTTGGAGTTTTCTTTACTTCAGGGAAATTGAGTCTGTACTCACCAGGGAATTGGTGGGAGAAAGAAATCAAGGGGAGATTTGTGTGTTGGATCGCTAGCCTGATTTTGCATTCCCTCTGGGGAAATAGGAAAGTACTTTTGTTTCCAGGATTGGGAACGGAGAGGGGGAGTCCCTCGGTGTAGTTTCACAGAGCTTGTGTCTGTGTATCTCTCCAGGAGCACCTGGAGGGGGGAAGGGAAAAAGGATTATTTCCCTTGGTTGTGAGACTCAAGGGATTTGGGTCTTGGGGTCCCCAGGGAAGGTTTTTCAGAGGGACCAGAGTGCCCCAAAACACTCTAATTTTTTGGGTGGTGGCAGCAGGTACCAGGTCCAAGCTGGTAACTAAGCTTGGAGGTTTTCATGCTAACCCCCATATTTTGGACGCTAAGGTCCAAATCTGGGACTAAGGTTATGATATGGTGTAGCAGCGGTTATGGGATATAGACAGAATCCAGAAGCCAGTAGGAATATTATATTTTTCTTTTCTCTGCTAAGGGCTTTTTAGCAGAGAGAAACAGTTGGTTTTAAAAGGGAACCAGAAAGAATTTTTTTTTTTCTGCTCTCTCTGGCAGTTTGTGGCTTGCATGTTAAGGGTCTTTTGTCATGCAATAGCCCTCCCATTAGGAGGCAAGTACCAGCACTTATAGGCATGCAAATAAAGTGGTTTTTCTGGTTTCCCTTCATTGAACATTAGCTAGAGAGAGAAAGGGAAAAAAGCACTGTTGCTAGGCAGACTTCAGGAGGCAACAGAGCCTGCAGTTCAGAAGATAAACACCGGAGGGCACCCCAACACAAGAAAACAGGAACCATGACTTCTAAGGCAAAAATTGACGCCGAAGGACAAATCAAAGAAGCTGAACACAGGCGACAGATGGAGAAGAAAGAAAAGGAAGAAAGCATGAAACTGGCAGCCTTACAAAGAGAACAGGCAGCCCAAGAGGCAGCACACAAAAGAAAACTAGAAGAAGAAGAGGTGGCCCACCGCCGAGAAATGGAAAAACAACAAAAAGAAATGGAAAAACAACAAAAAGAGAATGAAGAGAAGGAAAAACAGAGAAAACATGAACTGGAGATGGCAAAAGCTGGGCTGCATGTGCCAGCCAACCCTAACAACCCGGCGCCAAATATTGCTCCACAGCACAGGAAATTTCCCACCTACAAGGCAGGTGATGACACCGAGGCCTTCTTGGAAAATTTTGAAAGAGCCTGTCTTGGGTACAGCATCCCCGAAGACCAGTACATGGTAGAATTGAGGTCACAGCTCAGTGGACCTTTAGCAGAGGTGGCAGCTGAAATGCCTAAGCTGCAAATGAATGACTATAAACTTTTTCAAACCAAGGCCAGATACCGAATGGGGATAACCCCAGATCATGCCCGTCGGCGCTTCAGAACCCAAAAGTGGAAACCCGAGGTGTCATTTCCCAAACACGCCTACTACATTGCAAAAAACTATGAGGCCTGGATAACAGGAAACAACATTCAAACCTTGGAAGAACTGAACCTCCTCATACAAATGGAGCAGTTCTTGGATGGTGTTCCTGAAGACATCACACGGTACATACAAGATGGAAATCCCAAAGATATCGCTGAGGCGGGGGAGATTGGAGCCAAATGGATGGAACTGGCAGAAAGCAAGAAAGCTACTGTCAAGGGGAACGATTACCCCAGGGGGCACACAGACCATAAACCCTACAACCGAGGACAGCCAAAGACCCCACATACCACCCAAGTAAAGCCACAGATACCCTACCCTTCAACCTCACCAGTCTCCAGTAACTCACCTCGGCCCAGTGACCCATCAGATGGAAGATGCTTTAAGTGTAATGAACTGGGACATATCAAGGCCAAGTGTCCCAAGAACACCATGCGAGTGCAATTCATTACACCACCATCACACCAAAGATCCCCAGGCCCGGATGCCTCTCAAATACCCTTGGAGCGAAGGGAAAATTTGAGAGTGGGCGGAAAGAAGGTTACTGCGTGGAGAGACACGGGGGCACAAGTGTCAGCTATCCACCAATCCTTCGTTGACCCCAAATTCATCAACCCAAAGGCCAAAGTTACAATTTACCCCTTCATGTCACAAGCTGTAGACTTGCCTACAGCTCAACTGCCTGTCCAGTACAAAGGCTGGTCAGGAATGTGGACTTTTGCAGTCTATGACAATTATCCTATCCCCATGCTACTGGGGGAAGACTTGGCCAACCAGGTGAGGCGGGCCAAGAGAGTGGGAATGGTTACACGTAGCCAAACCAGGCAAGCTTCCAGACCCATTCCTGTTCCTGAGCCGTCCACAGAGGCCCCGTCTGTGTTACCAGACACCCAGACAGAGGTAGTGGACCCGGATTCCATGCCAACCACTGAAACAGCCACAGCACCTCCAGTCCCAGGCCCGGAACTGGAACAGCAACCAGCACCAGCAAGTGCAACCCCATCTTCAAACTCAACGCCAGAGGGCGCCAGCGAGCCAAAACTGGCAGATGCAACATACAGCCATACCCAAAAGGCTCAGCCAGAGCCTGAAATACCCTCAGGTGCACCAGCGGAGAGCGGTTCACCAGCAACGGAAACAACCCCATCACCTACATCGCTTCCAGAGGGACCAAGCCCAAGTCCACAGTCTGAAGAAGAACTGGTGACCCCAGCCTCAAGGGAACAGTTCCAGACTGAGCAGGAAGCGGATGACAGCCTTCAGAAAGCTTGGGCGGCGGCACGGAGCACCCCACCGCCTCTCAGCTCTTCTAATCGATCCCGGTTTGTTATAGACCAAGGACTTTTATACAAGGAAATTCTTTCTGGTGGACACCGGGAAGAATGGCAGCCGCAAAAACAGTTGGTGGTTCCAACTAAGTACCGGGGGAAGCTCTTAAGCTTAGCCCATGATCATCCCAGTGGCCATGCTGGGGTGAACAGAACCAAGGACCGGTTGGGGAAGTCCTTCCACTGGGAGGGGATGGGCAAGGACGTTGCCAAGTATGTCCGGTCTTGTGAGGTATGCCAAAAAGTGGGAAAGCCTCAAGACCAGGTCAAGGCCCCTCTCCAGCCACTCCCCATAATTGAGGTCCCATTTCAGCGAGTAGCTGTGGATATTCTGGGCCCTTTCCCAAAAAAGACGCCCAGAGGAAAGCAGTACGTACTAACTTTAGTGGACTTTGCTACCCGATGGCCAGAAGCAGTAGCTCTAGGCAACACCAGGGCTAACACTGTGTGCCTGGCCCTAACAGACATCTTTGCCAGGGTAGGTTGGCCCTCTGACATCCTTACAGATTCAGGGTCTAATTTCCTGGCAGGGACCATGGAAAAACTGTGGGAAACTCATGGGGTGAATCACTTGGTTGCCACCCCGTACCACCATCAAACCAATGGCCTGGTTGAAAGGTTCAATGGAACTTTGGGGGCCATGATACGAAAATTCATCAACGAATTCTCCAATAATTGGGACCTAGTGTTGCAGCAGTTGCTGTTTGCCTACAGGGCTGTACCACATCCCAGTTTAGGGTTTTCACCATTTGAACTTGTGTATGGTCACGAGGTTAAGGGGCCATTACAGTTGGTGAAGCAGCAATGGGAGGGGTTTACGCCTTCTCCCGGAACTAACATTCTGGACTTTGTAAGCAACCTACAAAGCACCCTCCGACACTCTTTAGCCCTTGCTAGAGAGAACCTAAAGGATGCTCAAGAAGAGCAAAAGGCCTGGTATGACAGACATGCCAGAGAACGTTCCTTCAAGGTAGGAGACCAGGTTATGGTCTTGAAGGCGCAACAGGCCCATAAAATGGAAGCATCATGGGAAGGGCCATTCACGGTCCAAGAGCGCCTGGGAGCTGTAAACTACCTCATAGCATTTCCCAATTCCTCACTAAAGCCTAAAGTGTACCATGTTAATTCTCTCAAGCCTTTCTATTCCAGAGACTTACAGGTTTGTCAGTTTACAGTCCAGGGAGAGGATGCTGAGTGGCCTGACGGTGTCTACTACGACGGGAAAAAAGACGGTGGCGTGGAAGAGGTGAGCCTCTCAACCACCCTGGAACGTCTGCAGCGGCAACAAATCAAGGAGCTGTGCACTAGCTTCGCCCCATTGTTCTCAGCCACCCCAGGACGGACTGAACGGGCATACCACTCCATTGATACAGGTAATGCTCACCCAATCAGAACCCCACCCTACCGAGTGTCTCCTCATGCCCAAGCTGCTATAGAACGGGAGATCCAGAACATGCTACAAATGGGTATAATCCGCCCATCTACCAGTGCATGGGCATCTCCAGTGGTTCTGGTACCCAAACCCGATGGGGAAATACGCTTTTGCGTGGACTACCGTAAGCTAAATGCTGTAACTCGTCCGGACAACTATCCAATGCCACGTACCGATGAGCTATTGGAAAAGTTGGGACGTGCCCAGTTCATCTCTACAATAGACTTAACCAAGGGGTACTGGCAAGTACCGCTAGATGAACCTGCCAAGGAGAGGTCAGCATTCGTCACCCATGTGGGGGTGTATGAATTCAATGTCCTTCCTTTCGGCCTTCGAAATGCACCCGCCACCTTCCAGAGGCTGGTAGATGGTCTACTAGCTGGACTGGGAGAATTTGCAGTTGCCTACCTCGATGATGTGGCCATTTTTTCAGACTCCTGGCCCGAACACCTACTACACCTGGAAAAGGTCTTTGAGCGCATCAGGCAGGCAGGACTAACTGTTAAGGCCAAAAAGTGTCAAATAGGCCAAAACAGAGTGACTTACCTGGGGCACCAGGTGGGTCGAGGAACCATTAACCCCCTACAGGCCAAGGTGGATGCTATCCAAAAGTGGCCTGTCCCACGGTCCAAGAAGCAGGTCCAATCCTTCTTAGGCTTGGCCGGATACTACAGGCGATTTGTACCACACTACAGCCAAATCGCTGCCCCATTGACCGACCTGACCAAAAAGACCCAGCCAAATGCCGTTAAGTGGACTAATGAGTGTCAAAAGGCCTTTACCCAGCTTAAGGCGATGCTCATGTCTGACCCCGTGCTCAGGGCCCCGGATTTTGACAAGCCATTCCTAGTAACCACAGATGCATCTGAGCGTGGTATAGGAGCAGTGCTCATGCAGGAAGCAACAGATCACAACTTCCATCCTGTCGTGTTTCTCAGCAAGAAACTGTCTGAGAGGGAAAGTCACTGGTCAGTCAGTGAAAAGGAATGCTATGCCATTGTGTACGCCCTGGAAAAGCTACGCCCATATGTTTGGGGACGGCGGTTCCAACTACAAACTGACCATGCTGCACTACAGTGGCTTCATACTGCCAAGGGGAACAACAAGAAACTTCTTCGTTGGAGTTTGGCTCTCCAAGATTTTGATTTTGAAATTCAACACATCACAGGAGCTTCTAACAAAGTAGCTGATGCACTCTCCCGTGAGAGTTTCCCAGAATTCAGTAGTTAAAAAGTGTTCTTAAAATGTAGAAGTCTGTTAGTTATATACTTAGGAGTATATGTAAAGGTGTATGTGTTGTATTAATCTGTTTATTTTCAAGTTCTAGAAGGAAATCGCCGCCAGTGAGCTTCCCCACTGTCTGCAATTTGGGGGGCGTGTCATAAACAGATAGCTAAGGGTTAATGTCTCTTTCACCTGAAGCACCTGACCAGAGGACCAATCAGGAAACCGGATTTTTTCAACTTTGGGTGGAGGGATTTGAGTGTCTTTGTCTTTGTTTTCTGGCTGCCTGCTTGCTCTGAGCTTTGGAGAAGTAGTTCTACTTTCTAGTCTTCTGTTTCTAAGTGTAAGGACAAAGAGATCAGATAGTAAGTTCTATGGTTTCTTTTCTTTGGTATTTGCATGAATATAAGTGCTGGAGTGCTTTGATTTGTATTCTTTTTGAATAAGGCTGTTTATTCAATATTCTTTTAAGCAATTGACCCTGTGTTGTATCATCTTAATACAGAGAGAACATTTGTACTTATTTTTCTTTCTTTTTATATAAAGCTTTCTTTTAAGACCTGTTGGAGTTTTCTTTACTTCAGGGAAATTGAGTCTGTACTCACCAGGGAATTGGTGGGAGAAAGAAATCAAGGGGAGATTTGTGTGTTGGATCGCTAGCCTGATTTTGCATTCCCTCTGGGGAAATAGGAAAGTACTTTTGTTTCCAGGATTGGGAACGGAGAGGGGGAGTCCCTCGGTGTAGTTTCACAGAGCTTGTGTCTGTGTATCTCTCCAGGAGCACCTGGAGGGGGGAAGGGAAAAAGGATTATTTCCCTTGGTTGTGAGACTCAAGGGATTTGGGTCTTGGGGTCCCCAGGGAAGGTTTTTCAGAGGGACCAGAGTGCCCCAAAACACTCTAATTTTTTGGGTGGTGGCAGCAGGTACCAGGTCCAAGCTGGTAACTAAGCTTGGAGGTTTTCATGCTAACCCCCATATTTTGGACGCTAAGGTCCAAATCTGGGACTAAGGTTATGATAGCTCCAGCATGGCAGTGGGAGGCACAGGCCACTGGCTGCATCGAGTTGGGAGATCATCCAGCAGCCCTCCCCGGACATGGACTCTGTGGTGAGGCTGCACCCAACCCTGACACAGCAGAAGGGCTGGACCTGCCCCCAAAACACCAGATGTGGGCAGGCCCACTCAGCCCAGCAGGATTCAAGTGTGGAGGGGCTTAGTGTGGGGGGATCCAGGTGTGGGGTGAGAGCATTCTGTGTGGATCAATCTGGGTGTGGGTGGCTCAGTAGGCGGGGTTTGGGCGCTGTGGGAGGGGTAGGATTTGGACGCACAAGGCTCTTTGGGGGCTTCTGGGTGCAGGGGCAATGGGACTCTGCAGGGGATTCAGGTGACAGTGGTTGGGACTCAGCAGGGGGGTCTGAGTGTGTGGGGCTCAGTGTGGGGGTCTCCATGCTGGGAGAGTGGGGCTTGGTGGGGTGGGGGTCCAGGTGCAGCTGGTTGGAGCTTAGTGGTTTGGGAGTCCGAGTGCAGGGGGCTCATCTGGGTGGTCCAGGTGTGTGTTGGGGGCTGATTATCCAAGTGGGGTTCGACTGCAAGGAGCTCAGGAGGGGGCAGTCTGGGTGCAGGGGTGGGGGTCCGGATGGAGGGTGGGTTTCAGTTCATCACGTAAATCACCCGCTTCAATATCGGGCATGTCAACATGTGTCAACACTGTCTCTAGTGACCTGCATTGCTGGTGTAGGTCTTCTTCAGGTATAGTGAGGAGTTTTGGAATATCATACAACATACCAAATATACTGCTGTGTTCCTTGAGCTGCATGAAACGTTCTTCAACTGATTGTATTGCACAATCTAGCACCTGATTAAAGAATTTAACTTTGAATTGGTGTTTGGGTCTCTTATGGAATTATCCCATGCCTCGTAATCAAAATGTCTTCTTCTTCGGTGACTCTTGTATTCTTGGATGGGTGGGAAAATAGCTTCAGTTCCTCTGCCAACTTCTGTGCACTCTTCAGAAGTTTTGAAATCCCTCATCTGACCGGTAAGACTGTGGGTATGACTTTGCTTTGTCCAGTTGTTCCATTGCTCCAGATACATCAAGGTCAACACCTTGGAGTCTCTTGCTTACAAAATGTATTTCAAACAGTATGTCATATCGCAACACTAAGCCACACAGAAATTTGAAGTTATGTATGTTTCTGGTGATTCTACTTCCCTCTGCCACTGTTCTCCCACAAACAGTTCCTGTCATAGCATTATCCTCCATAATGGCAACTATGGCATCATCTATCTTCCCAGTTTGGTGTTTGATAGGCTTTATCACCTCCACTCGACTTTCCCATTGTGTGGCGCTCAGTGATTTCGGTGTCAGAGAGGATGTTCCCAGATGTTGCTTCAGAATTTGCCACTGATGAGTTGATGCAGAGAAAAATACATAGATGCTTTGAATTACATTAAAAAATTCAGCAGCCTCACTAGAAGCTGATGCTGCATGACTGACCACCAAGTTCAATGAATGAGAACTGCATGGGACAAAAAAAGATAAAGGGTTTAACCCTTGGATCCGTGTCTGCACTCCTCTGTTTTTTCCTCTCATGTTGGCGCCATTATCATAGCCCTGATCTCTCATGTCAGCTATCGTGACTTCCGTATCTTTCAGCTTTTTAAGAGGCACATTTGTCATACCAGCTCCTGTAGTATCATCAAAGTCAAAAAATTCTAGAAAATGCTTTCTGACAGTCACGATTGCAGGGACATTTTCATTAGGTTCTGTTGTTGTTACAAAACGCACCAGTAAAGTCATTTGTTCCATATGGCTGATGTCAGGTGTGCAGTCCAGAATAACAGAGTAATATCTTTGCTGACTTCAGATCTGCCACAATCTTCTGTTTCACTTTTGTTGGCAGTAACTGTATGATCTCATTTTGAATTGTTTTTGCAAGGTAGTGGTGTGTGTACATTTTTTGGGTGGTGACTCTTCTTAGATGCTCTTGGAGTACAGCCATCAGCTCCACAATTTTAAGGAAGTTTCCACTGTTTGGCACATACAGCTGACTTGAAGTGCCACACAATGCTGGGTTTTGGATAACAAGCATTCTCACAATGGCAATGAGCCTTTTCAGATCATTTTGCCAGTAAAGAGACTCTGATGCAATCTTCTCCTGATGCAGATAATCTATGGTGGCCTTTAACCTTAGTCTCATCTCAAGTTCTTTCCACCTATGGAATGCTCTGTGATGATTTTCTGCCTTCTCATGGCATGCCAGGTTTTTCCAGTCCTTTGTTCCTGGAGAGCCCAATTTGGCTGGAACATTAGACTGGAAGAGTTTGCAACAAAAACATTATACAGCATTCTGGGTTTTTGAGTACATAAGCAATGGCCTCTCCACTTTGTCACCATTGGGGATTTCATGCCAGCAACTTGTTGGATGGAAACTTCTATTTTCATTGTCTTTGAGGAACATGAAGTTTTTCATTTGCTGTGGTCCATGCAGTACAAGGAAGTCCCTCAGGCTACTGCTCAAGTGGGTCCAGAGTCCTGGATCATTTAGACTTAAGGAACTAAACTCAGCAGCAGCTGTTTCTTGCACCTCTACCACACTCTTCTCTGATCTACACTTTTCTTCAGGAATGTGCATGGTTACATCCATTCAGGACCAGCTCTAGGCACCAGCAAAGCAAGCACGTGCTTGGGGCGGCACATTTCCAGGGACAGTATTCCGGCCATCCTTTTTACGTTGTAAAGCTGTCTTGGAACGTTTACTGGCAATTCCTGTGGTGGCTGCCCCGGGATCCCTCCAGGAGCCCCCAGTCCGCCCCGCTCCCAGTCATGGCTGGGCACCCTCTGCTGGGCACTGGGTGGGAAAGATCCCAGCAGCCTGGTCCCTCCCTGCCCTAGTCTCTGCCAGCATGTTGCTTGGGGAAGCGGAGCCAGGGAGCAGCTGAGAAGCCAGGGGCGGCTCTAGGCATTTTGCTGCCCCAAGCACGGCAGGCAGGCTGCCTTCGGCGGCTTGCCTGCGGAAGGACCACTGGTCCCGCGGCTTTGGAGGACTTCTTGCAGGCACGCTGTGGGACCAGCTTGGCGTGCTGGGGCCTGGAGCCGCCCCTGCGAGAAGCGCCGCGTAGCTGCCATCTCCGTGTCCTCTGCCGCCACCACACAGTGGCCCCAAGACCTGGGATGCCCTGGACACCACTGCAGCGCTATGCCCTGTGCCACCCTGCTCCTGCTGCTGCTGCTCAGCCTGGCTCAGCACTGTGCCTGCCTCTCTGGGCCAGTCAGCGCCACGTCCCCCGGCCTCGTGAGGGACCCCTGCCTCAGTCAGCCCTGCTGGAACAATGGCACCTGCTCCCCAGCACTGGCACGGGGCCCCACCTCCCTCCACTGCCCCAGCCTGCCTACAGCTGCGCCTGCCCCACCAGGTCACCAGTACCTACTGCCAGGTAAGGGGGCTAGGGGCTGTGCGGGTGAGCGCAGTTTCTCAAAACTGAAATTACTAAAAAATTATCTGAGGTCCACCATGTCTCAAAATCTTTTCTCAGGACTCGCATTAATTTCAATTGAAAGTACCATTGCAAAAAATTTAGATTTCACTAAATTATTAAAAGACTGCGCAAGTATAAAAACCAAAAAAATCAGTGAATATAAATTCTTTTAATTTATGAGAAACTGAGAGCACCGGAAGGCACTAACATTTTTCATTACAGTGTATAGTTGAACCCAAATTGTTTGTAATTGTGATTTTGTTAAAATTAATTGAGTACACTAGTAAGAAATTGTTATATTTCACTAACTAAAAATTCTTTGTTTTCATTTTTTAAAAATTTTAAACGGTCAAAAAAAATTGCAAAGTTCAAACGTGTAAAAGCCAAAAAAAAGTGGAGGGCGGACCAAAAGTTTTTTGCTTAGGGGCGGCAAAAACCTAGAGCTGGCCCTGCATCCATTTGAGATGGAGATATGGATGCTGCAGTAGCTGCCAGGTCACCTGCACTCAGGGGTGAAAATAACTTACAGGACTTACCAGTACTGCAGGAGTCCTGAGGGGGCGTGGCCTCAACCAGAAGAGGCAGGGCCTCTCAAAACTTAAAGGCCCTGGGGCATCAGCTGTGGCTGGGAGCCCCAGGGCCTTTAAATCAACCCAGGGCTCCCAGCTGCAGAGGTGGCTGGGAGCCCCCGGAGTTCAGGGGAAAATTAAAGGGCTCGGGGCTCTGGCCGCCGCGGAGCTCCAGGCCCTTTAAATCCCCACCGCAACTCCGGCTGCTGGAGCTACAGGCGGGATTCAAAGGGCTCTGGGCTGCCCACAGCCGCAGGGAGCTCTGAGCCCTTTAAATCCCAGCCCCAGCCCAGCCACCAGAGCCATGGGCGGGATTCAAAGGGCTCTGGGCTGCCCGCTGTAGTGGGGAGCCCAGAGCCCTCTAAATCCCCGCCACGGAAGCCAGTGCAGTCCAGCACAGCATACTGGCTCTTGCCGGTACGCTGTACCGGACCATACCGGCTTACTTTCACCTGTGCCTGCACTCTGACTAACTGGAAGATCAGGCATCTCCTCACCACTCACATCCTCACGGGGGCCAGAAGGCTCACCGTGAACATTTGTGTCTATGTATCTCAGGAGAGCGCCTTCCTGCTTAGATAGAAAAGCGTCTTTTGCTTTCTTTTTCTGAATGCTGCCCCAGAGGGGCGTTTTCTTCTTTCACTCATGACTGCTGTTCTGTGCCAGCTAGAGTGGCTCTCAACACTCAGTTGAAGGGGACAAATAAGCAGGCTGGTAGCAGGGCCTGAGTGAGGGAAGATCTCAGCTCTTAAGGGCCTAACCGGCTCCTACAACTTCAGTTGACTGCCTGTTCTCCTCAAGCGGGTTCAGGGAAGCAGCAGGAGACAGGAAGCTCCCTGAGAAGCTGGTGTGAATCCGTCCAGGCTCCTAGGGGTCCAGAGAGGTGCAGAAGAGGCTCCTCCTCCTCGCTCTCTCTGCTGCTCTCTGTTATGCCCTATCACGTTTTCTCCTGCCTGTTATGTCTCTCGTGCTCTCCTCCCTCCAGCACACCACTCCACCACCTCTGTGCATCTGGAGCAGAGAGGAGACATATGCACCAGCAGCAGACACAATTTTCTACCCTCTGGGTCCCAGCGGCGCCCCCCGCAGCCTGGCACCTGAACCCTGCTCCAGCGCCAAAGCGAAGCTCATTGGGAGAGGAAGAGGGTTATGGGGAGCAGCTTGTTCTAAATATGGGCTCTGTGCCTTTAAATGGGAACTCCTCCCCTCCCCCACCGCTTTCCTGAGAGCGAAGGGGGCGGGCCCCGGACACGGTTGGTTGCGGCCAGGCTGGAAGGGGGCGTGGAACAAGGCGCCGGGCGCGGTGAGCGGCGAGGGGGCGTGGCTCCACGGTGAATGGCGGCTCCGCGGACCAGTCATGTGGCGCGTTGCCGGGGTTGGAGGCGGGCCTTCCGGGGGACGCTCCCTCCCGGCCCCGGCGGTTGCTCACGGCGCTGAGGGAAGCGAGCGGGCGGCCCCGAGATGATTAAGAAGTTCGATAAGAAGGACGAGGAGACCGGTACGGGGGTGGGGCTGCGGCCTAGGCGCCGGGCCGGGGGACGTGTCCGGCCTGGTGCGGTTCCTGCCGGGTAGCAGCGGCTGCGGGGCCCGCCCGGCCCCTTCCCCGCCCCGGGCAGGCCCGTCAGTCAGAGCCCGGCGGGCCTGGCCGTATCCTCCTGGGACCCGGCGCCTCAGCTGCCCCCGTGGGGGGGTCATGTGGGGAGCGAAGGGGCCTAACTAGCTCCCCGGGCCCCGTGGGGGCAATGGGGAGTGAGGGTCTCACCCCCCCCCCGGCGCGGCTGTGCAGGACACGGCACCTGGCTGCCCCCCGGGCCGGGTGGGGGCAATGGGGAGTGAGGGTCTCACCCCCCCCCCCACGCGGCTGTGCAGGACACGGCACCTGGCTGCCCCCCGGGCCGGGTGGGGGCAATGGGGAGTGAGGGTCTCTCCCCCCCCACGCGGCTGTGCAGGACACGGCACCTGGCTGCCCCCGGGCCCCGTGGGGGCAATGGGGAGTGAGGGTCTCACCCCCCCTCCCCGACGCGGCTGTGCAGGACACGGCACCTGGCTGCCCCAGGGCCGCGTGGGGCTGCTGTGCCCTCGCAGGGGGCTTGTCTCGTGCTGCTGGGCCTGAGGGAGGGTGTTGGTGTCGGCACAGATTTGTGCCCTGCCAGGGGCTCGCAGAGCAGGTTGTCGGTGGCCTCAGCGTGCTGGGGGGGCCGCTCGAAGCTGAGCCCCGCCTAGGCCAAAGCCCGCTGAGCGCCCGCAGGGACCCCACCTGTCTGCAGAGGTGCTGCCCGGAGCCCCCAGGAGGCTGCTGGTCCCAGTGTGACCCTGACAGACCGGGTGGGCGGCGAGCAGGGTCGAACCTGGGACTTCTGGAGCTTAGTGCATGGGCCTCTACACAATGGCACTCAAACTTTTGGACTGGTGACCCCTTTCACATCGCAAGCATCTGAGTGTGACCCCCCTTATAAATTAAAAACACTTTTTAATATATTGTACACCCTTGTAAATGTTTGAGGCAAAGTGGGATTTGGGATGGAGGTTGACAGCTCATGAACCTCCCATGTAATAATCTTGTGACCCCCTGAGGGGGTCCCAACCCCTAGTTTGAGAACCCCTGCTCTACCACATGAACTGAAAGCCAGCTGACGGTTAGCTAAGGCTGTAGAGCAAACTCATTAATATCTCTCTCTTGAAGTGGTCTCGGTGCCATTAGATGGAACAGGACACCACACGGCAAAGGTGTGTGGATTATACCAGCAAACACCAAGGCAGCCAGGAGCAAAAGCTGGGCACTGCAGGGAGGGGCCCCCATCCCACGATGGCCACTTGTGAGAAATGCTGGAATACCATGTGTGGAACAGGCTGGTCGCAGCTGGGATGTTCTCTGTAGCCAAAGAGAACTACGCACCACTTGGGTCTGTTTCTAGTGAAGTGTGCTGTCAAATTAATGCTGCTAAACAACCCAATGCTCTGGGTGTTCCTGAGTCTGGGACTACCGGATGCTGAGACCCGGGATGGAAATAATTGCCCTGTTCCATTTATTCCCTCTGAAGCCTCTGGCACTGGCCACTGATGGAAGACAGGATGCTGGGCTAGCTGGACCAATGGTCAGACTCAGTAAGGGCATTCTTATGTTTTAACCCGTCAGTGTGTTGGGCTGGAGGAACTGTGCTGTTCAAACTGTTTCATAATACATTTAAAATAACATTCAGTGTTCTGAATAAAGCTGTTGTCACATTCGTGGTTTGGTCTCACTTCTGCTGGGCAGGTATGCAGTGTAAGTAGTCTCTCGGACTGTCAAAGGCTATGATCAGGTGTCTTGATGTGTTTGGCCCTGAGATGAAAGCCATGTTTGTGTCTCTTGGACCGTGAAGTACAAACATTTATCTGTAAAAGCAGCAGAGTCCTGTGGCACCTTATAGACTAACAGACGTATTGGAGCATGAGCTTTCTTGGATGCATCCAAAGTGGGTATTCACCCACGAAAGCTCATGCTCCAATACGTCTGTGAGTCTATAAGGTGCCACAGGACTCTTTGCTGCTTTTACAGATCCAGACTAACACGGCTACCCGTCTGATACTAGTAACATTTATCTAAGTTATATCTGTTCTTATTGTAGCTGTGTCGGTCCCACGATATTAGAGAGACAAGGTGGTTGAGGCAATGTCTTTTATCGGGCTCACTTCTGTTGGTAAGAGAGACAAGCTTTTGAGCCACACAGAGCTCTTCTTTAGGTCTGGGAAAGGTATTCACAGTGTCACATCTGTTCCATCTTGTATTTAGCTGTGAAACTGGGAGTATCTTTCCCAGACCCAAAGAAGAGCTCTGTGTGGCTCAAAAGCTTTTCTATGTCACCAACAGAAGTGGGTCCAATAAATGATATTCTTGTCTACCTTGTCTCTCTACTGGGCAGGAGTCAACATCATAAAAATAAAACATAGCAAAAGTGGCATGTGCAGTCAATCTTGTTGGCAGCCCCTCGGCAGTGAGGGAATTGAGTTTGGGGCCCAAATCACTGTGTCCATCTATACCACACTCACTGTAGTAATTAAAGTACCCTGTCTATTCCATGCTCATTACCATGGTAATAATAATAGGCGATATACCAGTCTCCTAGAACTGGAAGGGACCTTGAAAGGTCATCAAGTCCAGCCCCCTGCCTTCACTAGCAGGACCAGTTTTTGCCCAAGATTCCCTAAGTGGTCCCCTCAAGGATTGAACACGCAACCCTGGATTTAGCAGGCCAATGCTCGAACCACTGAGCTATCCCTCCCCTTGCATATGCTACACAGATCATTCAGTTGGTAGTGTAAAATTCTTTGTGATCTAGTAGACATGTAGACAGTTATGCTAGGTTTTGGAAAATAAATCTATTCATGAGTGGGAAGCTTTCATGAGTGGCTAAAGGGAGCTATGCCAGGGTTTTTTTCAAAATTTAAATGTTAGTTTAGCAAATTCTTCTAGACCTAGTTTTTAAGATAATCTTCCAACAGGGAACTGTCATCTCCTAAGTCTGCAGAGACAGCATCATTGCCACTGTTATTCCTCTGAGCGTTGCCACAAACAGAAGAGTAGAATTAAGAAGACTGCACAATTTTACTTCTGCTCTTCATAACCCTTTATGCGGCAATGAAACTGTCAAGAGTCTTATCAGTTGCCTGCTACCCTTGGTGTCAAGTAGGATGACTACACTGCAGTTAAACATCTGCAGCTGGCCCTTGCCAGCTGACTTGGGCTCAGGCTAAAGGGCTGTTTAATTGCTGTGTAGCCATTTGGGCTTGAGCTGGAGCCCAGGCTCTAGGACCTTGGGAGGTTGGAGGGTCCCAGAGCTTAGGCTGCAGCCTAAGTCACAATGGGTATATCTATACTGCACTTAAAAATCCGCACCCAGGCCAGCTGGCTTGGGCTTGGGCTTACTGAGGCTGCAGGGCTGTTTCATTGCAATGTAGACTTCCAGGCTCAGGTTGCAGCGGGAGCTCTGGGACCCTCATAGGCTGAGCCCAGAAGTCTACAGTGCAATGAAACAACCCTGCAACCTGAGCCCTACAAGCCCGAGTCAGCTGGCATGGGCCAGCTGCAGGTTTTTGATTACAATGTAGACATACCCGATGACTACCCTGCAATTAAACAGCCTCTTAGCCCAAGTCCTGCAAGCCTGAGTCAGCAGACACAGGCCAACCATGGGTGTCTAATTGCAGTGTAGACATACCCTTAGTAGCAGTAGAGCAGGGGTAGCAATTTTTTTTTTCTTCAAGGTTCAAATTTCTTGGTCAAAGTCCAGATTCCAGAGAAAATAATACAAAAATAACAATAATTACAGTAATAAGTTGTCAAAAGATTTTAGAGTCCATTCAAAACCATCTGACAGTCTGGATTTGGCCCACAGTCTTCCTATTGACTGCCCCTCCTGTGGATGCAGGAACTGGGATTATTAGCTAGAGAAGATAATCTAAAAAGCAGAGGTTAAGGGTGGTTGTGGTGGTGGATGGATGGAAACCTGTCCCCTTTCTGTAGCAACCAGAAGTCTCAGGGGTAGAGGAGAAGGCACCAGAAAACTACTACTTTTTAACAGGTGGAGGGGGCTGGGGTTTCAAATTTGCCAGGTATGTGCTATCCAGAAGCTGATACAAAAGATGGAGCCTATAAGCAGTATTCAGGGACAAGCACCCATGGTAGAAATGCAAGCACTTTACCCTTCCTACAGCTAGAGGTGACACTGGGGCTGGGTTTTTCAATCAGATCGTTGTTCTTGGACCTTGCTGCTGGAGTTCCTCTTCCAATTTTTCACACGTACCTGCAGCTGGTAGGTTTAGTCTTCTGGTCAGTAGGTATCGTAACTTTTCAAGGACTAGGCATATGTTATGAAATGTAACTTCTGATTTTCTAAGGCCAGGTTTTTTTTATCATGCCCTATATTAATGTTTTGCTAAAGCTGCCCAGTGTTAGTGATTATTTGAGCTGTGACCAAACGGAGGCTCATGAGCTCTTTTACAGTTAAAGTATGGCTTGCGGAGTCCCTCACACCTTCCCCCTATTCTCCAGCTACTAGACCTGGGGGAAGAGATCTTGGGGCTTCTGCCCTGCGGTGGGATGGTGAGGCTAGAGGCTTCTGCCTTGCACGGAATAGGGTCTTGGGGCTTTGGTCACATGCCCCAGCAAGAGCCACCCTGCAGGGCAGATTGTGCATGTCTTGTGGCTCTCGAACTCCTGAAGATTCTTGTATGTAGCTCGGAGGGTCAGTAAGTTTGGCCACTCCTGGATTATAGTGTGTGTAGTGGCAGTGCTATTTTGGCAGGTTATAGGTTTGTGTGAGTGAGGGGCAATGTATCAACCAATACGTGAGTGTTTCAAGTGGCAAGAACCAGCCTTACCCTAAGGTGTTTCCTCTTTGTTGCATCTAAGGCACATAAAGCAGTTGAGGGTGAGAAGAAAGGGAGCTAGCAGCCTCACTTGATGGTGATGCTGTGATAACTTCACCAACTGGCTGGCTGGAGATACGGTGTTGAAAAAGTTGGGTTTGGCTTTTTTTTTCCCACATCCTAAACAGGCAGCGCTTGAAACTAGCCTAGATGCTGCTCCTGGGGAACAGCAGATTCTCAGATTGCAACGCCGCTTAGCAGCATTAAGAGCCACTTGACACGTCGTTCTGCACAGTTCATAGTGAGAGAGCTTGTGCAAGTTTAAGAGCTGGCATTCTGTGTGTTCAGTTCCATGGCTTCTAGCATGTGGGTAACCATCAATGATTTGTTTTATTATTTAGGTAGTGGCTCCAATCCCTTCCAGCATTTGGAGAAGAGTGCTGTCCTTCAAGAGGTATGAACAGAAAGTGTATTATGAAATTGCTATAGCTTTGGGCTGGATGCTCTAGTGACCTAAGTAACAAGTTTGAAGTATTTGGACTGATGCATGGTCAATTAATCCTTCCAGAGTAGATAAAATAAACTGAGTGCACATGCAGTTTACTGTGTGGGGATCTTTCAGATCAGACCCAGGAAGACAGAGGACCTGTTTAATTTGCATGGACATTAAAGATCCAGTGACCCTTACGGAAGAGGCTGTTTTTCTGTGTCTCTATTGTCATGCCATGCAGCATGCTTTTCAGTAGTAGTTCGCCTGGCTACATCTGGGCACCCTAGAGGTGGCTAGCTGTATGTTAGTGCAGTTATATGTATATGGTCAGTGAAGAGTTTGGGGCTCTTTTTGGATATAAAGAGCTATAAATGTGAAAGTAGACTAATTAATTTCACCTTCAGGTTCCCTTGCACTAGTACAGTGCTTCAGTGTTTGGTTGCAGATGCTGGAAAGGAAACTTTTAAAATCTAAACTAAACTGACATATAGAAAACCCAAAGACATCCAATATTAATAGAAATTCCCAATCTTTGCCACTGATTGGCTATATGATTAGAACCCAGGAACCTGAGATCCAGTCCTTGGTTCAAATCCCTTCACAACCATCTGTCTAACACAGAGTCCATTTTTCAGCTAAGTGCTTTTATTAATTGGCATCCATGTTAAGATATAGTATACAATAAGACTGCTTGGGTGAAATGAGTTATCCTGATCCCATGGGGTGAGTTGGTAAATTGTTACCAATGAATTATGCAATAATGCAATATTTTTTGCTGTGTCTGCAGGCTCGCATCTTTAATGAGACTCCCATAAATCCACGAAGATGTCTGCATATACTTACCAAGATCCTTTACTTACTGAACCAGGTAAGTGGATCTTCCTAACCCAAACACACAACTAGGATTAGTCTTTTCTGATTTAAAAAAAAGTTTAGCATGAAAGAATTACTGTACTTTAAGGGTAGCAAAACAACTTGTACTTTATGCTGTCAGTCTAGAGGGCAGCTTATTAAGGGTAACAGACATTGAACCCTATTATATAATGTTATGATCTTGGTTTTGATTTTCAGCTTTCCTTGGGGGAGATGAGACGTAGCTTACTGAAGCTTTGATGACTTTTTATGATAGACTTCTGGGAGCTGCATCCCATTTATGCCTGTTTACAGTGATGCCGTGTTAGCCAGAACCAGCCTTCTCATATTGTAGAAATAGCCATGTTTAAACAAGAGTATGAACAATAAAATGGTTGGTTAATGATTGTCACATGTTCTTTCTTTGCCTATGTAGTGAACAAGAATCCATGTTGAGGAATTATGTTTAGCTTAGATACCTAAATGTCTGTGAGTACATGAAATATGGACTGCAGGGGGCACTATTTAATACTCACGTGTGACCAGCAGGAATTACAAGGTCCAACATGTTCTGCTGCATCTGAATCAGCACAGGTTTTATATTGGAAAATCCTAGGAGAATCCTCTTCTCAGTTGATAATATCTTAAAACAAAAACCATAATGCCTGCCGCTGTAAAGACAGCAGAGGGAGCACAGGTTAATTAACAAACTCTGTTCCTGTTACTTTGCTGGTACACTGCTACCTCGATATAACACCACCCGATATAATATGAATTTGGATATAACATGGAAAAGGAGTGATGCGGGGGAGGGGGCTGTGCACTCCGGTGGATCAAAGCAAGTTCAATATAACACGGTTTCACCTATAATGCTGTAAGATTTTTTGGCTCCCAAGGACAGCGTTATATCGAGGTAGAGGTGTATCATGGATGATTATCCTGTTAAAACAAGCTACTTAAAAAGTATAATTAGATTGTCTTGTGCTCTATAAGAAACACAAGGTGAAGAAGGGAGTGTTTCTAAAATGGGGAAAAGATTTAAAAAAGAGAAAAATGTTTAGAGACAGAGGATGGAGTCCAAGGATCGAAGTGGGCATTATAGACGAGAGAGAGCTAAAAGAGAAAGCTACTGGACAGTTAAGTTTTGACTGGTTTCTAACTTCTGCTGCTTGCATGTTCTCCTTAGGGTGAACATTTTGGAACTACTGAAGCCACAGAAGCATTCTTTGCAATGACCAGATTATTTCAGTCTAATGATGTAAGTCTCTGTATTTAAGGAAAAATGTTTCACGTGCTTTTGGTCTGCATTGTACCCTCAGTGGGATCTTTGTGAACCCTCTGATAGTAGCAGAAATTGTGAGGTGTTCATAAATAGTCCCATTGCTCTGATATAAGTACATTAGATAGAGGAATGTGCTCAGTTTGAAAGCACAATATGAGCCTTAGTTTCTTGCCTCTCAAAATTAAGAAACTGCTGAGCTTCAGTTCATCTGCAAATTTGACATCATCAGTTCAGGATTAAACAAAGCCTGTGAATCGCTTGCCAACTGCAAAAGCAGTTTCTCCTCCCTTGGTTTTCACACCTCAACTGCTAGAAGAGGGCCTCATCCTCCCTGATTGAACTAACCTCGTTATCTCTAACCCGCTTCTTGCTTGCGTATATATACTTGCCCCTGGAAATTTCCACTACGTGCATCCAACGAAGTGGGTATTCACCTACGAAAGCTCATGCTCCAATACGTCTGTTAGTCTATAAGGTGCCACGGGACTCTTTGCTGCTTTTACAGATCCAGACTAACACGGCTACCCCTCTGAAAATTAAGACAGTGTTGTTTACAGACTAGAGCTCCAGCATTCCTGAGAAAGGAGTTTGACTCATGGGTAAACCTGCTAAAAGCAAAGAGATTAGAATGTTTTCAAAGCATTGGGTTATGTTTTTGGCTAAGATGTATGTCGTACCATTTAATATCTGATATGTTCTTCTTGGAGTGTTTGCTCATGACCATTCCAGTGTTGGTGCGTGCTCACCTCGAGCACTGCCGCAGGAAAGTTTTCCCTCAGTAGTACCTGTCATTCAGCTCTGGTGCCCCCTGGAGTTACACTCTCATAGCGCCGGTATAAAGAGCCCTGCTGACCTACCACCCCCTCAGTTTCTTCTTTCAGCCCATGACGGTTGCTGCAACTGTGTTTCATTCTTACTTCTGCAAGTACTCCTCCGTGGAATCTCTCTACTCCTGGTGTATATAGGTTATTGTAGTTTAGCAGTAAATTTCAGTTATTAGTTAGTTAACTACGCTAAGTGGTTGGGGGCAGCTCATGTGCAGGAGCAGTGCAAGATTTGTAAGGAATTTAAGCCTTGCACCAAGAAGGATAGGGATGCTAGACTTCACTCTGTCCTCCTGGAGACAGTGCTCTGATGTCCATCGGAGCCAGGACATTCGGACTCGGCACCAAGTACCTCAGCCTAGGTAAGGAGCATCCTGGCCTGACTTTAAGACACCTGGCGCCATTCCCCATCTCTGGTTCTGAGGAGAGACACTCCGACTGCATCTAAGGAACCCCAGCACTGTCAAGCGTCTCCGGGGCCCAAGAAAGATGCGCCAGCAAGAGTCACTAGGCACTGTTCATCATCGCCGGTGCCTAAGTGTCAGGCTGATCTCAGACACTGAGATCGGCGCCACAGAGGGATGCTGTCAGGGTACGACCTGGGTCGGCCCACCCTGTGGCACTGGCATCCTATGCCACGCCATTGATTCCAGTCTTGGAATGGGAGCTGTTGAGTCCGGCACTGATAGACTCGCCATTGCGAGAGAGGCATTGGAGCCTCATGTCCCTATTGGTGCTATTGACACTGCAGGCCTTCATGACAGTGAGGACTGTACTGGTGCTACTGGTACAGTTGTCCCGGCCATACGGGAACTGTTCAGGGCAGCACTGACAAGGCATACCTCTGCAGGCTCGAGGCCACAGATTGTTTAGAAGGGGAAACAGCCATGAAGGCTCAGTCCCTGTCCCCTTCCTCCCGGCACCGTTCACTGGCACTGGTCAGCACTGCTACAGCCTGGTCTCTGGAGGGATCCTTAGAGATGGACTCGGAGGTGGAGTCTTACATCTTGCGGAGAAGCTGGCACTGCCAGTCTAGATACTATCCGGCTGTAGACCCGAGTCAAGGGGTCCCACCAGTGGCGTGGCCACCAGGGAAGTAGCAGTTCCCCGTGCAGTGGCATTTCTGGAACCCCTTAGCATTCCCAGTGCAACCGGGGTCCCATTCCAGGAGGTCATGTTCGGTGGCTTTGGAGCCTGGACAACCTCCACCACCAGAACATGATCCAGGCTCCAGTACTAAGGCCAGTGACATGTATCATGAAATGGCACCACAGGATCTGGATGGTGCCGAGGGCAAAGAGCAGAGCCGGTCCAAGCATCCTTCCCTTCCCCAGATGAGTCAGTCACGGGAGCTGATGTTGTGCCCCTGCAGGAGGATTATAAGGCACATCAAGAGCTTCTAAGGAGGGTAGCTCAAAACCTGGGGATCCTGGTGGAGCAAATTAGGGAATCCTCCTACTCTCTTGTGCACATACTAGCGGCAACAGGCCCCGCAAGAATTGCACTGCCCTTGAGCGAATTAGCCATGGACCCCATCAGGGTTCTGTGGCAGATTCCAGCGTCCCTGCAGCCGGTGGCAAAAAGGACTGAGAAGAAATATTTTTTCTTGGCAAAAGAGTTTGAGTTCCTGAACACGCACCCACCACTGGGTTCGTTGGTGGTGTCGGCTGCCAACGAGCAGGAAAGGCAGAGCCAACAGGAACCAGTGCTGAAGGCCAAGGATGCCAAAAAGTTAGACCTTTTTGGGAGCAAAGTCTATTCCACAGGGGGTCTCTAGCTCAGGATTACCAACCAGCAGGCACTCCTGAGCTGGTACCATTTCAATGCCTGGGACTCTGAGAAAAAGTTTAAGGAGTTGCTGCCTCAGGAAGCGAGACAAGAATTCACGGCTCTCATAGAGGAAGGCATGGCTGTGGCAAAGGCGTCCCTACAGGCATCCCTGGGTGCAGCGGCCTCGGCAGTGTGCTCCAAGGCTTGGGCAGTCACAATGTGCATTCGTGGCACACGTTCCTATCCAGGACATCTGTAGAGCAACAATGTTGTATTCAGTCCACACTTCTGCATCTCACTATGCCATCACTCAGCAGGCCAGAGATGACGCTGGATTTGACAGAGCAGTGCTACAATCTGCTTGTCAGTGAACTCCGAACCCATCTCCTACACGTGCTTGGCAGTCAGCAACGTTGGAATGGACATGAGCAAGCACTCGAAGAAAAAACGATTACTAACCTTCCATAACTCTTGTTCTTTGAGATATATTGCTCATGTTCATTCCAAAACCCACCCTCCTACCTCTCTGTCGGAGTTAGTTGGCAAGAAGGAACTGAGGAGATGACGGGTTGGCAGGGCCCTTTATACTGGTGCTTGGGAGCATGTCTGAAGCGGGCAACAGAGCCAACACAACAGATACCACTGAGGGAAAAACTTTCCAGCAGTGTTGCTCAGGGCATGCACACACCTACATTGGAATGGACATGAGCAACACATGTCGAAGAACAACAGTTATGTAAGGTTAGTAACCAAATTTTCTCTGAGGAAACATGGGAAAATTGTATCTTCTCGGGGAGTGGACAGAGTTTGATGGTCTCTTTCATCTCTGCTAGAATCCTAACTTACTGTTATATTAGTGTATTATTCATAGGGAAAATTTTATAAGCAGCCTCGTAAGAACATAAGAATGGCCAAACTGGGTCAGACCAATGGTCCATCTAGCCCAGTATCCTGTCTTCTGATGGCCAGTGTCGGGTGCTTCAGAGTGCTTCTGCCCAGATGCAAAATATCACAAATGTCAGATTTTTGTGACCTTTCTTAAATCCGGATTCTGCAATACCAATTTCTCTTGTACTGTGAGCCTATTAGGCTTCATCATTTGCCTTCAAATAGTTATATTTAGGGTGTAAATATTGTTATTTTATGCATGTTTCTTCCATTTGAAATTGGAAATGGGGAGTCTTGTTGAAAAGTTTCTAATTAATTATAATACACAATATAAGTGACTATCTCGGTACTGAACAGTCTTAAAATGTGATTTCTGTCATGGCTAACCAGTGAAATCTCTTGCTGTTCTCTTATGATCTGCACAGGGTCTCATTTAAAGTAATATCGCTTTGATTTAACTTAATTGTAATGAAGGGTCAAAACTTGTTCTGTTAAAACTCTAGCTACTGTAGATTTAAAATACCCCAAAACATTTAACCTTGAAAAATGAATAATCACTTTAGGAAGTTTCACAAAAATTGTATGCTGGTATCAGAAGTATATAGACTAAACTAACTGTATTCTAGCCTAGTTTGCCTCACCAGTGTGGACAGGCATATTGTACTAGCCAAGTTAATCTATGGATTTGGGCAATAACATGTAACATGGTGGGAATCCTGTTAGCAGAAGTATGTAGCTTCCAAGTTTCTAGTCTCTGTATAAGCAGCTTTCTATGAAAGTTGCTACAGTGGTTAGTGTTATTTTTAAGATCGTATAATTGAAGGGTGGAGGGAGGAGTATTTGTCTATAGTAACTAGAGTTAAATATTGTTTCTAAGTAGGCAAGTCTTTAATGCTTTTTGTGATAAACTCCCACAGCAAACCTTGAGGAGAATGTGCTACCTTACTATCAAAGAGATGGCCAACATTTCTGAGGATGTCATCATTGTCACCAGCAGGTATTAGAAAAATCCAACTACAGGTTTCTAAAGCAAATAATTAAATGTTACTGTATTGTTACTTCAGCTGCTGCATTTTTCACAAGGTTGGCTCCCTGATCTGTATAAAGTGGACAGCCAGGGAAACTAAACATGTTCTATGAAATCGGGTGCATCATCAAATCTACAAAGTGAGCTCTATTAACTTCTTTAAGCTGTGGTTGTAAACAGAAAAGTGACTAAAGCATAAAATGATTATTTCTTGCTAAGCATATCTTCTCCCTGTCATAACTGCGTAATGTTTCTGATTAAAAACAAGCTTATACCTTCTGTTCACCCTACAGAGAGATTGAACTGGGTTATAGTCTGACTGACTTCATCAACAGAACTATCAGGTTCTGGCCACAGAATCTTTGTTACTGTATGTAACTAATGTAAGAGCCAGACTCCAGACAGATTTTCAGATCCTAAATAGAACTGGTAGCTTGGCAGTTGGAAAGAAGTAATATTTTTAACTAGTAAACCCAACAAATTAGCCATTTAGTATGTCATTTTTAGTGTCAAAATCCATGGAGCTAGAGGAAACAGGAATACAGTAGGACAGCCAATTTTGTCCAAAAAAATCAAGTTCTTGGCTTATGGTAATGGAATCTTTTTAGTTTCGGTTCTGTATTATGGATTTGTGTACTTCTGCTCTGTAGTGCCAAATGTAAATGATTCACGGGTGCTGTCTAGCCAGTAGTGGGTCTTAGCAGTTGCAAGATAATCACTTGAATGATGGCTTATAAAAATAACAAGCTATGTTTTTTAGAAAGGATGTGGTACCATAATATAAATATTTAGTAATATAATAACAATGATATTAACAATCTGTTTTAATTATTCTAGTTTGACCAAAGACATGACTGGGAAGGAAGATGTATACCGAGGCCCGGCCATTAGGGCTCTCTGTAGAATCACTGATGTAAGTACAGAACAATCGCATGAGTGAAGGAGAGAATCAATTTGAGTGGGTTTGGAAAAGAGGAACATCTCTTTTGCAGAATGCCCTGTTGGAGTAATGAGCAGCCTCTTTGGGTGGAACTGTTTTTAAAGAATGAGGTTTAGATCTAGTTTTACCACTCCAGAAGATGTGCCAAAACTTCTCTCTAACTCCACAGAGAAGCATCTTGGCTAGCAGACTGAACATGGGATTAGGGGACAAGAATTTTAATTATAATTCCAGCTCCAACACTGCCTTGCTCTGTAGCTTTGGTAAACTTAACTTCCAGGGAGCAAGCACACTCTGCTTGGCTACCTCGCAGAGGTGCGTGTTGCAAGGATTGACTGTAATGTCATTAAAGCAGTCTGAAGGTGCCATCTTCAAGGTGCATGTTCTGTTCCCTTGTTGCATTTGTAAATATATGTAAATACTGTGTATATTTTTGTGTCTCTTTGAAATTACATTGGTTAGTGCATTGATCACATCCTGCTTCCAGAAATGAACACCAAGTGTTGCTTTTCTTTCATTTCATAGGGTACAATGTTGCAGGCCATTGAGAGGTACATGAAGCAGGCCATCGTGGATAAAGTCCCCAGTGTATCAAGTTCGGCTCTAGTGTCTTCCTTAGTAAGTGCAGAAATAGCATTACATTAATCTGGTTTATTTAGTTATGACAGAGGAAGTGTTGAGTGTTCTGTGCATAGCTCTGCCCTGCCTACATCTTAGGTATTGTTCCTCCTCCAATCCCTTTCTCTTTGCCCAGTCCTGTCTTCTCCTACTTTGGGATTTCTGCCTTTCACTTCCCATGCCCCAAGCAGGCTTCTTCCTTAGCACTAATTACTTTTATTCCATATCTTAATAGCTCATTTTGTGTTTGTATTTAATTTAGAGCATTAGCTCCTCTGGGCAAGGACTTGGTCTCCCTGCATGTTTGCAAGTGCTGCGCCCACCTGTGCCTCTGTATAAATAAGAAATGTTTATCGATTCTGTTGTTATTTAAGTACCAACAAGCATGCTTGGCTCTGTACAACCACTGATGGTCTCTGCCCTGATAACTCAACGGTGTAAGATGAACATAGAGAGGACAAGATACATTGGGAGTGTAGCAGGAAGGAATTAGCTTTATATTTGTATAGTAATCTCTCTCCCTCCCTCCTCTTAAGCAGTGTTGGGTGGGAGAAGGTGCTTCCATGGTGCAGGGGGAAAATGAGGGTGAGGGTCTGACTCGCTGTACTCTATTTTGTGTTTAACATCTTTAAATGGTAGTGTCTAAGAGCTACCCAAGTGTAAAGCCCCATTGTGTTAGGCACTGTACCAGCACAGAGTGGGAGACAGTCCCCTGCCCCAAAGAGCATACAGGCTAAATAGACAGACTCAATGTAGGGAAAGTGATAGAACTCACCAGCACAGTGAACAATGTGATGGTTGCAAATGTCAGGTTAGTTCCACAATTTTTGTGTGTGTGATTTTACTTAGGAAGGGATCAAGTAAATGGAAAGAAAGCAGAAGGGAAGGTGTATGAGGGGGACAGGGCAGGGAAGAAGAGGCTAAGAGGGGCAGCTGGTGAGTGAAACTGAGGTGAAGACACTGTGAGGGAGGAAGAAGGTTGGTGCAAACAGCCAATCAGCACAGGGCAAAGAAAGGCCAATTAAAACTGTATAGTTCTCTGAATATGCAGAGGTCTAAAGGTCCCTGCTTTGGTTGGTTCTGCCCCTGCCAGCTAGAGGGACTGGCTGGTTCCTCTAAGCAACCCACATGGGTGGGAGGGGAGGCATCACATGGGTCCTAGTGCCCCAGAGTTTGGAGGATCTCACTGCAGTTTTGTGTGCTATGGGGAAGTGATGGCCCCAGCTGGGTCCCATTATACTTCCTCAGCCCAGGGCAGCAGTCCCTGGGATTGGGAGATGCACGTAAGGAAGGCAGTGGGAGGAGGACGTGTAGGGCAATAAGGCTGGCATCTTCCATAGAGCAAAGAGAGAGAGGAGGAGCATGATACACAAGGCCCAATAAGTAGGCAGGAGTAGAGCTATGCAGGGCCTTGAAAGTTAGAACAAAAAGTTGCATTTGTGGCCAGTATTAAAGCTTTTTATGGGGCTAAAGGGGTAGGGTGGTAGACAATTTTGGTGCTTTCTCCTCTCTTGTTCCGACGCTAAGAAAACCCCACCAATTCTTTTATGTACAGGTGTCAACATTTAACAGAATGCAAAATACAAATTAGTTATTGCAGGGGATCTTATTGTTTTGTCTCAATGGCTTGGGGCAGAGTCCTAGACAGATAAATCATGGGTTATGCTAGTAATTTTTCTTAAAACTTCCCAGTAAATTATTATTATTATTAAAAAGGTGCTAGTAAAAGTCAGTGTTGTTCGTTTATAATGTTCTTTGTTTCTACTTCTAGCACATGATGAAGATAAGTTATGATGTGGTCAAACGGTGGATCAACGAAGCCCAGGAAGCTGCATCTAGTGACAACATCATGGTGCAGGTATGTTTCAGAGCATAAGGTTGGTGTATCATGAGTGCTATAAACATGCTATACCATGCTTGTGGTTTTCTGTAATTTTTGTAATAAGTCCATGGAGTCCATATTTCAGAGCTTAACTTAGCTGATAGAACAATGCTTAAATAATGGGAAGCGCTACCCTTGGGCCCTGATCCTGCCATGTGATGTGGTGGGCAGATGTCTATTAACTTATGTGGGAGAGCGTGGATGAAGGGATCCATCATCATGCAACACATCACAGGTTCAAGACCTTATTCATTTGTTCATTCAGTGTCACTAATCACTGTAAGTAGCAGAAAAAGTTAAGTTATTGAAGCAATTATCATTTAATTACGGCAATTAGTAAAATTCATGACACCAGTCAATGTGATTACACTTAGAAAATTGCCTCTAACTTGCCATTCAAACTAATGGAGAATTTTTAAAAACACATGGACTTTCAGCAAAATAGGCATCCTTTTCTTTTTTAGGAAATGGTGAAAAATGAGTATAAAAAAAACTGAGGTTTCTCCACACTTAAAATGTTAGCTTCTTAATTATATGTGCAGTTTGGTATATCCCACTACCTTTTCCCCACTAATTTTCTGTGGTGGTTGGGATCTTATTTAGCTGAATTCGTGACCAGTCCAGATAGAAGGAGTTTTGTTTTGAATCTGAAATCTCTTTAGGGATTAATTTCAATGGATCAAACCAAAAAATCCCTATATCTCTTGTTTTTGGTCAAGAAAAATTACTGTTAGGACTATTGGAAAGACTCTACGTCTGTGTTTGTAGAGGGACAGTTTTTAAATAAGTCTCTCAGGGACCTAGGAAATATAAAAATAATCATTGAAGGTTTAGGGCAGGGGTCAGCAACCTTTCAGAAGTGGTGTGCTGAGTCTTCACGTATTTACTCTAATTTAAGGTGTTGCATGCCAATAATATATCTTAATGTTTTTAGAAGGTCTCTTTCTATAAGTCTATAATATATAACTAAACTATTGTTGTATGTAAAGTAAATAAGGTTTTTAAAATATTTAAGAAGTTTCATTTAAAATCAAACTAAAATGCAGAGTCCCCCGGACTAGCGGCCAGGACCCGGGCAGTGTGAGTGCCACTGAAAATCAGCTCACGTGCCGCCTTCAGCACCCATGCCATAGGTTGCCTACCCCTGGTTTAGGGCATAATTGAGCTGACAACAGTTGGTATTTAATTCCTTACCCAAACACAGAAATTTACAACTGGATTTGTGATTTTCCAGATTCAGCTATTTATTAAGCTTTGATATAAATTAGGGTTGTTGATTAATTGCAGTTAACTCAGGTGATTAACTCAAAAAAAATTAGTCGCAATTAATCACAGTTTTAATTGCACTGTTAAACAATAGAATACCAATTTGAAATTTATTAAATATTTTGGATGGTTTTTCTACATTTTCATATATATTGTATTTGGTGTTGTAATTGAAATCAAAGTGTATATTATTTTTATTACAAATATTTGCCCTGTAAAATAACAAACAAAAGAAATAGTATTTTTAAATTCACCTCATACACGTACTGTAGTGCAGTCTTTTTGTCCTGGAAGTGCAACTTACAAATGTAGATTTTGTTGTTGTTACATAACTTTTCTCAACAACAAAACGATGTAAAACTTCAGAGCCTACAAATCCACTCAGTTCTTCTTGTTCAGCCAATCACTAAGACAGACTAGTTTGTGTACATTTACAGGAGATAAGGCTTCCCTCTTCTTATTTACGGTGCCACCAGAAAGTGAGAACAGGCATTTGCATGGCACTTTTGTAGCCAGCATTGCAAGATATTTTTACGTGCCAGATATACTAAACATTCATATGCCCCTTAATGCATCGGCCACCATTCCATAGGACATGCTGATGACACTCAATTAAAAAAACAATGCAATAATTAAATTTGTGACTGAACTCCTTGGAAGAGAATTGTATATCCCCTGCTCTGTTTTTCCCACGTTCTGACATATATTACATATTATAAGAATCTCGGATGATGACCCAGCACATGTTGTTCATTTTAAGAACACTTTCACTGCAGATTTCACAAAACACAAAGAAGGTACCAATGTGAGATTTCTAAAGATAGCTACAGCACCCAAGATTAAAGACTCTGAAGTGCCTTCTAAAATCTGAGAGGGATGAGGTGTTGAATATGCTTTCAGAAGTCTTAACACTCTGATGCGGAAACTATAGCACCCAAACCACCAAAAAAGAAAATCAGTCATCTGCTGGTGACATCTCATTCAGGTAATGAAAATGAATATGTGTCAGTCCACACTGCTTTCGATCATTAGTGAGCAGAATCCCTCATCAGCATGGACGCATGTCCCTGGGAATGGTGGTTGAAGCACAAAGGGACATATGGATCTTTAGCGCATCTGGCATGTAAATATCTTGCAACGTCGGCTACAACAGTGCCATGAGAACACCTGTTCTCAATTTCAGATGACATTGTAAACAAGAAGCGGGCATCATTATCTCCTGCATTGTAAACAAACTTGTTTGTCTGAGCAATTGGCTGAACAAGAAGTAGAACTGAGTGGACTTGCAAGTTCTACAATTTTACATTGCTTCATTTTTGAATGCAGTTTTTTTTGTACATAATTCTACATTTGTAAGTTCGACTTTCATGATAAAGAGATTTCACTACAGTACTTGTATTTGGTGAATTGAAAAATATTATTTATTTTGTGTTTTTTACAGTGCAGATACTTGTAATAAAAGATAAATATAATGTGAGCACTGTACGCTTTGTATTCTATGTTGTAACTGAAATCAATATATTTGAAAATGTAGAAAACATCCAAAAATATATTTTAATAAATGATATTCTGTTATTGTTTAACAGTGTGATTAATCATGATTCATTTTTTTAATCGCTTGGCTGCCCTAATATAAATTAATCTACTCTGGAGAAAAAGTTTGGGCAGTAATTAAAAGGCAAAATAAAGCAAGCCCACTTTGGAATCACTCTATAAAATGGGAATAATACTTAGCTGCCTCAAGGGTATTTTCAGGGTTATTTGATGTTTGTAAAGCAGTTGGGATCCCTCAGATGGAAGGTGCATTGGAAATGCACGTACTATTTCTATGCAGCCTGGTTTTGTAAATGGGTACATTTGATGTTCCAGTGGCAAGCCCTGTCAGGGTTGTGGACAGGTTGGTTTTATAGATCTTTCCCTCTCTAATATCTGGTTCTGACATCTTTCCCCTTAAGGACCATGCGGGAACAGCTGGAACTGTAGTTCTAATCATCTGGGAGTAACTTGTTTTCATATAAAGATGGCAAGGTACTTTTAGGAAATAGCTGGTCTGATTACTTATGGCACTCAGAAAATGTGGTAATATCAAATCCTTCCTAAGGGAACATGTATTTAAGGTGTTTAGTTTTGTTAGGAACTGTCCTTATACGTATATCATATTTTCCCTCTGATTTTGTAGTATCATGCATTGGGGCTGCTTTACCACCTCAGGAAGAATGATCGCCTTGCAGTTTCCAAGATGCTGAATAAATTCACCAAATCTGGACTGAAATCTCAATTTGCATACTGCATGCTGATCCGAATTGCCAGCCGGCTTCTGAAAGAATCTGAAGAGGGGTAAGAGTAGAATCAATCATCTAAAAATATGGTGGTGTATAAACACTAAGAATAGAGAAACAACTTGGGGTAACAACAGAGTGTAACTGAGAGTAAAGGGATAGATTAGACTGAATTTCAAAAAAAATCTTCCTGACCATGTGCTTTTTCATTGTGGCAGAGTCTCCCGAGGGAAATGGGGAGCCTCTGCTATTTGGGACACTTAAAACAAGACTATATAGCAATAAAAACATCCATTAAGAATCTATCTGTACTGGCAGAGAGATGGACTTGTTGATCAGAGGTCTCTTTCCATCTGATTTCTCATCCTAGTAGAATAAAGATTGTAGTGTTTAAGACTTTAAACTCTGGATTGAAGGACTTTTATCAGTGAAAATGGTTGCTTACTGGATGTGACCTACAATAAATATCAAGATGTTTCTCTTCTAAATGTATCCCTTCTGACTTGTTAAAGATTGAATGGGTGTTTGAACAAATTTAGAGATTAGAGTACTAGCTAATAGAACCATAGTATAGTGTGCTATTGGGTAGCCAAGAATTAGTCTCGTATTACAAGTGGGGAAACATGGTAATGTGAATGATTTGAGCCATGTTTTAGCAGAGTCAATACTGTAACTTATAACTTTAGTGTAAAAAAAAAAAAATCTGATTGCATATCTGTCCCCAGATAGGAGATCCATGTAGTGTCACAGCAGAACTTGTTTATAAATATTTCATCATGTTACTAAGAAAATAAAGAGTGCCTCTGTTTGAAATTGTGTGTGCTCCATTTCACTGGCAGACACGAGAGTCCATTGTTTGACTTCATTGAGAGCTGTCTGCGAAATAAACATGAGATGGTTATTTACGAAGCTGCCTCTGCAATCATCCATCTTCCAAACTGTACACCAAGGGAGCTGGCCCCTGCTGTGTCAGGTCAGTCAAGGAATGAACCCTTTGTGCCCTCTGCTGCTGGGATGTTCTGGAAATACTTTATTGCTGCAGTATTTGTTGGGTAAGATCTTTTAAAGATGAAGGAGATCAGGGTATGTTTGGTTTGTCATACTGTAGGACTGAGGATAGGCAAGGTGGCAGAACACAGAACCAAGAAATTGAAGAGCAACATCTGCTATACTATACATTAAAATATTAACTACTAATAAGAATACATTTTCTCTCTCATATCTGCAACTATAATTTTTCCTGACTCTCTCTCCTAAATTAGAAACAATTGGATGGGAAATTTGACTTGGGCTTTGGAGAGAAGGTTCAAGAGACTGGTCACCAGAAGGGGACCAAATACTTTATCCTCTCCCTGACTGAGGAAAGCCAAGGTGTGGGGAGGGGAGAGAGGAAGATTTTGGGGAGGGTAGATTGGTAGATATGAACTCCAAGTGGTAGAAAAGCTCATGTCTTTGAAATAAGCTGAAAGCTGGGAGTTGAAATTTAAATTGGATTAGGATACTAGGAAACTGTTCATGGATGGTGAATGTAACAGTATGAGGAGATAGATAGCAATACTTATTTGACTAGAACCTTTAAATGCCCCAACAGTAGAGCCAGCCTATGTGTGCGGACCACTGGACATCCTTCTCTCTCTAGTTGCCCCTGCTTCTTCGAGGTGTATGTCTCAGCATGAAACTAACTTGAATTGTGTAATGCTTGTGTGATTCACTCTCAATGTACTGGAGTGTGGTAGTTCTGCATCATCCAGAACCTGTTGCCCCTTGTGTGTCACCTGAGGTAGTGTGTCACCTGAGGTAGTTCTCTGCTGCGCTTTTGAAGTGTATCCTGGTCACAAGGGTTGTTGGTCTTTCTCCCAGGCATGCTAGTGTCTGGATTTGCAGCATTGAAAGCCAGTGTCTATTGAAACACACTACTCTGTAAACTCCAGCATTATAAGTCACTTCTCTAAATGCTTTATTTTCAGTGTTGCAGCTCTTCTGTAGTTCTCCCAAACCTGTCTTGAGATATGCAGCTGTAAGGACCCTTAACAAGGTGAGTTTCTGAGAGCTCTTAAACAAGTGTTAAGGTATAAAACAGTGTGCAAAGCAAAGCATTGAAGGAAACCAAACTTCTATGTGAAAAGGTGATTCCTAAGGAAGTAGGGCTGTTACTCATGTGATTACTGTATGAGCAGTCTCTCCATGCTGACAGATCAGCCTTCCATTACAACGAAAAGCTATCCGATAGTAGTCAGGCTAATGATGCTCAATTGTGGACCAAGGGACTCGTGACACCTTATAGTTGTATAACTTGTGATCTGCTATGGCTGTAAATCAGTGCTTTCTACCATAGGAAAGTTGGGATTCTGAAGTTTGGGGTACAAAGCATTAATCTCAAACTCTCATGATTTGGCTGCCTGTATATAGTTTCTGAATTGGAAGAATGTGGGGTGAATAAAACAGTAATCTGATCTGATTTCAAGCTGGCGAACTGCAAAGGCTAGGAACACATAAATAGAGCAACGCCAGCGCTTACAACACCAACCAGCCCTTCCAAGTGTCCTACGCTGGTGTAGGACATGTAACCATGACTCCTTCTACTGCTGGCTCTGCTAATTATAACTGCCTGCTATTTACAGTTAAAGGAGTTATTTCTGCAGCTTAAGTGAGAGCCTGAGGCCTGTGTGTTTGAAGCTCAAAGGGGTCTCTGGTGTGGTCCCTGCTGACAGCCATGGCCTATGTGTATTTGGCCAGTTTGTTCTGTAAGCACTAGGCCCTGATGAATGAACAGAAAGCAAATGTTCTGATCCTTGCTCTAGGATATTATTGCCCGATTTACTTTCTTTCTAGGTGGCCATGAAGCACCCATCCGCAGTAACTGCTTGCAACCTGGACCTGGAAAACCTTATTACTGACTCAAACCGCAGCATCGCTACTCTGGCCATCACCACACTCCTGAAAACAGGGAGCGAGAGCAGCGTAGACAGGCTCATGAAACAGATCTCCTCCTTTGTGTCAGAAATATCAGATGAGTTTAAGGTGAGGCATGGGAGGCCTTTGACCTTTACTACTGCAGATTTTCCTCCTTCTGTTTTATGAAGCTTTTCCAGCTGCAGAGAAGCCTTCAGTCATTTAGCCTTGTACCATGAAGCCAGCTGGCATTTCTTGAGATATAGTCTGTTAACAGCAGAGGGCCACCTTTCTGCTTCTCTTCCTTTTTCCCAAAGATCCTATGGGATAAGAAACACACTGTCTGCTGTTGACTGAACTGCAATGCACTCTAAGCACCACTGTAGCAAGGAACTGTCCATTGTAACTGTCTTGTGGGAGGAAGGGTTTTGATAATGATCCTTATGTATATCCAGCACATTTGACCCAGGTGTACCACAGCACACTTTGCAGTCTGATAGTTCACATGGTCTCTAAACTATATCAAATTCCAGAAAAAACATACCAAGGCTGGTCATTTGGCAGTCAAGAAATACCAAAATGAAGGCTGCCAACACATTCTAACCTCTTTCCCCTGTGTACTTCCGATCAGCCTTTAATAGCATAATCACATACTGTTCCTCTGGACCCCAGAATGAGGCAGAGATCTGCAGGAGATGCCCCTCTTAACATCATTGGTTAATTTTGTCCACATGGGCCACTGGAGGACACACACTATAGTGATACAGCAATTGCTTCACCCACACACACCCCGAGTGAAATGTAGTTGCTGAGATGTGGCAACTGTCTACCTATGAACAACAAATCTATGTAATCATTGTTCATTATAAGACAGGAAGGGATGAATGTTAAATGCACTTGAAACTGCAGAGGGAATGTGTATAACACAACACAATTACCCAAACTGGAATTGGGCCAGGCTCTTAGAAAATCACTCCTGCGCTTGCCTGAAGCATTATAGGATCTCCCATTACTAAACGGGGAGGCCTATGACATACAGCTCAAAACAGCTTCTCCAGCATCACAGTGCCCAGCATCATGCTAGCACATTGGCTCAGTACCCAGCTGGAGTAAGAGTGCCACCTTCTCAATCACTAGCACTTAGCTTTTTCTGTCTGAATGCTGAGCTTATATCTGGCAAGATCACAGCTTGAGTCTCATAGAGAATTTAATGCACGATACTAAAGTCCTGTGTCCTCTTCTGTCTTGCAGGTGGTTGTAGTGCAGGCCATCAGTGCCCTGTGCCAGAAATACCCACGGAAACACAGTGTGATGATGACCTTCCTCTCCAACATGCTCAGGGATGATGTAGGTTTAAAGCCTTTCTTATGTAGTTACTAGCATGTAGTTGTGGTGATACAGGGGGAATCGTATGTTTTTAGTGTTTTCCTTTGGTGGTTATACAGCATCTGTGGGGCTTGATTGATATTTCTGAACAAGACCTTATTTCGATTCCTGAGCTATCTGATATGTGACTTTGCCACATTTCAGATCAGCCGACATAATCGCTTGGTACATCAAAAATTGGCCTGGATAAACATTTATAAAATGTATTATCAAGAACAACCCTGCATTGGCCTCAGGGATCTGGGAAGGACCTATGAGGACACCCAGCCCATCTCCTCCTCCTCTTCCTCCTCCTCTGATTCTGTGTGTATATGAACACTTTTGTTTCCTTAATGGAGGGAAACTGTATTCATAGTGTGAGGGCAAATGAGCACCTGTTCTTGTACAATGAAGGGCTATGTTTGCCTTCTGAGCAGCACCTGCAGGGTGAGCATCCTTTGCTTTTCCCTCCTAGGGTGGCTTTGAGTACAAGCGAGCCATTGTGGACTGTATAATCAGCATTATCGAGGAGAATCCTGAGAGTAAGGAATCAGGCTTGGCTCACCTCTGTGAGTTCATTGAAGATTGTGAACACACTGTTCTAGCTACAAAGATACTCCACCTGTTGGGCAAAGAAGGGCCAAGGACCCCATCCCCATCCAAGTACATCCGCTTCATCTTCAACCGGGTAGTTCTAGAGAATGAAGCAGTGAGAGCTGGTAAGCTACACAATTAAATTCTTGGTTGGCTTCATGTGTGCACGCATGGAGTCTGGAACAAGGTGCTGGGGTGGGAGGGTGCTCTAAAAGAACAGTCCATAACTGTCTCGCAGTGTGCCTGCTCTTGGATTGCTCTTGGCTGTTTGCATTAACTCATCTCATGTCATGTTAGCATGAATGCTAAATATTCCTGCTCTAAGGGGCATGATCATCATCTGCTATATATAGCTGTTAGCTTCTGGCTCTTCCCTTGTGAGCATCGATGCCAAAGGTAAAGTAGTGACAGTGAGTAAGGAGGAGAAATGTTAGCCACTCTTTTAAGTTGATGCATGAGTCTGTACAGGTCAGACTTGGCATCGTAAAAGCCGAGCTATTCCAGACTTGAAGTATGTGTCTCTTGTTTCTATGGAAAAGTGATTTTTCTTCTAAGAACTCTCCTCTGAAATCTGTTGCACTCCTTCCCCCCTCATAGAATCTTTAGACTGTGTTTTTAAAGGCAGTTGACCTTCCCCTCTCCACAATCAGATCAGTGTGGAATATACTCCAACCCCTTAAATCACCTCACTCTGAGCCAGTAGAGGAGTTAGTATGTTAGGAAGGGGAATTAAAATTGAGCTTACCTTTCTGTTGTGAAACAGATTGTATTGTATTGAATCCTGTTCTTCTGAGTGCGATTGTTTTAGCACTGAGGCCTGGGACCAGATACGCAGCATCCGATGGGAGCCATAAAGACCTTGTCATGGGGTGCGCCACTCATTGCTAGAATGGCGCCTCTTCTTGGTCACTCTGGGGAATAGCTTGCCTGGTCGATGCCCCTATCTTCATTTGCATGCCATCTTCTGCCTCTCTCTCTGGGTCTGCAGCCCCACGCTCGCTCCATGGGCGGCTGCTGCCTCTTCATGACTCAGCTCTCCAGCCAGGTCGCTTCATGTGTTTTCCCCTTCCGGGATACCAAAGTCTTTCTCCAGTAATCCTGGGCAGTCTTCCCATTCGCTGCCTCTTAGTGCCACTTCCTCAGTGGCTGGCAGGGGGACCTGGGCCCGCGCTCTACGGCAATTCCAGCTCAGGGACTCTCTCAGCAGCAGCCAAGGTCGGCCCTAACCCATACCTTGCTGCATTTCCCCTGAGCTTTTCCTACCTTTCTGGCTCTCCCCCTTCCCTGGGTTTGCCAACCTAAACTCCCTCCTCTCAGGGAGTGACTGTAGGCTACTCTGTATAGCCCCCAAAACACCTCCCTTCACCATGGGAGTGACTGCAGACTACTCCCCTACAGCCCCTTTCTGCTTTCAGCTCCTGTCTAATTCCCTGCTCCCCGGTTCCTCCTCCAGGTGCAGCCTGGGCAGTTAATTGACCCAGCTAGCGACCATCACCCCATTAAGCCTTGTGTGGGTTGGACACCCCAACACAGACCTGTTGTACAGAAACTTCAGCATAGTAGCCACAGATCTTTCTAGCAGAAGGATCTTCAAAAGTGAAATTTAATAAAGAGCTAAATTCTTCCCTTTGCATATATAAAGCTCCCTCAAAGCCAGAGTTGAAGTCAAATAAAGTTGTTTTATTTATTAGCTTGGACTGGCTGCATTAGGGGATAGGCATTGGGATACAGAGCCTTTCATCTTGAAGTCATTGATTCCAATCTGGTGGCCCAGGTCAACAGCGAGGAAAGTCACTGCCACCTATGGAAAATGAGCTTGCTTCAGTGTACTTTCTAATGGACGTGTGTATTTGCACCCATGACAGCAAGTGCCAGAACAGCCAAGGATTGGAATGTGCTATGGAGACTGAACTATCCTCACCGCTAGATAATTCTTCCAGAACTATTTTGAGGCAAAGTGGTGTGGTGGGGTATGATGCAGAGGAAGATTGTACTGGTGCTGCCCATCCTGTCCCTCTTCTGTTACTGAAGGACAGGCCCCAGGGTTCTTGGCCAGGTGCCTTTTAGTATTGAAGAAACATCTTTTAAATAGAATTAAAAGGCAGTTTCTCCATTTGTGTGAGAGTCTACAATTGGTGAGGTACAGATTGAAGCTACAATCAGGGAGCTGCAGGACAATCGCATACGTGCTTGCTTTAAAAATCCTTTGTGCATGTTTTGGAATAGACGTCTGGCTACAGACTGAACACCTTTCCTACCCCTTTGTTCTCCCGTCCAGCTGCTGTGAGTGCATTAGCGAAGTTTGGGGCCCAGAATGAGAACCTTCTTCCAAGCATCCTGGTGCTTTTGCAGAGGTGAGCAGAGTAAATGCCAGTGTATGTGCTTTGTTCTTTAATACTCTGAATAGGGTCAAGCCAAGTCAGTAGCTGAATAGAAGTGAACCATATGCTGAACAGGAGATGGAGTTGGTAGGTGGCATTATCCCCTTTGAGTCACTCCTGGTGCTGGGGAACACTGGGACACCAAAGTTGTAGTGTTTTGAGTGACTCTCAAAACAGGTCCTGACCATTTGGAGTCATGTAAACTTGTGATTCTTCTATGAAAAGTAAAAGTGTTTAAAACATTCCATTGTGAGTAGTACACCTAGGGGGTGACTTACAAATGTTTTTGCTCTCGTGCCCCATGAAGCAATAGGTTTTAACTCACTTTACTGTTAGATTAAGTAACATGCCCAAGGCCAAATAGTGACTGCTGGGATTGGAACTCAGATGTTCCAGGCTCTCAGTCCTGTGCAATTTCCAGTAAAACCATCCAGCCTCCTTAATATTCTCTGTACAGTCAGTTGTACTTGGAGACAGTCACCTACACGTATGTAGCACTGCTGTGCATTTTAAAACAATTGCCATGTTTCACTTCAGTGGTGGGCAGCAATTCAATGGGTAATGAATGTGCTTTGAGGTCTTGTGGGGTGAAAGGTGCCATGTGTATATAATAGTAATCATAATCCACCTAGAACTGAATTCCTAAAAGATGACTTGTTAGCTATGTTGATGTATGTGTCCCCTTTCTGTGCCCTCTGATTTGGTTCATGTCTCTGACAAATAAAGCTTTTAAAAACCCTGTTGGGATTCCCTCCAAGACCTCTTTCTGCTCGGCTTCCCAAGAACTCAGTTTGACTCCAGCCTTCATCTCTCAGATATCATTGTTTGGCATACAGCAATGCTATGCTGAGTTGACCAGACTCAAACGCAGGGGGGATGGATGCAGGGTACATCTCAGCTTCAGAGTTATACAGAAACCTTCTCCCTTTTCTTTCATTACACCTCATGTTGCATCACACATTTTTGGATTGGCTTGATTAATTTGCAGGAACCAGTCCCTGTTCACTATGTGTTGTCCACGCATTGACCATGGTTCGACTTCCTCTTTACTCGTCTCTGCATGACTTGTTATCTATTTCATATTAAATAATTCCCTGTGACTTCTCCCTCTTATCTTAGCTGGCTCAAACATTCCATCAACTTAGCCTATTGACCTATTTACTTATCTTATGTAGCATAAACATTCTGTTTTCAACCAGATGATTCATTTATGTCCCTAACTCTATCTTCCAAAAAACGAGGCCTCCCTCCATGTGTTAATTATTCATGTCAGGCCAGGCCTCAGCTACAAACTCCTGTCAGAATCAGTAACCCCAGTAGCTGCAGATATGTTTTTTATGTAACCTGACCCAGGTTTACAGGGTACCAGCTCAATTGGTGATCTCCTCAGTTCCTTTGATACGTTGCACTTGAGTATGAACGCTTTAAGTGACTGCCGTATACATAATGGAGAAGACTCTTTTGTGTGCACAAGGAATCCAAGTGAATTACTATGCTAAACAGACTTGGATTTTAATATTTTAGAGATGGGGGATGGCATGGAGTGTTTACATAGATCACTGCTATAATATTGTGTTTTTTTCGGGTAATCCATTAGAGGGGTTAGGGTAGCATTGAAGTATCAAGCACAGAGTTCCTTCCATAGTGCTGGATTTTGAACCATTTTGACTCCAATGCTCTCATTCCCCAAACAGGTGTATGATGGACAGCGATGACGAAGTTCGTGACAGAGCAACATTCTACCTAAATGTGCTGCAGCAGAGACAGATTGCACTGAATGCTGCCTATATCTTTAATGGTTGGTAATGGAAGTGAATGCAGCGCTGCTCATCCTAGAAAACTTCACTTTTCTTATTGTATGTTACAGGTGTATCATCATCTTAGTTGATTCCATTACAAACAGCAGTCATTTCCAGTGCAGCCTTGATCACTTCTGTCAGGATGCCTGGAATGAACAGAGCCTAACTGAATGTGGGAGGGATAGCTCAGTGGTTTGAGCACTGGTCTGCTAAACCCAGGGTTGTGAGTTCAATCCTTGAGGAGGCCATTTAGGGATCTGGGGCAAAAAATGTGTCAGGGATGGTACTTGGTCCTGCTAGTGAAGGCAGGGGAACTGGACTTGATGACCTTTCGAGTCTCTTCCAGTTCTATGAATAGGTGTATCTCCATATATTAAACACTATGTGCATTAACGCTTCTGAGTAAAGTATCTGAATACTACATAATGTTTAGTTGTGGAGGGGAGTATTGTGTAGTGGCTAGAGCATAGGCAGTGGTAGTCAGGACTCCTGGGTTCTGTTTCACACAGCACAGCAGTGCTGGGTGACTTTGGACAAGACACTTATCCCTCATTTTACCGTGAGTAAGGTGAAACAGCGATCTTGGTGAGGGGACTGGTGGTTGGCTGTAAAGTGCTTTGGGGTCCCTGGATGAAATGTTATATGCGCAAAGGATTTATTATTAAGACACAGTGTATTTGCAGAACAATTTGCCACTCCTAGGAGGATGTATTCATACTGCATGTCAACCCTCTCAGTCCTCAGGTGCCCTCTGTGCACCAGTTTTCTGTCATTGCCTTGCTCAAAGCAGACTTTTTAAGCTCTTTAACATCTGAAGGCATTTGCAGTGCTCTGCTCATCGTGGGGTTAAAAATGCTTTTTGTCATCTTCTTTTAAACTAAACCCAGGTTGTATTTGTGCCAGGCTGTTCCATGCATCCAACTCACTGACACAAACCAACTGAAAGGATGTAGAGGAGCTTTAAGCTCTTTCTAAAGCTTTCCTTGTGTGGTTTCAGAAGAGAGTTAATTGAGACACAGGCCTGATGATCAAACTCTGGGACTGTTCTGCAGCTCCCAGTTAAATAGACAGCCCTACATTCTTACTCAGTGTAGTGAGCACTGTATGTTCTGCTTGCTCCCTGGACCTTGTAGTTTCTAATGTGAAGCAGACACCCTTTGTATTAATCACCTGTATTTTGCAGGGTTGACAGTCTCCGTTCCTGGGATGGAGAAGGCCCTGCACCAGTACACACTGGAGCCTTCTGACAAGCCTTTTGACATGAAGACAGTTCCATTAGCTACTGCACCAATCTTTGAACAGAGAGCAGGTAATATTCAGGCTTCCTTTAAGTAGCACCTACTAGAGAAGGGGCTGGCTTCATAGACCAAGCATCAAGGTTACGATCCCAGTACTTGGGGGACTTCCTGAAGTTGCATGCTCCAATCACAGCGGGATCAGCACAACCATCACCCTTTGGAGATGGATACATTTAATACCACTTAACTCCTGGTGTGTTGGGTCTGGTGAGGTCCTGTTTGCGTCTCCTTGACATTGGAGAGCAGGGCATTTTCCATAAGAAGATGTGGTTTGCCTGCAAGTGTCTTTGGCCCAGAGTCTTCTCTCCTACTGTAGTGCAATGTTTGCTGCTGCCTTCTACCCCTGAGGCGCATGCATATCCAAGCTGCTGTGTGTGTAATTTATGAACAGCTTCTGGATCTTTGTGGATTAGAAGAGCTATATTAACCAAAAATATTTAAAATGATTTTTCCAGTTTTCTGTTTCATGCTTAACGCATTTCTGATCTCTCAGTGTTTTAGAAATAACATTAATAGAATTCTTTCATGCAGTCCAGTAGGCTTGGAGGCTGGGGGAAATGAATGATTTGGAATTGGATTAATGATGTGGTCTTCAGAGAAAAGAGTAAATATTAAGCTGGTGCCATATGAGAAATGGTAGCCTGTCTTATGCAATGCTGTATTCATACAACATAACTCCGCTGCTGTATTACGCACCATAGCTGGAGTAGTCGTGGAGTCAAAGTCAGACCTGAATTCCTAATATGTTTGGTGATGGCAGCAGCGTTTAATTCCTGACTGAAGGTGGGGATCTGTTACCATTATTCATTAATCTCTCTTCTCTTGGGAGGTCACAGATTGTGAGGAGAAGAGGCAATGCTTTGATTAGTGTATGTAAAAGTTTAGATGAGAAACATGCAGTAAATGTGTGGAACACATGACTGCTTAATGAATCTGTAGGGGAAGATTTAATGAGGCCTGAAATGAGTGTCTGAGAAGCTTTACAACACAGTATCTTTGCTTCTCTTCTTGCAGAAATTGCACTAGTGGCCAGCAAGCCTGAGAAAGTTGCTCCGTCCCGCCACGACATATTCCAAGGTATGGGAAGTGGGGATCAGTGGGGTCTCCAATGCAGTGGTCCCCAAACTGGGGGGCACGCCCAGCTAGGGAGGTACAGAGGACTGTTTCAGGGGGCACAGCAGGGCAGCCCTCATGGGGGGGATGGGGTGCCTAGAGGGAGCTTTGCTCCAGCCCTGCCCCCCTAGCCCTCAGTCGTAGTTATGGCCCCAGCTGTGGCCCCACTCCTGGTTGCAGCTCGGCCACTGGCCCCCGCTCTCTGCCCCTGGCTGTGGCTCCATTCCCAGCCTCCAGCCCAGCTGTGACTCCATTTCTGGCCCGGGAGGGTGTGGACACATGCCATTACTGGGGGGATGGAGGATGTGAGAGGAAAAGTGTGGGCACCACTGCTCTAATGCTCGAAGACCAGTGGAGGGAGGTGTGGATGTGCCAAGTGTTTTACCACTGGTAGAGAAGGAGGCGATTCTCAAATCTGTCATCAAAAGGTGTCTAACACTGTCCATCTGTTTCTGTGCAGAGCAACTGGCTGCCATTCCCGAGTTTAAGAACTTGGGTCCCTTATTCAAGTCATCTGAGCCAGTTCAGCTTACAGAAGCAGAAACAGAATACTTTGTTTGCTGTACTAAGCACGTGTTCACTAATCATATGGTTTTCCAGGTAAGACAAGTACATTTGCTGGTGTTCCAAAGGGACTCTTCAGAGACTGAGTATTTCATAAATGCATTGTGTGTGCTGGAGAAGAACATCCTGTCCTAGTGGGAGCTACAGTGGTTACCAAGTTGAATATTTATTTGTGATACCTGGAGACCTCCAGTCTTCTGCTTCTAGGCTAGTGAAGAGCACTCTTGTCCTGAAAATCAAGAGTGCGGGAGACATGAGTCAGTCTGTAGAGTTTTCCCTGCCATCAGGACCACAGAGGCATGATTGGTGATGAGGTGGGATGTTCTCCATGTTTAAAGCAATATGGTAGCTGATTTCAGAAAATCTTTAATAGAAAAGTGTTTGCTGCACTCAAGTCCCCTCCTTTCTATGCTTCGCTCTTGCAGTTCGACTGCACAAACACCTTAAATGACCAGTTATTAGAGAGGGTCACTGTGCAGATGGAACCGTCGGACGCTTACGATGTGATTCGCTTTATCCCAGCAGCCAGCCTTTCTTACAACCAGCCGGGCATGTGTTACACTCTCGTCCGACTGCCCCAGGATGATCCCACTGCAGGTACCAAATGGAAGGATAAAGTTTTGTACGTCTAGGCCACTTGAATGCATTCTCAAAGAAACACTGGCAAGGTGCTTAGGATTTGCATTTAATGTGTTAATTTTGTATGTCTTGTATGTTAGATTCTGCCATTGTTTAGTTTTTGTTTTCAAGTGTCAGTGTCACCAGTGTTTGTGCAGGATCTACAGTTAGTCGAAATAATATATACACTTTGAAATACATATAACTACACTAGATGATTGAAAGAAAAATATGTAAAAGGAGGTGGAGCAATGCAGTTAATAACAAGGGGAAACTGAGTTTGTTTCCTTCTTGTTGTCTTGAGGTTATTAAAGCAGCAAACTGGAAAATATGGGCACTGCCTGAAACTAAACACAGGAGCAGAATTAGCCTAATGTTGCCCCTTTTTGACTCGAGTGGCTAGCCAGAGTTTGGGGCCCTAGGGAATGTTGGGAGTAGAAATTGTGACTAGGTATTTCTTTGCCACAGTTTTGTTTATTTACAAAGAATGTACAAAGCCCTACAACTCTGAATGCAGAAGGAATCAAATGGCATGAAACAGCTTCTTTTGCTCACAGCACCAAGAACACTCTTTTCAGCCTGCCCACATCCCCGACCCACAAACCTTTACCCAGGTTTTTTCTGGAGTTGGATGGTTTGCTTTCAGCTACTCCTTCCGTATGCCTACATTGCTCGCTCTCTCTCTGGTCTGTCTGTTCTCTGTGTGTTCTGCACACGCGCGCACACATGCACGCGTGCACACACACTGTGTCTGTCTCTGTCTCTCTCTGTCCAAACTCCTGGGTTTGATTACAACCCTGGTCTTAGGTGGTGGGCTTCTGGTTAACTTGTCCTGACCGTTGCATTAATTCAACGGTCTGTTCACTCCTATTCTCAAAGAAGTTTGTGATCAATGCAATCACCGTATGTCTCAGCATAACAGGCCCCGCCCCCATCTTACCTCCCGTCATTGTCCTGTTGGTGCCCAAAATGGTGGCAATGCCCTATGTGGCCCATTCCAAACAGAAAGAAAACCAGTTTAACAAATTACAAATGATACAAGGTTAATTATTTACACATGTGCTGTGTCTTTCTATCAAGATGTTTTCACATCATCATCCCAAAGTGATTCCTTATTTCCACCCAACCCCCTGTTCCCTTGTTTTATGAACTGAATGTATCAGTTTTTCTAATTGTTCAATAAGGTAATGAACCAGATTAGCATCCCCTCTTTCATCAGATGTATTAGACATAGAGTTGTAGTGACAGGGCTCGTAACACTAATGCAAATGAAAACATGGCTGGTAAGATGGGCCTTGCAGTATCTCCAGTAAAAGAGATTGAGATGTTTTCCTAGCGCAGTTCTCTGTCCGATACACTGGGTTAAAATATTGACATATGGGATTGAGAGAATTTTCTTCCAGGGTAGAAGAGGCTGTTGTCTGCCCTTCATTCATATTAAAAATCCCACTGGGCTTGAGGTTAGTTTAACTTGGTTAAATGGTTGTGTTTGGGGCTGGATTTTTTTGTTACACTTTAATGTCATTAGGAAGTTTTAGAAGTGAAGTGGGGTTCAGGTTTCTGGATCATAGCCTGTATGGCAAGAGAACATTGCAGCGGTTTCTAATGGCTATGAACACCTATCTGAGCTGACTCCAAAGTCTTAAAGGGCATTGGCTGGTCCCAGTATGCTTTAATTTCTGCATATTCCCTGTCTGGGAAACTTCCTTCACCCTAAATGTAGTGTAAAATTCCCCAATAAACTCTCTGTCTTTAAATTGTGGTGTTAATTCCCAGGCTACCTGGGGAACCTGCTACATCTGTATCTTGGAGAGGAGATCATCAGTATGGTGCTATTGCTATTCCCTTTATGGGAAAGGAGAGCTTCAGCGCTCTGTTTAGACAAAAGAAACTACGTGCTTTTGATTCTCTTCCCTTTTCCCAGTTGCTTGTACTTTCAGCTGCACAATGAAATTTACAGTCCGAGACTGCAACCCAAACACAGGGGTGCCAGAGGATGATGGCTATGATGATGAATATGTGGTAAGTTCAGTCTTGTTTGCTGCACCTAAAGTGTATGTGTCTTCCTGTCGCTGTGGGATTCTCAATCGCTCTGCCTTAGTTTCCTTTTGTGTCTTCCCTGTCCCCCACCCCCCTTTTCTTCTACCCTCCTGCCTGGAACACGTCCCAGAATCACTGCAGCTGTTCACCCTTTGCCTTGTTCAGATCCCTCCTAAAACCTCGCTTCTGCCAAATCTTTGTGCGGTGACTCCATTTGTGTGACCCTGTCCAACCCTCCCCCACCCGACTTTGTTTGCCTGCACTCTGTCTTGGGTCATGTCTACGTTCTACTTAGAAGCTCCCTGTGGCTTAACTCTCTGTTCAGGGAGGTGCATGTGTTGGGATACAAAGTAACTCTTCAGTCTTCCCTTGTGCTGTTGGCTTCTTGCAAGGTAACTTCCCCTAGATTTATCATAGGATCTTGAACGTGACCTCCAGTTGTAGTAATTGAGCATGCTTCTTGGATGGCACCTCTACTAGGGAGCTCATTTCACTCACATTTGTTTAAAAGTCTTAAGCCTTGCTAATAAATCCTGTAAGCATTACTTCGCCTCTACTTTCTGGGGCCTTCATGCCCATGTTCAACTGCAGCTATCCTGTGAAATGAGTCTAGTGTACTGGGGCTGCACCAGCCATAACTATATCCTATGCTGCTGTCTTCCTCCCCGCCCTGTAAACGTGTCTGCACTTCACGCTGGAGGTGACAGTTGCAGCTGCATAGATGTATGTGCGTTAACTCTGGTCAAGCTAGTGTGGTAAAAATAAAGTGTTGCTGTGGTGGTGTGAGCATCGGGATGGGCTTGCCGCCCTGAGTACAGTCCCAACTGAGACCCTAGGGATGTACTCAGGCAGCTACTCGGCCCTGCCTCAGAGGCTGCACTTGCTGTTTTTAGTGCACTAGCTCGGTCTGAGCTAGCGTGACTATGTCTGCCCGAGATGGAAATTACACCTCCAGCTCCAAGTGTTAGACGAACCATAAGGTGAAGATCCTTTTGTGCGTGATTCTATGCAGCCTAAATTCTTCCTCATTTCTCTGCCAGCTGGAAGATCTGGAGGTAACGGTGTCAGATCATATTCAGAAGGTCCTAAAGCCCAACTTCGCAGCTGCCTGGGAGGAAGTAGGCGATGACTTTGAGAAAGAGGAAACCTTTGCTCTCAGTTCAATTAAAACCCTTGATGGTGAGATGATTCCTTCTCCCCCTGGTAACCCAGATGGGACTGTGCCCAGCTGTGGAAACAATGTGTGCGGTGTTTGGGGGAAAAACTTTTTATGCTAGTTTAGAAAGATCCTTCTGGGACCTGGTAAATTTGAGTCCCCAGTGTGGCAGCTGCATGGCTGTGCCTCAGTAATGGGTTTGGAAACTGCACCTCCCCTCTGAAAATTAGTGGCTTGGGGGAAAGTTGCACTCTTCAGCAACTATTCGTGATGGGGGAAAAGGTTGGCAGGTCCCTGAGGCCTAGCACTCCAGTTAATGAGCTAGATTGGTTAAACCGTAAGTCATGCTCAGAACTTGTTCTCTAACTGTGAATTAAAGTTTCACAGGAAACATGGCATCAAAATGTAAACAGACTATGTGAAAATAACCTTTGTTTCCCTCTTTAAACCTCAATGCAGAAGCTGTCGGTAACATCATCAAGTTCCTGGGCATGCAGCCATGTGAGAGGTCCGATAAAGTGCCAGAGAACAAAAATTCCCACACGCTGTATCTAGCTGGTAAGCATCCACCACTGATGGGTTTGTTTCCATACTCCTCTGCAACACAGACTTATTACACTGCAACTTCCTGGGGGCCAAGAGATTGTGTTTTCAAATGCTGAGAGAGACTGGATTACAAACGATGTACAAAAGCATGTTGCCTCTCCAGGATGCTGTTAGGTGCACCTCATACTAGACCTTTCCATCCTTTCTTTCCTTGCTGCTTTTTCTCAGCAGCATGTATCAAACCTGTTTGTGAAAGGACCTAAGCTCCCCACCCATTTCCAGTGGCAGGTCAGAACACCCTAGAGCACTCCTCAGTTTCTAGTGCAACTTCTTGCTCACTAAAATCCTGCCCTACCACTCCAGGCAGTTGCATTTGGTGAGCACACTCCCTGTTCCTCACACATTTTGGGGATCCATGAAATTGGAAAGACTCAGCTTATTTCTACTCTGTCTTATTCTATTAACAGTAAAATACAAAATTGCATTAAAACTACAGTATCCAGTTCTAAGCGCTCAGATTCTGTATCTGCTCCATGTACAGAATTCCTAGTGACTCCAGTGGGAGTTTGTATATCCAGTGACTATTAAATATGGTTTGGAACACAATCCATAGTTCTGTGTGTGGAGCCCTAACGCTTAGGAAAAAGGGTAATTCTCCAGGGTTGCTTTAATGTCACTAGGGGCACAGCAGTAGAAGGAAAGGCTACAGTGAGTCCTGACAGGCTCTTCCTTTCTCAGCTATGGCTTGGAACCCAGAGCAGCTCTGTTTATGGGCATGTAGCAGGAATGATCACTACCTCTTTGGAGTGGCCTGGGCTCCAGGTGCCAGCCCTGTGTCTAATCCACTATCACGCATCTTAAACCTGAATCCATTTGACATTAGTAGTCTGTAAGGATGGTGTCTGTCTGAATGGTGTTACTTGGCTGAAAGCATGTGCTCCATTCTGTAGGTGGCTGCAGCTTAACTAATTCTTGCATTATCTAGGCTGTGGCTGTACAGCTGTCAGGTTCACAGGTCAGGCTTTGAGTCACTGAAGGGTAACTACTGGAGCTATTTCACTGTTAATCTACTCTGCAAAATCCTGCTCTTTTTCCCCAGGTGTGTACAGAGGTGGCTATGATGTGCTGGTGAGATCCAGGCTGGCATTAGGAGATGGAGTGACCATGCAGGTGACTGTCAGGAGCAAGGATGAAACACCAGTAGATGTCATCTTGGCCTCTGTAGGCTGAGTCATGCTATTTTAATACCTGCAGGGGAATTTCACCTCAAGGATCTCAAACAGCCTGACTCTGTCCTGTCTGACATTCTGCATGGAGTTTTTATTTTGTCATTTTGTATGAGGTTGCAGTAATGGCAGCTCTGGCTGTAACACACACTTAATGCTGGGTCTCACCCCCACACTGGTCATCAGTTATATGTTCCTCTGCCCGATTGCATCTGTGGACCTTACAAGACTTGTTGGGGATAAAAACAAACTGGAATCAAACTTTTGTCAAAACAGATTTTTATTAACAGAAAATAAACATTGAACATTCCAGTTGTTGAATTGTTGCTAATAAAATAGAATCTTTAAAAGTTTTGCCATAGCAACTCATGGTATAGTATTGTTGATCACCTGGGAGAATAACTCTGCCAGCTGGGTGGACCACTGATAAATCTGTTTGGTACAGCACAAGCAGCCCATATTGGAAACCTTTCCTCTTGATGGGATGCTAGAAACTAGAAATCTGGTCAGTTGCAAAAAGCAGTGGTTCTCTGTCCCCTGCCAACTTGGCTTTACAGTCAATTTTGTAATGTTTCTGCCTCTGGCGCTGTGTGAAAGCCATACAACCTCAATGTTGGAACAAATAACTAAAGTTTAGAAGTATGACATGACTTCAGTTCTGAACCTTCTTTCTGACCCTTTAGCCTAAAATTGAGTTAAATATGGTCCCTCTTAAGGGGAGGACTCGCAACTCTTTAGGAAAGAGACTACTTTCCGTAGTATGAGGTCACATAAAGCCTCTGTATGCAACAGAGCCAGTACTTCTGTTTTTTATACCTAAAACCACAGGGAATTATAAAGGGTAGTTATTGCTTTAATATTGGCAATCAATCAGTCTTAGGATTGTTATAAATTGTGTAGTATACACACAGCTTCTGAAAATAACACTTCAAGTAAAGAACCCTCTTGACTTTATGCTTCAGGCTGATTCTGGCACTGTATGTATAGTAGAGCACATCTCTTCCAAGACACACTGGTGAGGCTACAATGCAGTTTAATTTGCACCTTTTTATTGCATTATGGAATTGAGTACTAATAAGAGGTTAGGTGGTGAAGGAAACTTGCCTTTCAGGACTGTTCCACACTTATATTTTACTGTACAACAGGGTTAGTCAGGGGAGACGCTGTGCCAGTAAAAGCCCTTCTATAGACAGTTCTGCCAAGCTGAGCACTCACACCACAGTATAACTATTCACACAAAGGGGAGTTTGCTGCCCTAACTAGAGCAGCAAAGTCAGTGTAGACAAGCCCTTCAAATGAAGAATTAGGTAACAAGGCCTGACAACTAATTACTAGTTCACATCTTTATAATGTAGGTATTTTCCCATTTTAAAACTTGTCTAGACAGTAGCTCAGTTAAATGCACTTTCAGAGAAGAGAAAGATTTACTGTTCTGGAAACAAACTACATGGCATGTGGTTGCAAATGGGGTACTGGCTTCCTGGGATAGGCTGGGCTTCTCCTGGCCGCAAGGACAGGGAAGGAGTCTTGGAATAGCATGATTAGCAGTGACCCACCTCTCCTTTACCACTAGTTCCCAACTGTGCCCTACGGCTTAGGAAGTCAGCCCAGGGCCAGAACTACTATCAGTAGCCCCGTAACTTCCCTTTGTCTTTCATGCCTCCCTTTAGGTTAATCCTTCCCAGTGTTCAAAGGTTCAATTCCTTACGTGTATGCAGCAGTCTAACATACCCAAAGATCACTCTGCACAGAACAGGAAAGTGAAGTGTCAGGTCTGGAAATGGAAGCACCCTGGCTCATACAGTAGACACCACGGAGCCAAAGCATGAGAGGGAAAGACCACCTTGCTGCTCAGAAGGAGTTGATGAAGTTCAAATATGCATTCAGGAAGCCCACAGGATCTTCAAGCTGTGGATAGTGGCTAATGTGGTCATCCAGAACAGAGACGGTAGACATAGGAAGCACTTTCCTGTTGAAAGAATGCAACAGCTGGTAACTGCATGCTCCTTGGGGAGGCAGGCACTAAATCTGACGTACAGGAAGTGGAGTAGACAAGTAATCAGACTAAGCTTCAAGGCTGCTCCAAGAGGTGGAGTGGTCCCTGTAACTGCAGTAAGATCTCTTGTGATCCTGTGTGGCCATCCTTAACCAAAGGGGGAGGCCCTCCATTAGCATGGGCATTACATTATCACCCACTCAGTCTGCATGCTTTTATATCACTACTGCCAGGCACTGTGTCTAAATAAATACATAAAATGAATTGGAATATAAATACTGTACTGACATTTCAGTGTCTAGTAGAGATGTATAAACAAGTCATTCTCTGCATTAAATTTTAGTTTGTACTAGGGCTGTCAAGCAATTAAAAAATTGTGATTAATCACACTGTTAAAACAATAGAATACCATTTCTTTAAATATTTTTGGATGTTTTCTACATTTTTAAATATATTGATTTCAATTACAATACAGAATACAAAGTGTACAGTGCTCACTTTATTCTATTTGCACTGTAAAAATGATAAACAAAAGAAATAGTATTTTTCAGTTCACCTCATACAAGTACTGTAATGCATTCTCTATTGTGAAAGTGCAATTTACAAATGTAGATTTTGTTACATAATTGAACTAAACAAAACAGTGTAAAACTTTAGAGCCTACAAATCCATTCAGTCCTACTTCTTGTTCAGCCACTCGCTAAGACAAACAAGTTTGTTTACATTTACAGGAGATAATGCTGCCCTCTTCCTATTTACGTCACCGGAAAGTGAGAACAGGCATTCGCATGGTACTTCGTAGTCAGCGTTGTAAGGTATTTACATGCCAGATATGCTCAACATTCGTATGCCCCTTCATGCTTCAGCCACCATTCCAGAGGACATGCTTCCATGCTAATGATGCTCGTTAAAAAAATGTGTTAATTACTTAGTGACTGAACTCCTTGGGGGCGAATTGTATGTCTCCTGCTCTGTTTTACCTGCATTCTGCCATATTATGTTATAGTAGTCTCGGATGATGACCCAGCACATGTTGTTAGTTTTAAGAACATTTTCACTGCAGATTTGACAAAACGGAAAGAAGGCACCAATGTGAGATTTCTAAAGAGAGCTACAGCACTCGACCCAAGGTTTAAGCCTCTGAAGCGCCTTCTAAAATCTGAGAGGGATGTGGTGAGGAGAATGCTTTCAGAAGTCTTAAAAGAGCAACACTCAAATGTGGAAACTACAGAACCCAAACCACCAAAAAAGAAAATCAACCTTTGCAGGTGGCTTCTGACTCCAGTGATGAAAATGAACGTGCGTTGGTCCACACTGCTTTGAATCATTATCAAATAGAACCTGTCATCAGCATGGATGCATGAATCTTTAGCGCATTTGACGTGTAAATATCTTGCAACGCTGGCTACAACAGTGCCATGCAAATGCCTGTTCTCACTTTCAGGTGACACTAAACAAGAAGGCGGCTGCATTATCTTTTGCAAATGTAAACAAACTTGTTTGTCTGAGCAATTGGCTGAAGTAGGCTCTAAAGTTTTACATTGTTTTGTTTTTGAATGCAGTTTTTTGTACATCATTCTATGTTTAAGTTCAACTTCCATGATAAAGAGATTGCACTACAGTATTTATTAGGTGGATTGAAAATTTTTTTTTCAGTGCAAATATTTGTAATAAAAATGAGCACTGTACACTTTATTCTGTATTGTAATTAAAATCAATATTTAAAAATGTAGAAAACATCCAAAATACTTAATAAATTTCAGTGGTTATTCTGTTGTTTAACAGTGCAATTAAAACTGCAATTAATCATGATTAAGTTATTTGAGTTAATTATGAGTTAACTGCAACAGCCCTAGTTTGTATTCACTTCACTAGTGCTTTTTATGAAGCCTGTTGTAAAACTAGGCCAATATCAAGATGAGTTGATCTACCCCTGGAAGACCTCTGTGTACCCTGAGGGGTACATATACCCCCGGTTGAGAACCACTGCCTTACAGTCTGGGGTGCAGTGTGATGATACACCTATGTGTTCTAGTGTAGTGAGATCCCCCTTACACTGAGTGAGAGCCCAACTAAAGCTTCCACTGCCAGAAACAACCCCAGGAAGAGAGCTGCTCCTTCAAGTGATAGCAAAGGTCTCGCACTTTTCAGGTATGTTTTACTTAATGATTAATAGGGAGGGCTGGAACAATCCTAGCCATTAGATCAGTTATACATTGAAGACCCTGCTGAGACTATAGTTTACCCCAAACCTATCCCTTAACTGAATCCACACCAGACTGGAACTCTCATCTGACCTTGACAGATCCTTCCAAACTAAAATTCTCTTTACAAATTCACATTCAGCAGAGGGAGATTTCTAGTTATTCCTGGTTACATATTGAAACACTGAAAAGTTTAATGATCTCATACAGAAATGAAAAAAAGTCTTAACGCTGTCATTTTCAAATAGATGATTAGTTCGGATCCTAAACTCAAGTCATCTCACATGAGTGGGGTCCTGAGAAGTGCTCAAACTACCGCAGCAACCCGTGACTTCCAGTGCTTTCAATAAAGCAGCCATGGCATCAAAAGTCAGTCTCTAGCTGTGCTTAAAATGTGGCTTACCTGTAGAGCTGAAGAAACTCTGGATATGGATTCACAGGATCCAAGGGCCCATAGATGAGATGCACTGCAAACAGGAAGAACACAAACAGCTTCCATCCACATGCACAGTACCTTTACCCATGCAAGAAATCCTTCTTTAAAGCCAGCAGCCACTGGAGAGGTGAGAACCTTTCTGCCTTGAAAGTATATTCTCAAAAGGGCACAATGAGTGTTTACAACTAGTCTGGGGGGGGCGGGGTATTTTTCACTAGGTTGTGCAGTAGCCAGGAAGCATAGCCAGCACTGCAGGCATCTGGCACACAGCTATAGTGCAGTACTTGGGGGTGAGAGTTCAGTGCTCCTGAAGTGACAGGATTGATTAGTTGAGTCAACCTTGTGCCTTGCAGTTTCCCCCTAGATAGTCAAAGTGTAACATGCAAGCCTGGGCTGAGCGCACATACTGCACACAAGTGAAAACCCAGGAGTGAGACCCTTGCTGAAAAGGCAAGTCAGGCCCTTAAGGGCTTGTCTGCTCACATAGATTGGAAACACTTCATACCAGTAGAGTTAACACAGCACAACCCCCTTAGGGTGGGTGCTGTTAGTACAAAGGTGTCTTCTTGAGCTATACGCTTATTTCTGTACAGGAATGAGAGCAAGTTAGACCATTATAAGGCACCTTTATACCAATGCAGCTGTGGGCACTAGACATTTTGCTGCTTTGACTGGCATCAGTTTTAAAAAAGTCTCCTCTCAACCATAATAGTACTGGTACCAAACCTATGCACAGCCCAGGCCTAACTTCCTCAGCCCTAGTTAAAGAGTTTATTTCCATTTGAAAAAGAATGAGCACACTGAGCAGCTTCAGATGCCCACGCAGCGCCGTAAGAGAATCTCATTTTTCCTTGCCAAGGGCAGCTCCCTTATACTTGGCACTGTGCTAGCCCTTTTCCCCCTTGGATATCAAATCCTCCGAGGTAGATGTGGGGGTTCACACGAGGTTTTCCACCCTCTACTGAAATGCAGTCATCTCTTAGGGCTGGAGATGACATTGCAGCTGTTTAACAGAGCAGTCGAAGGTGGGGAATGACAGTACACTGGGAGAATACATTAAGTCGGATTGTAATATTCCTATTTCAAGCTGTCCTTCCCTAAAGCACATTACACACAGCTCAGCAAGCTCCCTCCTCCCCCTCCCCATGTAACAAGGCTAATCAGATTAAACAAATGACCTATAATAAAGTCACAGGAAGCTCTAGAGGGGAAGTCATAGGAGATTGAAGATGCTTCTCTACTTCAAGGCAGGTTCCATTGAAATGAACATCCGCACCCCAAACAGCACCCAACCTTTCCCTGGGGGCCTGAAGAGCCTCCCAAGTTTGAAGAGGGCCTAGGCTTTTCAGGGGCAAACCTGACACCCCCACTAGGTGTTAGAGATCTGCAATAGGATCCAAGGTGCCTCAAAGGAATTAGCTTCCCCAAGAATTACACTGGTTACAATCCTGCCTGTGGATCAAGTTCAACTCCTTATCCTCGCACTCCAGGCTCTATCACTCATTCCCCTCCCTGACCCACTGCTGCCAGCCTTTGTTCCCTTCTCCCACTCACATCTGTGCATTCGTCCACACTGCTGGCCCTCCCTAAACCACTTCACTAAATCATCCCCACGGCTCATTCAAATCCCTTCCAAGAACTCACTTCTGCCATTTTTCCCTGGCACTTATAACTAGCAGTAGACAGCAAGCAGGGTTGATATCCTGGCCACTCCAAAACTTCATCGCCAGCAGGGGCCCTTGGGTCCCGGTCCCTGCATTTGGCAGCTCCAACAAGGATGTGTAGAAAAAAATCCAAGCTGTAAGGGAGAGTCCTGCAAGGGTGCCACATACACTCCAGTGTCACATGGGACTAAAATCCTGGCTGGTCCCAGTGTGAAAGTGGAAAGATCTCACATCAAGTGCCGTGCTTGGAGGCTTGGACTCTGCAGGCCAGTTAGACACCAGTTAAGGAATTTCCCCAAACTAATAACTCAAAGGAAACTATTTTCTACTTACATGGAACAGAGGTGGATGTCAGAGCCCCAACCCAACGGTCTCTGTGCTTCTTTCTTTGATTTATATACTGTAAAATACTGAAGAACAATTGACTCATTAGAGAGATGACAGGGCTTGATCAAACAAAGGAACATTTTAAGCCTACCCTTTCAGAATTGGTCTAACAAGGATTAGCAGTAAAGACCTGCCCACGATCATGTTATCCAAGAGCGGCTGCTGGGCTCCCACCAGGGAGCTCCCTACCCGGAACCCAAGGCGGCTGCCGGGCTCCCAGCAGGGAGCCAGGAATCTCAGTGCAGCCAGGGAGCAGACCCTGGGCAACTGCCCAGCTCGGAGCCAGGACGGCAGCCAGCTCGGAGCGGGGAGCTGGAGCCAGGAGTCCAGGCAGCAGCCTAGCGGGGAACAGGGAGACCCAAGGGGGTCAAAATCAGGGCCCACCTAAACCACCGGCGGGACCTAAACAGACCTTTTGAAGGGACGCCCGAGGACGGCCCACCAGTTGTTTTCCCGGATCTTTCTCGTCCCTTTTACAACCGCCTCTCCCATTTCCTCCCTGCGTGGTCCCAGTGAACTTTGGATCATTGGGTCCTCTGCACGGTAGAGTTGGGATATCACCTTCAGTTTGTTTCAACCTCAACTTCCCACCCTTCCTCCTTGTCCCTCTTCAGGGACGCCTCTCACGAGTAATTCCTCTTACAAGAGGTCCAGTCGCTCCTTACCATTGGAGCTATAGAGGAGGTACCGACAGATGTAAGGGGCAAGGGGTTTTATTCCTGCTACTTCCTAATCCCCAAGGCAAAGGGAAGTCTAAGACCAATCCTAGACCTGCGAGGACTCAACAAATTCATGATAAAGTTGAAGTTCCACATGTATCCCTGGGGACCATTATTCCGTCGTTGGATCCCGGAAACTGGTATGCTGCCCTCGATATGAAGGATGCATATTTCCACATCGCAATTTACCCACCACACAGATAGTACCTCCGTTTTGTGGTCAACCATCAACATTTTCAGTTCACAGTCCTTCCATTCGGCCTTTCTACGGCCTCGCGTATATTCACAAAATGCATGGCTGTAGTCGCCGCCGCCACCCTCCGTCATCGGCGAGTGCACATTTACCCATATCTCGATGATTTACCCATATCTCATTCGAGGGACCTCCGAGTCACAAGTGAAACATCACCTGTGCATCATCAAAGCTCTCTTCAGGAGCCAAGGCCTGATGCTCAACATGGAGAAGTCTACTCTGATACCTACGCAGAGAACAGACTTCATCGGGGTGATTCTGGACTCCAATCTGGCCAGAGCCTGCCTGCTGCAGCCTCGTTTTCAGGCTTCCCGACAACATCGTCTTGTACATGTCTCAGCCTGCTAGGTCACATGGCCACCTGTACCTTTGTGACCAAACACACCAGACTACGCCTCCGACCACTTCAAACCTTGCTTGCCTCAGTTTACAGACTGGGTCGGGACAGCCTGGACAAGGTACTCACTGTTCCTCTGAACGTTCTAGGCTCCCTAACCTGGTGGCTGACTCCCTCATCGGTCTGTGCAGCGATGCCATTCCACTCACCTCAACCCTCGATGGCCCTAACCACGGACGCATCATCTCTCGGTTGGGGTGCCCATCTAGGGGGTCTACGTACTCAAGGCCTCTGGCCGGCCCAAGAACTAGCCCTACACATAAATGTTCGCGAGCTGAGGGCAGTTCATCTAGCGTGCCAGGTGTTTCATCAAAATCTCCAAGGCGGTTGTGCCTCAGTGTTTACAGACAACACAACAGCCATGTTTTATATAAACAGGCAGGGCGGAGCACGCTCCTCCCTTCTTTGTCAGGAAGCCATTCAGCTCTGGGAGTTCTGCATAGCCCACGCAATCGATCTGGTAGTGTCCTCTCTCCAGGAGTTCAGAATATCCTGGCAGATCACCTCAGCAGATCCTTCCTAGCCCACGAGTGGTCAATCCATCTGGATGTCATCCATTCTGTTTTCCAGAAGTGGGGTTTTCCCCGCATAGACCTCTTCGCCTCTCGCAAGAACAGGAAGTGCCACACGTTCTGCTCCTTTCAGGGTCACTCCCCGGGCTCCCTCTCAGACGCATTCCTAATACTGTGGACGAACCACCTACTCTATGCCTTTCCACCGTTCCCGCTGGTCCACAGGGTCCTCCTCAAGCTCCGCAGGGACAAGGCCCACCTGATCATGATTGCCCCAGCATGGCCGAGGCAGCACTGGTACACCATGCTGTTCGACCTCTCAATGGCAGACCCAATTCCCCTGCCACTCTGCCCGGATCTCATAACTCAGGACTACGGCAGGCTTCACCATCCAGACCTACCGTCTCTTCACCTCACAGCATGGTTGCTGCGTGGTTAAGCCAGTCCGAGTTACGTTGCTCTGCCTCGGTTCAACAAGTACTCTTGGGTAGTAGGAAGCCCTCCACTGGTTGACATACCTGGCCAAGTGGAAGCGTTTCTCCTGCTGGTGTGCTCAACATAGCACTGTTCCCATGCAGGTGCCAGTTCCTACTATCCTGGATTATCTCTGGTCCCTGAAACAACACGGCGTAGCGGTCTCTTCCATAAAAGTACATCTGGCAGCCATCTCCGCCTTTCACTGAGGGGACAACGGGCGATCAGTCTTCTCTCACCCCATGGTTTCAAGATTCCTCAAGGGCTTGGAGCGTTTATACCCACAGGTTAGACGCCCCACCCCTACCTGGGACCTCAATCTGGTCCTAGCCAAGTTAATGGGTGCTCCCTTTGAACCACTGGCCACCTGCTCGCTGCTGTACCTGTCCTGGAAGACAGTCTTCCTCGTCGCTATTACATCGGCAAGGTGAGTATCTGAGCTTCGGGCCCTCACCGCGGACCCCCCATATATGGTGTTTCATAAGGATAAGGTACAGCTGCGACCACACCCCGCCTTCCTCCCTAAGGTGGTATCTGCTTTTCATGTCAGTCAAGACATCTTCCTCCCAGTCTTCTTCCCGAAACCGCACTCGTCCCATCAGGAACAACAGCTGCACTCCCTGGACGTCCGCAGGGCCCTAGCCTTTTATATCAAAAGAACAAAACCCTTTTGAAAGTCGCCTCAGCTTTTTGTAGCGGTGGCAGATCGTATGAAGGGCCTGCTGGTCTCCTCGCAGCAAATATCATCATGGGTGACATCCTGTATCCGTGCCTGCTATGATTTGGCTCACGTTCCAACTAGCCACCTCACCGCCCATTCTACTCGGGCTCAAGCTTCATCTGCTGCCTTCCTGGCCCATGTTCCCATCCAGGAAATATGTCAGGCTGCGACCTGGTCATCGATTCACACCTTTGCATCACATTATGCATTGGTACAACAGTCCAGAGATGACACGGCATTTGGCTCAGCAGTTTTACATTCTGCAACATCTCACGCCGACCCCACCGCCTAGGTAAGGCTTGGGAGTCACCTAATTGGAATGGATATGAGCAAGCACTCGAAGAAGAAAAGACGGTTACTCACCTTTGTAACTGTTGTTCTTCAAAATGTGTTGCTCATATCCATTCCAAACCCGCTCTCCTTCCCCTCTGTCGGAGTAGCCGGCAAGAAGGAAAAGACGGTTACTCACCTTTGTAACTGTTGTTCTTCGAGATGTGTTGCTCACATCCATTCCAGTTAGGTGTGCGCGCCGCGCGTGCACGTTCGTCGGAAACTTTTTACCCTAGCAACTCCAGTGGGCCGGCAGGTCGCCCCCTGGAGTGGCGCCGCCATGGCGCCCAATATATATCCCTGCCGGCCCACCCGCTCCTCAGTTCCTTCTTGCCGGCGACTCCGACAGTGGGGAAGGAGGGCGGGTGTGGAATGGATGTGAGCAACACATCTCGAAGAACAACAGTTACAAAGGTGAGTAACCGTCTTTTCTTCTTCGAGTGATTGCTCACATCCATTCCAGTTAGGTGAATCCCAAGCCATACCTAGGCGGTGGGGTCGGAGTGAGAAGTCGCGGCATGGAGCACAGCAGATCCGAAGGCCGCGTCCTCTCTTGACTGCTGGACCAGGGCGTAGTGGGACGCGAAGGTGTGGACCGATGACCAGGTCGCTGCCCGACAGATTTCCTGGATGGGCACACGGGCGAGGAAAGCCAGCGACGACGCCTGCGCCCTGGTAGAATGCGCAGTCACACGGCCCGTAGGGACGTGGGCCAAGTCATAGCAGGTCCTGATGCAGGACGTTACCCAAGAGGATAACCTCTGGGAGGAGATAGGAAGCCCTTTCATGCGGTCCGCTACTGCCACGAAAAGCTGGGGGGATTTGCGGAAGGGCTTGGTCCTCTCCACGTAGAACGCGAGAGCCCTACGGACATCAAGCGAGTGGAGCTGCTGCTCCCTGCCTGAGGAGTGAGGTTTCGGGAAAAAAACCGGGAGGAATATCTCTTGGTTGACGTGGAAGGCTGAGACCACCTTGGGGAGAAAAGCAGGGTGTGGTCTCAGCTGCACCTTGTCCTTGTGGAAGACCGTGTATGGGGGGTCTACCACAAGAGCCCGGAGTTCCGACACCTGTCTAGCTGAGGTGATAGCTACTAGAAAGGCCGTCTTCCAAGAGAGATAAAGCAGGGAGCAAGTAGCTAACGGCTCAAAGGGGGCCCCCATGAGTCGGGACAACACCAGGTTAAGATCCCAGGTTGGAGCAGGGGGACGGACGTTAGGGTATAAACGTTCCAGCCCCTTAAGGAATCTAGACACCGTCGGGTGGGAAAAAACAGAGTGACCATCCGCACCCGGGTGAAAGGTGGAGATAGCCGCTAGGTGGACTCGTAACGACGATATGGCCAGACCTTGCCCTTTGAGGGACCAAATGTAGTCTAAGATGTTGGCTACTGAAACTTCCATAGGGCGGAGATTTCTCTCCACGCACCAATAGGAGAATCGCTTCCATTTGGCCAAATATGTCGCCCTTGTGGACGGCTTTCTGCTGCCCAAGAGCACCTCCCTCACCGGCGTGGAACAGCGCAGCTCAGAGCCAGTCAGCCACGCAGGAGCCACGCCGCTAGGTGCAGCGACTGCAGGTCCGGGTGACAGAGGGTCCCGTGCTCCTGGGTAATCAGGTCCGGATGAAGGGGCAGGGGAACTGGGTCGGCTATGGCCAGGTCCAGCAGCATGGGGTACCAGTGCTGTCTGGGCCACGCCGGGGCTACCATGATCACATGAGCCCTGTCCCTGCGCACCTTCAGAAGGACCCTGTGGACCAACGGGAATGGGGGAAATGCATAGTACAGGTGGGTCGACCACTGGATGAGGAAGGCATCCGCTATCGACCCGGGTTCCCTGCCCTGAAAGGAGCAGAACGCTTGGCACTTCCTGTTCCCCTTGGCCGCGAAGAGGTCCACCCGGGGATAACCCCACCTCCGGAAGATGGAGAGGGCGACGTCCGGGCGAAGGGACCACTCGTGTGACAGGAAGGATCTGCTCAATCGATCCGCCAGCGTGTTCCGTACTCCGGGGAGGAAGGAAGCCATGAGGTGAATGGAGTGGGCTACACAAAAGTCCCAGAGTCGTATCGCCTCGTGGCACAGGGAGGAGGATCTGGTGCCGCCCTGCTTGTTGATATAATACATGGTCGTCGTGTTGTCGGTGAACACCGCGACACAACGACCCTGGAGCTGATGACAGAACGTTTGACAAGCAAGACGGACCGCTCTCAACTCCCGCATGTTGATGTGTAGCCCCACCTCCTCTTGGGACCACAGGCCCTGCGTCCTCAGGGTCCCTGCGTGGGCCCCCCAGCCGAGATCTGAGGCATCTGTTGTTAGGGACACCGAGGGCTGAGATGGGTGGAAGGGGAGACCCGCACACAACACTGACTGGTCCAGCCACCAGCCGAGAGAATCTAAGACCCTCTGGGGGATCGTGATTAACATATCTAGTGGCTGTCTTGTCGGCCTGTAATGACTGATGAGCCACAACTGGAGTGGCCTCATGCGGAGCCGAGCGTAATTGGTCACGAAAGTACAGGCCGCCATGTGGCCTAACAGGGTTAGACACGTCCTCACTGACGTCAGGGGGGCTGTCTGTAGTCGTTGCACGATTGCCGACAAGGCCTGGAACCGCTGCAATGGCAGCAAGGCCCTGCCCACAGTGGCGTCCAGGACGGCCCCGATGAATTCCACCCTTTGTGTGGGGGCCAGGGTGGACTTGTCTGTGTTCACCAAGAGGCCCAGAGTGGCGAACATGTCGGTGATCACACGGACATGGTTGCAGACTTGTTGTTCCGACGTGCCCCGAATCAACCAATCGTCTAGATACGGGAACACGTGGATACGACTGCGCCGAAGCTGCGCCACAACAACTGCCATGCATTTTGTAAACACTCTCGGGGCCGTGGACAAGCCAAATGGGAGGACTGCAAATTGGTAATGCAGAGACCCCACAAGGAAGCGAAGGAAACGTCTGTGGGGTGGCCAGATAGCAATGTGGAAATACGCGTCCTGCATGTCGAGGGCGGCGTACCAGTCTCCCGGATCCAGGGATGGGATAATGGTCCCCAAGGAAACCATGCGGAACTTCAACTTCACCAGGTACTTGTTGAGCTCTCGCAGGTCGAGGATGGGCCTGAGGCCTCCCTTGGCCTTGGGGATCAGAAAGTAGCGGGAATAAAACCCCTTGCCTTTCTCGTTCTCCGGCACCGCCTCTATAGCCCCTTTGCGGAGGAGCGTCTGCACCTCCTGCCGAAGGAATTGCTCGTGAGAGGGGTCCCTGAAGAGGGACGAGGAAGGGGGGCGGGGAGGAGGAAATGAAACAAACTGCAGGCGGTATCCCGACTGCACCGTGCGTAAAACCCAGCGGTCTGATGTTATTAGGGACCACGCCGGGAGGAAAAAAGAAAGGCGGTTGGAAAACGGGGGGAAAGGATCCAATGGGGAAACTGTTACTGCGCCCTCGGGCGCACCTTCAAAATGAAGGCTTGGGACCAGGCGGGGGCTTAGAGGAGCCTTGGTTTTGGCCCCCTTGGTTCCCCGAATGCCTGCGCCTTCCGTTCCTGCCGCGGCGCCTGTTAAGGTCCTGCCGCTGGCGGAACTGGAGATACGGCCTGCGCTGTTGTTGCTGTTGCTGCGGCCGGAAGGGTCTGCGCTGCGTCACTGGAGTGTGCATCCCCAGTGACCTCATGATGACGCGGTTGTCTTTTAGATTCTTTAGTCTAGGGTCTGTCTTATCCGAAAACAGCCCTTGGCCTTCAAAAGGAAGGTCCTGTATTGTGTGCTGGAGCTCCGGCGGAAGGCCGGAAACCTGCAGCCAGGAGAGGCGACGCATTGTTACACCCGACGCGAGGGTACGGGCAGCCGAATCCGCAGCGTCCAGAGAGGCTTGCAAGGACGTGCGTGCGACCCTCTTGCCTTCCTCTAAGATGGCCGCAAACTCCTGACGAGCGTCTTGTGGCAACAGCTCCTTGAATTTGTCTGCTGCCACCCAGGAGTTAAAGGCGTATCTACTTAACAGGGCCTGTTGGTTGGAGACCCTGAGTTGCAGCGCCCCCGCCGAGTACACCTTACGGCCGAGGAGGTCCATCCGCCTAGCCTCCCTGGATTTGGGGGCTGGAGCCTCCTGGCCATGACGCTCCTTATCATTGACAGATTGGACCACCAGGGAACACGGAGTCGGGTGTACGTGGAGGTACTCGTAGCCCTTAGAAGGAGCCATGTACTTCCTCTCGACGCCCTTCGCAGTGGGAGGAATGGAGGCCGGGGACTGCCAGATGGTGGTGGCGTTGGCCTGGATGGTCCGTATGAACGGCAGGGCGACCCTGGTGGGAGCGTCTGCGGAGAGGATGGTGACAATAGGGTCCTCTACCTCCGAGACCTCCTCGGCTTGTAGACTCAGGTTTTGGGCTACTCGCCGGAGGAGGTCCTGGTGCGCCCTGAGGTCCAGCGGGGGGGGGCTGTTAGAGGAGGTCCCAGCCACCGCTTCATCAGGGGAAGAAGATGAGGAGACCCCCGGCAAGAGGGTGTCTAAAGGGGGGTCTCCCTCGGCCCTCGCCTCTGCCTCAGGAGCCAAAGTGGAGTCCTGTTGCTTGGATCCTTCCTCCCCATCCGGGGAGGGAGGGGGGCGAGACAACGAGGCCTCAGGTGCCCTGCGCTCTGCAGTCGGCGGCCTAGCAGGGAGCTGTTGGGGGCCCTGGGCCTGATGATACGCCCAGGGTGTCCAGAAACCCCATTGCTGTGGGGCTGCGTCCTGCTGTGGAGGCTCGCCGAACAGCGCCGGCTGCCGGTCGGTGCCCAGCGCGTAGCCACTGTCCGCCAGCGAAGACACGGACGGCTGCCTCGAGGGCCATGGCGGAGCGGACCCTGGATGGTAATGGTCCGCGCGGGCCGGCACGGGCGATCGTCTCGGTGCCGGGGACCGGTGCCGGGAGTCGTAACGGTGCCGGGAGCGGGACCGAGTTCTGCCACGGTGCCGGGATCTGGATCGGTACCGGGCGCCGCTTCGGTGCCGGGATCGGGACCTGCCACCGGTTCGGTACCGGGAGGTCGACCGGGACCGGGACCTGCCACCAGCTCGGCGCCGGGAGGTCGACCGGTGCGGCGAACGTCTGGATCGGCTCCTGGACTCGCGGTGCCGGTAACGGCGGCTGGAGTCCGACCGCGATCGTCTCGGTGTCGACCGGCGCCGCGAGTGCGACCGGTACCGCTGAGGGGAGCGGTGCCGGGACTGCGAGCGGCGGCGGGATCTGGAGCGACCTTGACGTCGGGACCTGGAGCGAGAACGAGAGTCCCGGGACGGTGCCGACATCATAGGCTTGCCTCTGGACACAACCCGCACCGGAGGTACCGGGGGTGGTAGCTGCGTGGGCTCGGTCAGGGCTATGAGGTCCCGTGCCGAGGCGAAGGCCTCTGGTGTAGATGGCACCACTATCTCAACCCCAGATGTCATGGGGGAGCTTGGCGGCACCGGACTCGACGGACCCGCCGGGCCCGGAGTCGACGGTGCCGGCGGCGCCGCGGCCGATACTGAGGCCGGGCGCTCCACTCGGGTGTGCCTGGCCGGAGTAGTGGACTTCGACGGCCTAGGCTCTGTCCCCGGTGCCGGAGAAGGTCGGTGCCGGGGAGTCTTCTCGGTGCCGGTGCGATCCGGTGCCGGCGCCGACATCACGGCCTGCGAAGCCGCCGGGTCAAGTGCCGCCTCCAGGAGGAGAGTCCGGAGCCTTTGATCCCTCTCCTTCTTAGTCCTTGGCTTAAAAGCCTTGCAGATGCGGCACTTGTCGGATCTATGCGATTCCCCCAGGCACTTCAGGCACGCGTCGTGGGGGTCGCTCGTGGGCATAGGCTTCTTGCAGGCCGCACACTGCTTGAAGCCCGGCGAACCAGGCATGAGCCCGGTGCCGGGTGCCGGGAAGGGCTAAGCCCCCGGCGAAAAACTATTTACAACTACTTAACACTTAACTACTACTATCTAACTAACAGTCTAATTAACAACTACAATAGAGATAACGATAGAAAAACAAGGAGAGCTAGGGACGTGGAGGACAGCTATGCCGCGCTCCACAGTTCCAACGACCGACACGGCGGTAAGAAGGAACTGAGGAGCGGGTGGGCCGGCAGGGATATATATTGGGCGCCATGGCGGCGCCACTCCAGGGGGCGACCTGCCGGCCCACTGGAGTTGCTAGGGTAAAAAGTTTCCGACGAACGTGCACGCGCGGCGCGCACACCTAACTGGAATGGATGTGAGCAATCACTCGAAGAAGAACTGAAGGGCCGTTGGGTTGGCAGGGGTATATCCGGAGCCATAACAGTGCCACTCCAGGGGGTGACCCAGCTGACCCACCAAGCGTTTCTAGGGTAAAAATCTTCTGACAAATGTGCACGCGGCGCACGCTCACCTAATTGGAATGGATATGAGCAACACATTTCGAAGAACAACAGTTAAAGGTGAGTAACCGTCTTTTACTAATTTTATTAATAAAAAGAGTGGGGGGAGGGTTTACATTTTTCCTAGAAGACACTAGGCATGACTAGAGAACTAGTAGATTTATGCCAAAGATACCACAGAAGTGAAATCCAATTAACTGAGGAGGGAGGTGATTTTTATTCTGATTAAAACATTTGCTTGTTTCCTTTCATTAACACTTATTTGACTCAAATGCCTTCTGAACAAACAGCTGGAAGAAAAGCTCTTGCGTTGATGATTTAATACTCCCTTCCTCGTTACTGATTAAACTGAGGGCCAAGAGAGCTCCCACTCCACATCTCTGTGTTGTCCAAGAAAAGCCTCCTACCAAATCAGAGAGGACCAAACTTGGCAGCCGTTATTCAAAGGTAAGCCACAAGCAGGAACCCCCTAACTTATTCTGAAGAAAAATAAAGTCAAGCTGCATCATACATGATCAAGAAAAAAAAAAAAAAAAAAGCACAAGCCCATTTCCCCCTTGGGCTAGTTTAAACTGATTTGTCCAAAGCCACAGAAAAAGTCAGTGGCAGAGCTAGATCTCAGGCATTCCTGGCCCCCAGACCACACTTCGGTATTTTCCATCATCCAGAGGAATGTTCATGCAGTTTTACCACTCTTGTAGCGCAGAGCTTGTCCAACTCTTTCACAGTGTGGACCACCTCCTCCCCTCCCTATTCACAACTGCATGGCCCATCTCCTCTCCAAACCTCAATCCCATTTACAGCTGGGCAACATCCACATGCCAACCGCTACGTTGGCTAATACAGACAGGTTAGCCTCTCTCCTCCTTGATTCCAGCTATTTCTATAGGGATTTGGGCTCTTCTTTCATTGCTTGGAGGAGGGGTCAAGGAAGACAAAGCCTTTGTGGAGACACTAAATGAATTATTTGCATCAGTCTTCATTCCAGAGAACGTGAGGGAGATTCCCACACCTGAGCCATTCTTTTTAGGTGACAAATCGGAGGAACTGTTCCAGATTGAGGTGTCAGCAGAGGTGGTTTTGGAACAAATTGATAACAGTAATAAGTCTTCAGGACAAGAGGGGATTCACTCAAGAGTTCTGAAGGCACTCAAATGTGAAACAGCAGAACTATTAACTGTGGTGTGTGAATTTTCACTTAAAGAGTCTCAGTACTGGATAACTAATGTAAGGCCAATTTTTATAAAAGGCTCTAGAGGCCATCCTGGCAATTACAGGCTAGTAAACTGTGATACAGCATGGCCAGAGGGCAGCAGGAGAGGGTTAGAAGGGAGCCTTATTCCCTGTAAGGGGAAGAAAGTTTGCTATAGATTAATTAGAGCACCTGAGGCCAGTCACATGATAAAAACCCCTGCTTCAATCAGACAGTGTGGGAGCTGGAGCAGAGAACAATTTGAAGGAGTTGGAGCAGAGAGGAATTGGTGCTGGAGCAGAGAACAGTTTGAAGGGAAGCAGAGGACAGTTTAGAGAAGTGCTGCGGTGAGCTAAGAAGTCCAAGACCCTAGGTAAAGGGGCACCTGGCTTGTACAGAGGGAGGGCAGGAAGCCCCCCACAAGCTGAAAGGCAGGAGAGGGAAGTAGCCCAGGGGAAGGAAGTGTCAGTTCAAGTGGTTTACCACTATCCTCAGGGCCCCTGGGCTGGGGCCTGGAGTAGAGGGCGGGCCCAGGTCCCTCCCTCTCCACTCCCCTCCTCTAGGAAACTAAGTAGGGCAGTTAACATTCCACTGCAGGGGCAAGAAATGATGCCCTGAACCCTCCCCAAAGAAGAGAAAGCGCGAGACCCATCAAAATAGTGCCGGCAATTTGCCACAAAACCTAACATCAGTACCAGGGCAAATCGGTTGAAACTATATTGAAGAACAGAATGATCAGACACATGGACATGCTATGTTGGGGAAAAGTCAACACAGCTTCTGTAAAGGGAAATCATGCCTCACTGATCTATAGGAATACTTTGAGGGTGTCAGCAAGCAGGTGGACAAGGGTGATCCAGTTGACACAGTGTTCCTGGACTTTCAGAAAATCTTTGACAAGGTCTCACATCAAAGGCTCTTAAGCAAAGCTGTCATGCGATAAGAGGGAAGGTCTTCTCATGGATCAGTTAAGTGGTTAAAAGATAGGAAACAAAGGGCAGGAATAAATGGTCAGTAAACAAAATGGCAAGGCCTCCCCAAGGATCTGTACTGGGACCAGTGCTGTTCAACAGATTCATAAATGATCTGGAAAAGAGGGTAACCAGTAATGTGGCAAAGTTTCCAGATGATACTAAATTACTCAAGATAGTTAAGTCCAAAGCTGACTGAGAAATCTTATAAAGGGATCTCACAAAGCTGGGTGACTAAGGAACAAAATGGCAGCTGACATTCAGTGTTGATAAATGTGAAGTACTGCACATTCGAAAAAAATAATCCAAACTATACATACTGCATGATGGGGTCTAATTTAGCTGTTAGTACTCAAGAAAGATCTTGGATAGTTCTCTAAAAACATTTACTCAATGTGCAGTGGCAGTCAAACAAAGCTAACAGAATGTTAGGAACCATCAGGGAAAGGACAGATAAGATGACAAAATAGAATGCCATTGTATAAATATGGTATTCCCACATCTTGAATACTGTGTCCAGTTCTTGTCGCCTCATCTCCAAAAAAGAGATTAGAATTGGAAAAGGTACAAAGAAGGGCAGCAAAAATGGTTAGGGGAATGGGACAGCTTCCATAGAAGGAAAGATTAAAAAGACTGGGCCTGTTCAATCCTAGAAAAGAGATGACTAAAGGGGGATATGATAGAGGTCTATAGAATCATGAACGAAGTGGAAAAAGTGAGTAAAGAAGTGTTCTTTACCCCTTCACATAACACAAGAACCACCCAATTAAATTAATAGGCAGCAGGTTTAAAACTAACATAAGGAAGTACTACTTTACATAACGCAGAGTCAACCGGTGGAACTCATTGCCAGGGGATGTTGTGAAGGCCACAAGTATAATTGGGGCAAAAGAATTAGATAAGTTCATGGAGAATAGTTATTAGCCAAGATGATCGGTGACAAAGCCCATGCTTCACGTGTCCCTAAGCCTTTGATGGCCAGAGCTGTGACTGGACGACAGGAGATGGATCACTCGATAAAAGCAGTTTTGTTTATTCCCATGAAGCACCAGGCACTAGCCAATCTTGTGTTCTTATATGACCAGGCAGCTCTCTGCAGACCACCAGTAAGTGCTCCATGGCTCTCAGTTTGGAAATACCGGGATGAGCTGGTGCGAGACATCAACAGAGAAGGAAATTAGAGAGCAACATACCTGTCAACAACAAGGTTTCCATCATTTGTCCGGATTGCTGTCCACATGTCCCAGTATTCCGCCGCTGAAGGCTGCGTATACGGACCAAAGACTGCACCAAGTCTGAAAAAAAATTCAGAGAGGCATGAAGATCTTTACAGTACATATCCCGTCCCAGAATGAACAGGATATAACACCACTTAATACCAGACTCAAAAACTAGTTTCAGGGCAAAAGTGTCAAATGATTACAAGATTCATTTGTAAAATATACAACCTTGGAGCATCCCAAATTATCCAAATTAAAAGGACAGTGTCAAATTTAGCAGCGATTCTGAAGGGGGGAAGGAAAGGTGTTTCAGAGCATCTAAAATGAACAGAAATTTCAATGAATTGTTTATGGGAGAGGACAGTGATTTTGTTGTTGCTGTTCCCCATGCAGCACTGGAAAACCAAGTACAGCAGCATTGTACTGGTGTCAAAACCAACTGTGGATCTCTGAGGTCCATGCTGAGTGTCAGGGGGACGGGGGAGTGGAAAGAGAGAAATCTCATTTATTTAAGTCACATCTGAAAAACCTTAACCTAGTAAACTGCATGGGACCCAGCCCAGAATGGGGGCATCTGAAGTCAAATCCCAGTGGGATCAAATGAATCTAGGCCAGTGGTCACCCACGATCGACGGGTCAATCCTGGAGCCTCTGCCAGTTGATCATGATCTCCGGGCCACTAAAAGTCTGGCGGCGCAGTGAGGCTCAAGTAGGCTGCCTGCCTGCTGTGGCCCCACGCTGCTCCCAGAAGTGGCTGGTTGATGGCATGTCTCTGCAGCCCCGCGGGGGATAGGGGGACAGGTGAGATGGCTCCACGTGCTGTCTCCGGCCCCAGCACCGTCCCTGCAGCTCCCATTCGCCACAGAGACGTGCCAGCAGCCAGCTGCTTCCGGGAGAGGCATGGGGCCACAGCAGGCAGGCAGGCAGCCTGCCTGAGCCCTGCTGCACCATCGGCCAGGAGCCACTTGTGCTAAGTGCTTCCTAGCCAGAGCCTGCACCTTATACTCCCTGCTGCACCCCTGTCCCAGCCTGGAGCCCCCTCCTGCACCAAACTCCCTCCCAGAGCCCTCACCCTCTCCTGCACCCCAACACTGCACCAGCCAAGAGCCCCCTCCTGCACCCAAACTCTCTCCCAGAGCCCACACCCCTCACCTCCTTGTGCACCCCAATCCCCTGCACCAGCCCAGAGCCCCTTCCTGCACCAAACTCCCTCCTAGACCTTGCACCCCTCACTCCTGCACCCCAACCCCCTACCCTAGGCTCAGCCCGGAGCCCCCTCCCACATTCCAAACCCCTCGGCCCCAGCCCAGAGCCTGCACCCCCTCCTACACCCCAACCCCCTGCCCCAGCCCAGTGAAAGTGAGGGAGGGTGGGGGAGAGTGAGCGATGGAGGGAGGGGGGAATGGAGGGAGCAGGGCAGGGCCTTGGGGAAGGGTGGGGTTGATCTTAAATTCAAAAAGTGATCTTGGCGTAAAAAGGTTGGAGAGCCCTGATCTAGGCATTCTGAACCTAGGATGAAATGCTGGCCCTAATGAAGTCAATAGCAAAACTGCCACTGATTTCAGGAAGGTGAAGGTTTCACCCCTAATGCTTAAACCATAACTCTGCATGGCTACAGATGAGGGAATCCTGAGACTCCCTATCTGCTTTTCCTGTTCCACGTCCTGACTGATGTGTCTTTAAAGGAGTTATATTTGTTGTCTGCAGGCAGCACCTTTAAGAATCAGAGAAATATAGGGCTGGAAGGGACACTGAAAAGTCATCTACTCCAGCCCCATACACTGAGATGGGACCAAGTAAATCTAGAGCATTCCTAACAGACGCTTGTCCAGCCTGTTCTTAAAAACCTCCAATGACAGGGTTCCACAACCTCCCTTATCATTAGAAAGTATTTTCTAATCTTTAACCTAAATCTGGCTGGCTGCAGGACTTTTTGTCCTACCATAATGGACACGGAGAACAATTGATCACTGTTCTCTTTCTAACAAACCTTAACATATTTGACCACTGTTATCCGGTCCCCACTCAGACTTCTTTTCTCAAGACTAAACACACTCAGGTTTTTTATACTTTCCTCATAGGTCAGGTTTACTGAATCTTTAATCATTTTTGTTGCTCTCCTCTGGACTCTCCCATTCGTCCACACCTAAGTGTGGTGCCCAGAACTGGACAGTTTTTCAGATGAGGCCTCACCAGTGCAGAGCAGTGCGGGACAATCACCTCCCATGTCTTATATACGACACTTCTGTTAGTGGACCCCAGAATAATATTAGTCTTTTTTGCAACTGCATCATATTATTGGCCCATTCAGTCTGTGATTCAATATAACCCACAGCTATTTTTCAGCAGTGCTACCACCTAACCAGTTAGTCTCTATTTTGTAGTTGTGAATTTGATTGTTCCTTCCTGTTTTGCACTTATCTTTACTGATTTTCATCTTGTTGATTTCAGACCAATTCTCCAATATGTCAACGTTGTTTTGAATTCTAACACCACCCTCCAAAGTCCATGCAACACTTCCCAGTTTGGAGTCAGCCACATATTTTATAAGCATAATTTCCATTCCATTATCCAATTCACCAATGAAAAGATTGAATAGTACTGGACCTCTAGGGGACCCCAATAGATATATCCCCCCAGTCTGAACTATTGATAATAACTCTGAATGGTCTTTCAACCACTTTTGCACCCACTTTATAGTAATTTCATCTAAAACCACATTTTTCTAGTTTTCTTAGGACAATGTTGTGGGACCTAGTGTAACGCACCAAATCAGAAAGGGAAACAAGTTCTTTAGACATGAACAGTGCTTCCAAGTAAAGTCTGTCTGAACTTCAGAATATCTTCAGCATAACACAGTACCTCTGCCTACCACCGATGAACTGGATGGAACGACAGTGAGCAACTGTCCCCTCCATGTATGAACAAGTAGCCATCTAGTAACTACAGCCTACAGAGGACGCATGACTTAATACTTTTATACAAGTGAGTGTTTCCTGGGTTATACTCCTACCTAATCTATACATTTGTCACAACAGGGTTGTCCCCTACAGTGTGTGTAGTGCTCAGGACACCAACTCACCCTCTGGAGAAGAAGTAGTAGTTCATTAGCCGAGTGATGATGGCGGACAGTAGGCCACCATCCTTGAGAATCTTTGGCAGAAGAAAGGAGAAAAACGCCATTAAATGCCACATAGACAGCAATGAGCCCTTGCCTGTTCAGGGGGCCTTTCCTACAGAGCTACCAGGCCCCCATGATCCAGCAGTCTTACAGAACCGCCATTTCCCCACAATCACTGAAGTAAATCCATTGTTACTGCTAGATTTTACAAAGTTAACACACTGAACCAAAGCACCTTCAGCCACTGATCTCTTTAGGCCATTTGAACCTCAGATTAAACACACTAAAGCCAAGACTTGAGAAAATGATTAGGCACCTAGTAACCAGAAAGCAATAAGTGTTTTTTGTTTTATCTGAGGAGGTGTCAGGGAAGGATAAGCAGCCTTGCTGGGATGAGCAGCTCACCCATCACTAATGAGAATGGGAAAGGTGATGGGTTTCCTACCAGAAGCTCCATTTTTCACATCAGCATCTGGACAGTCCGTGTTTGATAAATCTGAATCCCTTCCCCCTTCCAAGTCCCACTTGCTTGTTACTGTACGGAGAAGGAGCATTTCCAGTCCCTCTTTCCAGCCTCCCACCCAGAACCTGCTAGTTACTGCAGAGAGTGAAGGTGTTCGCTAGGCTACCTCACCTACTGCCTGCTGTCTGGCTGCTGCAATGGGGAGACATCTGTTTCTCTGACCCCTCCCCCAGGGAGTTCCAGTGCCTGGCTCTGCTGCTGCTTAGAGCTTTCCAAAAGCACCAGCAGCATGAAATTGACCTGCTTTTGGTCCATTTCCTAATGTGTAGTGCCCAGAGCCAGACACAGTGGCTTCCCCAATAACAGCAGTGGAAGTTGGCATGTCTCTGCTAAGTTTTCACTCTGAGCAGCAGCAGAAATTCAAGAACAGACTGTAACAGGCTAGTGTGTCTTGGAGATGCTGAGCACATTTTGGGCGTATAAGACTTTTTTTTAAATGGAAGGGTTTTTTAAACTGCACCAATTGTGGCCATCAGTTTTATGACTCATCTGAAAGACTACTTGTACAGGAGGATAGCAGCCACTACCACCAGATGAGAGCACTGGCTCTGGGCAGTCAGAGGGAATAGCACCCCCAGCGCTCGCACAACCTTGGTGTTTCCAATAGGTATTCCACCCCACTACCAACCTGACCCTGCAAGTTCTGGTAAGATCAAAGCACATGGTGGTACAATGAAACATAACGTTTAACAACTCTTGTTCTCCGAGGCCATGCCTACCCTACCGCTTGTATCGGCAAAACTTATGTCACTCAGGGGTGCGAAAAAACACACCCTCCTGAGTGACATAAGTTTTGCTGGCACATGTGGTAGTGTGCCTAGCGCTGTATTGGGGGGAGAACTTCTCCCGCTATCCTAGCTACTGCCGCTCGTGGAGGTGGTTGTATAAGGTTGACGGGAGAGCTGTGTCCCATTGGCATAGAGCAGTTACACGAGTGATCTTACAGCGGTGCAGCTACACCGGTGAGTTCGCTAGGGTAGACGTGGCCTGAATAATTGCTCCCCCCTTAACGGCACCTAAACATTTACATGCAGTAATTTAAAGCAAGCCAACAAATTACAGTAGCTGGAAAAAGATGCATTCTAGGACAAAAAAAGGGCACACACTCAAACTCAGGCGTAGAAGTTTTATTCTTGATACTTCCAGATTTCATAAAACTAGCGACCAAAGCAGCTCACCTTCTGAATGAACCGGGGGTAATGAGTTTCTGGGAAAATACCTGGAAGTGTTTCAGAAAACAGACACTGCAGTTACTTAATTGTGCTCTGACATTTCCTAGTCTTCCTCCTCTGCCGTCCCCCTGCCTGTGGAGCATCAGTGAATGCATTTGCTGACAGCCAGATATGAATACCTTAAATGGGGATGGCTAAGTCTTCTTTTTTTTTTTTTTCTTTTTAAAAAACACTTAATAGAATTAATTTTTGTGCATGGCAGACAGGCAGCGATGCCACTGTTATAGGCTACAAATGCCATCACGGCACTGAACCAGCCAAGTCAGGACAAAGAGTGGCCAAAAATCATGTCATAAAGAAGGGAAGAAATTCTTACTCCTCAGTGGCAGCACCATTCAGAAATGTGCCACAATAGAGACCGTCTGCCCTTACAAGCTGCATTAACAGGATCAATCTGCTACTAATAAAACAGAGGGAGACGTGTCTGTTGTCCAGTTTAATCAGCCTTCCTGTGTTCTATAGCCAGCCATTCCCCCACCCCCTTCCCCACTTAAGAGTGAATTTTAGTGCTGTGGAAGGTGCTGCACTGACAGCACTGAAACCTTCCACTAACCCACAGAAAAGGGAGAGCAGTGAAAGGTTCCCCCCACTGCTACACCAGTGTGCCTAATCCCTGGCCTGGAGGGCCCCTGTCTCTGAGTCAGAGGGGGGTTCACTCTCTTGTGCCCATTCAGCCCTTGGCGCTGTGATGAGACTGCCAGCAAAGGGAGCAGTTAGTCTCAATGGTGATGCAGGCACCAACATCAGAGAAGTGGATCGAGACCCACCAATTCATTCTTCACAGATCACGTTACTCTAAGCATAACAGTTACCTCCATTGGATAAACAGAGGCTGTTGATCAGGACACATCCAGTTTTATTGCGTTCATACCTGGAGAACAAAAGACAAGGCTGAACTAAACTGGAGCGATTCTCAGCCAGTTCCAAGAAGTGATTGACCAACAGACTGCAGTAATATCGCCATTTATTAAAACGTAATCCAGGATGCAAAGTAACCTATGAGACCTGATCTCGAAAGTAGCATAGGAACAGCAGTGTCAAAGGACTCCCTACAGCTCTCCTCACTGTACAGCTCATTCCCATTGCAGCAATCCCTGTTAAGAGAGTAAACAAGGCCTTCTCTAACGCATGCTTTATGACATAGTCTCAGCAGCCTTGGGGAAAGTCCTCTCGGCCTGGATCTCAAGAGGGATACAGAAATAGGCACACTGGATTTGCACTACTGGATGTTCTATTTGCTGAATAATTTTCACTTTAGACTAGTTAAAAAGTCAGCAGTGCTTACCACCCACCCTCCCCTACTCATATCATTAACTGGTTAGACTGGGAGCTCATAGCACACGGCTAAATTGTTTGTACTAAATAATAAAAATTTGTAAAAACACCTTCTTAAATGCTAATACAATGCACTCACATTTATACATCTGACACGTTCCTAGAGATTCCACACCACCCCACGTTAAGGAGTTCTGTGTGGAAGTTACACCTTGCAGCACTTCCCAATGACAGGGAGCCTGGTCCACTGATTAGAACAAGGAACTGCACATTAAAACACCCAGGTTCTGACTCCTCCTCTGCCAGTGACTTGCCCTCGGACAAATCCCTCAGCCACTTTTTGGTTCAATTTCCCCCAGCTATAAAGGGGTATTCTATCTGCTCCCTCCCTCGTAGGGGGGGTTGGAAGGCCAAATCCTTAACATTTGCCACCTACTTTGCGGTCAGAAGGTGAAAGGCAAAGCATTATCAGCTGCTGCTAACATTTCTGACAGGAAGAAAAGTGTTAACCTAGGTAGAGTCCTTCCATCTGTGAATAACCATCCCCCGTGGTTTCATACAGACCCTGATCAACTGTGACAGAAGATGCTCTTGGCTTGTAAAGACTTGCCCTGTTCAATCCTCACATCCTTGACAAGCCTCCAGGTCTCAAAAACAAAGAGTATGTTGTGCATCTAGTTTTGGAGATGGCTAGACAAGACTATTCCACTGTAACTGTCTACACAGCTCCCATTGAAGTCAATGGTGGCAGCCTATCAGCTTCCCTCCATCTATCTACCTATCTTATTCTACTGCATCCATCAGCATGGTATCGCACTGGTACCTCCTGCTGTCACCCAGAATCTCAGGGGTGGGATGGGGAAAGAGAGGGCTCTGCACCATTTACTTTTACTTAGCTTCAGGGAATTAAACCCTAGGAGGACGACGAAGAGCATTCAGAGCTTTAGTGCTTCCAGTGACCTGTGGAGCAGTTCCTGTGCAACTGTGTCTCCGTAGTCATGAGACAGGAGGTTGATCCTCTGATTTCGGAGACCCAGGTGCCCCAGCAGCCCCTCAACGATGTTGGCCTGCTCAAAAATGGAATAGCGATGGGGCCTCTGTTTAAAAAGCAAAAGCAAGAGAGAGCTCCAGTGAGAGAAATGTCATACACTTTTATCTTATTAGTTACAGAGAGCTGGAATATCACCATACTGGTTCTTCTGAACAGCCCCCCCTGGCAGTTCCAGTGTGACCAAGTTCAGTGCCTGGACACAACTGAGCACCAGTGTTCATGGACAAATGCAGAAGCATGATACAAGCCCAGGACTGACAGCCAACAACTCAGATTCTAGCCCAGGCTCCTGCTGATTTACTGAGACACCCTGAGCAAATCATTTTACCGCCATGTGCCTCAATTTCCTCATCTATAAAATGGAGATAATGAAACAACTCACAGAAGGTCTGTGATGATTACCTAGTGTGTGTCAAGCTCTTTCAAGATGAAGAGCTAAGTACTATCACGCTCACTCAGTGATTTGTTTGCAAGGTTATAATTACACTAGCGTAACCACAAGCTAGTAACCCTTTGCCAGCATTTTACCTGTGTCAGAGCTGCCTAACGTGAAAAGTGAAACAAAACTGTTCTACAGAGGTGAGCCAACACTCCAGTGGAGTGTGATCACTTTAGAGAACATAGCATCATGTCCCAGTTCTGACGTTTGATTTTGACCCCAATCACATTCTAACAATTGTATCTTTATTTCTGTTACTGAAAAATATTAGAGATACAAGGTGGGTGAGGTAATAGCTTTTACTGAACCAACTTCTGCTGGTGAGAGACACAAGCTTTCAAGCTTAAGAGCTCTGTGTAAGCTTGAAAACTTGTCTCTCATCAACAAAGTTGGTCCAATAAAAGACATTACCTCACCCATCTTGTGTGCCTAATATCCTGGGAGCGACACAGCTACAACAACACTGCATCCTGAAAAAAATGTAAATGGATGAAGACAGAAAGCAACCTGGGAAATGAACCGATGTCATCAAAATCCACAGTAAATAAAATCCATCTTCCCAGGCACGAGCATGTGTGATGCCATTGGTCTGGATGCACTTTCGTTATTAAATTCATTTTACAAAAGAAACTACACAATCATCTGTCAGGACCACTTACAGGCTTGTCACTAAAACCGAATCCTACAAAATCCAGAGCGATCACTCTGTGAAATCGCTGGGTCAGCCCTTCCCAAATCTGTAAGAGAAGAGAGGAAATCATAAGAGCAGCTACACTCATATCTCCAAAGCCTACGCACAAGATGGACGGTTCTACACTGTAATTTCTTAAAGCTCCTCCCAGATACACACGCTGCAAACACATAGTGAACTGTAGTGGATTTGAGTTATCATAATAACTAGTACATTCATGACAGCAAAAGCCAACAGATCTTCTAAAGAGTTATTTCACCCATTCCCCGTGATGGGATTTCTCCCTGCAAAGGCCACATTGGCTAGATCCCAAGGTTCTCCTCTGGTTTGACTCTCCATCCAACGTAAGACCCAGTTTGATAGCTATATCCTCTGATCAGATGTACCATATGGGAATTGCCTTCAGAACCTGTCAATCTGACACCACAATCACTCAACAGGGAAGTCCACCTTCTCATCCATTACAAAGGTAGTGCCCCTGTTCCCCCAAAAATGCAAGTATTCAAAAGGACTCAGATTTTGAGATGACAGCTGCACCTCTCAGCGAGAGGCCTTTATGGAACTATTTTAAAAAGAAAATATCAATATTCATATAGGCCAGCTGGGAGAAGCTGCCACCATCATCTTGGAATCCGTTTGTAGCCAGAGGTGATTTCTGCTCCCTTTGGAACTTACAAAATCCAGCATCTGGTCCCAGAAATGCCACACTTATTACCACCAAACACTTACACAGCACAGGAAACTGACATCACTCTTTACAAGTACAAAAGAACCCTGTTAATTCGACCCTCCATTATCTGGCTCTCCATATTAACCAAACAACCACCACACTCAAGTCCAGAAGCAGGTGATCTCTCCTGTAGCCACTAGATGGTGCTGCGTCCTTGCACTTTCCCATTCTCTGGCTTATCTGTATTTTTGATTATGTGATCTGGCCCCAGTCCCAATTAGATCAGATAACAGGGTTCTGCTGTATAAAGACAAGTTTCCTGCTCCCGAGAACACACATGCAAAATAAATCATAGGATAAAAATCTCAGGAGCGGAAGGGCCAAGGGATTAATAATGAGTAGAAGAGATGCTTAGAAGTGGGTCTTAAGGAAAGAACTGAAGCGGGGCAGGACACTTGGCAGATGAGAACAGAGCACTCGAAGCACAGAAGGCAGAATCAGAAAAGGCCTGAAAAAGGGTGTGAGATGAAGGAGGAAGTGGCAAGAGAGAAGTGGGAAGAATTTAGGGTGAGGAAGGGATATCAGAGACATAGGTAGGTGGAAACAAGGTTATATAGGGTCTTGCAGGTGATGGCTTAGCCACACTTGGCACAATTTGTCATTGTTTTGCAAGTTTCACCCAAGGGCAAAGTCTTGGCTATGAGAGAAAAGAGTGACGTGGGCTGAGGGAGCCAAAACAAGAACTCTGTCACAAACTAGGGAATCGCTCTCTCCTCCATGATTCACTGATCAGACAGGCCCATTTATTCCTCCCGAGGGATTCCCCTCTAGTTTCCAGGGGAAGTGAGAATCACCGATTTTACTGACACAGTCCACACTTTGTGCTTACTTGGTCCCCTCACCTTGTACCAATCGTAGCTGGAGGTTGGGAAGCCGTGTAACAGAACCACAATATCTGAACTGCCAAGTGCACCTGATGAATCTGAGGAGAGAACAGGACATCAGCAAGGCACGCTACACTCCAAGGAGGCTCTCTCTTTAAACTTTAAAACAGCTGCACAGGATAACGTATCAGGAACCAACAGTAATATCAACCAAGCTGTGTGTTCCAGGCTCCCAATAAGAGTTTTGCTGGTTTCTGAACACTAAAAAATTAGATCCCTCCAGCCACAAAGGCTCCCTCACGGTAACCATTCTTAGAACCTAACACACAGACAAACCCCCCAAGACTTTGCCATTCAGAGACTTCTCAGCTTGCACAAAAACCTGCTGCTGCTAGGGCTATTGTTTCTTAGGAGCTGGACAGAGGCACCTCGCAGAGGAGTGCGTTTACACTCTTGGTGGAATGGCACCACGTGGGGGCTCACAACATTAGGCTATCGATCCAGTCTATGTACACAGACAACTTCGGAGCAATGAGAGCGATCTTACATTTACATAACACCTTTCATTCTGAATGATCCCAAAGCACTACACAAATTTTAAACTGATAGGGAAACTAGGAACCAGACACTCAAATGCAGCCATCTCTTGGGTAAAACATGACAGCTGTTTCACAACACACAGCAGCAGGTTAAGGACAGGAAGTGGAGAAAAATACTGCTCCCAACTGAAACTGTGGCATGGGGAAGACTTGGGGAAAAGTATATTGTGAGCATCTGTACTTAAAACTGCAATTTGGCCACAATTTAGGGCCTGTCACACTTCACAATGAGGCCCAACCTGCTTGTGGCCTTTAGGTACTACCATGATATAAATGTTTAATAGTAACAATACTGACCCTGGTTCTAGACCCGTAGTCCAATCCCCCCAAAGTGAATTAACCGATCTATATTTGCCACTTAATTCAAGGAGACCAGACGGCTCCATTTCTGTGTAGTGTGGCGAGAAAACACCTCAAGAGCGAGGGAGAAAGGACTCCCCTCATCTTCTCTTCAATCATTGCCATAGTTTCAACCTAGTGTTAACTTCCCTCTCACAATGGACTGGCATCTGCATGCCCCTTCAGGACACATCCCAGTACAAATGCTCCCATCTCACCTGTTTCTGTCCAGTCTCTCTCCCTCCACACCCCAGTTTTATTTGTCTATGTATTTATTTTAAAATGTTTTGCTCTTCTCTCTTTTCTCTTTTTTTTTCCTGCCTCCTGTCTCCCCTAAGTGTTTATGTTTTCCTCGATTCTCCAGTGCTTTTCCAGCATGCCTATGTCTTTACTTTCCCCTAAATTCTTCAGTGTCTCCCTCCCTCACCCTTCTTCCCCATGCATATCTTGCAGGGGCTCTCCACTCTGTGCCAGTCCACCAGCTTCCATATGTTCCTCCCCAACCTTCTCTCCCAGTGCTTTCAAAGCTTCTCTCTAGTATTGCCTGGTGGCATAGACCAGCAGCACTGCAGAGAGAAGCAGTTTGTAGCACCACCTGGGGGAGAATAGTGAAGGCCCAGCAGCTGCAGCTAGGCAGTTCTCAGTCACAGTGCAAAGGTCTGTCTGCTAGTTTGGCACCCCCAGGCTGAGGAACGCAGGATCTCCTCAGTGCTGCAGAAAGCTCCACTCCAAGGATGCACCGCCCCCCTGTCACTCCTCACCTCTATAAAAGATGTTTTGGGTCTTGTATGTGAAATACCTTCCTGACTCCCTCCATGAGTGAAGGGCTGGGGACAGCTTAGGCGGAGGGATGTGCAGGTAGACAGCAAGGAGGGGTACGCTCAGCAGCCCCACTTGAATCCACCACTCTTTCATCCTGCCAGAGAAAACAAACACAGAAATGAGCAAACACGGCACGATCTTCCCATCTGAAAGACTGCACAGTTGCATCAAGCCTCCTGTGTCTGCCTCATTGTGACACACATCACCGGTTTAGTTTGAAAGCTCTGATTACCCAACATTCACCAGGAAATTCACCCTCAAACCACATCTTTCCACCAGTGTCTGCTTTTCACCTTCTGAAGATACCAAGACACATTAGTCTTGAAACCTTTCTCTCTGCTGCTGCTAACACTAAAATCCTGCCACAAAACTACTAGTAAGGGAATCACAACTCAGACCAAAACTAAGCAGTTTTGTAGCAACCATAAGGCCAGACTGACTGCTCCCAGGGTTATACAGTCCTTTCCTGATCAGTAGCGCAGTTCTGTACGTCATAGGATTTTCAGCCCAGGTTGACAACAATCAAAGGTTTGCCTGTTTGATATTCTTCTAGGCATTTACATCATTTTCATCCCTGTGCCTTATATCACATGTAGCCTGTGTGAAATCAGTTTGGTGTGTCAGTCAAGTTCTTAAGTGTCTACATAACATCATCACCTTACAACATCCGCCAACCAGATAAGTGCCAATCTTAGCCTAGAGACCAAGGACTCAATGGGCTATGGAGATTAAATGGCCCCCTAACCCCTGGTGCCTCCAAATCAGGAGTTTGAGGCACACATGTGGAATGGTTCTGGGCAAACTTGCACCACAACTGTATTTATTCTGGGGTTAGAGAGAGGACTTCAAACTCCAGGATTGTCAAGCCATCAGCAAGCCAGGCTGAGAGGGACACCATGTGGGACAGTGAGCAGGGGGCCTCTGCTCAGGAGCAGGGTGTTCCTGGCACACCCTGCAGGCAGAAAGGGGAAGCCTGACCCCCTTGCCTCTGCACCAGGAGGCTACTGCCCCCACTGGCTATGGTGCTCTGGGTGAGGGCCCACGTTGCCCCGGCCTAAGGCCAGTCCTGCATGCTGTTTCATTTGTGTTACTGCACACCATTGCCATAGTGAAATAAAGCAAGCGAACAACTGCAAGCAGAGGGCTTGCAACAGAGAATCAGTTTTAACCAACCTTTCCCTGAAGGCTTTTCAGGACTATAATGGAGGTTTTGTCGAAGCTTCCTTTGTACCATTCATGTGCACTTAGTGTAAAGCAAAACGTGCTGTTCTCTTTCACTTACAGCTGCCCAAAGTGCAGCACGTCAAAAATGGGACACAAAGGGAAATGTAATTGTGATCTTTTTATTTAAGCCATCAACAAAAGGCTAGAATTGTTACACTGCTGGTCTTCTGAGCGGAAATAAAATCAGCCCTGTGTAAGGTTATATCACAAAACTGAACAATAAATTGCTTACATCCATTTAAAAATCCAATGAATTATTTTGAAGTGAATAGTACAATGTCAAATTACGCCTCAAAAACTACTGACAAATTTCTGCAGACTGCTTTCTTTTGTGGCAGAAGTTAGGGATGTAAACTTAAAGCTGCCAAAGACTATAATCACAATATTTAAGCTTGATTCTCCCCACACATTCTTGGATCCTGTCAGCCAAGCATCCTCTCAGCCTTCAGAGCGAGTCTTAGCCTTTCGTTATTACATTGTTCAATGTTACAGGCATTCAGCAGAATCTACAAAAGCGTCTTAAAAATGCAAACAAAAGCATAAATTAACTTTACATAGACCCCAAACCGGACCCACACTGAGTTAGAGAGGCCCCTAGAGAGAGCCCCATGCTGCAGGAGTCTCTCTGAGAACACTAGTGTAACAGTGCAATTATAGCATTAATTATCAATAGGTCACTAGTCCCAAGTCCGTCTTGCATAGAAGTAGGGTGGACAGACAGACAGCAAGTGTGAAAAATCGGGACGAGGGTGGGGGTAATAGGAGCCTATATAAAAAAAAGACCTAAAAATCAGGACTGTCTCTATAAAATCGGGACATCTGGTCACCCTAGCACAGAGCTTTGTGATATGCCCCAGCAGACAACTCTTTACAACAAGTGTTTAGTATTTAGCAAGAGAGAAAAACAAAATGCTGTCAGAACAGTTTGGGACAGAGCAAAGCCCCACCTCCCACTCCAGGGGTACAGCCCTCCCCCACCCCACCGTCACCTCTGGGAGCAGGAGCACAGCCCCCCATGCACCCCCTTCAGGAAGCACTTTCCCTTCAGGGGGCATAACCTCCCCCCAACTCCACCCTCACCTCTGGGAGGGGCAGAGACCCCCATGCTCCCTCTCCTGGGGGCACGACCACCCCCTGACCACACCCTCACTTATGGGGGCAGGGGCACAGCCCCCCATGTAGCCCCTCCAGGAGGAACAACCCTCCCTCACCTCTGGGAGGGGCAGAGCCCCCCAGGCACCCTCTCCTGGGGGCACAACCACCCCCTGACCCCACCCTCACTTATGGGAGCAGGGGCACAGCCCCCCATGTAGCCCCTCCAGGAGGCACAACCCCCCCACCTCTGGGAGGGGCAGAGCCCCCCATGCTCCCTCTCCGGGGGCATGACCACCCCCTGACCCCCCGTCACTCATGGGGGGCAGGGGCACAGCCCCCCATGTAGCCCCTCCAGGAGGCACAACCCCCCCACCTCTGGGAGGGGCAGAGCCCCCCATGCTCCCTCTCCTGGGGGCACGACCACCCCCTGACCCCCCCTCACTCATGGGGGCAGGGGCACAGCCCCCCATGTCGCCCCTCCAGGAGGCACAACCCCCCCTCACCTCTGGGAGGGGCAGAGCCCCCCAGGCACCCTCTCCAGAGGTCACAGCCCCCCCAACCCCACCATCCCCTCCAGGGGGGCAGAGCACTTCCCCACCCCCCCCATAAAGATATTAAGCCCCTCCCCCATACTCCTCCCCCTCTGGGGGGCAGAGCGTCCCCCCACCTTCCACGCCCCTTTCCCGGGGGCACAGACCCCCTCACGGCCAGGGGGCAGAGCCTCCCCCCATTCGCCTCTCCCCAGGACAGCGCCCCCCCAATGGGCAGCCCAGTTCCGGGGGGGGGCAGGCCCCGCCCCCCGGGACAGAGGAGCCGAGCCGAGCCTCGTCCCCGCTGAGGGGCTGCTGGGCGCGCGCTGCGCGCCCCCGTTACCTGGGTTCAGGGCGGCACCCGCGTTCCATGCTCCTAGAGGGGCGGGGTCCCCGAGGGCGTTGGAGTGCGCATGCGCGGCCCACCAGCCCGCCCATCCTTTCCATAGAGCCTCCCCAGCGTGGCTAGACGGTCCCGCAACCAAGGTCGGGCGCCACCGACACCTGCTGGGGCGCGGTGGTACTGCGCAGGATTCTGCGGCTCTGATTGCAAGGTGAATGCGCCCTGAATGCCTGATGCTGGTTTTTGCACTGGAAATATATGCCATCGCTGCGGGTACAGTTCCTTGCGCTAGGCAGGCAGGCCTTTTTCTGCATCTCTCGGCTGCTGCAGGTTTTTCCAATAAGGCCTGCAGACTTTTGCCAGCATCCATCTCCTGCTGCAGGTGTTCGCACAAGGCCTTCAGACCTTTGCATGAATGCATCTGTCATCTGCTGCAACTCTTTGCACTAGTTATGCAGGCCTTTTCCTGCATCCCTCTGCTAATGCAGTTCTTTGCACTAGGCCTGTAGGAATTTGCATGCACACATCTGCTGCTGCAGGGCTTTGCACTAGGTATGCAAGTTTTGCATGCATCCTTTAGCAGCTGCAGTTTTTTGCACAGATCACCATCCCCTGGTGAACCTAGTTTAAAGCCCTCCTCACTAGGTTAGCCAGCCTGTCTGCGAAGATGCTCTTCCCTCTCTTCGTTAGGTGGAGCCCATCTCTTTCTAGCAATCCTTCTTCCTGGAACAACATCCTATGGTCAAAGAATCCAAAGCCCTCTCTCCGACACCACCTGCATAACCACGCATTTACCTCCACAATTCGATGGTCCTTTTCTTTCAACAAGGATGATGGATGAGATGAGAACACGACTTGCACCTCAAACTCCTTTACCCTCCTACCCAGAGCCACGCAGTCTGCAGTGACTCGCTCAAGGTCATTCTAAGCAGTATCATTGGTGCCCACATGTTGGTGTCACTAAGCATAACCCTAAGTAACTCGGGAGGGTGGAAGGCCACAAGGGTATGGAGCCTTCCTGGTTTTAGCCCTCAGCAGACAAGAGTCCCTCCATGTTTGAATTTTAATCGACCTAAAGGGCCAGGTCTAACAGCCGTTATCAGTTACAACAGTTCTAACTGGTCCAAAGCAGAAATAATGAGGCCTGTGCACCTTTAGCAGAAGGACAAGATAACTTGCAGAAGGAAAACTTACTAACGAGCTGCCGCGGCCAAGATTACTTAATGCACCTGCGCTTAAATAACTGCTACAGGGGGAGGAAGGAGGAGGAGGGGGGGGGAAGAAAGAAGAAAGAGAAAAAAAACTTATAAAAAGGGAAAAGCCGCTTGTGTAGGGGTGCTGGATCTGAGGCATGCTAAGTCTCCCAGCACCGCTTTGAGATCTCAAATAAACTTTGCTTGCTTCTCCACCCTGGTGTGTGTTCATTGGCGCTAAGCACTCCGGGCACGAACCACTGTTGCTTGCCTCGGGCACCCTCTGTGCCTGCAACACACATGGAGAAGTAGGAAGGGGTAGCGATCCGAGGCCTTGATCAGTCTCAGAAAACATTCTGTCACAACCTGAATTCTAGCTCCCACAAAACTCTGTGGGAACTCCTCCCAAGCAAACTCCCAGGCAAACTCCCTCTGTTTATATATAAAGTCAGGGCCAGCTATCCCCAAATGCCAGTCAAATGGTCATTAATTGGCTGATTTCTTTCAGACGTGGCAGAAGTGTATCTTGAAGGACTGGCAAGAGGAGAAGGCAGAGGCCTTCAGATCAATTCAGGGAGCATATCCCTTGCGTGAGTTATTACCAAATGAGGACTTATTTCTAGTGACTAAGATCTGATGTCCTGGCCTCCCCACATGGTGTGATGCCAGCACTGCTGTCTGACACATTTGTCAGAAAACAGCAGTCTTGACATTTGTGGCTATTACAGACCCCCAGCACTTTTCTCAGGAGTTGATGGGTTGTCAGCATTTGAAAAGTTTCTTTATGCAGCTTTCTTATAAACATCTGCTACACCTCTAGCCACTAGAGACGTGTTTATTCATTTCAATGAATTTTAGGTCATTGTCCTTCTATCCAGCTCTAAGTTGCTTCCCCCAGTTCACCTTCCAGTTCGCCTCCTGCCTACTTCACCTTCTTCCTCAAGGTGTGCTATTTGTCTGTTTCAGTATTGGCCTTCCACCCCAGAAGTGGCTGCATTTCAGTAGCGGGTCACATGATCCCTATATGTATGAACCAATTATGTAGCATCTCCATTGGAAGATATTTACATGGATGTCAAGAACATCCAGAGTTATCATAATTAATGACAATAACAATTTTGGAAGGGATATTAAACTTTATGCTCCAGGGCTTATGTAGTCTCTAACTATTGGAGATTAGAATGAGAACCTATGTAGGAGGTAGATTATCCCACAGCTGCTACTTCAAGGTTTTTGCACCATACTCTGAAGCAATTGGTGCTGGCCACTGTCAGAGACAGGATACTGGGCTAGATGGACCTTGAGTCTGATGCAATCTGGCAACTTCTATTGTGATGCAGGCAGATCAGGTGTCAATTCATGCCAAGGCCCCAGGCCTCACTGAACCCTGACAAATGCATAACTGGAAATCAATCTTGCTTACCTGTCTGTTACCCTTATCCAATAGAAATTAGATGTTAAATTGATGTGTTTAGACTTTATAAGATGCTTGTAGGATGCTGCATGTATTGAGCTCACTTATAACCTTTATAGCCAACGTATAAGTGGTGGCATTGTGACCCTCTGTAATTGTGTAATTCACCAAACGGAAAAAGAAACATTAATTAAGGTAAAGGGCTTGTCCAGCATAAAAAATGAATGCAAATGAGGTACATCCAACCCCGTTTATCTGATCTAACTGGGACCAGGGCCAGATTGGATAACCAAAAATTTGGATAATCCAGAGAATGGGGTGGGGCGAAGCTGCAGCGCCATCTAGTGGCCACCGGAGAGTTCACCCGGTTCCGGACCTATGTGTGCTGGTAGTTCCGTTATGGAGAGCTGGATAATGGAGGGACAGATAAACAGGGTTCTACTGTATTGTGTAGCATCAAAGGAGAGAGGCCCTGCTGATTGCATTCCTAACGCTTTGCAGGAAGGAGAGACCTACATATGAACTCATTCCATCAGTTTGGACTCTGGAGAGAAGGAGATAAAAATCCCTAACAAGGAGAAACGCAATCTCTCTTATGCTGGCTGGAGCCTGAGGGGCAAAGATTCGTAAACGTAAGAAGGGACGCCAACTCTCTAATCGCACAAAGCCAAACATTCTTGCCCTGCCCCTTTCCTGAGGCCATGCCCCTGCCTCTCCCCTTCTCCAAGGCTCCTCCCCTGTTCACTCCATCCCCACTCCCATCGCTTGCTCTCCCCCACTCTCACTCACTTTCACTGGGCTGGGGCAGGGGCTTGGGGTGTGGGAGGGGGTGCGGGCTCTGGGCTGGGGGGTGGGGCCAAGGGGATTATAGTGCAGACGGGGATTCCGGGCTGAACTTGGGGCAAGGGGTTGGGGTGCGGGAGGGAGTTCGGTGTGCGGGCTCTGGGAGGGAGTTTGGGTGCAGGGAGGGGATTAGGGCTGGGGCAGGAGGTTGGGGTGCAGGAGGGGGTGTGGGCTCTGGGCGGGAGTTTGGGTGTGGGAGGGGGCTCAGGGCTGGGGCAAGGGGTTGAGGTGTGGGAGGGAGTTTGGGGTGCAGGCTCTGGGAGGGAGTTTGGGTGCAGGAGGGGGATTAGGGCTGGGTTAGGGTGCGGGAGGGGGTGCAGGCTCTGGCCGGGCAGTGCTTACCTCGGGCAGCTCCCAGAAGCGGAGGCATGTCCTTGTGGCTCCTAGGATCAGAGGCAGCCAGGCGGCTCCATGCACTGCCCCTGCCTGCAGGCACCACCACTGCAGCTCCCATTGGCTGCAGTCCCTGGCTAATGGGAGTTGCGGAGTCAGCTCTCGGGGTAGGGGCAGCGTGCAGAGACCCCTGGCTGCCCCTGCGCCTAGGAGCCAGACATGCTGGCCAATTCTGGGAGCTGCGCGGATCCAGGGCAGATAGAGAGCCTGCCTTAGCCCTGCTGCGCCACTGACCAGACTTTTCACCTATTAAAATCTCCTGGATTGCTTTCAATAGCAACTGGGAGATTGAGGCTGATTCCGTGAGACTCTTGGCCAGTCCGGGAGGGTTGGCAACCCTGAACATAAGCAAAGAGATCCCCATGCTGCTTGGCCTGGGTTAGCCCTAAAAGACATTCAGTGGACAGATTACTGCATCTCTGTCACCTTTTGGAAGCACAGACTAACTCATTTGTGCATATATGTTGCCTGCTTTCACCTGTAAATAAGTCTCTCATCTCTTCTTGGTTAAATCCTTAGTTAGTTTACTGTACGATTGGCTGTGAGCATTGTGTTTGGTGTGAGAGCTAAGGTACAAGTTGATCTGGAGTAAGTGACTGCATAGGCATCGACTTCCCCTCTGCCTGGTGGGTGCTCGCCCAGCTCCGGGCCCTGCCTTCGCCCGGCCCCCATTCCACCCCTTCCCCCAAGTCCCTGCCCCTGCCCCGCTTCTTCTCTACCTCCTCCCCTGAGCGCACCATGTCCTTGCTCCTTCCTCTCCCTCCTGGAAAGTCCTGAGCACTGCCAAACAGCTGTTAGGTGGCAGGGGGTGGGAAGAGCTGGGAGGGAGGGAGAGGAGCAGGGACGCGGCACGCTGGGGTGGGGAGAAGGAGGCGAGGTGGGGGGAGCTTGGCTGCTGGTGGGTACGGAGCACCCGCTAAGTTTTCCCCATGGGTGCTCCAGCCCCGGAGCACCCACAGAGTCGGTGCCTATGAGTGACTGGTTTCTTGGGACTTGGAGCAACCTGAGTATTTTGTGATTTTTGGTGTACAGCAACCAGCTATTACTAAGTCCAGCTTGCCTGGGTGGCAAGTCAGCCTGCAGTGCCCAAGAGGGCAGTCTGTGACTCCATGGTAAGACTGCTACAGACAGAGATCCAGGAGCTCACATTTGTTACTGGGTTGGTGAAATCTAATTATAGAACGTGCCACCGGTGTGGGGTATCAGCCCTGCTCTTCAATAGTCCGCCGTGAAGTTGGATCTCATGGGCATGAACCACGTCAAACTGCGACACACCTGTGACGAAAACTGACTATGCCAATGGGTGTTCCAAAGGCAGCGCTGCTGCAGAATGAAGCTCTTCGTTTTTAAAGCTTTCTGCAGTAAAAGGTGCTGCATAGATGTAGGGATTTTTATTCTTAAAGCCTAGCATCCTGCGACTGGAAAGCAGAGGGGAGACCGTGAGAAGCCAGTATGGTGAAGCAGTGCAGTCTAGTAGTTGGTACAGAGGCTTGGGACTCCTGGGTTCCAGTCTCACTCTCACACTGACTCACTCTGTGCCCCCAGGCAAAACATGCCACCGCTTCATGCCTCAGTTTCCCCATATGTAAAACAGCGCCTGGACATTATGCTACAACAGCGCTGAGTGCTATAGAAAACCCTTAAGGTAGATCAGGGGCGGGCAAACTTTTTGGCTTGAGGGCCACATCGGTTTCCGAAATTGTATGAAGGGCCGGCTAGGGGAGGCTGTGCCTCCCCAAACAGCCAGGTGTGGCCCGGTTCCGCATCCTATCTGATCCCCCCCTGCTTCTCGACCCCTGAAAGCCTACCCTGGGACCCCTGTCCCATCCACCCCTCCCTGTCCTCTGTCTACCCTCAGACTCCCTGCTCCCCCTCCAACCCCTCCTCTCATTCCTGACTGCCCCCCCCCGGACCCCTGCCCCATCCAACCAGCCCTTCTCCCTGGCTGCCCACGGAACCCCTGCCCCTCCCAAGTCCCCCCCTCTCCTTCCTGACTGCCCCCCTGGAACCCCTGCCCCCATTCAACCCCCCTGTTCCCTGCCCTCTGACCACCCCGACCCCTATCCACACCCCCGGCCCCTGACCACCACCCCGAACTCCCCTGCCCTCTAACCGCACTGCCTGGAGTGCCAGTGGCTGGCGCTGCTACAGCCGTGCCACCCAGAGCACCAGGACAGGCAGCCGCACCCCCCGGCTGGAGCCAGCCATGCCACCACGCAGCACAAAGCACTGGGACAGGCAGCCGCACCACCCGGCTGGAGCCAGCCGTGCCACCACGCAGCACAGAGCACCGGGACAGGCAGCCGCACCACCCGGCTGGAGCCAGCCGTGCCACCACGCAGCACAGAGCACCGGGACAGGCAGCCGCACCACCCGGCTGGAACCAGCCATGCCACCACGCAGCACAGAGCACCGGGTCACTCAGCCGCACCACCCGGCTGGAGCCAGCCGTGCCACCACGCAGCACAGAGCACCGGGTTGGGCAGCAGCTCTGCAGCTGCACTGCCTTGCAAGAGCTCGGCGCCCTGCCACCCAGAGCATTGCGCCAGTGGCACGGTGAGCTGAGGCTGCAGGGGAGGGGGATCAGTGGGGGAAGGGGAGGGGGAGGGGACTAGCCTCCAGGCCAGAAGCTCAGGGGCTGGGCAGGAGGGTCCCACAGGCTGGATGTGGCCCGTGGGCTGTAGTTTGCCTACCTCGGAGATAGATTGATACTTCACAAAGGGTTTGGATGGCTGATTGAAAGTTTGTAAGGCAGTTTGAAACCCTCACGTAATGAGTGCTATATCAGTGCAAAGTATTATTAGCTGGGATGTTTAGGAAGAAACCCCAGTCAAAGATAAATAATTTTGTAAGAAAAGGAAATCAGTGAAGGGGGAACCGTCTGTTTTGCCTGGCAGTGCTGAATGGAAAATCAAGAACTGAAAACTTTCCAGCGTTCCAGTCTGCCAAATTGTGCTGATCTTGCATTCATTTCAGTGACGGGCTAGAAGCAAGTGTGGGGTCCTTCAAGTCTGGAGTGGTTTGATGGCCATTGTGCCAAATCTGTCCTCTATATTTTAAAGCTTTTTAATATGTTAGTTAGTTAAATCTTTACTAAGATCTTTGTGCAAGAGGAGAATCTGGGGGGTGGGGGTGAATTTTTAAACCATCTCCCTAGAATATATGGAGATATATCTATCTCATGGACCTGTTAGTGCCTATGTTAGTGCTGCAGCCCTAAGCAGTTTTGCCCTGGCCTCCATGTTCAGGAAACGAGCATGCACGTACTCTCAAGCGAGAAGCATTACCCGAAAGTTACCGTTGGGGCTAGGCAAATTTTGTGGTCAGCCATTTCCAGGAACCCCCCCCCCCCTGAGGGTGGTAATGAGGCACCTGTAAATCTCCTAATTAGGAGAAACCTGGCCAAAAAACTGGACACGTCATTACCCTTATAAATTGCCCACCGTGCAAGGGTGGGCAGGGAGAGACGCAGAAAGCTGTACCCGTAACTGAGCCTGATCAACTCGAAGTCTCCCTCGGCTCCGTGTTCTCAGAAGCCTACCCGTCTGCCGGTGGTGATGAAACTTTTGTGGTTTGTGTGTGTAAGTATGCCTAGCTGCTAATTCTGCTAATTCTGCTAACTAACTGAGCCTGTAATCGTGTTGTAAGCCGGAGACGAAAGCCGATCCCAGCCGCCCCAAGGCTCCTACTAGGGGAAACCCGTTGACCAGGAAACCTTGAACGCAAGGGGGATTGACCAGAGTCTCATGGCAATCTTTAACTGTCTTATTGCATTTTTTTTACTTAGACGAGTAATTGCATTTATGCTTAATAATAGCAGCAATAGCACCTTTACTAACCCTTGGAAGGACCTGAATAACTACTGGGACTTAGAGCGGTACCAGGGTCAGCTTCTGTTTGTAATTGCAGTATTTTTATTATTTGTTCTGGTATTATATTGTAAGCCCAAGTTGTAACTAGTATTAAGTTGTTCCTCATCCTCACTTGTGACCCATTCAATAAACCCTCAATTTTAACCCCACGACTCATTGTTTGCGTTATCCCCATTGCTACCTTCAGGGCACTTGTCACCCCTCCCGAGGACATCCAGTGATCGAGCCTCCGCCCTATCCCAACGCTCATTACCCGGTAGATAACGGGCACCTTGTGACCATATCGGTGGAGCGAGGGGCGAGAGTAATCAGTGATCAACAGGACCTAGAAGGGACCTTGAAAGGTCTTTGAGTCCAGTTCCCTGCCTTTGCTAGCAGGACCAAGTACTGTCCCTGACAGGGTGGTTGTTGGTTGTTTTTTGTTTTCCCAGATCCCTAAGCGGCCCCCTCAAGGATTGAATTCACAGCCCTAGGTTTAGCAGGCCAATGCTCAAACCACTAAACTATCCCCCCCTCCTCTAGTATAACATGCTGCCCTTACTGTATAAAATGCCTTTCATCTGAGGATCTCAAAGCACTTTTCAAACATCAGTGTCTGGTCCAAAGCCCATGTAGTCAGGGGGAGTTTCTCTCATGTGACTTAGGCCCATAGTGAATTAATGCTTACAACTTCCTTCTGAAGCATGTAAGTATCATTAGCAACAGTCTGCAGGCGACACAGACCGGCCAACATACTGAAACACAGCCACTGATTTTGGGTGTCAAATTTGAGACCGGCGGGCCCTGATTTTCACAGGTGCTGAGCACTCCTACCCTGCATTGAATTCATTTGGAGTTGTGGGTGCAAGTCAGGTCCAGATTGGACACCTACAAACAGTCCTATTTGACCAGCTTTATACTCCGTCTGTGACAGAGCCAGGAAGAAAACTAGTCTCCTGATTTCCAATCTTTTCTTCTTCCGGGAAGAAGGATTTTGCTATGTGCTGCCAATGAGACGTTTAACATCTCAGTCATACTTTCGAATCTCTACCATTCATACTGTAACCAAGTGCCAGCTCTGGTGCCCTGCTGCCCACTTCTCCTTTTCCAATGAATAATCCAAGTGAACAGGCATGAAATTACACTGAGTCAAGGACTTGGTTAGAATTGCCAGGACCTAACAGAGCTGAATGATTCTTAGGGGAAGTCTGCAAAGCTAGCTCATTTGCACAACTTTTGTTCCCCCTTGTTTCTCTCGGGGACGGTTTCTAGGTAAGGGGAAGCCTGTGCAATGTTGTAGGAATAGAATAACCCTTCCCAAGAACTGAGCTGGCTCAAATATATGGTATATGGCTCTGCAGGTGATATATGAAGTGTGTTTACTTCCTCAGCAGAATTTTTCTTTCCCACTTTCTCATTTTTAACAGCCTGTTTCGCTTCAATTTTCTAACCCCCCCATACCCTCCATTTTCTAGTTCTATTGGATTTGTTTTCTCTCCCCTCTTTCTTCAGTCTCTCCTAGGCAGAATGCGAACACAAAAGCACTCACGCAACACTGCCATGTCCCAGGGCAGGGCCGTCCTTAGGCATATGCAGCATACGCAACTGCGTAGGGAACCCCAAATTTCATGGTGCCCTAGGCAACTGCATGCTGCATATGTGGCAGCACCAGCTCCAGCGACCAGCCCTATCCCTCGGCCAGCCCCCCTGCAAGGGGCTGGGCTGTCCCCAGAGTGGTGTGGGGCACCGGACAACACCCTCCGCCCTACCTCTTACCCTTCCTCCCTGCTCTGCCCCTGGCCTGCCCCCATTCTGCCTCTTCCCCCAGCGATTCCGATGGCAGGAAGCGGAGCGACGCGGCCCCAGCCGTGTCACTGGGGGAGGGGGCAGGTTGGGGAAAGGTCCCACACACACACACTCACCGGCAACAGGAAGCGGAGCGTGGCGGCTGGGAGCTGGTGGAGTAGAACTGGCTGAGGCCAGGCTGCTCCGCTTCCCACCACTGCCGGTGGGGGAATTCCTTCCCCCAAGCCCCCAAGCTGGGGCCAGGGTGAGGGAAGCAGAGTGGGGTGTTCCGAGCCCCCCCACTAATCTCCCAGGCCACTCTGGTCCTGTGGGGCCCTCCAAAGCTCCTGCCTCCCAGACTGTGGGGCAGGGAGGCCTGGGCCCCCCCCACAGGGAGAGCTGCACAGGGCACCCAAATGGCTAGGGAACGGCCCTGTCCCAGGTGACTGGAATTGGGGCAGACAGATTTGTCCCTCCCAGTAGACTATACACAGGCATTGGCTGTATGGGCTGGACCTGTGGGGGAGAGTGTGGATGGAGGGTGTGGCCGTGCAGGATGTAACCTTAGTAGTTTAATTGATGGGTGCAGAGTTGGTTTCTAGTGGGTGATCTGCAGGTGGCTAAACTCTGACTGCAGATTATGGGGTGCAAGTAGGGGTGTTGGAGGGAGCACCCATTTGACTGGGTGTGTCTGGGTTTGCAATTGGTGCAACTGCCAGGAGCAGCTGAAGGAAAGAAAGGAAGAATTGAGTTTACAAGTGGCAGGGAAATGCAGCAGACGGGGCCAGCTGGGCCTGCAATGGGATGAATTTGCAAGGAGCAGTCATAAGGGACCACTGGGATGAGTGGAGAGGTGGAGGTGCAGCAGGGAGTAGCCAAAAGAGATGGAGGGAGGCTTGCATTTGAAATGAGGGGTAGCTGCTGGGGGCAGCCACATAGTATTAGCGAATGATGTAGATTTGCAATGTGGGGGACATAGGGAGCAGCCCCCGTGTTAAAGGGGGAGGCAGGTTTGCAATGGGGGGAGCAGCAGGGGGCAGCCTGGGGGGAGGGGTTGCAGTGGGGGGAGCAGCAAGGGGCAGCCCCAGGGAAGGGGGTTTGCAATGGGGGGGAGCTGCAAGGACAGACCCGGGGAATGGGGTTTGCAATGAGGGAGCGGCAGGGACGGCCCCGGGGAAGGGGTTTGCAATGGGGGAACGGCAGGGGACAGCCCCTGGGATGGGGGTTTGCAATGGGGTGAGTGGCAGGGACAGCCCCGGGGAGGGGATTTGCAATGGGGGGAGCGGCAGGGACAGTCCCGGGAAAGGGGGGTTTGCAGTGTGGGGAGCGGCAGGGACAGCCCCGGGGAGGGGGGGTTGGAATGGGGTGAGTGGCGGGGACAGCCCCGGAGAAGGGGGTTTGCAATGGGGGGAGCGGCAGGGACAGCCCCGGAGAAGGGGGTTTGCAATGGGGGGAGTGGCAGGGACAGTCCCGGGAAAGGGGGGTTTGCAGTGTGGGGAGCGGCAGGGACAGCCCCGGGGAGGGGGGGTTGGAATGGGGTGAGTGGCGGGGACAGCCCCGGAGAAGGGGGTTTGCAATGGGGGGAGCGGCAGGGACAGTCCCGGGAAAGGGGGTTTGCAGTGTGGGGAGCGGCAGGGACAGCCCCGGGGAGGGGGGGTTGGAATGGGGTGAGTGGCGGGGACAGCCCCGGAGAAGGGGGTTTGCAATGGGGGGAGCGGCAGGGACAGCCCCGGAGAAGGGGGTTTGCAATGGGGGGAGCGGCAGGGACAGTCCCGGGAAAGGGGGGTTTGCAGTGTGGGGAGCGGCAGGGACAGCCCCGGGGAGGGGGGGTTGGAATGGGGTGAGTGGCGGGGATAGCCCTGGAGAAGGAGGTTTGCAATGGGGGGAGCGGCAGGGACAGCCCCGGGGAGGGGGTTTGCAATGGGGTGAGTGGCAGGGACAGCCCTGGGGAGGGGATTTGCAATGGGGGGACGGCAGGGGACAGCCCCGGGAAAGGGGGGTTGCAGTGGACGAGGCAGCAGCCCCAGCCCCGGGGAGGGGGTTGCAGTGGCGGGGACAGCCCCAGGGAGGGGGGTTTGCAGTGGAGGGAGCGGCGGGGACAGCCCCGGGGAGGGGGTTTGCAATGGGGGAACGGCAGGGACAGCCCCGGGGAGGGGGTTTGCAGTGGGGGGAGTGGCGGGGACAGCCCCGGGGAGGGGGTTTGCAGTGGAGGGAGCGGCGGGGACAGCCCCGGGGAGTGGCGGGGACGGCCCCGGGGAAGGGAAGGTTGCAATGGAGGGAGCAGCCCCAGCCCCGGGGAGGGGGTTTGCAATGGGGGGAGTGGCGGGGACAGCCCCGGGGAGGGCGGTTTGCAGTGGGGGGAGTGGCGGGGACAGCCTCGGGAAAAGGGGGTTGCAGTGGAGGAGGCAGCAGCCCCAGCCCCGGGGAGGGGGGGTTGCAGTGGAGGGGGCAGCAGGCAGCAGCCCCAGCCCCGGGGAAGCGGGGGGGTTGCAGTGGAGGGGGCAGCTGGCAGCAGCCCCAGCCCCGGGGAGGGGGGGTTGCAGGGGAGGGGGCAGCAGGTAGCAGCCCCAGCCCCGGGGAAGCGGGGGCGTTGCAATGGAGGGGGCAGCAGGCAGCAGCCCCAGCCCCAGCCCCGGGGAAGGGGGGGGGTTGCAGTGGAGGGGGCAGCAGGCAGCAGCCCCAGCCCCGGGGAGGGGGTTTGCAATGGGGGGAGTGGCGGGGACAGCCCCGGGGAGGGCGGTTTGCAGTGGGGGGAGTGGCGGGGACAGCCCCGGGAAAAGGGGGTTGCAGTGGAGGAGGCAGCAGCCCCAGCCCCGGGAAAGGGGGGGTTGCAGTGGAGGGGGCAGCAGGCAGCAGCCCCAGCCCCGGGGAGGGGGGTCTGCAATGAGGGCCGTAGGGAGGATGAGCCGGGGACCGGGCCCAGCCGCTCGTGCAGGGGGCGGGGTCCCCGGAGCGCAGGGCGCTCTCTGCGATTCTGCTGCGGCGCGAGACACCCGCCCGCCCTGGCGCGCGCCGGCCCAGCGGCACAATGCGGCCGGCGGTGGCGGCGTCCCCCGTTGCCAGGTTACCATTGATGGCTGTCAGCGCGTGCCGGGCCCCGCCTCCCGCTCCCCGAGCAAGAGTACGCGTGATTGGTTCGGGGCCCGATGGCCGGCCAATGGGCGGGCGGCTTGTTGGAGGAGGGGCGGCTCGAGGCGGAGGGGGCGGTGCTGGGGGGCTGGTGTCGCGGCTCAGCTGCCAGTTTGAAAAAATGTCGGGAAGGAGGCGCATCGGGGACCCGGAGGTGAGAGCGCGGAGCGGGGGGTCCCTGGCAGGAGGCTGGTCGGGGGGGCTGACCCCGCGGGTAGTGCGGGACCCGATCCTGACGGGAGTGAGAAACGAATCGCATGGGGCGGGAGGGGGCAAGCCGGGGGGGGGGCTGGTCCAAGGGGCAGCGCTGGATGATCGGGGGGGGGCTGGTCCAAGGGGCAGCGCTGGATGATCGGGGGGGGCTGGTCCAAGGGGCAGCGCTGGATGATCGGGGGGGGGGCAAGCCGGGGGGCTGGTCCAAGGGGCAGCGCTGGATGATCGGGGGGGGGGCTGGTCCAAGGGGCAGCGCTGGATGATCGGGGGGGGGGGGAGAAATTAATTCGTGGGAGGCCGGGAACAGTCTCTGAGACCGGGGGGCTGGTCCTGGGGTTGGTGCTGGCTGATCCTGGGGAGGGGGGGGGTGATAAACGAAGCCCCGGGGAGGGCGGGGGCGCTCAGTCAAGCGGGTGGTGCTGGATGATCCCGGGAGAGGGGCTGGAGGTGGAAGCAGGTTCAGGCGGGAATCCCAAGGGTCCCTAGAGGAGCCGGGAGAGGTTTCTGGGGGGAGGAAGATGAAAATTGCCAGTGGGAGGGGGGGTGTTGGAGAGTGAATCCCCTGGGAGCCCCTGTGCTGCAGCCTCTTCGCATGGGAGAGAGGGAGAAATTCTGTGTTGAGGTTTAAAAATTATACTGTGGGGGGATCCTGAAATGGAAATTGAGAGGTTAAAGGGTTTTCCTTCTTCTACCCCAGAACTAGGGGGCTTGGGGTGTTTCACCATCAAATAAGCTTGCCAGCTGACTGAGGTACAGAGGCCATTTAAAATGAGTTCCAGCTTTCTCTGGCTGTAGTTACCTGTAGGGGATGTGGTGGCCCAGCTCTGTGTCCCCCATACTCATTTTTTTTCTACAGCTGTTTAGGGCCTTTCTGGAGAGACTGGTTGAAGCAGTCTCACAAAAGGGCTGCAGCACCTGCAGCCAGTACATGGCTACATAGTCAAGGCCTGTCTTTTTTCCCCCCCTAAACAGTGTTTGACCAAAAGAATTCCACAGAATCCTAAATATCAACACATAAAATCTCGCCTTGACACAGGTAAGTGAAAATATCGCCTTGTGTAAGACTCCACTAATCAGATGTCAAACTATACCAGTGTATGATGTGTTACACCTCTAACTGCCTGTGCTCAGCTGGCTATTTCAAATTTGCACTGAAATAACTTCAAATCTGTGGTCATAAATGGAGCCTCTCATCTGACTGTCATTGATGTCAGACTCCTGATGTAACAATGCTTAGTAAAATTCATGGGCCTGAGTTTTCTAGTGTATCCTTCTTATAGAAGCTTTTGTTTTACCCCTGATTTGAAATTAAAGCTAGTGTTTTAAAGGCTGCTGTTAGATTTCCCCCTTCCATTTCCCCATCCTTTTCCTTGCTAACACAGAATTATTTTTTGTGCATTTCATGTGACTTGTCTGATGATTTTTTAAGTAATGAGGCGTCCGCCACTTTCCCTTGTAAGTTATGCCACCATCGAATAGGTGCCTGTTTTCCTGATTATACAACCTAAACTTTTACTACTTCATTTTCATTCCAGTACAGCTAGTTATGCCTCATTGGACCATCCTAAGTTATTTTCTTGCGTTGTTTTTTCACCATTTGAGTAATCTCCTCTATCTTAGCTGTCATTTAATAGTCAGACTCTACCTATTATTGTTTGATGGTTCTTTAAAACTCTTGAGTTGTCATAACGCTACTGTACTTATGTGGTCTAGTTCAAATAGGCTTTATTTTGGGAAAGTTCTATGTAGGGTATGTGTTAGAAGTTGCAGATCAGACTAGATAGATGACAGTCATCCCTTCTAAAGTAAATGCATAACTGGGGGGTGGAAGAGCAGGTGGGATGAGTTACCATGTGACTGACTATAGAAGTTATGATCATATATAATCTTTAGCTATTTATATCCTCAAATTTCTGTCCAAACACTGATCATCATAACTCTCCTTGTGTGGTAGGTGAGCAAATATTTCCATTTTATGTTTGGGGGAAACTGAGGCACAGAGCACTTAACTCACTTGCCCAAGATGTCACAGTGAATTGGAAGCAGAGCTTGACCTAAAACCCAGATCTGATTCCTGGCCCTGTGTTTCAGCTTTTCATTTTCCTCTTCATAAGAACATAAAAATGGCCATTCTGGGTCAGACCAATAGTCCACCTAGCCCAGTATCCTGTTTTCTGATAGCGGCAAATGCCAGATGCTTTAAAGAGAATGAACAGAACAGACCTGTCATGAAGTGATCCATCCCCTGTTATCCAGTCCCAGCATCTGGCATTCAGAGGCTTAGTGTCACCCAGAACATGGGGTTGCATTCCTGACGATCTTGGCTAATAACCATTGATGGAACTGTCCTCCTTCTCTGGATTCTTAAGAATCTAACCTTGGTCCTTTTATCCTTTCCTATTATGAAATGTTATTGGATGCTGCTTCTAGGGCAGATACTCCCAAATGCATCTCCCTCAAATAAATGTATGGAGATATGCCTATCTCATAGATCTGGAAGGGACCCTGAAAGATCAAGTCCAGCCACCTGCCTTCACTAGCAGGACCAAGTACTGATTTTTGCCTCAGATCCTTAAGTCACAACCCTGGGTTTAGCAGGCCAGTGCGCAGACCACTGAGCTATGCTAGAAATTATTAAATTATCACAATGTAAGAAACAAAACAGAATGCAAGTAAAGAATGAACTAAATTCTAGACTAAGGGGGTGGGTCTTCAATTTCTTCAGATTTTCCTGTGTTAAAAGGCCCCAAATTTCACACAGTCACTTCTTCATCACACAATATTTCCAGTTAACAAATGCATCAAAGCCTGAACTCTTTGACTTGGTTATGAGTGCCCTTTTTATCGACCTTTTCATCCCATCTCAGACCTTGTCTTGGGAGCAAATCTAAAAATCTAACCTCATCTCCCAATTCTTTTCCTCCACCACCTCATCTCTATTGTCTCAAATCGCACATCAGAACCTCCCAGAAACTTCCAGAATTAGGGCTTGTCTACACTGGCACTTTACAGCGCTGCAACTTTCTCGCTCAGGAGTGTGAAAAAACACCCGCCTGAGGTGCAGCAAGTTTCAGCGCTGTAGACAGTGCACCAGCACTGGGAGGTACGCCCCTCATGGAGGTGGGTTTTTTTTAAGAGTGCTGTGAGAGCTCCACGCGACTACGCAAGCCATGTTAAAGCAGGTTGCCAGTGCAAACTAGCCCTTAGTCCTCTTCTTGAGCCTTTTTTCACCTAAATCCCTACTTGTATCTTAATTGCTTTCTTATCTTAACTGTTGCAAATGCCCTGTTAATAGTCTTCCTTTCACTCCTCTAAGGGATCTAGAATGCAGCAGCCAAGTTACACTGGGAAACAGGACTATATTACTTAATCTTCAGTGGCTCCCTGTCCATCTCAGGATATGTCTACACTAGAAATGCTAAGTGCTTCTGTAGCACTGTAGTATAGATGATCTCTACTGCAAAGGAAGGGGTTCTTCTGTTGCTGTAGTAAATCCACCTCTCTGAGAGGCAGTAGCTAGGTTGATGGACGAATTCTTCCATTGACCTAGCAATTCCTACTCCATGGCGTTGGTTGGTTTAATTACATTGCACAGGGCATGAAATTTTTCACAGGCCTGAGCAATGTAGTTAAGTCAACCTAACTTTGTAGTGTAGACCAGCTCCCTGTGGCTCTGTCTACACTACAGATGCTACAGTGGTACAGCTATGGCACCGTAGTGTAGACACTTTTGCTATGGTGACGGAAACAGTTTTCCATTGCTATAGTTCAGGGGTAGGCAACCTATGGCATGCGTGCTGAAGGCAGCACTTGAGCTGATCTTCAGTGGCACTCATGCTGCCTGTGTCCTGGCCACTGGTCCAGGGGGGCTCTGCATTTTAATTTAATTTTAAATGAAGCTTCTTAAACATTTTAAAAACTTTATTTACTTTACATACAACAATAGTTTCGTTATATATTATAGACTTATAGAAAGAGACCTTCTAAAAACATTACAATATATTACTGGCACGCAAAACCTTAAATTAGGGTGAATAAATGAGGAGTCGGCACACCACTGCTGAAAGGTTGACAACCCCTGCTATAGTTAATCCACCCCCTCAAGAGGCAGTTGCTCTCTTCCATTGACCTAGTGGTGTCTACACTCTGGCTTAGGTCAACTTAACTTCGTCTGTCAGGAGTGTGAATTTTTCACACCCCAAGCAATATACCTGGTTCGACCTACGTTTCAGGTGGAGACCAGACCACTGAATGAAATTAAAAAATATTCTCCTGGTGGAGATCAGCCTTGCTCCATATGACATAGTATAAACTGTGATTGTGTCCGAGGAACTCCAGACACTTAAGAATTGATTATAAACTATGTAGGTTGTGGTTGTGCTTAACACACCTTGAATACTGAAAGACAGAGTTCCTGCCCAGTAAACCTTAGACTCTAAATTGAGATGTGAAACGTCTAAGCTTCAACCCCTCTGTGAGGTAGGGGTAAGTAGTATTGGGGAAAATTCTGATTCATTCATTGGTGTAAATCAGGAGTAACTCTGGAAGTCAAGGAGGGTACTCTGCATTTACACTGGGGGTAACAGAGCAGACTCTTCCCCAATAATGTTTACCCCTCTGTCTCAGAGTAATGAGAGAGAAAACAGCTTAGAAGTAGGGGTCAGAGCCAGGGATAGAACCCCAAGATTGTGACTCCCAGTCCCCTCCTCTGATCACATGGTAGATGTCCCAAATAACATCCTTTGTAAAGATCACTTCTCCATTCTGCAAAGCATTGCCAAAACCACATGTGCTTTTAATAGGCAGGGGAATTCTGGGTGGAACCAGTAGGCTGCAGACAAGCCCTCTCAGCGCTTTTAAGCGTGCTGCTGTTTTGGTTGGCAGACTGTCCATGCTTTTGTATCGCTTCACTGCAAATTCTGCTAATAAATTAAGTGGATGCTCACTGGCTTCCTGCGTAGCAGTTAAACACATCCTTTAAAAATATGGTTGTGCAAAACAATTTACTAACCTCTGATCCTCCCAAAGACTTGGATCTACTGAGCACTGCCCATTCCGTGGATGCTTGCCTGAGTCAGTTCCGCCTGTTCTCTGTCTAGTCTGGCTGTTCGGCTAGACCCCTCATCATGAGAGATGGCTATTAAGAGGAGAAACTCCTTCCTTGTTTCTTGTTGGTATTGGGTGGGCTTATCATGGTAAGGGAGGTGCTGGTGCAAGCATCGCTTCTCCCAGAGCTGCTAGGCTGCTAGAATCCAGTCTTTTCCCTTTGTAAGTGTTTAGGCATTCATGTTATGAAAACTCATATTATAAAAACAATCTGTTACAAAGTACTTGTTCTCTGTTGTAGGAAACAGCCTGACCAAATACATTGAGAAACTGGAAGAGATCAAGAGAAGTGAGTAACATATGGGGAGTGGAGGTTAACTCAAGGGGTTTGTTGAAAGGTGCACAGTGAGTCCTGGCCCCTTCGTTTTGGAAGCGAGTGGTGTAACCTGCTCTTAGGACCTGTGCCCAAATCCCATTAACTATAAATAGGTGCTGTGAGCATTCAGAGGGTGTGGTGCAGAAATAGTGTACCATAATCTCTTTTAGATATCTTCCCTGTTTCTGCATCAAGCAATGTGATCACCAAAATCCTTTACAGTTAGGCTTTTATATAAAGCACCAGAGCAGAGAGTTCTGGGAGCTCATCCAGAAACAGTCAGTTGCCTGGTGCACGTCGTATTACTGAGGACAAATGAGGATAGATTGTGGGAGGGCGGGACCAAGTACAAAGAATTCTGCAGATGGAAAAGACCAGTTCAGGACTGGCTTGGTGATGAGGGATCTTGGTAGTCCAATACTGTTCTTGTGGTGCTGTAGAAAGCTTTACTGCGTTCTATCTGAATTCGTTTTATTTCGGGTCACGTTCTGTCAGGGTAGAGGTGTAATTCCTTCTCTCTTCTTCTCCTGCACTTGCTTTTCTGCATTATCTGTACACCACGGCCACTAGAAGGTGACATCACACACACTGGGACAGGTCTGCCAATGACCTTCTCTCCAATAAAGGCAGTGTTAGGGATGATAGACAAACTGTTCCCCAGGAGTGGTACGATGCAATTTGTATTAACCGTAGTCAACCTAAGCCGATTGTAAATGGCACAACTAAAAGACCTCCCTCTACAGGAACTATCCATAATATCTTTAGAGTTAAATGGCTTTTGTTTCTACTTCAGCTGGTTGTGTGCTTGAACTTGAGGCCTTGTTTCTGATCTAGTTAGACTTTTAACAGGGCACTTTGTTAAAATGTAAATGAGCCATGTTCATCCCTGTGTAATCCCACTGAAGTCAGTGGTGTTATTATGGAATGAATTTGCCACAGCATATCTTAACTCTTTAGATTTTGAAGCTGATGGAAACCCTAACTATTCCTCACCACTTAGTATCTCTCTGTTGCATTTCACTCAGTTTTGCCAGTGAAACTAGACTAGTCACTGTCACTTTCTATTTCTAGTCAGTTTTGCTTTCTTGTTCTCAATCTCCAGCACTGCTATTAATGCATGAGAAGGCAGGAAAATTATTTAAATCCAAATAACCCTGTTTTTATTGAGAGGTGAAGAAAAAAGTCACGAAATGCTCAGGTCATTAGGATTTTGTATGCCCATTGTCAGAGTTTTTTAAAACTGTTTTATTCTGTTCCTTTAACATCATAAAGTTCAAATTACAAGGGAGATCACGTATCTGAAATACAAAAGTGTTTGTAGCTGAGTTGATGAAAAAATGTTCTTTCACTTTTTGCTCCCTCTTCTTTGTTTTAGTTGTGAGTCTCTTGGTAAAATGAAAAGGAAAATTATCTCGTTTCACGATATTCTTTGTTGATCAATTGACTAAGATTTCAGTATGTAAAAAGCAGTGGCAATCTAGTGGTATCTGTACCACAAATCTTGTTGTGTTGCTGTCTTCAGTTTTAAACTGTGCTGTGAATCTAATTTCCTTTTGTGCTGAAGGCTTCTTGTTTAAATCCCAGTTCTAGGGTATAGTAGAGGTTTTCTCATCACATTTCTGCTGAATGGGCACCTTGTGTTCCTGAGCAATTTAGAAACTTTTCCCCCTTGATTTCTCATGGATAGATGACACTAGTTGGACACAACATCAGATGCCTAGTACAGTCAATTCTCTGTCTCTTGTGTAACTTGAGAGAGTCAGACTCAATACTGTAAACCTACTGGAAAATCAAAACTGATAAGATAGCTGAAACTCTGATTTTAGTCCTTTGAAGCAGAGACTTGAGAGAAGCTGCTGCAAGATCTGATCCGTTCTTAAATATATATTGCTTCACTCATTGCTGAAGCCCAGGGAAAAAGGGCTTTGTAAATCTTCAGCAGGACAGTTGCAGTTTAATACCAGATCCTTGATTCATAATGTCAGAAAATCCAAATGGATCTTCCGAGTCAGAGCCAGGTACGTAATGTTGATATTGCAGTGAGAAGCAGCATTTCCCTGAGCTTTCTGCTGTTTAGTGTAAGTCCCCAACAAAATATTTGATATGATTTGCTCTAATTCAGATACAGGTTTGGTAAAAGTGACAGTCCTCTGAGCTCGTGCTAACTGCTAGGGGGTAGAACTAAGTCATAAAGATTTGTGACAGCTGCTTTTTTTGTGAATAAATCTGATTTGAAGAAGATTAAACACCATCCAGTAGTTGAAGTGTTTAATTATTAGTCATTAGGATACAAAAAATAAGGATCTGCTGACTTCTATACATATCTTCAAAACCTTTTTCTTAAACTATAATTGGGCTTTATCTTCACTTCTTTCATCCAGACATTGAACTGAGGGAGGGGTTATCTCAGAGCCATGGCTGGGGATCTCAGCCTTGGGAGACAAATGTCATTGGCTTTCGGGGTGTTGAGTTTTGTTGCATCAGGCAAGAGAAGCAAGCTGTTCAGAAAAAAGATGTTTCTATTACTCGTGAATCATATGGGTGTTTCGGACACTATCTAATAAGAATAGAGGTGCAGGAGGTGGCTTAATGGTTTAAGCATAAGGCTTGAAACATCTAGTCTCTCTGGAACCACAATGGTCATCCCAGTCTTTCATATGTCCAAGTAGGGTGACCAGACGTCCCGATTTTATAGAGACAATCCGAATTTTTGGGTCTTTTTCTTATATAGGCTCCTATTACCCCCCACCCCCATCCTGATTTTTCTCACTTGCTGTCTGATCACCCTATGTCCAAGGCAACTCATTTCACAGGATTTAGCTTATGTGTAGATCTTTCATTTGAAACTCTATAACCAAGATTTCGAAGGCATGTTAATGGATCCCATGGACACCTTTGTAAGAGGGTTTCAAGGTTTTACACCTGTATTTTTTTTTCTGCTCTACTTTGGCACAGACCAGTATGGGACCCTTAGCAGCTAGTAATTACTCTCCATGTTTTAACAGATCCTGTATAGGGCAGGATGCTGAATTTGTGGACTCTTCCTGCTCTAGAGTAGTGGAAATGGCTCAGCCAAGTCTCCCCCAGGAAGTGTGTGTTTTGAGAGTAAGCAAGTAGCAAGGATAGAGAATGTTTCAAATTGTGTATGCAAAAGCTGTTGGGGATGCACATGGGGTCTGTTATATGTAGGGTGACCAGATGCCCCGATTTTATAGGGACAGTCCCAATTTTGGGTCTTTTTCTTATATAGGCTCCTATTATCCCCCACCCCCTGTCTCGATTTTTCACTTTTGCTGACTGGTCACCCTGGTTTTATGTGACCTTCAGGCTGAAAGGTGCCCTGGAGACTGAAGTTTTCTTAGCCACAGGGCAGTGATAGACACTGGCAATGCAAGACTTCTCCACACTCCCACTCCATATGTAGCCAGGACCTATGGATTGTGAGGGGAGTTCAGTCTCCATGGCCCACTTAATCTTCTCAACCAAGAGGAGGCCAGCAAGAGAGCTGACTAGTACTAATTCTGTTGGTGATCTTGTGGTGTCTACTCGGATCTGGATTGAGACCCAGCAAACTCCTTCACATAAACCATGAAATAGTCCACAGATGGTAGCAATTTTAAGTACTTAGCAGCCTGGATTTGATAAAGGGTCTGCATTCCATTATCAGTCCCCAGTAGAGTGAGATTTCTGGGACATGTTCTTAAAATGATTAACATTCTTCTGATGATCATTCTGTGACCTGTGGTGTAGTAAAGGAATGGAGAAATGATTGGACCTATTTTGATTCTCTTAAAGGGCTGCAGCACATAGAGTATGGAGGAGGGAAAGAAACATGGGGTTTGAATGTTTAAAAAGTTGTGCACACAATCTTTTGTAACAGTTGCAGACCCTAGAGAAGGTAAAGCCTTATTAGGACATCTGGTGCATCCTCCCTGCCAGTGCACGGTTGTTCCGTACTGGACAATCTCCAGTGCTCTGTCCTGTCTAGCTGTAAATGCCCCCAAGGAATGAGGTTTCTACAGCTTCACTTGGGAGACTTTCACATCCTAACAGATTCACATCAAGAAGTTCTTCCTGATATTCATCTTACATTTTCCTTTCTTACCTTTACCCCGCTACTCCTCTTGTATTGCACTAAATAATTTCTTCATTCCTTTGTGTGGAGGCTTCTCTGTCCACTGTTACATTGCCCCTCTTAGCCATCTCTTAGCCAGATGATCTATATTTAGCTCTGTTAATCTTTCTTCATAAGTCAATCCCTCTGATCACTTTTGTTCCTGTTTGAGAGCCTTCCTAGTCCTTTCGTACAATTAGTCCAATATAATTCTGGTAACAAGGGTTCCAACCCTGAATGCGGTATCCCCAACAGAACTGTATAATGTTCACTTGTCTGTACTCTAGTGCTTTGCGAGAATCGCACTCCTCTGTAAATAGTCATATTGACGTAACCAATGAGGTCCCAGATTTTACTTTTATTTAAAATAAAGTAGGAAGACCTGAAGTATTTTCACCAATCAATTATAGTATGCAAATTATTACTTGTACACAGCAGTTTCTTAAACTTAGACCCATTCCCTGGCTCAGAATGGTTATGATCTAACTCTGCTATAAACAATGCATGGGATAAAAATTTAGGTCATAGAGACGTTGTCTGTAGCTTAAGAGGCTTTGCAGCAGCAATGAGTTTGAAACCGAACAGCAGGGGAGATTAGCACACCAAAGTTAATGGGGGACTTGTGGGGAAGGAGTCTGACTGGCACAGTGTCCGTTCTTGTCATACCTGCCATAGGAATGATGAATTTGTGAACTCTTCCTACTCTGGGGTAGTGGAAACCTCCCTCAAGAAATGTGTATTTAGAGTAAGTAGGGCAGGATCTGTCCTAGGTCTAAATTCTTTTGGACCTTCAGGTTTGTTCTGACCTTCCCATCAGTTACAGCAGCCTGTGTCACCCAGAAATTCTAGTCTTTTTGTAGGTTGGGTTGTGTGGTGATGGCTCTCACTAATTCTCATCATTTTGATGCTGTGGGTGGATGTGGGAAAATACATACTTACTCTCTTTTTGTTAAAGATTACAGATACAAAAAAGATGAGCTATTCAAGAGGCTGAAAGTGACAACTTTTGCCCAGCTGGTACGTATGACTATTTTCCAGCTGGCTTCTGAAAACTGCCTGCTTGTGATTAGGTTCTTGTTAGCGCCACTCTAATATTGTGTCTAGTGTTATTTTTGTTGCACGTAAAGCTTTTTCTGGAGAGCAGGCTGTTGCCATTGTTCCCCTCTACACACTTGTTTTTTATATAAAGTAAATCACGTAATCCATAACTTTTAGAGGTGCTGAGCACCCTTCGCTGCAACTGAAGTCAGTGGAAACTCTGAGTTGTCAGTACTTATATGGAGCTTCCGAATTAGTGAATGCCGTAGAACACTCCGTTCTGCCCATCTGTAAAATGGGTTTGTAATAATAATACTCCCTTTGTAAGGTGCTTAGAGATTCCCTACTGAATGGGGCTGTATAAAATATCACTTGAATGTGATCTGATAGTGGTTTAAACAAAGCAGTTGCCGCATGACATCATAACTCTAAAAGGCTGGAGGGTTGTTATTTTTAGAGGTTTTTGTGTGTTTCTTTGTGGAAAAAATGCAACATACCAATGAAGCAAAATATTAAAAAATGAAACAAAGAATGATCAGAAATTACAGAAGCCAGAGAGAATGGGCCAAGGTAACTAGTAAAAACCTGAAAGGGGAGATTCCTTCCCCTCCCCTTCCTAAAGTAGAACATAAATTTGCTTTGGTAGAGGCCCCCTCCTTCAGCCATTATATATAATTAGTTCCACTGCCTTCAATAGGATTACATGTATGAGTAAGGCTTGTAGGGTTGGCCCCTAATTTATGAATGCATTATATTGTATTAAATAAGGCATCTTGCACGGTTGCAGATAAATGCTGTAACTCTTCTGCTAAGCTAGTGAGGGCTCTGCAATGTGTAGATCACAACTTAGAGGTAGCGTTCTCTAAATGTCAGAACATGCTATAATCTTTATTACATTTGATTTTTTTTAAGGGATATTTCTATGGACTATCGGGGGTCTCTTCATTCTAAAGCCATATGGCTTTTTGTTTTAATTAAGATGGGAGACCTCTGTGTGACGTGGGGGCATGGAGTCACATTCGAGACCAACAGAGGGGATGTCCTCACTCCCTGTGTTCTGATGCGCAGAATGCTCGGATTATTTGAAAAGCCAGCGCTGCTGCCCCTGCTCCAACAAGACACTTGTACCAGGTTTATTATTGTTTCCTACAGGTCATCCAAGTTGCTTCTCTATCTGATGAAACATTAGAAGTGTCAGCAAAGGAGATCCAAAAGCTGGAAGGTACTGTAATGATATTTATTGTAGGGATGATGAGCCATGCTGGATCCCAGCAAACTCACTTGACAACTTGCTGAATTTTGTCTAACTGGAGAGAGAAACAGTTCAGTTTTTAGTCTGCAGCCGTTTTGCCTTGGGCTATGAGCTCAGTAAGCTAAGCTGGTTTGGATCTGCTCAGTTCTTGGATGGGAAACTTCCCACTATGGCACTCTTGAGAGTAGTGTTGATGGCCCCAGTACATGGCCCTTTTATTACTGAAGCAGGTATTGCTTTTTGGATAATACTTAGAACGGAGGTCCTGAACCATTAATGAGCACATGGCCTCTTTTAGAAAGATTAGGGTGCTGGCGCTACTATTGTGATCATAATTCTCTGGTACAGAATGTGTTTGGCTGATTTCCATGGTAGTTTTTGTTGGATACGTGCGTCTTTACACCCTTCCTGTCAAGCTTCCTTTTAAAAAAAACAACAGAGCATCCACCCAACCCCCTGTTCTCCGGTCTAGTGTTGCAGCTTGCCATAGGGGGCAACACTTCAGTAGTGGGAGAAGGATCTTTATATCTACAGTAACTCCTCCCTTAACGTTGTAGTTATGTTCCTGTAAAATGCGACTTTAAGCAAAACCATGTTAAGCAAATCCAATTTCCCCATAAGAATTCATGTAAATAGGGGTAGTTAGATTCCAGGGAAATTTTTTTCACCAGACAAAAAACTATATATTATATAGATATACACACAGTATACGTTTTAAACAAACAATTTAATACTGTTCACAGCTATGATGATTGTGAAGCTTGGTTGAGGTGGTGAAATTAGAGGGTGGAAGATGGTGGGATATTTCCCAGGGAATGCCTTGTTGCTAAATGATGAACTAGCACTCAGCTGAGCCCTCAAGGGTTAACTCGTTGTTAATGTAATCTCTCACACTCTACAAGGCAGCAGGAATGGAGGGGAGGGGAGACAGCATAGCAGACAGAGAGACAGATGCACACTGCCCCTTTAAGTAAGCTGACCTACTCTTAAGTGCATTGTCTTTTTAAGTATCAGAGGGGTAGCCGTGTTAGTCTGGATCTGTAAAAGCAGCAAATACCATAGTGTCAAATTTGCAGATGAACTGAAGCTGAGCAATTTCTCTTTGAAGTCTGATCCTGAAGTTTTTTTGCTGCAGGATGGCCACCTTAAGGTCTGCTATAGTGTGGCCAGTGAGGTTGAAGTGTTCTCCTACAGGTTTTTGTATATTGCCATTCCTAATATCTGATTTGTGTCCGTTTATCCTTTTCCGTAGCGACTGCCCAGTTTGGCCGATGTAAATAGCAGAGGGGCATTGCTGGCATATGATGGCGTATATTACATTGGTGGACGTGCAGGTGAATGAACCGGTGATGGTGTGGCTGATCTGGTTAGGTCCTGTGATGGTGTCACTGGTGTAGATTTGTGGGCAGAGTTGGCATTGAGGTTTGTTGCATGGATTAGTTCCTGAGCTAAAATTAATATGATGCGGTGTGCAGTTACTGGTGGCCATCCTACAGCAAAAAAACTTCAGGACCAGACTTCAAAGAGAAACTGCTGAGCTTCAGTTCATCTGCAAATTTGACACCATCAGCTCAGGATTAAACAAAGACTGTGAATGGCTTGCCAATTACAAAACCAGTTTCTTCTCCCTTGGTTTTCACACCTCAACTGCTAGAACAGGGCCTCATCCTCCCTGATTGAACTACCTCATTATCTCTAGCTTGCCTGCATATATGTACCTGCCCCTGGAAATTTCCACTACATGCATCTGACGAAGTGGGTATTCACCCACGAAAGCTCATGCTCCAAAACGTCTGTTAGTCTATAAGGTGCCACAGGATTCTTTGCTGCTTTTATTGTCTTTTTAAGTGGATCAGGAAGTTGAGACAGCAGTTGCTGTCCCAAGCTCTCTCTGTCTCTCTCCCTCTGTGTCCCCACGCTGCTCTATATGGAGAAGGGGTAAGTAGGGTGCAGGAGCAGGGGGAATGGGGACACTCTGACATTAGCTCTCTCCTTCCCCCCCACAGCAAGCAGGAGGCTCTGGGGAGCATTTCCAAGGCAGAGGGAAGGAGCAGCACATGGCAGTGGGGGGAGGGACAGCTGCAATTGCTAGCCTGGTGGGCAGCTGCTGCACAGGTAACTTAGGGGAGCGGGGAGCTGATGGGGGGGCTGCCAGTCCACCCTGTTTCCAAGCCCCCACCAGCTAGCTCCAATGGGCTGCTCTTCCTGCAAGCAGTGGACAAAGTAGGAGGCTGCCAAACAACGTTAGAAGGGAGCATTATGCAACTTTAAACGAGCATGTTCCCTAATAGATCAGCAACGTAACAATGAAACAACTTTAAATGGGACGACTTTAAGTGAGGCGTTACTGTACTAGGAATGGGCCTGACTTATAAAATCCAGGCCTAGATGCGAAATTCTCCTAGTGTTCTGAGATATCTGGCTCCTGGTTTCGATTTGGCCCATTGCAGAGTTGGAGTACTAACTAAAATTTAAACACAGGTCCAAACTTCTCCCAAGTTCAGCCATGCTGAGATCTGGGGTTTGGTTGAGGACCAGTGCTTAGATTTTGTTTTTGTTTTTAATGACTCTTCGGGATCCTCTGAGAGAGCATCATGTCTTAAATGTAAGGGAGTAATAACAAGCACCTGCAGCACACATGTTTCCGTGAATAGAATTTAGTCTTTCATCCACAAGCAACTTACTTTTCCATTACCTTTTTGGCCTTTTTAGATGGTGATACTGTTATTTCAGAGACTGATGCTGAGCTCACAGCTGGGACTAACGGGAAAGGAAGCCCCACGGAGAAGCCAGCCAGTCCAGCCCGGTTCATAAACAACACGGGAGCAGGGGAATCGTATCGGTCTACTCTGCAGAGGTACCTAACAGCAATGCACAAAGAATGGCTTTCCTCCTTCACCCACTATAGTCCTCCCAGTTCCCCACCAACTGTGGTACACTTCACCTGTCCCTTCCAAATGTCTTGTACAAGAAGTATCAGTCTTTCTAGTAATGTAGATGGCTGTTTGTTTTCATGAACCTGTTATCAATTAACAGCTAATCCCAGCGAGATCTCAAGTGACTCGGACACCATCTTTTGTTAGAAGCATTTGTTTGCAATTAATTCATTGTTGCACTTCTAGTCATTGCAGAATGTCCCCAGTAGCATATTAGGTTTGGAGTTAGAAATCTGCAGTTCTGGTCTCCCATGTTTAAGAAGGATGAATTCAAACTGGAACAGGTTCATAGAAGGGCTACTAGGATGATCCAAGGAATGGAAAACCTGTCATATGAAAGGAGACTCAACGAGCTTGGCTTGTTTAGCCTAACCAAAAGAAGGCTGAGGGGAGATATGATTGCTCTCTATGAATATGTCAGAGGAATAAATATAAGGGAGGGAGAGGAATTATTTAAGCTTAGTACCAATGTGGACACAAGAACAAATGGATATAAACTGGACACAAGGAGGTTTAGACTTGAAATTAGACGAAGGTTTCTAACCGTTAGAGGAGTGAAGTTCTGGAACAGCCTTCCAAGGGGACTAGTGAGGGCAAAAGACATATCTGGCTTCAAGACTAAGCTTGATAAGTTTATGGCGGGGATGGTATAATGAGAGAGCCTAATTTTGGCAATTAATTCGTCTTTGACTACTAGGGGTAAATATGCCCAATGGCCTGTGATGGGATGTTAGATGGGGTGGGATCTGAGTTACTGCAGAGAATTCTTTCCTAGGTGTCTGGTTGGTGAGTCTTGCCCACATGCTCAGGGTTTAGCTGATTGCCATATTTGGGGTTGGGGAGGAATTTTCCTCCAGGGCAGATTGGTAGAAGCGCTGGGGGGGTTTCACCTTCCTCTGCAGCATGGGGCACAGGTCACTTCCTGGAAGATTCTCTGCACCTTGAAATCTTTAAACCATGATCTGAGGACTTCAATGGCTCAGACACAGGTTTGTTACAGGAGTGGGTGGGTGAGATTCTGAGGCCCGCATTGTGCAGGAGGTCAGACTAGATGATCATAACGGTCCCTTCTGACCTTAAAGTCTGAGTCTATAATGCCACAGGCTTTGGGGTTGCAGTGGGAAGCAGAGCTTTTCAGGTTTAAATTCTGGCCTTTATGGCAGTGACTGGAAGCTGTTACCATCTGGCAGCTGTCCAGCGACTGACCTGAAATGAGATCGTGTGACTCAGTCCAAATCCTGCTGTTCAAGAATCTGCATCACAAACTGCCACCACCAAACTGAAACGAATGTGTCCTTGTTGATGGTCTTAATGGAAGTGCTAGTGATTGGACATGAAAATTGAGCTCTTTTCTTTTCTAGATGTGGTCCTTTCCAGGTCTGAGGCATATCAGAAAGAAGTTAGGGGTGAATCTTGTACCACCACTACCCATAGCTTGTCTGGCTTAATGGAGGATTTGATCTCAAAGGCTGTCAGGCTGGTACCTTGTGTATCTTGGTTATCAATCAACTTATCTTGAATAGGACCCAGTGGTATGATCACCATGTAGATCTTCACTCTCGAGCCATGTAGATCTCCTCTCCATCTTAGTGATGGCATGCACAATCTCTGCAGCATGCTGCTTGCAGAGAATAGGCAAATCATTTACTGTGAATGAACTACCAAAATCTCCATTTTGGTAACCTACTGAAGTGCTAGAACTTTTAACCAGTTTCCCCTTAGCAAATGATGCAGCACAGTCTTTCAGAAAACCTTCTGTGAAAGGGGCCTTGCTGTGTTTCAGAGGTACTGAGTATTCCCAGGCCAGACACTGGAACTGTGGAGTGCAGAACCTCTGAAAACAAATATCCTAGATTTTAAGACGTAATCGTAAGGAAAAATTGGAAAATCTGCTCTCTAGCTGATCACTTGACTCCTTAAGTTTATTAATGAATTTTGAAGAAAGGTAGCAATATCCTTTTCAATAGTCTTATGTGGTAACTTGTGATGTTAGGTTCTGAATGGATCAGAAAGAAACTGAAAAGAAACTGATCTTAATGAAGAGGAACAGAAGTACTTCAAGAAGGAGATCTTGCATCATAATCTGCTTTCTTTCCTTTTGTAGCGTGATCAGTGGTGTCGGTGAGCTAGACATAGACAAAAGCCTGCGGAAGAAACCTGATGCTAATGCTAAGGATACTAATGCTAAAGACAAACCTTACCCCGACTGCCCGTTCCTGCTGCTTGACGTACGAGATCGAGATGCATATGACCAATGTCATATTGTTGGAGGTAAGAGAGGGGAACACTGCAGGATTCTCTGAACCTTGATCAGTGTCAACTGCTTGCATAATACGTTGAACACGTCTTGCACCAAAGACGGGCCCCAGTGAATACAGCAGAAGCAATGTTATTTCAATTTGTATTCTGGTGAGTCCCATGCACAGCCCTGCCTGGGTAACTGGTACCGCGAGTACAAACTGCATAGGCAAGGGAGAGTGAAGAGTGGCTGCCAATTGATCCATACTCAGAAACATGCAGCCTGTGTCCCCTGACAGCTGAGCCCAGCCCTGACACTGTCCTTTCCCAGCTGATGGTGAGGTGGGCCTGTGGGGTGTGAGCTCCAATCTGTTGAGAGCCAAGATCAGGATGCAATAATTGTGCCTCGCAATCCCCGTCTGGCTCCAGGTTTTCACATATTGACATAGGCTGTACCTGCAAAATGAAAATCGAGACAACGTCAATGTCTGTGATAAGAAAACGAAATAAACCAGCATAAGCAGGAAAGGAAACTGGCTGGGTGGGATTTGAGAGGGGATGATGGATGGACTCCTTAGCTTGAGAGGCCCCAAAGACATTGTCTCCACTATTTCTCCCAAGCAGCCACTCTTACATCCTCTCCTCCTCCCTTCCCAAAGCACCTGGGCAGAAGGAGGGAGGAGCCGAGCTGAAATTAACCCTTTCTTCACTGCAAACCAGGCCTCTGTACTCTGACAGCTCCTAATCAGGTCACTTCATCTAGGCTGTTTGGTAGGTGTTCATTCCCTAACCCCTTTTTCTCTTGTATCTGCAGCTCACTCCTACCCTATCGCAACGCTGTCTAGAACCATGAACCCTTATACGAATAGCATTCTGGAATATGTATCCTTTTTAAAGTGTGGATGCTCTGGAGTGTCTGTTTTTGGCAAAGGAACTCCATGACTTCTGCATTGCCTGAACACAGAGCCAACTCCTGCTCCCAGTACATTCAATGGGAGTTTATCTGGAACTTCAAGGGGGGCACTTGGGGTCCTCCCATGCTGATGGTGATATTCCTGATGTTAGGGGTCTGTGTTACAGCTGTAAGATGCAGGTGCGAAGCACTTGTCGTTTGCAAAGCCCATTGACTGCAGTAGGAGCTGTGCACGCACTACAGCTCTCCACCCCTTCCGTGAGGCCCTGCCCCTACCCCACTTCTTCCCACCCCTTCCCCACCCCCATTCCAACCCCTTCCTCAAAGTCTCCATCCCAATTGCACCCTCTCCCTGCCCCTATTCCCACCCCTTTCCCAAATTCCCACCCCTGCTCCGCTTCCTCCCCTGAGCATGCGGCTCCCCGCGCCTCCCTCCTGGAAAGTGTTTGGTGGTGGGAAGCACCTGGAGGTAGGCAGAGGAGCCAGGACGTGGCGTGCTGGGTGGGGGAGAGCGCCAGGTGAGGGGAGCTTTGCAGCTGCAGGAAATAACTCGATGGGGGTGAGGGGGAGCGCGGGGAGCTTGGCGGGCCGCAGCAAATAACTCTGCAGGACGTGTTTGAGACCCCTGGTGTAGAGCTACCTACGCAGACGGGAGGGGTTCTCCCATTGGCATAGGTAATCAGGCTCCCGAAGAGGTTGTCTTAACTACGTTGCCCAGGGGTGTGGATTTTTCACACCCCGAGCGGTGTGACTTTTAGTGTAGACCAGGCCTATGACTCTAGGATTATTCTCAGGGCTTGAGCCCCAGCATGCAAAAGTGATTTTTGCCTTTCCTTGACTGAGAGTCTCATCCACATGCAAAACTAGACTCAATGGGGGCGGGGGAAGCTTTCTAGCTTGGTAATATGCAGCTAGTTGAGAGTTCAAGCCCAAACCTTTTGGCTCCCTTCAAATCATAGATTAGTATTGGAAGACTCAAAGGAGGACCAACCCCAACCAAATCATCCCAGCCAGGGCTGTCAATCTGGGCCTTAAAAACCTCTAAGGATGGCGATTCCACCACCTCTCTAGGTAACCCGTTCCAGTGCTTCACCACCCTCCTAGTGAAATAGTGTTTCCTAATATCCAACCTGTACCTCCCCCACTGCAACCTGAGACCACTTCTCCTTGTACTGTCATCTGCTGCCACTGAGAACAGCCAAGCTCCATCCTCTTTGGAACCCCCCTTCAGGTAGTTGAAAGCAGCTATCAAATCCCCTCTCATTCTTCTCTTTTGCAGACTAAACAAGCCCAGTTCCCTCAGCCTCCCCTTGTAAGTCATGTGCCCCAGACTCCTAATCATTTTCGTTGCCCTCCACTGGACTCTCTCCAATTTGTCCACATCCCTTCTGTAGTGAAGGGACCAAAACTGGACGCAATACTCCAGATATGGCCTCAGGAGTGCCAAACAGAGGGGAATAATCATTTCCCTTGATCTGCTGGCAGTTGTCCTACAAATTCAGCCCAATATGCCATTAGCCTTTCTCGCAACAGGGGCAGACTGCTGACTCCTGTCCAGCTTCTCATCTACTGTAATCCCCAGGCTAACCATATCAACTTGTCGCTGCCACTTATGTAGCATCAAGAAGATGACATCAGACATCAAATTCATGTTACGTTTTAATAAAAAAATATACAGGATCTTTAACATCTCTGCCTACCAGAAAAATGCTCATGGGAAGATTATCATCCTGTATGATGATGATGAGAGACTAGCCAGCCAGGCTGCCACTACCATGTGTGAGAGAGGCTTTGAGAACTTATTCATGTTATCTGGAGGTGAGGGGGATTTCCTTTTGCATCATAAATGTGGGGACTTGGCTTAAAATTGAGAGTTGAGGGCGAGGCTTGCCTGAATTAAATGATGGAACTAAATACATGGCTCTGCCTGTGTGTTACAGTCCTGGCCAACAAAACCATGGCTGTTCCAGTCTTCGGCCTCTCTTAGCTAGAGACTGCCATCCATTTGGCTTTGCTTTGGCAAGTATCTCCTAGGCTGTGTCTGCATTGAGAATTTTAAGGAATTCTCTCGCTCACTGGGAGTGCTAGACTGCAACGTTCTTACCCCTGTGACATCCAGCCCTGCTCAGACCAGGTCAAGAGGACGTGGGATCTTTTTAAAAAAAAAACCACGCTGATATCTATACCAAATGCTCCCACTTTTCTAGGGCTGATGGAAGAACGCCTTGCATATAGTGCTGCTGCTGCCATTGCTAGCACGGCTGGAGAGGCATTTGTGCTCAAGTAACCGTGGGAATAATCTCTGATGTCCTTGGTGTAAACAAAGGCTGGGGGGATAATATGTGATCGTGCAACTTGTTTTCACGTGCCCTAAAATAGGTCATTCTTTAACCCACGTCACCAATGGTGAAAGGCTGGTGTCAAATCCATCCCACCACTGAGACCCCACTTTGATTCCACGATTTATAGTATCAACACTATGTAAATAGCTTTTACCAAGAACAGCCTGAGACATCCAGCCTCTGTGTGCGCTAAGCAAATCTGAAGAGCCCATCGCTTCAGGACCTAGGAAAACTGGCAGAGGTTGGCTCTCTTAGCTTCATTAACATCCCTTATCTCAGTACCCTCCCAAAGAGCGTGTAGGATAAGATGGAAGTGGGGGACACTTGGACTTTTATTGCCCTTTTTCATGCTTTGCATTATACATTTTTATTCTCTAAATATGCTGCAGTCTCCAAAGCCCTTTGGAGAGCCTGCATCTTGTAGCTGCTTCACGAGACTTGCTGCTCCCAAGGGCAGACTCTAGGAGCTGATCCTGCAATGTGCTAAACCTCCACAACATCCACTGAAACATGTGGCAGTCAAGGGAGCTCAGTACCTCTTGGAATAGGACTCGAAATGCACCAGCAGTTGAGAAGAATGACCTCCTATATAGGTGTCTCCTGAGCCTCACCCCAGAGTTCAGAGGAGTACTGTCAGTAGCTCTCCTCCTGTCACTTGTGATCAGGAGGTGAAAGTTAAGTCAAGAGTCTGACCAATCACTGCAAATAATTGGTGATCACTAACCGTATGATCTGTATTGTCTCCAGGCCTGAAGGTTGTTGCACAGAAGGTGCCCGAAGGGCTGGTCACTGGGTCATTCCCAGTGTCTTGCCAGTTGGCAACGTACACTGGATCTGCCCGGAAAAGGGTCACCCCAAGAGAGACACCCGCACGTGCTGAGAATAAATGGAGATTTACTGCAGAAGATCTACAAAAGATAGAATACTACCTGGAAGAGGAGCAGATCCCCTCAGATACTGCCAGTAAGACCCCTTGACAAACAATGGGACTGTGCCTTCAAACTCCATAGACTTCCCCTGAGCTGGCTACAGCACCATTCTATACCAGATCTCTGAGGAAAGAAAGTGCTTTTTCATACTGACCAGGGACTGTAGGCTGGAACCTGTGCCCTAATGTGCCATGCTGATCCCATTGTGGACAGGGGCTTTTCTGTGTGTATGTATAGAGCACCATAACTCCCACTGGCGACAATGGAAGCTGTGCCTGAGTAAGGACTTCAGGATTTGTCCCATAGACTATTAAAAATAATCCAGGGGATTGGAAGGCATGTGCCACACTGCATAGTACCTGTGAGGCCTTATGACAGTTCATCAGGCCTTTCACTAAAACACTGCTGTATCACTTCACCTCCAGCTGCTTGCTGCACTAGTGAAAGGCCTGTGTGGGTGTAGGTCTGTCACTGGGATGCTGGGGCTCAGCAGATCAGCAGGGTATATATCTTTCAGATTGCTTTCTGTGCTCTGCGAGGAGCATCCCCAGCCCTCTCCCGAGCATCACTGCACTCAGACTTCCTAATGGCAGACTGAGTGCAGTGATGAGGGGACACCGCGTGGGATTTAGCGGCCCCAGAATGGTGTGGGAGGGTTTCCTGGGGGAAGGTGATGAGCCAGGCACAGACTGTGTGGGTGGTAACAAGCATAGCCACGGCAGTCATGCCCCACCGTCACCTCAGACCCTCTGTGCAGAACGTTTTTCATCCCTTCTGCCTCCTGAGCGCAGGTGTAACTCAACAGACCCCGGTTGTTGGCAGGCGGGATTGAACCTGGGACCTTAGTGCATGAGCCTCTACCGCATGACCTAAAGGCCAACTAGCTGTTAGCTTAGGCTATAGAACACTCATTAATCTCTCTAAGTGGGCTCGGTGCCACTAGATGGGACAGAACCCCACACCCAGTAGGTGTGTGGGTTACACAGGCAGGCTGCCTCGCCTAAATGCTGGCATCGGGCAGGCTTGGGGCTATAGTGTGGTGTGATAGGTCCAGCTTTCTCAGCACTGGGCCTGCATCTTCCACACACACAGCCTGCCTCTCAGGGTATGTCTGCACGACAGTTGACCTGTGCCAGCTGACTCTGGCTCTGGCTCCCGGGGCTGCTTAACTGCCTGAGCTCTGCAACCCTCCCGCTTCTCAGGGTCCTAGAGTCCGGGCTCTAGCTGAGCCCAAACATATCCACTGCAGTTAAACAGCCCCACGAGCCCAAGTCGGCTGGCGCAAGCCAGCAGCGGGTGTCTGGACGTTCCCTCTGTGGCAGGCCACTGGCTCTTTGAGGGAGCTTGAAAGGTCTGTTATGTACCTGGGCTGTATCTCTACCTGTCTGGACACAGTTAAAAATGACAGGGCAGGTTGTAACTGCACCCCAGCATCTCCCATCAGCCCCAACCCAGCTATCGGCAAAGGAAAACAAAACCCTTTTGTCTGATTGTCTGTTCAGCACAAAATCACACGAGTTTTTGTTCTTCTTCCCCCAGGCCGTCTCAGCCGTGCTTCCTCAGGCCGAGATTCCAAGGCGATGGCTGTACGGAGCACCCAGAACCTCCCCACTGCCAGCCCAGCTGGCTCCCTCGCCACCCGCTCCGTCAGCAGCAGCAGCCTCCAGAACAAGCCCTGGAAGTAAAGACAGTGTCTCTTTCAGTTGAATAAACGAATGTCCCAGTTCTGGGAATCCCTGATCAGTACATCCCGTTTGTCATTTTAGGAAGCTGCAAAGAGGAAAAATAGATCCATGATCTAACAATGGCAAGAGGGGTGGGGTGCAGCAGGCTGACATTCAGTAGAAGAAGTAAAGGTATAACTTTCCAAGACTGATCTAAAGGGATAAAGTTGTTTTGTGAAAATGAACTTTTCCCTGAAGTCCCTGACCCACAGAAGTGGGTCCATGAAATCTGTATCTTTAAAAATTGCCAGTGGAATCTGTGTTCTTAGAAAATATTCCCCCTGGGGTCTGGGATCTTAGTAATGTAGCGCTGTGCTCGCACGTGAGCACCCGAAAGATGAATAGACCAGCCGCTATCTGTAAACAAAAGTCTTGATGTCTCGCTGAAATGGAGCCAACGAATAGCACAACTGGTGACAAGTGAGCAAGATGCCAGAAACGCCTTTTTTAACTGTCCAAAGTGTTTGTAAGAAGTGCATTCTTGTAAGGAGTGTACAGAATGATGTTTCAGCTGACAGGGCCCTTTGTCCACAGTACTGTTTACAATGTATTTTTGCGTTTGAAACCTTTCGCCCCGTAGCGCCTTGACTACTTGGTCTCTGTTCTGTGTTCCAGGCTGTGGTATAATGCTCTGATTCTGAGCGAAGGTACGTTACAATGTGTTTCTTGGTTTGTAAATGAGATTAGAAGGTAACTTTGGGCATGATGCTGAAATGGGCTGAGCAAAACTCCGATTGACTTCACTCACAGCAGGAGCTGACTCATCCGGCTTCAATCTCTCCCGGTGAATTTCTGCTTGCCGAGCCAGGTTGCTGGTGACAGGTGTAGCGAAGAGAACCACAAAGTGACTTGGGGGAAATGTCCTGGTCCTTTATGGTGATATTTTCCTTATGACATTGCAGTGCTGAGTGAACTGATCACACAATGATTTGTCATGAGGTCTTTGTCACAACCTTTCAACGGCAAGCCTTCCTGTCATTGTCTGGTGATTTCCAGCCATTCTTCTCAACACGGTGTTTTCTGCTTCCATCTTGGTGGCTGAGCGTGAGGGTGTTCCTGGATGCTTGGAAGGATCCTGGCTACTCCAGCCAGTTTGGTCAGTGAGTTGCTTTCTGCTGAGTCATGTGTCGGGGTGTTATAGGGTGCACGAGATGAGCAACGCTCATTCGCTCTGCCTGAGACCACCTGGCATGTGGGTCTCTGAGTAATGCGCACAGCTATTCCGAGCTACAAGCTGAAGATCGCTGGTCTAGACAGTCTGAAGGGCAGATGGTCATGAGCCTGCTTTCCACGATGCATATGGATCACCTTAAAATAAGTTAAGGGGCAGAACTCAGACTTGCTCTGCTGAGCTCCTCTGATGGAGCTGTCATAACCTAATAAACAGAGGCTTCTGACAGTAGGTCTTGCTCACTAGAGTAGCGAGGGGCTCTGCATCTTAACTGACTAGTGGAGGCATGAAACTATTGCTGTCTATTGCATGACCATCTCTCTGCAGCTTCCTTGGTGTTAGCAGGGCTAGGAAAAAACTGTCCCCGGTAGTCACAATGACATTCCAGCAAAGCTCCCTGGTGGTGGGGGCTGCCCAGAATTTTTGAGGCCATGAATCTGGTGACTTTCTGGGAGCCTGAGGATTTGAATAGAATGTATCAAAGCTTAAAATGCCTCTTAATCAAACGCAAGGCTCCCAAGCCAGCAGTATTGGCTTATGCTTGCACTTTCCTTGGTGGCTGGTTAGAAGTTATTTGGAGCCCACTAGCGGTAGAAACCTAGTTGACGCATTGTCTTCACCCTGCATAGCTGTGTTTTGGGGACTCAGGACAGCCACTTGTGGGCCCCGCTTTCTAGTTTTTACCTAGTGTATTGGTTGACCTTAGTCCAACTATTTTATTTTGTCCTTTAAGGTTTGCTGTCCTCTGTGGCTTCACCTGCACCAGAAAAATCAGGCCCATAATTCACCACAGACAGTGCTCAGCTGGAAGTAGCAATAGCGACAGTGCAAGTTTACACAGGGTGCTGGCATATTACCACAGTGCTGCTTCACCCTACTCTGAGCAGGGTGAGTGATCAGCACTGCTGCCCCCTGTCTACACTTCTGCTTCCATCACTGGGAAATTCTGGGGGATGAGCTGTGATTTTGCTGGTGGATTTAGATGGAGGGAAGAGGGTGTTAGTAGAGTGGGGTCAGCACTCATCTAACAGTCTGGTATGGACCCTGACTATGTCAATTATAGGTAGCAGTTAAAGCCATGGAAGTAATTCAAGGCTCTTAATCTGAATCCTCATAGAAAGAGTGATTGCTTGCTTGGGTGACTTCCCAGTGGCCAGGAATTGGCGCTCTATTGATCCTGCTTAGCGCTGTCAAAGCCTAGGGCCTGACCCTACAATGTGCCGAGTGCCCTCAGTTCCCATCAACTTCAGTGGGAACTGTGGATGCTCAGCAGCTGCTAGTGACCTTCAAAAGCCAAGCTGAAGAGCACACTTCTCTGGCCTTGTGCAGGATAAGCCCTACCTTGATCTTATTCTCCTCTGTAGCAATCTGCCACTGTATGTGTATAACCAACAGCAGCATGTCTTTAAGTGGTGTAAAGATTGTAAATAGATTCACTTCTCTTTCCTTCCTTAGAGAACCAGTTGGTGGCACTGGGACATGGGATGTATGGGAAGGCGGCTCCCTGCATATGGCATAGTCTCACTTTCCTGAGAGAGGCTTTGTTGTCCTGTAGCATGCCAAAAATTCCCTGCTTTCATTTCCGCCTTTTAGCACTAACAGACCAGTTTTTATTTAGTCCGTGCAATCGGTGCTGCCTAAAGGCAAGTGCCACAAAAACTGCCAACAGCCCTGGGGATGCAGGATGTAAGCTGGCCACCTGGATCTGGCTTCCTCCAGAGGATGTGACTGAGGATGCTCGGAGCTGGTCTATGTGTGTACATGTTGTAATCCTGTGGAGGAAAGCAGCCTTCTACACACAGCTCCCATGAATACAAACTATTCCCACGCTCTGCAGGGATCAAATGTGCAAGGGGACTCTGGATAGGACCTGCTGAGTGGGGCATTAATGGGTTTCAGATGCCAGCCAACACAACCCAGTACATCTTGCTCCAAGCACTTCTAAGACCCTACGCCACATTTGGCATTTTTATACATTTTAAAATATATATATTTTTATTTGTAACAAACCCTGATCCCAATTCATAAATTACAGCTCCCCACTTCCCAAGGAAATCCAGTAAGTTCCATTTTAATTACTGAGAAAGAAAAGTTTTTTGAGTTTGTACAAATTCTTGACTGTCCAAGGATAGCCCAATACACTGGATTTTTACAGAGTTGACTTCTGTGTGTATTGAACAGTTGGGTTAATCAGATGTGCGGGATTTCAAGGCCAGTTGAATTGGGACAGTGAACGTAAGGTTCTCTCTCTCTCTCTCTCCTGTTTGCGTAGCCATAGGAAGTGATCTGCTCAGTAAGTCTTACAATCATATTAACTGGTCTTACCTCTCACATAGTCTGACTTATGTTTTCAGGTTTCTGGTAAGAAAGATTTTGTTGTTTTTTTTTTTGTGCATTTATTTAAGTTTAACGAACCAGCTAGGCTTTGCCAATTTTGATCTTTTATTTACTGATCAGTGATATTGCGAGTCAACTGGAGAGAAAAGTATGGTTTGGTGGTTGGATCTCAGAACTGGGAGCCTGGGATTCCAAGTTCTCATTCTGGCTCTTACGCCTTGGGCAAGTCACTTAGCTGCTCTCTGCCTCAGTTTCCCTATCTGTAAAATGGGACTGATAATCCTTCCTTACCTCACAGAGGTGCTATCAGGCTTTGTTATTTGATGTCGGTTACAGGCTTTGAAAAGATTTTACTTGATATTAGGAAAGTGTCATAAAAATGTGAAGTATTTTATTAATTTTGAACATCCAGGCTGAAACTGACTCATGCTGGTTTGCATGTTAGCTTGATGGGCTGCATTCATCACTCCCTTTCAGGCAGTAAGAGTTGACTTTTTCATGCTATCATGAAATAAAAGCTTGAGCTAAATGGCATCTCATACAGAATCCAATCGGCTTTTTGCTTAAGACAATTGACAATAATATTGTGCCCCTAAAAATTGCTGCATCTGGTCAATGTTGTTGAATGTTTAAAATAAGGGGGGGTGGAATAAAGAGAATGTCTGTCTGTCTGTCTGTCTGTTAGTTACATGCTTAAAACACTGGGACAAATGCAACTTAAAAAGAATATATTTTATGTTTGAAAGCGAGGTATCTAAAGTGTGCACGCTTTCAAAAGGGCTGTCTCACTCACACACGCGCGCAGTAAACTCAGAGGGAAGGGATACAGTATCTCAGCTGAAATCAAATAGCGATTGTGAGGCAAAGGATTTTTTATTATCCAGCTACAGTACTAGGATCTGAAATCCTCTGTTGCCCTGGGTTACTAGGAAACTCTTTTCTGCATCAGAGGAAGAGTCCAAGCCAGTCAGGGTTGTTTAAGATCATCTTAATCCTGTGCATCAATCCTGTGCCTCGAAGGAAGAGCTGAAGAACATATCTTCTTATCCTCTTATTGTCTTTGAGGATTCGTATGTTTTGCATCTTAGCTTAACTGTGTCATATGATTAGGCAGGTGCTTTTGTTTTGTTTTCCGGGGGGAGAGGGGTGGAATAGATTTCTGTAGAGTTTTCTGGTTTTTAAATTTTGATTCAATAAAAAGCAAATGATGCAGCATGGCTGAGTATTGTTTTAATTGACTTTATTTTTTTAAGGGCTAACAGAAAAATCAGTGCGGGGAGTAATAGTGTGCGGCAGTAACTGCAGAGCCAGGGTATCAAAACGGACCTTGACTGGGACTTTGCTCCAGCTCTACAGTATAGCAGGGGAATTGATAGTGAGTGTGGGGAGAGGATGGTGAGTGTGGGGACAGGACTGTTCTCTGTTAGCATTTTAAAACAAATACAGCACAGGCATGATCAGTGCAAGCTTTGCCCACCCTGTGCCTCAGCCCTAAACGATAGCAACCTCTTTTTATGGATGAGAGAAGGAGTTAATTCTCTGATATTTGTGAGATGTGGGCTTGTCCATTAAGAACTGAGCCCATCCGGCTTGCACCATGCGGGCTACCACACTTAATGACTCTCGGCCTTTGCCAGCCTGCCCTGACTTTGAACCAGCGGAGTAGAGGATCTAGCCAGCTCTCGGGTCTGTTAGAGAGCAGGGCTCCAGTCTTACTCCCTTGAGGCCCAATGGGACCAAGCTCAGTCCTTTACGTATGTTTTAGATGGTGAGTGGCTCATTGTAGATCAAAAACTAGCACTTTTTTTTTTTTTAAGACTCCCGGTCAGTCCATTGTTAGCCCCTGCATTGTCTCCCAGGACATTGTGTGGACGTCACTCTTCCTTGATACAACAAAGGATACTGTTAAGTGATTGGATTCCAACATAAGTTTCCAGCTGTCATAAAGTCACTTGGAAAACCAGACTGAAAAGACTTGTATCTTGGCATGATCAAGCTCACGTGAGTTGTGTGGAATGAACAATGGACCTGGAACTCACTGTAGCTTGGTTTCTCTTTGCCAGTAGCACTTAAAAGAGTCCTAAGATTTCATGCCCAGTCACTAGAAACAGGAACGACACAGCAAAGAGCAGAATTATTCCTTTTCCTCTGTGACGTTGCATCCCATAATGCTTTATAGAAATATGCTTATGAGTGTAAATATGACATAATTGGAATATGTTTTATGCTAGGTATGCCATGTAACATATCTTTGCAAAGATTATGATCTACTGAATATATTCATCCTATTTGTATGCATGTGTCATTTTTATATCTGAAGTTATGAGCGTTGGCTCTATGCTTGTATTTTAAAGTGTTTCCTGTAGGAAGCACAGAAGGCAGATTTGGTCAACATAGTGTGAAGGGGTTATTCAAGTAATTGGGAGTACTTAACTAGCAATGGACTTTGGGAGATGGCAATCCACACCTGAGCTTTCCTGGGAATGCTCAAACTAACATGTAAACAATGGACATCGGCCTGCAAAAAACAGAATCAGTCATAGACATGCGACGTGCCCAGGTGGCTACAGACTCCATCTTGTTGCTGTGATTTTGCACAGGAGAACAAAGGGGTTTCTGCCCACCAGACAGAGAATATAAAGGCTCTGGAAACCCCTCAATTTTGTCTTCACTGGCTCAGAAGATAGCCTCTCCACTCCAAAGAGATGCCTGAAAGAAACTGGAACAAAGGACAGTAACTGTAGGGGTGTGAGTGATTGCTGGACCCAGACTAGGAAGGAGTCTAGTCTGTGAAAGAAGTTTATTGGAACATCTCTGAGGATGAGATTTACCTGCATTTAGTTTCCTACTGTATTAGGCTTAGACTTGCGTGTTTTTGTTTTATTTTGCTTGTTAATTTACTTTGTTCTGCCTGTTATTACTTGGAACCACTTAAATACTACTTTTTATATTTAATATCACTTTTTACTTATTAATTAACCCAGAGCAAGTAATTATAACCTGGGGGAGAAACAGCTGTGCATATATATCGGTGTTATAGAGGGCGAACAATTTATGAGTTTACCCTGTATAAGCTTTATACAGAGTAAAACTGATTTATTTGGGGGTTGGATCCCATTGGGAACTGGGTGTCTGGGTGCTAGAGACAGGAGCACTTTTTAAGCTGTTTTCAGTTAAGTCTGCAGCTTGTGGAGGATGTGGTTCAGACCTGGGTCTGTTCTGTAGCAGGCTAGCGTGTCTGGCTCAACAAGACAGAGTACTGAAGTCCCAAGCTGCCAGGGAAAATGGGTTGAGAGGTAGTCCCAGCACATCAGCTGGCAGTCCCAAGGGGGTTTCTGTGACCCAACCCATCACATCCCCTCCATGGGCTTCCTAGAATAAGTCATCCCTGTTGCAGTTAAGGATGCAGCATTCTGCAGGATAGAGATGTGTTCAGTCTAAGATGTAAAATGGAGGGGAGATTTCCTGAGGAGGTGCAGGTGAAGGATGGGAGAGACAATAGCGAGGCTGTTCTAGAGGGACACCGAAGAATCTTCTTATCCGTGGAGACAACAGAAGATCTGACAGAGCAATGCCTGTGCTCTTAGGGGAAATGTGCCACCTGCTTTCTTGCTGTGGGTCTAAAACTAGTGGCAGGGATGTCAGCATTATGAGCTGTACTTGTGCAGGCCACCGCATAAGGAAAACAAAGCATTTGCTTTGCTTTGGAGAGATTTTTGGGATGGACTTGAAGTGAATCCATTAAAGTTATCCAAACCCAGATGGAAAAATAACACACTTTTTGTTCATTTGATTTTTTTTATTTAATTGTTTTTAGCTAGTTGAATCACTCACTGGATTCCTCCAGAGATGTAAACTAAGCTCACAGTCTGTCCTGTTTTAATAGGGATGGTCCCGTGTGTACTCCATAATGGTCATCAGTCCCAGCCATGTCTCCTCGGCAGTAGAGATGATCTGGTTGGCAGGCAGTAAGAACCCGTAACTCCCTGTGTCCCGCAGTTCAAAAGTGAAGGAGTATTTAATGCCCTGGTTATAAGTCCAGTCAATGGTTCCACCGCTAGCTTGATCTAGATTCAGGAAACACATCCAAAAGGAAACAAATGATGGCTAGCATTACTAATGGGTGCAGAGAGAAGGGGCCAGTTATAAGGTCATTTTAAATGTCACTGCTGAAAAATACAAGAAGCAAATTGTTGCATGGAATGGGCCCTTGCAACAAGGGGGAGTGTTTGGCTCTCAGTTACTTACACCAAATGAATAAAACAAGAGCTAGGGGCCAACATCACCCTCCATCTTCCAAACTTTGGGAAGGAGGTTTAAACTTCGCCACTGGTCCTTAGATGATGATCTAAAAACCCACAATGCAAGTTCTGTGAACAGCAGGATGGTTTTGATCTGAGCCTTGTGGCACAGGCATATCGCTCAAAGAATAAATTACAGAGGCTACAAAGAGTGGGGAAAGCCCAAGTTCCGTTCTCCTGTCTGACAAAGCATGTGGGTTTCTCCAGCCCACATCACTGGCTAGAACGTGGCATTTACAGTGGAGAAATCAAACTTCAAGCTTAGCTAGGGATGTGGTGGATTTGATTTAGCAATGGAGAGATTGGATGTGTCCTTTTTTCAAAGATGTGTTCTAGCTCAACCGAAAGATATAGGCCGGACGCAGAAATCACTCAGGGCTTATCGACACTACTGCTTACCCCCCGAGCAACGCAAATTACATGGACTTAAAGCTGCACCAGGCAATGTTGGCGGGAGAGCAACTCCTGCCGATATAGCTTCCACCTCTCGTTGAGGTGCAGTAATTACTCCAACAGGAGCGCACTCTCCCATTGACATGGTGTGTCTTCACCATACATGCTACAACAGCGCAGCTGCATCCATGTATCTATGCCAATATAGCGCCGTAGTAAAGACAAACTCTAAGTGAAATTCTAGCAGTGGCCTGTTTATGCACGAGGTCAGACTAGATGACTACAATGCATGGTCCCTTCTGGCCTTCATCTATGAATCCTTCAAAGCTTTTTTTTTTAGACTCTTACTGCAATGGTCAAACAGAGGCACTGTCACACACGCTGCACCATTGGCCAGACGCCTTATGAAGATCAAGTTACCTTACTTTGAAGTACCACTTATTGCCCTCCGTTGAAGGCGAGATGTTGCGTCTGTGTGGTGGCTGTACTAACGTACGGAGACTGCCTGAGTCATGACACCCATCATACCGCCATTGCATTAGTGTGTTCACACAGCACTGATTGAACCCCAAAAATCCTAACCCAGCATGCACTGGGCTCAGTGTGAAAACTAGGATGGACTAGGGTGGCATTTTTTAAAGATGTTCTGACATCCTGGTCAGGTATCTGATGGGGGTGTCCTTGGACTTTACAGGGACCAACGGTCTGATATGTGAGCGACAATGTTCCTAACAGCTGGACAGTGGGGACTGGCTTCCTGGGATGTCTGGCCTAGGAAAAGGCTCTCACGGTGGTTGTACTTTCCTGTAGAGTGACTAAGCTGCGTGGTTCCTCCTCCACCCGCCATGCCTAAAGGGAGCAGGTCATCCCCAGTAACTTACAGATGGTTGTGATGATGCTGCCATATCTGTACCGAGTACCATAGAGAGAAGACAGGGCAGCGACTGCTGCTTTAGCAATATTATCCTGGAGAAAAATGCAAAGGGGAGAAAAATGAGTTAGACACTGGATGTGAGTGGTGTCTGTGCTCAGAGGGAGCGGGGGCAGGATGCAAGACTGGGGCAGGAGAGGTTGGCAGCTTGTTGTATCTTTCCAGGGGGAAGAGATGCAAAGGCTGGAAAAGTAAAGCAGAGTGGCGTTGGGAATATACAACTGACCAGGGCTGAGTGGATCTGTCCTGCAGAAGTCCTCCTGCTTGCCCATCACCCTGGTATTATGGCGTTGCGGGAGCTCCCCTTCTTTCCTCCAGGGACTCTCCCTATGTCTCCCTCCCTCCTGTGGGTACTGGGCACTCCTCCTCCTGCCCAATAGGGAAGGCAGATTATGGCGCCATTTGAACACCAAGTTCAGGTTTGACTGACGTCTCAGTTCTTGAACTAGACAGACGACGTCACCTAGTGCCCCACCTGAGAGACACAGGTCAACTGAACCATATGTGCGCAACTTCAGTGGGGCCCACGACCTCTGGCTCCAAAGCAGAGCAGAGGCACCTGCTACCTGATGTAAAGAAGGATCTCAGTTTGCTTGCAACAGTAGCTGGGCTCTTACCCTCCCTGTAATTCATCTACTAGAGTGCACTATTGATGGCACATGATCAGCCAGTGAGTGCATTACAGCTGTCTTCTGCCTTATGGTAAAATGGGATTTGTTGCCCGTCCTCCATCGTTTCCTAGGCTCTTCCTTCAACTCACCCCTTTGAATGCCCCCCTCTCACCAGCCTAGCTGGGTCGTTGCAGGCTCCAGCCAAGTGCCCTAAATTCTGCAGAGTCATTTGCAAATGGTTCCTCTGACCCTAAGCCCGTTTGTTTTGGTTGCAACGCAGCCACGGAGGGAGAGCAGAGAGGCCTTTGAACCAAAAATGTGTGTGAGCAGAAAAGGGGATGTGATTATGGAGGAGAAACCCATGCGGGGAGAAAATCCACAGCTGGGGTGGAGGGGTTCAAGCCGGCAGCCACCTCACCCTGAGGGTGTGAGGAAGACCCTACCAGTTCCTGGTAATCGGCAGCCTGGGTTCTGGTGTAGCCATAGGGATACATGAGGAGCTGGCTGTAGCTATGGATAGAGATGAAGGCTTTGATGTTCCCATGGCTCTTTACAAAGTCCACGATGGCTTTCACCTCAAGCTCCGAGTTGGCGTAGGGGCCATGGTAAGTCTCAGAACAGGGGTTGCTGCTGGCCCCGGCCCCTGCAAAGGGAAGAGGGTATCTTTGCTTCAGAAACATAGTGGCTCAAAAGGTCAGTAATGGACGGGGCAGGGGGGAGTTATCCATCTCCAGCCAGCACAAACCCAAAGCTCTTTGGGGCAATTAGCTGTTTGGTGGTCTAGGTGGAATGAATTTGGAGGTCTCCTCCCAGTCTCCAGCAGCCAAGTTTTCACATCACCAGTGTAACTAGTTCCTCCCCACCCCCACTGGCAAACCAGAGACCAAGGACTGAATGGGCCATGGAGTCTGAACTAGGGTTGCCAGGCGTCCTGTTTTTGACCGGAATGCCTGGTCGCAGGGCCTGCTCTACCATTTTTGCCTCCCCAAGCAAAAAAAAAAGCCGCCTGGACTGCACCGTCCCAAGAATGGACAGAATGCCGCCCCTTAGCATATGCCGCCCCTTAGCATGTGCTGCCCCAGATACGTGCTTGCTCCTCTGCTACCTGGAGCTGGCCCTGCCTGGTCAAAAAGGGACCCTGGCAGCTCCAGTCGAAACCACCGACCAGGGTGCTAGAAGTCTGGTTGGCGGCGCAGCAGGGCTAAGGCAGGCTCCTTGTCTGCCCTGGCTCTGTGCCTCCCGAAAGTGGCCGGCATGTCTGGCTCCTAGGTGCAAGGGCAGCCATGGGGGTTCTGAGTGGGCATGGGCAGCGCACAGAGCCCCCCTGCCCCTCCACCTCAAAGCCAGACACGCCGGCCACTTCCAGGAGCTGCCTGAGTTAAGTGCTGCCCAGAGCCCACACCCTGCATCCCCTCCTGCATCCTAACCCTGTGCCCCAACCCTGAGCCCCCTCCTGCACCCAAACTCCTTCCCAGAGCCTGCACCCTCTCCTGCACCCCAACCCCCTACACCAGCCCTGAGCCCTGTCCCGCACCCCAAACTCTCTCTTGAAGTCCTTACTCTGCACCTCCTCCCACACCCCAACCCCTGTCCCAGCCCTGAGCCCCCTCCTGCACCACAAAACCTTCATCTCCAGCCCCACCCCATAGCCCCCACTACCAGCTAAATCCCCCACTACCTGCCAGAGCCCCCACCCCTCCTGTACCCCAACCCCCTACACCATCCCTGAGCCTCCTCCTGAACTCCAAACTCTCTCCTAGAGTCCTTACTCTGCACCTCCTCCCACACCGCAAACCCCCGTCCGAGCCCTGAGCCCTCTCCTGCATGCCGGACCCCTCAGCCACAGCCTGGAGCCTCCTCCTACACCCCGAACTCCTCATCCCTTGTCCCACCCCAGAAACCCACACCCCCAGCTGGAGCCTTTACCCCTTCCTGCACCCCAGCCCTCTGCCGCAGCCCGGTGAAAGTGAGCGAGGGTCGGGGAGAGTGAGTGAGAGGGAGGGGAGATGTAGTGAGTGGGGGCGGGACCTTGGAGAAGGGCCAGGGAAGGGGCGGGGCCTGGGGGAAGGGGTGGAGAAAGGCTGTTTGGTTTTGTGTGATTAGAAAATTGGCAACCATAGTCTGAACTCCCCTCTCCCCCTTAGAGGTGGGGTAAAGCACTCCAGGCGAGACTATCCCAGACAGAGGGAGACATGGATTAGGCTGCATGTTCAGTTCCCTTTAGGTTCTTCCAGGCTCTCTCCTGGGAACAAAATTCTCCAGCAATGCCCCAAACGACCCCCACTTTTCTGTTTATCGCCCTCCCCCTGCACTTGGTCCTTACGACCCAATCTCTCCTTGCAGCAGAGGAGAGTGGGCACACGCATGTGGGCTGGTGCTGGAGTCACTCCAAAGCAATAGAAGATGCTCCTTCTGTGTAGGGGCCAGCCCAGGATAAAGCAGTTAACCAGCTGTGGATAGCACGGCCAGGCCTTTTGCTCATTCCTTCCCTGGGCCCAGGGGAGGCCACGTAAATTCTCCCCAGGAGAGGTTAAAGGAAAACTGTACCTCCGAAACCCGCATCCCAGTTCCTGTTGGGATCCACGCCGATGCAGGCTGACCCAGAGTTGATGGACCTGGTCTTACGCCACATGCGGTTCTGGGAGAGGGGAGAATGATTTATCAGGGCGCCAGCCAGGGCCGCACTGCTAACAGCCCTTTCCACAGGGCTGAATGAGGCTAGCGTCTCCCAGGACCGATGGGTCACACCGCACTGGTGGGGAGAAAGTCTGTTCTCTAGACACATAGCAGCCCGAGTCTCCTTTTGCTTACGCTGGAGTGAATCCACTGAAGTCAATGCAGTTACACCAATATAAATGTGTGAGGAGAGCAGTCAATAGGGTGTTAGATTGGGACTCAGGAATCTTGGATTCTGTTCTAGGCTCTGCCATTGATTTGCTGCTTCACCTTGGGCAAATAATTCTCCCTCTCTGTCCACTCCCACCCTTCACCTGCCTTGGCCAAGTCTTCGGTGCAGGTTCCACCTCTCACTATGTGTCTGTACAGCAGCTACCACATTGGTATCCTGATCTTGGTTGATGTCTCTACTGTAATACAGATATCAAACAATAAGGATATGGAGACTCAGGTGCCTACGATCTGGTCTCCCTTAACTTCTCTTGAGTGTACTTGCCTTGTTATAGCTAAATCCAGAGGCTCATGGCAACTACAGGTCAATTTCCTGACCCAGCAAGGTCCAACTGAGTCTTTGACCCACATAGCAAGTTCTTCTCTGTTAGGACTGAAGCAAGCGCTGAGGCCTCCAGTGATGCTCCGTGGCCTTTCACCTTTGTGTGGGCATTGCACAATGTGCCAAGTGTGGAGAAATGGCTCCCATTACGTAGCACTGAAACAGTAGCGTATCAGGACCCAATGCACGGCTCACCAAGCTGCAGGGACCCCTCTTGCCACTCCCCATCCAGCCCCCCGCCTCCCTCCACCTCCGCTCACAAGCTCGTTGCCTGGAAGTCCAGAGCCAGAGATCTGATCACTGTTATAAAGGCCGGCTGAGGCGGCCAAGGAGAAATACCTTGGTGTGGGTGAAAGCAAAGCCGTCGGGATTGGTGACGATTTCCAGGAAGATGTCCAGGTTGTCCAGGATGGAGGTGAGAGAAGGGTCTTTGCCGTAACTATCAACAATCTGAAGAGGGAGGCACAGGCACATTAGTCATTCTGACACTGGGTTTCACTGCATTCATAGGGCCAGAGCCACAGCCTGTGTAAATTAGCTGTCACTTTACACCAGCTGAGAACCTGGCCCATTATCCCTTGCCAGCTGCAGATCATGAAACCCTGCAATTTTGGGGGCTTGTTTCAAGGGAGCAGGCAGCTTATCCCAGCCTTTTCTGGCCTCCATGCACAATTCCTGCCTCTGCTAGGGCCCAACCCTCTCACAGAAGTAGCACCACCGACTTCACCAGCCCTTAGCTGTCGTGACTCTGTCAGGTGAGCCTGGTGCTGCCAGTACATCCCAGCTAGGGTGACCAGATGTCCCAATTTCATAGGGACAGTCCCAATTTTGGGGTCTTTTTCTTATATAGGCTCCTATTACCCTCCACCCCATCCTGATTTTTCACACTTGCTGTCTGGTCACCCTAATCCCAGCTAGTGGGGTCCCATGTCTCTCTTCACCCCTCATTCTGGAATGTGCCATTCTCAGCTGAAACTGCCGGCGGTACCTTCTTTGCAAACCAGACTCCGCTGGCCTGAGTGATCCATTCCCGGGAGTGGATGCCGGTGTCGATCCAAATAGCTGGGCGCTTGGCTCCTCCAGTGCTGAACTGCATGGAAAAGCAAAGATGCAGGGGGTACCATCCTTTAGTACCACGGATCTGAATGCTGCTCAGGTGACCCCTCAGGGAGTCTATACCATGCCAGATGTCTCTGAGCTTCAGAGATCTCCCTCCCCCTTTTTAAATGACATCATACTTAGGAACAGGGAGCTCATATATTCCCAGAGAAGCCATCGTCCATAATGACTAGACCTTATGGCACTTGATAGATACACTGTATTGTATATTTCTTCACTCCTCCCTGAAATGCAGCTGCTTCTGGGATGGAACATAGCAACAGCACTAGACTGTAGTTTATGAAAGGAGGAAAACAATATTTTGGGTGAATTTAAGTCAGCAGAAGGTACCAATTACCCAGGCTGGAATTTAGCCCCAGCACCAGAGTTACTGACTGTACCCCTGCAAAATGTGTTGTGGGAATCTTTAATGACCATACGGGGTCAGGACCACTGCTTTACATCTCATACAAAAGACAGCATCTCCAGCGGCACAACTCCCTCTATGTCATGCCAGGGCATTGGCTTAGCACTGATTCAATGGGAAGAATTGAGTCATACACCTGGCAGAAAAGTGTCCATCAAAAGCTTTTCAACGGAAAATGGGTTTTCTGACAAACAGGAAATATTCACAAAAAACACCAGTTTTGTCCTAGGTTTTTAGGTTTTTTTGACCAAAACTCGAACAGTTCCACAATAAAATGTCATTTTTGTCTACATTTTTTTGCAGGAAAAATCTCATCTCTAGGAATCACCTACTGAGTCACAAATCCCATTCCCTGGGTTCTCCTGGAAGGCCACCAGCCAAGGCTTGACTTGGCCCCACGGAAGACAATAGAAGAGTCCATCATGGGGCAAACACCGTCCACCAGAACTCAGAAAGGGTGTTGAAAGCAATTAAAATATTCCCCAGGAAAGACTAGCTGGCAGGGGGCAGAGCAAGAGTGGGGTAAATATGCTTTGCAGAATCTCTGTGGTGGTATTTAGGAAGTAAATGCCTCTTTGCTAACTAGCAATGGCAGAACTTCATTAACAAGGAAGCTAGATTAACCTACTGCTCACACCATGTTTTCACCAGGGTAACTCCACTGACTGCTGTGAAGTTGCTGCTGATTTACACTGATGCAACAGAAAGTAGGGGTTGAGCTTGTGTGTTTACACAGAGTATATGGGCTGATTCTCTTCTCCCCTGCTATACATCAGGAGTTACTCCACTGAGATTAGTGGAGGTACAGCAACGAGAAGTCGGTATGAGATCCGAATCAGGCCCCGTGTCTATCCCCTGTGACTTTACCTTCAGGACGTAGAGAGGGCGGCCTTCATAACTGTTCCCGATCTGAATTTTGCTGACCAGGTCTGGATTTGCAGCGACCAATAAGTTCAAGAAGTCATAGATCTGGTGGATAAAGAGGCTGCTGGAGTTAGGTCTAAACGGCAGATTGGCATACATCTGTTTTGGCCCCACACTCCTTTTGCTTCAGATAATCCCTGGGACGATTTTCTAGTTTGATTCAAGTGCTTTCTGATCCATGATGTAGGGCTTGGGAAGGGGCTAGCCAATCCTTATCTTCCCTTTACCAAACTTTAAACACAAACTTTGCCATTTGTATATAGCTGCTCAGGAGGGGACCTTTCTAATGAAACTGCTTGCTGAAATCTTTGAATGAGACTTTCATTTGCTCTTCCTCGTGTTGCCCAGCTGCTGTTGTGTATCCGACTGCCCTACTCACCAGAAAGTCTCAGATGATATGGCCAGTGGTTATCTTTCCTTTTTGTTTTTGCACAGAAAATGCAATGAATTGGGGGTGAAAAATTAGAGGCCGGTGTGACACTGCACCCCATATTCTTCGTATGATAGGATTACGGAATAATTATGCTGCAATTTATGCAAGATGGGTCATGTAAGATGTCATTGGAAAAGTTATGATTTGCTGATTATGGTTATCCTATTTGTATGCATGTATCATTTTTGTATCTGAAGTTATGAATATTGACTATGTATCTGTATTTCAAATGGAGTTACACCTGGGTAATGCCCACTAGATAAGATGCTTTCAGTCTAGATAGCTGGTTGGGAAGGGCCTATTCAGGGCAATGAGCTATTAGGGAAAACAATAGGCCTCAGGAGAAGCTTATCTCCTACCTGATGAGCCTTCCTGAGAACGCTACAGACAGCCTGTAAGTAATGGCTGCTATGACTCTATAGGGACATGTGACCAGACCACGTGATGCTGGACTCCATCTTGGGATGTCAGTATTTTTCCACTGACTGATCTAGGAACCAGCTTTGTAACAAAGGGTTCCCGCCATATGCCAAAGCTATATAAGGCAGGAAGTGACATCATCTGTTGTTCTTCTCTCCCCACCCAAGAAGACTCCTGGAAACACCTGAGGAACAAAGATTGATGTGAGGGAAGTGCTGGACCCAGGCTAATGGGATTTCTAGCCTATGCATGAAAGGCCTGGGGATTCCAAGCTGTCAAGCAAATGCAGCTTGCCCCTTAAGGATCTGCAGTCTGTTTGTATCATCTCTTACGGTGAGAATCTACTAATTCATATCCAGTCTATCTAGTATATTAAGCTTAGTTTGTGTTTTTTGTTTATTTGCTAGATAATCTGCTTTGATCAGTTTTCTACCACTTATAATCACTTAAAATGTATCTTTTGTAGTTAATAAACTTGTTTTTGTTTTAATCTAAACCAGTGATCTTTGACTGGAGTGCTTGGGGAAAATCTCTGCTTGGTTATAACAAGTGTGCATGGTCCTCTTCACACTGAGGGAGAGGCGGACTGGGTGTTAAACCCATATGCCAGCCAGCTTTGACCAGGGCAGGATGGTACTGCTCTGTGGTCCTAGGCTGGGAAGCTGGTGGTTAGAGAACCTGCATGTAACTGCAGCTGGGTGTGTTCCTACCCATGTGAATGTGGTGAAGATGGAAGTTTGGGTGCCAAGCCTTTAAAATCAGCCTCCAAAGTATCCCAGCTCCTCAACACGGCAGAGAGAGCAATTCCAAAATGCATCTTTCCCACAATGCAAATGTGCCCACCAATGGAGAGGGTGCACGTGGCCTATTCAATGGTGAAAGCCTGTCTCATATTCTCCTTCCGCAAATGCGCCTCTCAGACCCTGGTGGGTCACGTGTCAATGGGTGAGCACCAGCCGTTACCTCATCCAGAGTGTGGTAAGAAGCATAGTTAAAAGTCTCCACAGACTGGGGCATGAAATGATGACTTATCATCTGAGTCTGTTCCTCATCCACCAGCGCCTGGAAGAGGCAGGGAGAAGAGTCTGTTAGGCAGGACTAGCCATGCAAAGGCATCACCAAGAGCAGGCAGGCGTTGGAGAAGAAAGAGCATTGATTATACCGAGGAACAGCGCCGACTCTAGGCACCAGTGCTCCAGGCATGTGCTTGGGGTGGCACTTTGCAAGGGGCAGCGTGCCAGCCCCCTTCACCCCCCCCCCTTTTTTTTTTTTTTTTTGCTTGGGGTGCAAAAAGCCAGGAGCCAGCCCTGAACCAGGATGTTCCCTGTCAGCTGAAGCTTCCAGGCTGAGCTGGAACTGACCCTGCAGTTCTGGCTTCAGTAGCTAGATGGCATCACGACAGCCTGAGTTGCACAGGCTGGACCGCAGTTCAGGCTTCCCTGCCGCTGGAGAGCCCGAGCATCATCCCCCGGAGCTGGGCCCAGGCTGCGGCAGTGAGAGGGGCTCAGCTCCGGGGGACGATGCTCTGGCTCTGCGGCGGCGAGAGGGGCTCAGCTCCGGGGGACGATGCTCTGGCTGTGCGGTGGCGAGAGGGGCTCAGCTCCAGGGGACGATGCCCTCCTGCGGCAGGGCAGCCTGAACTGCAGTCCAGCCTGGTGTGAGGAGCCGGGGAGGGAGGGAAGTGGGGCGCGGGATGCAGGGAGGGGTCCTGCTGCCACCACTGCTCTGCTCCGAGTCTCCCCAGGGCGGCGCAGCGTTTCCCCGCCCGAGTGGGCCGGGCAGGGGACGTGGATCCTGGCTCATGCACTGATGGGGCGAGTGGCTGGGCAGCCCGAGCTGCCAGGAAGCTGCCCCCTCCTGCCCCCGGGCCCATCCCGCTGCGCACCTCCCCTGCCTCCACCCTGCGCTGCCTGCCCCGGGCCCCCACAGCGCCGCGGGTGGGGAGGGGCAGAGCCCGGCTCCGGGAGGGGCAGCGAGGGACACTGCCCCACCGGGGGACCCCCGCGGCTCAGGCACCTGCGGGGTCAGTGTCTGTCCTCACGGCTCTGCCTGCACGGGGCTGGGGAAGCAGCTGTCAGCGCCTGCCCCTCTCAGCCCTTGCACCCCCCATCCCGCTCTCAGCCTCTTCACTTGTACCTCCCCCCATCGCTCCTTCACTGCACCCCTTCCCCGTGTACTCTCCCTTCCCCTGCACCTTCCCCCGTACTATCCCCAGCCCTGTCCTCTCGCACCTCCCTTCCCCTGCACCCCTTCCCCGTGTACTCTCCCTTCCCCTGCACCTCCCCCCTGTACCCTCCCCAGCCCTGTCCTCTCACACCTCCCTTCCCCTGCACCCCTTCCCCGTGTACTCTCCCTTCCCCTGCACCTCTCCCCTTGTACCCTCTCCAGCCCTCGCCTCCCGCACCTCCCCCTTCCCCTGCCCCTCTTCTCCTCCAACCCTCCTGATCCCCCCTCTCCTCCTTCACCCTCCTCCATGGGTACATCACACCCCACTTCTCCCGCACCTCCCACTTCACCTGCACCTCCCCCCTACACCCTCCCCCAGCCCTGTCCTCCCGCACCTCCCCCTTCCCCTGCCCCTCTTCTCCCCCAACCCTCCTGATCCCCCCTCTCCTCCTTCACCCTCCTCCGCGGGTACATCACACCCCGCGTCTCCCGCACCTCCCACTTCACCTGCACCTCCCTCCTGTACCCTCCCCAGCCCTGTCCTCTCACGCCCCCCTTCCCCTGCCCCTCTTCTCCCCCAACCCTCCTGATCCCCTCCTCTTCCTCCTTCCTCCTCCGCAGGTACATCACACCTCGCTTCTCCCGCCCCTCCCACTTCACCTGCACCTCCCTCCTGTATCCTCCCCCAGCCCTGTCCTCCCGCACCTCCCCCTTCCCCTGCCCCTCTTCTCCCCCAACCCTCCTTCTCCTCCCTCTCCTCCTCCTCCCTCCTCCCTGGGTACATCACATCCCGCTTCTCCCGCACCTCCCACTTCACACGCACCTCCCTCCTGTACCCTCTCCCAGTCCTGTCCTCTCGCACTTCCCCCGTCCCCTGCCCCTCTTCTCCCCCAACCCTCCTGATCCCCCCTCTCCTCCTCCTCCCTCCTCCGCGGGTACATCACACCCCGCTTCTCCTGCACCTCCCACTTCACCTGCACCTCCCTCCTGTACCCTCCCCCAGCCCTGTCCTCCCGCACCTCCCCCTTCCCCTGCCCCTCTTCTCCCACAACCCTCCTGATCCCCCCTCTCCTCCTCCTCCCTCCTCCGCGGGTACATCACACCCCGCTTCTCCTGCACCTCCCACTTCACCCCCACCTCCCTCCTGTACCCTCCCCCAGCCCTGTCCTCCCGCACCTCCCTTCCCCTGCACCTCTCCCCTTGTACCCTCCCCAGCCCTCGCCTCCCGCACCTCCCCCTTCCCCTGCCCCTCTTCTCCCACAACCCTCCTGATCCCCCCTCTCCTCCTCCTCCCTCCTCCGCGGGTACATCACACCCCGCTTCTCCTGCACCTCCCACTTCACACGCACCTCCCTCCTGTACCCTCCTCAGCCCTGTCCTCCCGCACCTCCCCCTTCCCCTGCACCTCTTCTCCCCCAACCCTCCTGATCCCCTCCTCTTCCTCCTTCCTCCTCCGCAGGTACATCACACCTCGCTTCTCCTACACCTCCCACTTCATCTGCACCTCTCCCCTTGTACTCTCCGCCAGCCCTGTCCTCCTGCACCCCCTTTCCCCTGCCCCTCTTCTCCCCCAACCCTCCTGATCCCCCCTCTCCTCCTTCACCCTCCTCCACGAGTACATCACACCCCACTTCTCCTGCATCTCCCACTTCACCTGCACCTCTCCCCTTGTATCCTCCCCCAGCCCTGTCCTTTCGCATCTCCCCCTTCCCCTGCCCCTCTTCTCCCACAACCCTCCTGATCCCCACTCTCCTCCTCCTCCACGGGTACATCACACCCCGCTTCTCTGTCAGTGTTGGGCCCCCAAGTGCCCCCACACCCACTCCGCTGCCTGAACCCTCTTTACTAGATCCCCATCCCTTGCCAGGTACAAGGTTTGAGGGTGAGTCCCTGAGCCTTCCATGTGCACTTGGAGCACTAAAATGGGGTTGCGGGGGATAGAGGTGGGGGGGATGAGAATTATACTAAAGTGAAATAAAAATAGGAGAAATGGTTTGATCCCCACTGTAAGTGTAAATGGGGATTTCTGTGGTGAACGAGGAGGTCATGTTTGGGGGGGGGAGGAGCCCAGGGCTGGGGCAGCAGAGGGTGGGGGAGGGCACTGGTGCGGGGGAGAGCCCAAGGCTGGGGTGGGGGGCAGCCAAAATTTTTTTTGCTTGGGGTGGCAAAAAACCTAGAGCTGGCCCTGGGGAGGAGAACGTGCCTTTCATTTCTGTGAACCTGCTTCCCCCTGTAAATGGCTGAGCTTTGGCAACGAGTTACAATTATTGGGCCAAACCCTTTCTCAGTTTCTGTTCAGTCTGATGCTTTGCTCTCAGGATCTGATCACCCAATGAGCGTTTGTCCTACAAGCAGAGTTTCGACGGAATGAGCTCTCAGGTTTACCTGGAGAATTTCAATTAGGCTCAGTTGAATTTAGCTCTTGACCAAACTCACATGTTATTTTCCTGATTCACCACCAGGCTCTTAAAAACAATGGGTCAAAACCTACTCTCAGTTCCACGCCCATGCAACGCTATTGCCGTCTGTGGAATTGAAAGCAGAGATCCAACAGACGGCAGAACTTGGCTTTGTATCCTCAAACACAAAGGAGTAGAGCTGGTTTAACTTAGGAGGAGACTTTGGCCCTGGAGAGAACTCTCAGGGTCACAGTGAGTTTCATGCAATATCTCTGGTCTCCTGACCCACCCCTCTCTGCAGAGTTGCTACTGAAATATGTTGTCAGTTGGCTAGTGACATACAAAGAAGGCAAACCACACATCCAGCACTCACCTGTAGGTCATCTATCAAGATGGAATAGCAAATACCATTGGACTCTAGGAAGATTTTGACGGCTTGAAGGCTGGCGAAGGGAACTCGTACATCTATGGGAACGTCTTGGCCTCCAGGTCCCCGCCAGAAATCCAGCTGGCAAAGAGTGTAAGAACATAAGAGCGGCCACACTAGGTCAGACCAAAGGGCCATCTAGCCCAGTATCCTGTCTTCTGACAGTGGCCAATGGCAGGTGCCCCAGAGGGAATGAACAGAACAGGTAATCATCAAGTGATCCATCCCCTGTCGCCCCTTCCCAGCTTCTGGCAAACAGAGGCCAGGGACACTATCCCTGGCTAATAGCCATCAATGGACCTATCCTCCATGAACTTATCTAGTTCTTTTTTGAACAAAGACAAAACAAATAACCATTAGCAGTCTTAGAAATATTTGGACCTGTCAGCCAGCCAGGGGTGCTTTTCAGTGCACTGTAGGGGTACCTAGCTGCATGAAATCAGGAGACGTTTCCCTAGTGTAATTCAATGAGGGGGAAGCTAGCTAAGGGGAGAGGGATAGCTCAGTGGTTTGAGTATTAGCCTGCTAAACACAGGGTTGTGAGTTCAATCCTTGAGGGGGCCACTTAGGGATCTGGGGCAAAAATCTGTCTGGCAATTGGTCTTGTTTTGAGCAGGGGGTTGGACTAGATGATCTCCTGAGGTCCCTTCCAACCCAGATATTCTATGGACAAGTCCCTACATAGTGAAGGACCTAATAGTTGTGTAAGGGTTTTAGCTCAGGGAAGGCATCAGTTCACTCCTGAGGTGAGATGGAGCTATCATAAGGGCTGAGCAAACCTAGTAGGTGCCTCCAGAGATGAAGAGAGGTATTAAGAGGTGAATGGCAAATATAATTCCTAAGTGAGGGACATGTGCATTAGTGTTAAGTATCAGAGAGTAGCCATGTTAGTCTGGATCTGTAAAAGTAGCAAAGAGTCCTGTGGCACCTTATAGACTAACAGACGTATTGGAGCATGAGCTTTCATGGGTGAATACCCACTTTGTCGGATGACATGCAGCTGACAAAGTGGGTTTTCACCCACAAAAGCTCATGCTCCAATACATCTGTTAGTCTACAAGGTGCCACAGGACTCTTTGCTGCATGTGCATTAGTAAAATTCAGCCATTTCAGCTGCAAACTTTTGTCTCAGTTTTGTTTAGGATTGGGATCTTGTGGCGCTCTTTACCTCAAAGCAGCAACCTGCAACCCCCAGCTCCACCCCCTTCTGTGTAAGTGTGACATATTTTATACAAAGCATGTCATGGAAGATATCGTATGCAAGCTCATGATCTGCTGAAACCCACTGTTCTGTATATGTCTAGCATAGGAGATTTTGCTGTATGGTTGCTACTGAAATATGTCGTCAGTTGGCTAGTGACATACAAAGAAGGCAAATCACGCCCAGGAGGGCATTCAGTGACCATTAATCAGCAGGGGAGTTGTAATCAAGGGATTTACAATGCAATGACTGTTGCACAAGCACCACACAATGGGGGCCTGCTGGACTGTATGGCTCAGTTGCACAAGACCACACCAGGAAGGTCGCTGTAACTCAGGGAAGTTTCCTGAGTGGCTCTGGGAGCAATTCCGCAATCTAGCTGGGTGAGGGGCTCCACACGCTGTTGTGCTGAGTGATAACAGCACCCGGAGGGGTTTGCTGCTTGGCACTAGCAAAGCATCTTGAAAAAGAACCCAGGTTGGAAAGTTAAGGGGGCAGACCAGTACCCCAGTTCCAAGTTGTACCCCAGGGGTCCCATCACAGATCGCAAACCCTTTTGGGGGGGCGTGGTTGAAATCTGAACCTAGTGATGGATTCCAAGTTCTAACATGCCCCTCCTTTTATAATGGGCCACACCTGAGCCTCGGTTCCAAAAACCTCCCCACTAGGGGTGCACATGAGACATTTTTCTGGATCTGATCCCATCTCTAGATTAAATTCCTGTGGGGGTTGCACAACCTGAGGTTCACCCAGAAAGTCAAAGCAGAGCTCAGTTGGAATGGACTAGTTTCCCTTTGATGTGCGCTGAAACCATCAACTGTCTCCAAGTTCACTCAAAGGCTTTTAAGTTCACTCAAAGGCTTTTAACCCTTCCCGTGAACCCAAGGGTCTGAGGCTCCTCTCCCACTGTGCAAATCAGGAGTGAATCCACTGCAGTTAATGGACTTACATTGGTCTAAGTGAGTGCTAACTCAGGTCTGGGGCAGTCTAGGCTAGCCAGCCATTAAGAGCGACTTGCATTGTGTCTTTAAGACCTAGGGCCCAGCTTGCCATGAGGCCAGATTTGAGTTTCTTAGCAAAAGTGTGGCACAGATTTTATATGCTGATCACCCCTGCACATACACACATTATCTGTTCTCTTCTTCATCTCACCTCTGGCTCCCGAATGCATCACAGCGGGATGGCAAACCTAGCATGAAGAGCCCCGCTGGACCATGAAGCAAGCTGAAAGGAGCTAGGTGTCCCTTCCTAACTGCTTAGCTTAAGCCAAGACTTAAGGAGATCCTGTGTGGGGGCAACTAAGCAGTGCAAGCTGGGTGAGTCAGGCTGGGGGCTAGAGAGAGCCATCACATCCCGCAGCCTCAGTAAAGCATCCCCTTGCTACTGGTTCTAACAGACTCCTGCTGCCTCTTTCCCATGAGGGACAGGGCAGAAGATGTTTTCTTATCTAGCACAGGTGCATGGAGAGTTTTTTAACTTTATCTGCTCTGCTCCAGGACAGGAATCCTGGGGTTTCCCTCACCACTGCAGCCCCCTCATAACGGAGAGGCAGAAGGGAGCATGGGGAGGCAAAGGAGGAGCTGGGAGAATAGAGAATTCGCCCCCAGCGGTGCATGAAAAGTAAACTAAGCTCCTCTCTCTGCTTTGCACACAGCACGGGAGAGCCGGAGAGGCGCAGCAGCATCTGTTGGGTTATGTCTGAAACGGAGAGCTCACCAGGGCTGAACTGTAATGTTCCAAACACTGGGCAGCTCCCAAGCAGGGAACGAGGCTGAGGGTCATGGGCAGGCAGCTTTTGAGGCTTTTGGGAGGCACTTGTTCCATTTGGAAATTAAAGGAACAGAGAGTGACAGTGAGAGAGAAATACAGACATCTAAAGCCCCCGAGTGCCTTAGCACCCAGCGAGCAGAACGGACCTAGAATCTCACGGTCTTGCTGTTCGCAGACAGGGGAGACAGGACAGAAGAGACAAGTGGAGGGAAGGAAACCTGAGGCCCATACAGAGAAAATTCCGACAAAGAGATGGAGGAGGTCTGTTCCCAGGGCATAATTAACACTTTCAGTATTGTTGTTGCACCCGTTACAGGCAAACTGCGTGTGGCGAGGGCCTTGAAGAGTTAATGAAGCCGCACCGTACCAAAGCACCATCACAGCAGGCACTAATTGTTCCCCTTTCCTAGCAGTCTCAGCAGAGGCCAAGGACTGGATGGCCCTGGACACTGAACTCCTCTAGAGATGGTCCCTCCTGGCCACGGTTGAGCCATATTGCTACGGGCCCATGTGGTACCAGTTCTAGGGATCATTAGCAGCCTCCTGGCCAGGGCTGGCTCCAGGCACCAGCTTAGCAAGCAGGTGCTTGGGGCGGCCACTCCGGAGAGGGGCTGCACGTCCAGTTATTTGGCGGCAATTTGGTGGAGGGTCCCTCACTCCCGCTCGGAGTGAAGGACCTCTCTCGCTGAATTGCAGGAGATCACAATTGCGACGCTTTTTTGGGCGGGGGGGGAGGGTGCTGCTTTGGGTGGCAAAACCCTTGGAGCCGGCCCTGCTTCTGGCCCCAGGGCTGTTAATCTGGTGCCCTTATCAACAGAGGCCTCAGACACGGCTGATCTGTGCTTTCCCATTACCTGCAGCGCCTGCAGCTCCTCCAGCTCCTTCACCTTCTCCACACTGGCTTCATCGGCAACGAAGATACGGAGCACCTGGTTCCTGTGCAGACAGAGAGGAGTTACTAAGGATCATGGAGGAGAGTTTGAAGGAAGTGAGACCAGACCAAGCAATGGAACAGTGAGGGGTGTCATAAACAGATAGCTAAGAGTTAATGTCTCTTTCACCTATAAAGGGTTAACAAACAGTGACCTGCAACACCTGACCAGAGGACCAATCAGAAGACAAAATACTTTCAAATCTCGTGGAGGGAAGCCTTTGTTTGTGGGTTTGGGGTTTGGCTTTGTTCTCTCTGGGTCCTGGACGGGACTAGAGGTGCAACCAGGTTTCTGCCAATCTCCCTGCTACAATCTCTTATCTACTCAGAATTGTGAGTAAGAAAAGGCGGTCATAGTCTTTTAATTTGTTTTTTTTTTCATTTGCATATGTGTACTTGCTGGAAGTAGCTTAAATTGTGTTTCTGCTGGAGAAAGTTTCTTTCTATTGTTTATAAGTTGAATGACCCTGTAACTGTTTACCATCTAAAGTGCAGAGATAAACCTTTTACTTTGCTTTAAAAAAATGTAAAAGGTTTATCTCTGCACTTTAGATGGTAAACAGTTACAGGGTCTTTCAACTTATAAACAATAGGAAGAAACTTTCTCCAGCAGAAACACAATTTAAGCTACTTCCAGCAAGTACACATATGCAAATGAAAAAAAAAACAAATTAAAAGACTATGACCGCCTTTTCTTACTCACAATTCTGAATAGATAAGAGACTGTAGCAGGGAGATTGGCAGAAACCTGGTTGCACCTCTAGTCCCCTCCAGGACCCAGAGAGAACAAAGCCAAACCCCAAACCCACAAACAAAGGCTTCCCTCCACGAGATTTGAAAGTATTTTGTCTCCTGATTGGTCCTCTGGTCAGGTGTTTGCAAGTCACTGTTTGTTAACCCTTTATAGGTGAAAAAGACATTAACCCTTAGCTATCTGTTTATGACACAGGGGTTCACACACCCATTTGGTTGGAATGTTAGAATGTGGTGTATGCGATGGACATCATCAGGCATCGTACTATTCAGCTCTTGCTTGTGACTTCCCATCCTCAGATCACAAAGCACTTTACCAAGGCATGTAAGTGCCATTACTCCCCTTTTACAGATGGGGACGCTGGACAGGAGAGGACTTGCCCAGGTCAGACAGGAATTCAGTGTCCAAGCCAGGACTAGCACCCAGGTATCTTGATTCTCAGCGCTATGCCTTATCATATGGACCATGCAGTAGCATTAGTCATTCACTGAGTGCCATGGGTGTGCTTGGCATTGACCAAGCTATAGAAGGAAATAGAGTCGTGCCCTGAGCAGTAAGAAGCTCTAGCAGCTGCTCATAACTCCACAGGCAATGGAGTCATAGAGTTAAAGGCGGGGCAGGACCAGATCATCTAGTTTGGGCTCTTAATACACCCCCACCACTCAGCACCAGCAAACTAAACTACCGTGGCACGGGAGTAGTCTCACAGACAAACCCACTCATGTCTGGTTGGGCTGCAAAGGGATAGTCTCCCCTTGATCACATCAGCAAGAGTTGCACACTTATGTAACAAACCCACATTCCTACGGATACCAAGAACACCTAGAGTTATAATTAATGACAACACAAGTTATGAAAGGTTGGGGCACCTGAGGCTTCATGGCTTAAGCCAACCCTTAATTATTAAGGTATGTCTACACAGCCCTCAGCAGCAAGATTCCCAGCCTGGATCACCAAACTTGGGCTTGCATGACCACTCTAAAAACAGCCATTCAAACAACGCTTTTTAGTTACGACTCTGGTTGGAGCTCGGGCTTGGAAGCTCTCCTGCTTCCTAGGCGTCAGAGCCCAGGCTCCAGGCCAAGCTGCACATCTCCACAGCTTTTTGTAGAGCAGAAGTGCAAGCCCCACAAGTCTGTCGCCTCAGCTGCTACAGGCTATGTAGACACAGCTTTAGAGACCAGGATGAAACCAGGGGGGCAAGGGGCAGATTACCCCACGTCTGCGACCTTCCTCTGAGGCATCTGCCACTGTCAGGGATGGGATTCTGGATTGGATGGACCTTGGGTCACATCCGGACTGGTCCTTCCTCTGTTCCTGTAGCTATCGCTCACATCCCAGGATTAGAACGCACGCGTGACAACAGGACATTTAGCCAGCTGTATGAAAACCAGTGAATAGGGACCACATCCCAACGGGGAGTCCAGAGACCCCTTCTGAACGTTATACAGGCCTGACCCAGCAGCAGTGTGCCCTCTCATTTTTCCCCACATGCGTGCGGAATGATTTTTGTTATGTGCCCCAATATGGAGGTGATGTGTGATTTGTGCAGGCTCTGGGGTGGGGCCAGGGATGAGGGGTTTAGGGTGCAGGAGGTTGCTCCGGGGCTATGGCGGGAAGAGAGGACTCCCCCCACCCCAGCTTTTTCTCCCCATAGCAGCACCTGGACTGTGGGGGAGAGGCACCTTTGCCCTGGCTGCTGCAGCTCCAGGGCTGGGGCCGCGGGATAGATGGCTCTCCCCTATCTACAGTAGGTCCGTGGCTGGGCTGGGGACGGCGGGGAGAGGCATCTTTCCCAGCTGCAGCCTGAGTGCCTGCGAGGTGCATAATAAGCCACTGCATGGCCACACAGCTTAGAGGGAATTCAGCCCAGCAGTTGGGCCGAACCCTGAGTGCTGGATGCTGTGGTTCTCAAACTTTTGTACTGGTGACCCCTTTCACACAGCAAACCTCTGAGTGCGACCCCCCCCACCTGCCTTATACATTAAAAACACTTTTCAATATATTTAACACCATTCTAAATGCTGGAGGCAAAGCGGGGTTTGGGGGTGGAGGCTGACAGCTTGCAACCCCTCATGTACTAACCTTGCGATCCCCTGAGGGGTCTCACCCCCCAGTTTGAGCACCCCTGATATATTGGCACATGAAGAGAAAGGAGTTACCTTACATGTTGAAGGCCAATTTAGTCAGGGTGGACGTGGACACCTCCTCATCAATTATTGGGAGTGGACCACATCCACTCTGATTGAATTGGCCCTGTCAACACTGGTTCTCCACTTGTGAGGTAACTCCCTTCTCTTCACGTGCCAGTATATTTATGCCTGTATCTGTAATTTTCACTCCATGCATCTGGAGAAGTGTTTTTTTTACCCACGAAAGCTTATGCCCAAATAAATCTGTTAGTCTTTAAGGTCCCACCAGACTCCTCGTTGCCTTTGTGGACACAGACTAACACGGCCACCCCCTGACACTTGCAGTCCTTATGGGAGCTTTGCCTGAGTAAGGGGTGCAGGAGTGGGCTGGTGACTAATAGCACAGACGTTAGTGTGAGTAAGAGCAGCAGGAGGCAGCCTACCGATGTCCTAGTGCAGAGCATGTTGCCTCTGCTGCAGATGGTCCCTTCAGCAGGGGCACCATTTGGAGGGGCAAGTTTCATACAGGCAGAGTGCTCCCAGCATGACTGTGGAGGGCGAGTTCCCAGAAGAGAGGTGCTGCTCCCCGTTTGTGCCTCTGGGACAGGCAGGGTGGAAGTATTTTCCTTACAAACAGAGGCAGGGTGATTAAGATAAGGAAGGGCTGGTGATTAAATTAAGGATCTGGAAGTTAGATGAGCCTGTAAAACAGGAATCCCTCTTCAGGGGGTGAGGAGGTGTTGATGGGACGCAGAAGAAATACAGCTAAGCCCTCTGAGCCAAGTTTACATTCAGAAAAGAGGGAGTTTTGAGGGGTGCATGTGAAAAGAAGGAGACCAAAAACCCAGGGAAGGGCGAGCAGCGGTACAGAGATGTTCCCACTCTACCTGGGGTGCTTATGTGGCCCCATCGCCATAATGCTTGAGTGCCTCACAATGTCCTCGCAGCCCCTCTGCGGTCGAGCAGTGCTGTTATCCCCATTGTACAGATGGGGCACTGAGGCACAGAGAGACGAACAGCCAGATTTTTAAAGGTATTTAGACATCTAGAGGGATTTTCAAAGGCACCTAGAAGGTGAGGTGTTTTGTAAACCCCACTAGCTGCCTAGCTGCACCTTTGAGTGCCTACAAATCTTAGAAATTCTGTTCCTAAGGCACTGGACCAGGGCCAGCCTTAGGGAAAATGGCACCCTGGGCAAACTTGCATTTTGGTGCCACCCTATCAACGCTGGCCCCCTTGGGCTCCCCACCCTCCATCACCTCCGGGCCCCTCTGCCTCCTTCCAATGCTTATTTGTATTGCAAGAGGTGCCAGAGCTCAGCCCCGGGTGATCTGATAGCAGAGGCTGCTGGCCGGGCACCCAGCTCTGACGGCATCGCCACCGCCAGCAGCAGCAGGGAAGTAATGGAACATGGTGTATTTCCAACCTTGCTTCTGCGCTGCTGGTGTGGCTCATAGTGCCTGGTGCTCGGCACGTGGCTCCACGGGGGCTGCGTCTTGCCAGAGCCCGCGGCCCTCCCTCTGGCCACTCCTGGCTCACCAGGGGCACCATTTCAGATTCTGGGAGGGTGGGGCAAATTTAACTGTGATTCCAGGGGCTACTTAGGCACCTGAAAACTCGAGGGTTGGGGGCGGGGGGATTGAGTTTTTTTTGCAGATAATTTAGGAATTAGCTGACATGAGCACAGTATCTAATTCCCATAGAAAGAAAGAAAAAATATACACAAACACCAATTACAGCCATATTTTAAGTGTATATGTAAATTTAGAAGCATCAGGAGATAATATAGCAAAACATTGCCAATCCCAAACCTTGAGGTATCAGTTCTGGAGCTCTCAGAGACACACATTTGATACTTCGTACACTCTCTCTTTAGGAGACAGAAAGCAAAATAAATGAAATCTGCTTACTTTCTCTAACAGACACACTCTGCATTACTGCCATTAGCTACAATATTTTATTCAATTGTTTTCTACGCCACTAAAAATGTGTAGACTTAATTTTAACATACATGATTGAGGTGGATTGTTTTCCTCTCTCTTTTATTAAGAATTGGAATTTATTTGTCTAATTATTTTGGCATTTATGTTTACCGATCACAGTCATGTATGTCATCAGACAGGCTCCTAGAAGCAGCTTGGCCAGGGGCAGAAGCTACAAAGAAGAGCAGTGGGGCACCCCCTAGTTTGGAGGTATCCCCTTAGAACAGTGTCCTGGGCAGTCATCCAGCCTGCTCATCCCTAAGGCTAGCCCTGCACTGGCCCGAGATCATGCAGGAAGTCCATGACGGGAATAGAACCCATGGCTCGGGGGGGGGGCTGGCTCCCTAGCCACTGGATAGGAGCGGCTCCAGGCCCCAGCATGCCAAGTGCGTGCTTGGGTCAGCAAACTGCGGGGGGTACTCTGCCAGTCTCTGTGAGGGCGGCAGTCTGGCTGCCTTCGGCGGTTTGCCTGCGGAGGGTCCGCTGATCCCACGGCTTCGGTGGACCCTCCGCAGGCAAACCGCTGAAGGCATCCTGCCTGCCGTGCTTGGGGCGGCAAAAACCCTAGAGCCGCCCTGCCACTGGACCAGCCTATCTCTTTGCTATGTGCTGTAAACAAAGAGGATTCTGATAGACGGGATCAACACCAAGCTGGCCAGTGCTCTGAGACTCCAGCAATCAGCCCTAGGCGATTAGGAAGGATGTCGTGGTTGAGAACATGAAAAGCAGCACAGGGGTCAGGAAGGATGAAGAAAGAAAGAAAGAGAATGAGAGTCAGCTGAAAGAAGATCACTTAACCCCCAAGGGGTGGCAGGTTTTGCCCCAGGCTGGGTCATAGAGCAATGCCTGTTGTGCAATTTTAACTGAAAACCATTTTGTTTTGTCATTTTTTGTTCCAAGTCCCAGAAAAGGAAGGAATGAGAAAGCATCGTGTGAGCATCAGCTGTGTTTATGTCTCAAATTCTTAGGGCTTCAGCTGTATCCAGGCCCATTGCAGAGCAAGGAACAGAAATTGCCTCCCCAGAGTCCATAAAGTCGAAGATTATCGTCATGATTTTTATTATTCACTGGGCACCAACTGTGCGCTCAGCACTGTTCAGCACATACCCAAAAATGTCATCCCTGAGCCAAAGCATATAAGATGTGTAGCCCTGGGTAAGATGGGTCAGATATCTAAGTATGCAGGGCTAGCTTTAGGGCAATTCAGCCGATTCCCCGGAATCGGGCCCCGGTCCCCTAAGAGGGCCCCGCAACGTCCCAAAGGAGCTGCCACTGAAGTCCTGGCACTGTTGGTGGCGGCAGCTCAATCGTTGCTGCTGTCTTCGGCGGCATTTTGGCGGAGGGACCTTCCTCCGCGGCAGCGTATGAGCTGCCGCCGAAGACAGTGGAGGGAGTTTGGCAGCAGCTCCTTCGAATCGGGCCCCGCGATGCCTAAATCCGGCCCTGTAAGTATGAAGTGTATAGTTATTGAGAACATGTTAATGTCTATGAGTGGAAGCACAGATGGCAATTTACTTAATTAAGGACTAAAAGATTTGACCCTCCAACTCTTTTTCCAAGAGAAAGAGCTGCCCAGAGCTCCTGTGCCTGTTTCCTTTCTTGCCTGCAGTGGGCCTGGTATACCTCGGAAGTCTCAATTTTTTTTCTCAACTTTGAAAGGTGGAATGTTCTTGGTGTTTGGTTTTAAATAGTCTCCTGTGAGAACTGCAACCCAGTCGCTGCAGTGTTGTGTTTAAGGCTCTTCAGGAAAGTAGTTAGCCTTTAAACAGAAGTGAAAGTGGTGCTGCCAATTGTCATGATTTTTGTCGGGAGTATCATGATAATTATTGTCTTCCTTAAAGCCCCAGCTCCTGGAGTCAAGTGGATATGTGCTGATTTCAGTCTTCATTCTTAAAGGAAAATGAAGTTTCTATCCCTTGTAGCTGTGGAGAAAGCACTCCCAAATGTGACCCCCCCCCCAGTGTCCCTACAGGCTCAAAAAGCAGGCATCAAATAAAAATCTATTATTTTTACAAAATCTCATGATTTGTAAAGCCAATCTCATGATTTTTGGTGAGCCTGATTCATGATTTTTGAACATTTGGGGATGGCAATACTGTGAAAGTGACTTGAAAATGTCACTTTCATTCCTGTTTAAAGTCAGTGTCTCATCTGTTATTTGTAGTGAGGTAACAACCCTAGAGCTCCAGGCAGGTGCAGCATAAACTCATGGGGCCTTGTCCTAGTAGGATGTTTCCAGCAGTTAAATGAGCTATTCCAAGTTTGGTGAACTTTGAAAAAGTGATAAAAAGTCATCTAGACTTTTCCACAATTGTTTCACTTGTTGTATTCAAGAGTTAGTAGCAAAGTAAGAATATACATTCAATTTTTAAACCTAACCATTGTCCCTTAAGTCAGTGGTTTTCAAAAAAATTTTCTGGGGACCCAGTTGAAGAAAATTGTCGCTGTCCATGACCCAGTGGAGCTGGAGATGAGGAGTTTGGGGTGTGGGAGGGGCTCAGGGCTAGGGGGAGAGGGTTGGGGTATGGGAGTGAGGGCTGCTGGGTGGGGCTGAGAATGAAGGGTTCAGGGTGTGGAGGGGGTTCTGGGCTGGGGCAGGGGGTTCGGGTGTGGGAGGGGGGTCAGGGCTCTGGGCTGGGGGCAGTCTCTGGAGTGGGGCCAGGGATGAGGCATTTGGGATGCAGGAAGGGGTTCCAGGTTTGGGGGGGGGGCTCAGGGCTGGCGCAAGGGGTTGGAGTGTGGGAGGGGATCAGGGCTCTGGGCTGGGGCTATGGATGAGGGGTTTGGGGTCTGGGCTGGCGAGGGCTCAGGGATGGGGCTTGGGGTACAGGAGGGGGTCAGGTCTCTAGGATGGGGATGAAGGGTTTGGGGTGCAGGAAGGGCGCCAGGTTTGGGGGGATGCTCAGGACTAGGGCAGGGGATTGAGGTGTGGTCACGAACTTACTTCCAGGGCCTCCCGGTCAGCGACACAGCCAGGGTGCACCGCAGACCACATTGCGCCCTGGAAGAGGCCAGCAGCAGGTCTGGCTCCTAAGTGGAGGGCGAGGTGTGCAAGTGGCTCCGTGCAACTCTCACCCGCAGGCAAACCCTCCTGCCAATTCCCATTGGCTGGGAGTGCGGAGTGACTTGGTGACTATGGGCATTTATCATAGTGACATGTAGTCTAGTGGATGAAGTGGTGAATTGAGACTCAGGAGAGTTGTATTCTAATCCTGGTTCTGGGCTGCTGTTTAACCTGGGGCAACTGCTCCACTTGCCCAATTAGTAACATGGGGATAATGCTGCTGACGTCCTTTGCAAAGCCCTATGATGATGACAGGTGCTGCGTAAGAGCTCGTGGCCGTTATTTTATGTTTCTATACTTGTAACTTCTTCCATTCAAAACGTTTCCTGGGACAGAATGCTCGTCTCATTTCATTCTTATGTCGCCAGCCATTCCCTGAGATGAGGATCTACTGAAAGTTCTAGGTTTCAGAGTAGCAGCCCTGTTAGTCTGTATCCGCACTACTGTGCTAATAAGCGATGGTCACATAAACACCACCCTATATCGGAAAACTGCTGATCACTAAACTTACCTACATGCCTCCAGCTTCCATCCAGACCACATCACACGATCCATTGTCTACAGCCAAGCTCTAAGATACAACTGCATTTGCTCCAATCCCTCAGACAGAGACAAACACCTACAAGAACTCTATCAAGCGTTCTTAAAACTACAATATCCACCTGCTGAAGTGAAAAAACAGATTGACAGAGCCAGAAGGGTACCCAGAAGTCACCTACTACAGGACAGGCCCAACAAAGAAAATAACAGAACGCCACTAGCCATCACCTACAGCCCCCAACTAAAATCTCTCCAGCGCATCATCAAAGATCTACAACCTATCCTGAAAGATGATCCCTCACTCTCACAGATCTTGGGAGACAGGCCAGTCCTCGCTTACAGACAACCCCCCAATCTGAAGCAATTACTCACCAGCAACCGCACACCATACAACATAAACACTAACCCAGGAACCTAGCCTTGCAACAAAGCCCGATGCCAGCTCTGTCCACATATCTGTTCAAGTGACACCATCATAGGACTTAATCACATCAGCCATGCCATCAGGCGCTCATTCACCTGCACATCTACCAATGTGATATATGCCATCACGTGCCAACAATGCCCCTCTGCCATGTACATTGGCCAAACCAGACAGTCTCTACGCAAAAGAATAAATGGACACAAATCTGACATCAGGAATCATAACATTCAAAAACCAGTGGGAGAACACTTCAACCTCTTTAATCACTCAGTGACAGACTTGAAGGTGGAAATTTTACAACAAAAAAACTCCAAAAACAGACTCCAAAGAGAGACTGCTGACTTGAATTAATATGCAAATTAGACACAATTAACTTAGGTTTGAACAGAGACTGGGAATGGTTGGGCCATCACCCTAATTGAATCTATTTCCCTATGTTAAGTATCCTCACATTTTCTATGGGTCATCTCGATTATCGCTTCAAAAGTTTTTTTTCTCCTGCTGACGATAGCTCGTCTCAATTGATTGGCCTCTTACAGTTGGTTTGGCTACTTCTGCCATTTCATGTTCTCTGTGTATAAATATCTTCTTGCTGTATGTTCCAGTCTATGCATCCGATGAAGTGGGCTGTAGCCCACGAAAGCTTATGCTCAAATAAATTTGTTAGTCTCTAAGGTGCCACAAGGACTCCTGTTCTTTTTGCTGAAGGTTCTAGTTGCTCTGGGTATAATCTAGTTCATTCATTGGTATCTATATTAAAGGGTCTGTCCCAGGCATTTGCAAGACACCCGTCACCCCAATATGTGGGCACACAGTGGTGCTTGGACTGAAGCTAGCAGAACCCTCCTAGAATACTGCCCTCCCCCGCAGCACGACTCAGTACACCTGCAGTTCATAGAATTACAGCAAAGTGGGGCAGGAAGGGCCCTCATGTGGACATCTAGTCCAGCCCCCTGCGCTGAGGCAGGACCAGGTACCCCTAGACCATCCCGCAGTGGCTGGAGCGCTGTGGGTTGCTTCTTCATAACAGCTACTGACAAGGTTAAACTGGATTCCCTCTTCAAGCAATAACGTGACTTTTCTCCTCACCTACCACCCCATCTTGTCCAGCTGCCTCCTGAGCTCCCTCTAGATTGCAGATACTCACCCCTGCTCTGTTCTATTAGCATCTGATCCATCTTTCACTTTCCGCAGCTTGGATTACAAGCAGCACATTCTCTGCTAAAAGAAGCAAATCTTCCAGCTGCAGCTCACCCTGCAGCCGGGGTGGGGTTTGAAACCTCCAAGACCTGACACTACCCCTTTAACTAACTTCTCTGTCACGTCAATTTGCAAGGCCACACAGTAACTTCAAACCCATCCAAGGAGGAAGATCCCTGCAGGTTAAACTTCCATCTACCTACCCGACAAAGGACTCCCTGCTGAAGGCAGCAGCCAGGAGAGTAGCAAACACCAACAGCCCCTTCATTTTCAGCTGAGCAGGATGCACACTGGGAGATGGAGGCATTTTAAATATTGCTCCTGCCCCGGGCTGGCTCCAGCTGTAACCTTGTGCCACAGCTCGGCTCTCAGGATGTGTCAACAGAGCTCTGCCGCCCCAGCCGGCCTCTTTCCCATGGCTCAGCGCCCTGCCCTGTCAGGAAAGCGCCGACACCTTCTGTTCCTGCCTGATTGATGCCCAGGGAACGTGCCACCTGGAAAAGTGGCAATATTTGTCATCGCTGTGGTGGGCCTCAGCGTGATAGGATGGGAAGACAGATCCACCCCCCCACACACACACCCTGTGCCCCTAACTTTGCAATCCCACTACTTGCTTGCAGCATGCAGACAAGAGGAAACAGGGCTATCCCCCCTTCCTGCACCGCTCGAGCTTGGAGGCAAAGGGCATTCAGACAGTTGGGTGGGTGGAAGAGGGCAGGAGGAGGGGGCCATGTGTGGAGTAGCGGGTGGAGGTTCCCTGTTAAACTGGAGGAGGGGAAGAAACTGTGATCTGCCCCGACCATGATCGGGAAAAGGGGAAGTCAACACAATCCCCCTGGTGAAGAGGCGGGATCCTACCTTGTAATGTTCTGGCTTTGTGTATCTCATGTTGTTTTACTCTCTACTTACTGGCTTCACAGAGCAGCTCAGAGACTTACTACTGCTACCAGCTAAAGGAGTGCTCCGTTAGTTCCAGTAGCTGCCTTACTAGGAACTGAACAAAGCCCAGCTGTGTGTCATGGGCCCCATACTGCTAGGGTTATAGGAGATCCTCTTTTCGCTTTTCGCTATACAATGATGAGTGTGAAGTCCTGGGTGGCCAGAGATCTGACGCACACGTATGGGCCAGGCCTGGCCCTGCTTAGCTTGGATCTAGGATGCTGAAGCTGCATTTTATTTGCGGCCTGTGCTGTGATCATGCAAGTGCAGCTTCATATGGGATCCAGCCACTGTCACCCCAGGTGTTTTGTCCCCCAATGTGGAAAACATTTTTGGCATCGCCCGAACAGCTGAGGAAACCCCACCACCCCAATTTGGTGGTCCCCATCCCCCCAACCCTAACTATAAAACCCAAACCCACCCCCACACCACGGGAAAGTGATTTGGCACGCCCAGAAATTGACACTCTGTGCAACTGCCCAGATTGCCCTGCCCTGAGGCCAGCCCTGACTCTATCAATCCATGGCCATATACAGACAGGCCCTACGGGCAGCAGCGAATTGCCTCTGCGTGGCATTCAGCAACAGAAATCACAACCTTCAGCTTCAAACCCCGGCATAGCCCTGCCAGCTCATTGAAAAGCCTTGGTCAGCTCTGACATTGTGTTTCTCCCAGTAGAGGGCAGCAGCTCACTGACACACAAACACACACACAGAGTACACACCCAGCCCATTGCAACTTGCATGAGTACACCCACACACATGTCCCATCACAACTTGCATGTGTGTACACACACACACACACACACACACACACACACACACAATTGCAACTTGCATGTCCACACACACACATACACAGCCCATTGCAATTTGCATGTACACACACACACATGCAAACACACACACAGCCCACTGCAATTTGAATGTATACACATACACACACACACACACACAGAGAGCCCATTGCAATTTGAATGTACACATACACACACACAAAACATTGCAATTTGCATGTCCACACACACACACACACACAACATTGCAATTTGCAAGTCCATTCTCTCCAGAGGTTCAATTTATTCTCTGGCTTCTTTAGATCACTGAGTGGAGGAGATTGGTGCTGCTCGAGTAAAAAATTATCGGTACTACTCATTACGGAGGGACCCTAATGGAGCAGTGCTAGTCCAATGGGGTTGTTCATCAGGCTGCACAGTGGTTTTCTGCACAGGGAAAATTCTGAAACTGAGCCCCCCTCCCTTCCAAAAAAAATTACCATGGAGATGAAAGAGTTTAAGAAGAGCAGAGGGGTTGGGAGGGGCAGAGAAGGCCCAAGACTGTGGGTCACTGGCTTCCCTGCAGGGATGGGGTGGCTCTGCCCAAGGGTGGGGGCACTCTCGGTCCCACTTCTTCCTGAGCCCTACTGCGGGCGGAGTGGTATTTCTGAGCCTGCTCCAATTTCTGAGCTCTGGGCCTGGTGTAATGATACTAGGGGCTCTAGGGTGGACAAGTCTCTCCTCGCACTATCCATGGAGGGCACCAAACCTGAGCGGCACTGCAACCCTGTGTGCCCGCTCGAAATAACTCTTGCTCAAATTTGGCCTGGTCACACCGTCATTTGGGAGGGGATCCCTCTGAAATGGGGGGCCCAGGGGAACCTGTTCCTTTTGTTCTCCCAAGCTCCTCCCCCAGGGTGCCCTGGCATTAAGGTCAGAGACAGATGTGTGGTGCCCCTAATTCACTAACCGATGTGCAGGTCCCTCATAGTCTGCAATTTGCCACAGAATTACTCTCCAGAACACAAACTTCCACTGGGAAAAAAATCTCCTGGCTGCAAAGGAAACCTCCCTGCCATGACCCATATGTGAGCGATGCAGGGTTACCTTCTGGAGTTTGCAGGCAGCCTGAAACAATAGAAAGGCTCCACAAGGGTCTCATTTAAGCCCTTCATGAAAGGGAAACAATATGTAGAATCAGCAAGCTTGGGCACCATTGTGCTTTTCAGTTAGGAGGGCTTTGGAGACGTCTGCTTTATAGCTGCTTTATAGGGGCAGGGATGGGCTGCACAAGCCTGCCTTATATGTCAGCCTAATCGTAGGGAAGGAAAAATTGATGTCGTGATTAAGGATGTCACTGAGGCTGAGAACTTAGCAAGAATGAAAGAGGGACTGGGCATTTATATGGCTAGCAAGAACATGCACTTGGGTGGCAGGTATATGAGGCCAGGGGAAGCTAAGCCTCCCCAACCAGGATGTGGTGCACCGCCCTTTGGAGGCGCGCCGGCCTGCCATCTTTGGAGTGATGCCACTGAAAGGGTGCCCAGGCCGTGGCCCTGGCTGCGCCCTGCCCTGAGGCCCTGCTCCTGCTCATCGTCTTCCCCAATGGCCCCGCCCCTGCTGCTCCTCTTCCCGCCCCCGCTCCGCCTCTTTCCCCTGAGACTCCGCCCTCACTCTGTCTCTTGCTGTCCCCACTCCACCTCTTCCGCCGAGGCCCCCGCTGTCCACACCTCTCCGCCCACAGCGGGTGGGTGGAGAAGGCCCTCAGGGAAGGGGACAAAGAGGTGCAAGCAGCAGGCAGGAGGGGCCTCAGGGGAGGGGGCACGATGGGGGTGGAGCTTGGGTGGGGCCTTGGGGGAGGAGGCTGAGCAGGAGCAGGCTTCCCCAAATGCATCAGTCACATGCCGTCTATGAATATGCAGTTAGAATAGTTCGTACTAAAAGGAAGAGTTTATGAAGAGCTATAAAACCTCCTGTTTCTGGGTTTAAACCAGTCACCACTGAAATTAGGCCCTCTGAGTGCAGGTGTGGTGTATTGAAAACTGTTAAAATTACATGCTATCACTTTAATCTCTAGGGGGTTTCCTGGTCCTGCTGGCAGGCTGGGGTGGGCCCTGTAGGGAAGTATATGGCCTGGGTCTGGTTCTTCAGTCAGCCTGAAGAAGAGCCAGACAGGAGCAAAGTGGATTGAGTAGTGCCTCTCAGCCTTGGGAAGCAACCTGCTTTGTCTTTCTCTGCGTTTGGTTGTTGTGTGTTAGAGTGCTAGCTTCTTAGAAACAGTGTCACACTGCAACCTTTTGGGAAAAGTACGTATGTCTTGTTTCTAACTTTCTATGTGGGTGCTGCAATCATAACACAGGGGGGTTTGCACTTTCCCTTGATGCATCTGGAATTTAGCGCCTAAAATCTCCCAGTTTGGCTTCAGTAGCCTCTGGGAGATAGAGCCTGATTCCGGGAGACGCCCGGTGAAACCGGGAGGATTGGCAACCCTATAACTCAATCTGGGGTGATGACTCACAAAGAGACCTGGGCATGGGATATTCTTCATCAGTAATAAGAGCTTCCTAATTGAAAAAAAAGTGTGTTAATATCTAGTGCAAGGCTGAATCCTTTATTTAATGTGACACTGACCCCCATGCATTGGCTTAACCACCTGCCCTCTGCCGCTGTTGTTCATGATGTGTTAGATTAATAGGGATTGTCCCGGATGTGCTCCATGATTTTCATTAGAGCCAGCCATGTTTCTTCAGCTGTTGGGATGATCCGGCTGGCTGGCAGGAGGAAGCCGTAGCGGCCGGTGTCTCGCAGTTCGAAGGTGTAGGAGTACTTGATCCCATTGTCGTAGCTCCAGTCGATAGTGGTGCCATCAGCGTGGTCTGGAAGAAACAGAACCCAGGACATAGCGTTGGAACCAAAATTGACATGTGAACAAAGTGGGAAAATTCAGGCTCTGCTTGCACAAGGTATAAAGGGTTTGCAAGAAATGATTGCTCTGATCCTGCAGCGGTGTGTGCAATGCTTTGCCTTCATCTGCTCACAACAGACCTGGCCTGGCACAGGTATCCACGGTACTTGCGGGTTGCAAGTCTTGGTCTTGGTCTCAGGTCCCCCTGAATATGTGCAATCTACAAACATTCAGTTCCAATGTGAACAGAAAGCCACATGCCTTGGAACTGCTCTGGTTCATTCCCCCCCTCAATGCAGTGTTTTGCAATTGGAAGTCACCTATGTGCACATGGTCCCAGCACTAATTCTGATTCCTGGTGGTTCAGTAGTCCCAGAATTCACGGGTACAACCACAGTTAAGGCATGTGCCGTGGGCAGGCAGTTCACAATAGTTCCATCCGAGGTAACGTTGCTGGGAACCATGCATCATTATTTATTTGGTGACGGAAAGTGAAGAAGAACATGGGTCTTCTTCTGCCCAGCCCTGCCTGAATGACAAACCACTTACAGATGGTGTCGATCGTGCTCCCATAGGTGTATTTAGTCCCATGTAATGCAGCTAAGGCAGCCACTGCCTCTCTGGCTAGATCGTTCTGCAGACAAGAGAGTAAGAGGTGAAAGGCTGGGAGGTTCTTGAATACTTCTCTCCCTTCATGGAATAGCAGCAGTCACACACATTTAGTGAATGAGAATAGTCTATTTAAATCCCCCGCCCCCCAGATGAGGGAGGGGCCACAGAACCCAGAATTGAATTGAATATGGGGACAAAAAATGAACAAACAGGGATGGGGGTGCAGGCCCTAGAGTCAAAACGAGGGACACCGAGCAGGTAACCTCGGACAATGCCCACTGCTCCCAGAAGGAGTCCAGGGAGTCAGTGGATGGCACCCAGAGGAAATCTAGCCCTGAAGACCAAAGTCCTCCATCTGTCCTTAGAAGAGGTGCATCACAGACAGCTTCTCCCACCCTGCCCTGTCCAAGTGGCTCAGACCCAGCTCCACAAAAGTATTTAGGCACCTGATTTCCATTAAGTTAGGAGCCTAAAAACCTTTGTGGATCTGGGCCTGAGTGTCGAGCTGGAGGGGGAGTGGGGTGGGCCACCCCTCTGGCAGAGAGGTAAGCTCAGCCTCCAGGTCCGTTTGTTCTGTTGCCAGGCTGATGAAAGTGCAACCATGCTGGTGCTTTTGATGACAGGGATTCCTGTCCATTAGGAAGAGGCTGAGAGCGTCAACCCATTTCAGAATCAGCTTCCAGACAGCCGCGAGCTTCACTCACCCCCAGGTTCCAGCTTTGAAGCTGGGCGCAATGGGTACGTCTGCACTTCAGCCTGGAGGTGCAATTCCCAGCTTGGGTAGCCGTATGAGTGCTAGCTCTGCTGGGGCCTGGCACCCTAAAAATAGCAGTGTGACAATGGCAGCATAGGCCAGCCCCTGAGTAGATACCTTGGATCTCGGACAGGACCACTGTGGCCACACTGCTGTTTTAACGTGCTTGCTCAATCAAAGTTCACATGTACCTGTCGCCCCAAGATGGGAATTACACCTCCCAACTGCAGTGTAGTTGTACCTTGTATCCATCCAATCCCCGGAGCCACCAGGTCCTAGCACACAGCTGTTTTAGCCCTCTCATTACTTGCTCATGAGAGTTGTTCTTACCAGTTCCTGGTGGTCAGGAACAGGCTTTGTCTTGTAGCCATAGGGGAACAACAACAGCTGGGAATAGCTGTGGATGGAGAGCAAGGCTTTCACATTGCCATGGCTCAGGACAAAGTCCACAATGGATATCACTTCGCTCTCAGAGTGAGGGTAGGGTCCGTGGTACTTTTCTGCACAGGGATTGCTACTGGAAGCAGGTCCTGTGATGAAATACATGTGGTGGCAAATGAAAAGGCAGCAGATCTGTGAAAAATGGGCATTTGCATGAGTTAGTAAAACATTCGTTTTTCTAAGGGGAAAAAAACACCAACAGAATTGAAGATTATTTCCTCAGTAATAAATGGGACAAGTCCCAGGTTTCTAACTGATATTTGCAAACAATCCGGAGTCTGTTTCACTTCCTTAGCCAATGTTCCAGGGTTTTAAAGAGACTGCGCAGTGATGATTCACCTCTAACATAACAGAACTAAACTCCCTTCAGAAAATAGGAATTAATAAGATTATCTGAGTCCTGCAAAATAAAACAATATTGCGTTAGTCACCAGCAGTGGTAGAACTGTGATACTAAAGTAGTGATCTGAGTAAGTCCTATGTAGCATATACTAGTACGTGGCTTTAAGAATAAACTGATTAGAGAACCCATTTTCTAGGGTTGCCAGGTGTCCGGTTTTCTACCAGAAAGTTCGGTCAAAAGGGGACCTGTGCAGTCTCCGGTCTGTACTGCTGACTGGACACCAAAAATCCGGTTACCACAGTAACCTGCCTCCTCCGCCGGGAGGGCAGGAAGAGTACCTGCTGCTGGAGGAGCTCAGCTGATGGAGAGAAGCTTAATCTGAGGAACTGGCTCCCAGCTCCAGTGGAGAGATAGATAGTGGTGCTGCCAGGGGGAGGGATCCTGACAGTGTTTGAGTAGCGGGGCTGGCAGCTGGGCTCAGTGCCCATGATGGTATGGAGGGGCTTCTCAGCCTCCCAGAGCCACAGCTCTTTCCGGCCCCTCGCTCTGGGGATTGACCCCCACACACACTCCTCTGTACCCCAATTGGGTGGGCAGGCTCCTTGTCAGCTCCTCCCAGCTGGGTCTGCAGGTGGCAGGTGAGTCCCGGGGAAGTGGGAAGCAAGGGAGCAATGGGGGAGGGAGGCAGGGAGTGACCGGAGGGACCTGCAGTGACCAGTTTTGAAAAATTGGAAAGTTGGCAATCCTAATTATCAGAGGCGCCATCTTTCTGAGTTGCTGGGGGGTGCTCGAGCCCTGCTCCACCACAGGCCCCACCTCTACTCTATTCCTTTCCTCAGCCCCCCACCCTGCCCCACCTGTCCCCACCCCATTCCCCCCCAGAGTATGCCCCACCCTCACTTCTCCTCCTGCGCCTCCTGCAAGCTGCTGAACAGCTGATCTGCGGCGGGTGGGAGGTGCTGGAAGGTGAGAGAGAGGAGCTGATGTGGGGGGCTGCCGGTGGGAGCTGAGCACCCACTATTTTTTTCCATGGGTGCTCCAGCCCCGCAGCACTCACAGAGTCGGCACCTGTGCTAATAATGACTTCCTGTCAGACAGAAAGCTGAGCAGATGATTCCATTTCCTGAACAGAGCAGAACTTACTACTCCACTGAAACAGAGAATAATAAACACCTATTTCATGTCTTTAATATAAGGAGTCTTGTGAGCTCTAATGATAATCCCAAAGCATGTCCTGCATTGAGTGCAGGGGACTAGACTACAGGACCTCTCAAGGTCCCCTCCTGTCCTATGGTTCTATGACTCTATGTGCTCACAATAAAAAGACAGACATTAGGGATTAATAACTATCTGACGTGCTCATGGCCATTCTGTACCTCCGAAGCCTGCATCCCAGTTCCTGTTGGGGTCCACGCCACGGCAGGAAGATCCAGCATTGATGGACCTGGTCTTCTACCACATGCGGTTCTAAAAGCAAGGGGGACCGTGTGGTTAGATTAATGGAAAGATGCTAACAGTTGGGTCTCAAGTAGAGTGAAAAATTGGAATGAGGGTGGGGGGGTAATAGGAACCTATATAAGAAAAAGACTCCAAAATCGGGACCGTCCCTATAAAATCAGGACATCTGGTCATTCTAGTCTCAAGTCATTTTCACCTTTGCTCAGTTATTACCCAACAGAGGCAGAAGGGTGCAAAGTTTGCCAGTTAAACCAATGGGATGCAGTTTGGACTGTAAAATAGCTACCTCACTGCGGGGCACTAGCCTCAGAGAGGCTGCAGCCAGAGCTCTTTCTGGAGCAGCCCCAAATATTTTTGACTGACATCCCAAATAAACTGGGATCACCCCTTGTTTAAAGCAGGGTTGGGCAAAGCGTAGCCCACAGGCCTAATTTGGCTCAGTTGCTTTTCTGCACAGCCCATGCTCAGACTTCATCTCAACATGCAGAAACCACGGAGAGGGCTGCATGAAGTGGGAAGGAGATACACAGGGCCTGCAGATGGGTCGTTGACTCAGTGCAGTACCACAGAGATGTCCACCCTGCCCAAAAAAACCACAATGCCCCAAGCAGGGTCTGAGATGGCTGGTGCCTGAAAGCAGCCCTGCATGTACTCACCATGCAGACAAGACGTGAGAGCTCCTCTTCCCTCCACTCCTTCCCCTAGAGGCACTCACTGTGCTGTGTGTACAAGCAAACCCGTCAGGACTGGTGACTATCTCGAAGAAGATGTCTACAGTGTCCAGGATGGCAGTCAGCGAGACATCCTTGCCATATTCAGTGGCTATCTGCATAGAGAGAAGGTCTGAATTACCCTGAATTCCCATTTCTCATAGGGTGAAGTCCTAAGAACTAACCGGGGTTGATCTATTGAGGGTAACAGTACAAAACAGAGTGATTATATGAGAGTCGGCATAACATTAGGAGAATGGTGTGACGGTGCACTCTATATGATTTTATGAAAATATGCTAATGTAATTGGAATATGCTTCGTGTAAAAGGTCTCTTGTAAGGTATCATTACAAAGCTTATAATCTGCTGAGTGTGATCATCCCATTTGTATAAATGTACCACGCCTGTATCTGAAACTAGAAATATGAAATATAACTCTGAGGGCCTATTGTAATTAGGCAAAGTTTGGGCCATTAATGGTGGTTTGGATTCTTGATGATTCCCATTAACCAGAACATTTGCCTGCAGATGGCTCTGTTTTACCTGTAAGTCTTCCTGTATATGTGTGTGCTGGCAAGTACATAATGAAGTCTTGCAGTGACATGTGATCATGTCACCTGAACTGGAATCCATCTTTAACCTAGTGCTTTTCCATTGAGAAGGAGAGGGGGCAGGGAACCCAGAGAGGGACAAAGGATTCCCACCTTATGCAGAAGATAAATAAGTGAGTGGAACAGAGAAAAGAGGCAGCCAGCATGAGAAATCCCCTAGCTACCACCTGAGCAGGAACAAGGGCTATACCAGGGGAAAGGATTGAGCCCAGATTAGGAGAGCTTCCAGTCTGTGAAAGAAACATATTGAAACATCTCTGAGGGTGAGATCTTATCAGTAGCCAGTCGTATTACTGTATTAGGCTTAGATTTGAGTGTTTTATTATATTATTTTACTTGGTAATTCACTCTGTTCTGTTTGTTACTACTTGGAACTACTTAAATCCTACTTCCTGTATTTAATAAAATCACTTTTTACTTATTAATTAACTCAGAGTATGTATTAATACCTGGGGGGGGAACAGCTGTGCATATCTCTCTATCAGTGTTATAGAGGGTGAACAATTTATGAGCTTACCCTGTATAAACTTTATACAGGGTAAAATGGAGTTATTTGGGGTTTGGACCCCACTGGGAGTTGGACATCTGAATGTTAAAGACAAGAACACTTCTGTAAGCTGCTTTCAATCAACCCTACAGCTGTTAGGGGACGTGATTCAGACCTGGGTCTGGGTTTGCAGCTAGCAGTGCCAAGCTGGCAGGGCAGGAAAGCATCGGCAGAAGTAGTCTTGGCACATCAGTTGGCAGCTCCCAAGGCGGGTTCTGTGAGCCAACCCATCACAAATGGCAGAACCATTGTCTGGAACTGTTGTCTGGAAGCTGACATAAGAACGGCCATACTGGGTCAGACCAAAGGTCCATCTAGCCCAGTATCCTGTCTTCCGACAGTGGCCAGGCGCCCCGGAAGGAATGAACAGAACAGGGAATCATCCAGTGATCCATCCCCTGTCACTCATTCCCAGCTTCAGACAAATTCACATCAGAAATTAGTCATACATTTTTAACAGTGATGGGGACTAACCACTGGGACAAGCTACCGAGGGAAGTGGTGGATTTTCCGTCTCTTGATATCTTCAGTCAGTACTGGTTGCCTTTGTGGAAGAGACGATTTATCTAAACACGAGTTATGCTTTAGTCCAGCACAAGCTTTTGGACTCAGTACAGGGGCAGCTTTACAGCCTGTGATATACAGGAGGCCAGATGAGATGATCTAATAGTCTCTTCTGGCATTATTCTCTATTAATCTATTAATTAGCTGATGGGTCTCAGTCCACTTTCTAGTGGACAAAGGTCCCCATTGCCAAATCACCAACATGTGCTAATTGACCCATTTGTCTGCCATCTCAGCAAAGAGATCAAGTGGGATATGGAGAGTGAACGAGATGGCAGTTCAGTTATGTCCTCCCACCCCTAGAGATTGGTCCCATACAGCTCTGTCATTGTGAAGAGTTTATGAATCTGCTGTGTTCTCACTGGCCCTCAGACTGACTCTGCCATCTCTCAACTCGTTGGGCATTAGATATATTTAGTATTACTAGTATCCATAATCCCACCGGGTATAAATAATCCTGTCGCTGTGCCAGGGGGCTGTTCTAGATGACCTGTTAAGGTACCTTCCAGCCCTACATGTCTATGGTTCTATGATTACCTTGTTGGCAGTCCACACTCCGGTCGCCTGGGTGATCCACTCTCAAGAGTGAATGCCAGTATCAATCCAGATTGCAAAACGGTTAATGCCTCCTGTGCTGAACTGCAGGAGAAGTCAGCAAACAAAACATGTCTATATTAACCACAGTCTAGGCATCAGCTAGTACGTACACTTATGCATATGTGTTACTTACAGAGTCAGGCATTTGCTCTGATAGTGTATATGGCTATAATTTGATATCTGGCTGGTGAGATTTTATGGAACCAGGTATCAGAGAATCCCTCCCTCTCTGGATTGCTGGTGCAGTTTCTTCTGAGCTCGACTGGATTAATCTCTCAGTAAAAGTCAGCTGTAATTTTAATAACTTTTCCCTAGTCTCCTGATGATTATTAAACCCAGAGATTCTTTTATTGATTCAAGGTCTTAAATCATATCTGACATTGATCACTTTGGTTTTAAGAAAAAGTGCTTCAGCAGCCCGTTATGTCTCTCCATTGCTCCTCATTATATACCATCCATTGCTGCTCCCCCTTACCCTATTAAAGATTTATCCTGTGGACAGACTGCTCCAGAAGGTATGTAAAGTTAACTGTCTGCCCCTGCTAGAAATTCTTAAACTGTGCTAGTGGGATATTTAAGTGAGGGGAAGGATGGATGTACCATCCACTGTGTGGTATGAATACGTTTTCCTGCAGCTATTGGTGCCAATTCAGCAAAGCACTGAACTACGTGCTTAACTTTAAGCAAGTGCATAGGCTCTGTTGACTCATTCTGAGGGGCTTTGTTGTCATACTGAATGATTAACGTTACGTGCACTACCTACCTTTAGCACATAAAGAGGTCGCTTTTCATAGCTCTGCCCAATCTGAATTTTGCTAACCAGGTCTGAATTTTCAGCCACAAGGTTGTCCATCCAGCTGTAGATCTAAAAGGAAGAGTTGTCAGTGCATGCCTGTTAAACTGGTCTTGTGGGTTTCTGTGACAGAATACACCCCTGCATTCACACCTTACACACCACTGCAATTATCTTTGTCTAAGGTATGCCTTGTAAGGTATAATTGGAAAACTCATAATTTGCTGGCCAGTATTATCCTGATAAAATATGTGTGACAATATTGTATGTGACGTTATAAAGATTTCCCTGTATGATGTCCAAAACTCACAGAGCATCAAACTGGTCAAACAGGCCTGTCTTGACCAAAGGAGTGTATGTTTGCCTTAATTTGCATTTAAACAGTAAACAGAATCATCAAGCAGGAAGGAAAAACAAAGGAAGCTCAAACAAGTGGGAAAAAACAGCAGGGAACATCCTTCCACAAGGACTCACTGTCTCCTAGTTCCCAGCTGAAAATGTTTTTCAGGTGTGGGACTGAAACTATAAAAGGAGGGACAAACACCCCGAGACATACCCTCCTCCCTGCCCATCGCATTCTCTTCCCTTGAGAAGGCAAAAGGAAACAGCCTTTGGACTGGGGGCCCTGACCTGAAGAGTTTGGCCAGTAACCTTGCTGGAAGCACTTGGTGAGAATTTTTGCTTGAATCTAACATAGTTTGTTAAATTAGGCACTAGCTAGCGTTTTATCTTTATTTTTCGTGTCACCATTCCTAACTGTTATGCCTCATTACTTGTACTTGTTTAAAATCTATCTCTTTGTATTTAATAAACCTGTTTTACCTAATCCAAGGTGTTTAAGATGAAGTACAATCATAAAATATTATGGTTAGAAGAGACCTGAGGAGGTCATCTAGTCCAACCCCCTACTCAAAGTAGGGCCCATCCCCAGACAGATTTTTAACCTAGCTCCCAAAGTGGCCCCTTCAAGGATTGAACTCACAGCCCTGGGGTTAGTAAACCGCTGCTCAAACCACTGAGCTGTCCAAGTACCTGAGTAAGGCTATGTTTGACAATTTGCTGGTATACTGTGCCCTTAATGGAATAATGGGCTTAAAATATTTCTACTGTGCAGGAGAGGGGTGGGCAATACAGGACATACATTTATGGGCAAAAATCTGGGTCTGGGGATGTGTTGGGGTCATCCTGCAGTATAACGCAGGCTGGTGAGGGCTAAAGTGTGGCTGGCAGGCTGCAGTTGCACATAGACACTCAGGGTGTGACTTCCATGTTGGAAGGCTGTTTGTGAGCAGCCCAGGTGAGAGCTATTTCAGCAAGGCATTGTAAGGCATGCAAGGCTGCAGGGCAGGGGTGACACAGCCCCCCACTGGGTTGAACTGTACCCTGGTATGTCACCGTTTTCATTCTTTGTTCTCAGGAAACACAGGGGTTCTTAGCGTTTGTGTGATGGGCAGCAGGTGGCTACAACCGTTGAGACCCTGGTCTTTTACACATTGAGGGTCTTTCACTAGACTGGATTTGCCTTGCCTCTTATACCTGGATGCCAAAAGCCCCCCTACCCCACTGTGTTAATTCCCCTGGGTCCTCCTACACAGCAACATGGGAGCCCATTTGAAGGATTCCGGGAGGCCTCTGAGGACCACTATATGACAATTGTTGAGAACACCTTATATCACACAAGGTTCCATCAGCCACCATGAAGCTGGTGCTCTAATTACACCTGAACTTTGGATTCACAGATGAGGAGAAATGGGTCTCCCAGCAGAGAAGGTAACTTCTGGGAGAATAAGTAGCTAGATACAAAGGCAGAAAGGAATGATGGTTGGGTCTCCTGGCTGGAAGTTTTGCTTCCAGTCTCGGGAGAAGGGACCTAGAAGAAGAGGATCTCTTCAGGGTAACCCTCCCTGAGAGGATCTCCCAACAAAATTCTTCACTAAATGCTTACAGCAGGATGCCGTATTTATAGTCACAGAACCGGCCACAATATGGCCTGACCATCCGAGCACATTCTCTGAAGGAAGTGAAGAGAACACACTGCAAAGGAAAGTGCCTCTTCAATCGTGTGGTAGGAGGAGAAGCTGAAACTGTTGCTGCTTCTCTCAAACTTCCTGGACACCATCATGGCCTCTTTTTCCTCATCCAGTAATTCCTTTTAAAAAAAACCACAGCCACATACAGAGAAGAGGGGAGCATTTGTATGTTTTTCCAAGAAACATATTATGGCCACATATATACAGGGAACTGAACCTGAGCCCTTCAGCATTAGAGGCACAAACCATTATCAGTTAAGCTCACAGATCATCACCTTGAAGTTTGTCTAGTAAGCTGTTATAGTCAGTGAGGTCAACCACTAGTGGGCGCTATCAGATGCACTAAACTAGTACGTGTATATACAAAGAACAACTTTAAACGTTCAGTTTAAAATTCAGTGTTAAATTGCCCTTCAGATCAAATCTCCGCTCTACAAAAAAGTGTTAGCGAATGTAATGCTCGTGAAAAGTGCTGGAGAATGAAGGCCGCCACATATCAACAGAGCAAGAACAGCAGGGGCAGCAGCTTCCCTCCCAATATCCTGGGGATGTACTCTAGCCTCTGGAACTGGAGGGGCTAGTTTAAGGGCTGAGATGGTAGTTCCTTCTCATTCACTCCTTGTCCTCTTTGCTGAACACCCTCCACTCCCAAAGGGGACACTTCATTCCAGCAGCAGTGAAGTTTTTTTTGTGATGCGGACACCTGTCTAGTGACGAGATTCGGTTTTTCCAACTCATTATTTTTCTTATTCTGTCTGTCTTTCCTCACCTAACTCACACCGAGTTCAGACCCAGGGTGGTGATGTTACTTTCTTGCACATGGCATATATGCTGCCAGAGTCCTCACCTGCATGTCATCTACAGTGATTGTGTACGGAATGGTGTTAGACTCCAGGAAGACTTTGACTGCTTGGAGGTTATGGAAGGGGACTCTCGCATCCACTGGGAGACCAGGCTGGGCAGGACTAAGCCACTAGTCAATCTGATTTAGAAAAGAAAAGCAAAGTTAGCTTCATCCAAGGCTCTGTATTGCTCTACCTAGAGCTCTCCAGACACTGCTGAACAATACAAGTGAATTTAGTTAACACAGCCAGTTATGTTAGTTAATGATACCTTGTATTTATATAGTGCCTTTTATCCTTAAGGATCCCAAAGTGGTGTGTGTGTACACACACACACACACACGAATGACTTCAGCTGCCACTGAGATGCAGCCACCTCTAAGGTGGAACATGGCAGCTTTTTAACAGAACACAGCAACACTATTAGAGCTAGGTGAATTACTGATTGCAAATAACGTATTCATTTACTTTAGCCCTTTTTTTCTAATTGCAAATTGCTCATGAACAGATCAAGATTTTTACAAATTTATTCCTTATTCACTATTATTCGATGGATGTTTTATATAAACATATCTCAGCCTATGAGTCACTTCTGAATCATTTGCTGTGAAGGTTGCTTTGAATAGTTACTATTTGTGACCTAAATTGTTTTGAATGGCCATACAGGCCACGCGGTGTTGTTTCTGTTCCCTGATAGGATTTATTTAACTCTTCAGATCAGGTTTCCAGTGCAAATGCTCATAGTTCCAAATTTAAAACCTGCTTTGTACGAATATTCTGCAATATTTGCTCACAGATTGCTGCTTCAGCCAGTAAATTTTCCACTACAATAGTCTCAGAAAACCAACATGAAAAAGGGTCAACACAGAAGAAGCAAATAGATTCTAAAATTCAGAATAATTTGGGCATCATTAGTCCAGCTCTAAACACTGCACAACAATTGGGGTTTTAAAGTGCAGAAGAATAAATAGCATCAGAGGGGTCGCTGTGTTAGTCTGGATCTGTAAAAGCAGCAAAGAGTCCTGTGGCACCTTATACATTAACAGACGTATTGGAGCATGAGCTTTTGTGGGTGAATACCCACTTCGTAGGATGCATGTAGTGGACTGTACCATCCGACGAAGAATAAATAATATCTCAGTTAAGCGAGGGAATTCGAGATCGCAGAATTGAATTCCCTGATAAAACACTGGTATTAGTTCCCCAGCTCTTGAGAAAAGTGACAACGAGGCTTTAGTAATCACAAATGGCCAGGATCTCCACTTTAAATCTGTAAAACAGCACTTGCTACATCATGTTGTCCTTAATTGTACGCTCAGGCATTGGATTGGGACATTGATAGAGGGGGCAAGGCTGCTGTCTACAGAATCACCAACTTCCAGGAATGCTCTGGCTTTTCTAGGGATGCCTCTTATTCACATATGAGCAAGTTCTGACCCTCCTACCACTTGACAGTATGTAGAAGTAAGATTTTATGTTTGTATTTTATATAATTTAGAAAGAAGGATAAAGAATAATAATGTAACATGTATTAAATATATTGATGTATGGTTTGATTATATCCTGCCAGCCACCCTTTTAGAATAGCAGAAAGGAATGTCCTAATCGGCCATTGGTAGAGATACATCAGCCAGAATCTGTGTCTGTGCAGTGACAAACCTTTGAGGGTCACCAATTTGTTGGAAGTTTAGCATTTTAAAATCAGTAAAAGAATGCCATGATTGTTTTTCTTCTGCATTGCAATTTGATGATCCTGTTCAAAATGTTCTGTGTACATTAATTTTGTTTTGTGTGTGAATGAGGAATGTGTGTGTAAAGAGATAAGTGTGAAGGCCATTGCTGAATCAGATGTACGAGGGAGGAACCAGAGACGAAGGCAAGGGTGCCAGGAGGTTGCCACACCAGCCTATTGAAATGTCAGAGGAGGGCAGATCGACGACTCTAGAGGTGAGACAGGCACCTATCAATGGGGACAAGATAGCTGTGAACAAAATCAGCATGGGGTAACTCCCTGAGGAACTTGATGAAAGGATGAGAAGGACAAATTAAGAAAACAAGGACTCGTCAAACAACAATTGATTATAGTATGATGGTGCAAAACTCATTGGTCCCAATGAAGGAAAATCACTATATAAACAAGGTGCCTTGCCATGAAACTTTGGATTCATCCTGCCAAGACTACCTTGGAACATCGTGTCACGACCGACAGAACCCAGCTCCTCCCCACCCATGATCAATCTAGCTGGCCACTAGGTTGATCCGGACTCTGGACTGGTAACTATAACATCGACTGGCAGGACAGTGTGTGTGTGTGTGTGTGTGTGTGTGTGTGTGTGTGTGTCGTGTGCTTGAATGAATATGCTGATTGCTGTATCTTCAATAAAGGTGACGTATCGCCTTTTCCCCTGAAAAAGATCCCTTGTGCTTCTTATAAGTTCTTACCTGAAGGTCTTCCAGCTCCCCCAGTTCCCTGAATAATGCAATCTGCTCTTCGTTGCTGGCCCTGATGCGGAGAACCTGATCTCTGGTGAAGACAAAGCAACAAAAACAGACAGAAGGTATTTGAGAATGATGACAACGAGCCAGCAACAGATCAGATGGGCTAACAGCAAAGATACCAGAGTGGTGTGCTGAAGTTTACCGTGGAATTTGATGTGAAGAGGTCTGGAGGCTTAGGAGTTAAGGCATGTACAGAAGTTTTAAAATGTTACAAGCAGATTAGGAGTCTGGCATGAGGACCAAGAGGGCTGTGATGGGAAAGAGAACAGTTGCTGGGGGTACCTGTTGTATTAATTTAGATGGAATAAATGGGCCAAAGGTGTTGAAATAACCTCATCACTGTCCAATGTTAACAGTGTTAAACAAAGTTTGAAGTTTGGTATACAGAGACTTCAGTCTGCTTATTACCGGGCAGGCCCGCAGACAGCAATTCTGGGCCCCTGGGGCCAGTGCCAGGGCCATCCTTGGGGGGGGGCTTGGGGCGGAAGTGACGAATCCATCACTTTCGGGAGCAACCGAGCTGTCCAATCGCACTGGCCAACAGGGACCCACAAAGCGCGGGGCCTGGAGCAGACGCATGCGCCTAGGAGCCCTGTGGCCCACCCGGGCCCTTTTAAAATGCCTGGGCCCACGGGCAGTGGACCTGTTACTCAGTAGGCAAACACATAATTAAAAATCCATTTCACCTTGTAATAAAGATACAGAAAATAAGGGAAAACAGTTAAAGCCTTGGAAATGTAAAGTATTAAGTAAGACTTTCATTTTAACAACATCCCTTGTTCCCTTCCCATTTAGCTGGAGAGAGTTTTTAGAAAGAAAATCCCCCTTGTTAGACAGTCTCCTAGATGGTATCAAAGATGATGATAACTGTCCTTTTGAGGAAAGGAGAAGTTAGTTGAGATGGGCTGTGGTTGAGATATTGTTGCTCTTGTTAAAGCCCATTTCATCTCAGGTGGTGTTTGGGATTCAACCAGTAGAGGTGGAGATGTCATCTGGGTCCTCTCTCTGGCCCCAGCTGGTCAGGACATCCCTCAGGATTAGGATGATGAAGGCCCAGGGTCCCAGAGGTTGCAGCCATGATGGTGAAGCTTGCTCCAGTAGCCAATTTTTCTCTCTAAGTCTTTCTTTAAGGTCCCACAAAGGGCATGGTGGGCAGAATAGCTCATCGCCCTCATTGTGTCCATCAATTAGGCCTAGTTTCCAACACAACTATTTTGGTTCGCTGGTATCTGGTCCTACATTTTACTTGTTTACCAAGCAAGATCTTCGCACAGTCCTTGAGTTATATTGGGGGAGGCCTGTTTGTTTGGACTAATTCAGTCTGTCTCCCTTCCATACCTTTTCCCATCAACTTTCTTTGTTACTAGTTATTGTGACATTTATGAACTTACATTCAGTTTTTATAGTTGAGCTCACAATTTGGGTAAATTTCTAAGAAAAGTGATCACAACATACCCTGATGGCCCAGGACTGATACAGTTTGAATGGGCATTGAAATCTTTGCTTTTGTCATGAGACCTTCCCAGAAAGCTAGAAAGTATCTATCAGATGGCTGACGTCTACTAGGATTCAGGGACAACAGAGTTAATCACAAATCAGCCATCGTAACTTTGCTTGCCTAGAATATTTTGAGAGTTATTTCAGATTATCTTTAAAGGGCATGTAGAAAAAACAGGCTGATTCAAAACAGCGAATGAGATCTCATGACGCATAGACGTCATGATAAATTAAACCATGTCTTCCTAATAATCTCCCATGGGAAAGTGATGGAAACCTCATTGTTCCAGATATTTAAAACTGGACTTTGTGAAACACTGGAGATTACATAGAAGGGAATAATTATGCCTCCACCAGGAGATGGACTAGTTTATCTAAGGTTGTTTTCATGGGTCTTTTTCATTTCTAATTTCTATTATCCTAAAAGAAGATATTAGCTCCAAATTGTTCTTAGAGGATCTCAGTTCCAAATTAAATCTGAATGACATGGCCAGGAGACAGGTATTTTAGAAAACACCTCCCCACTCCAGCATTGCGTGTGCAAAACACATAAGAAGAGCCTTTGAGTATGTATACTTTTCTTTACATGAAAATGCAAACCTGGGTATTGCCATCAGAAGAACCATTAGAAGGGTCCTTCAGGCTTCAGAGGCCATGTGGACAGATCTTCGCTTCTTCAGTTTCCCAGAAGTCTGTATTCAGTCCTTACTCATACAATGCTCCCACTGAAGTCCTGAGGTAGGCCTGCCATATTTGGCCAAGAAAAATTAGAGGTGAAAAAGACCTAATGGGTCATCTAATCTATTGCCTATTCAATCTATAGCAAGTACAAAATTGTTCCCTTCATTAAGAGTCAGAAACATTATCTGATAATCCTCCACCCAAAGCCTTTTTCCAGCTCATAACTATCAGAGGGAGGTGTGGGGGAAACTCATGTCATTGTCCTTTTTTAGTGCTGGGGAAAGCTGTCCAATATATATCCCTGGAGATTTCAATTGTCTGTTTACCTCCAGGAAAAATACAGCACAGGCCAGGGGAGTGCAGACATCCATATATTGTTCTGTCAGTATGCTTCAGACAGGACTTGGAGGTTCCATTTCTATGGGGAAAGGATAGTGGATTCTCCATGGTGCCTTCAGTTCTTGGCTTTTTTGATGAGACCAACAGGGCAGTGTGGACACCTGCCCACTAGGAAATAGAGTGAGACCACAAAGACCACGAAGTAGTCATCAGGAAATAAACATTTCCTACACAGGCTGGTTCGGGCATACGGATAAATGCTTCCAAGCTCATAATCAATCCTCTGAACCATCCAGTCCCCTGAGTCCCTCTGTACTCACCCCACAAAGAGCTTTTGGCTGAAGGCAGCAGCAAAAAGAACACCAAAAACCAGAAGCCCCCTCATGATCAGCAATGAAAGATTGTTACTCAGCCCCACTTCCTATATATTGTGGTTTTTCAACTATACTTTCTCAAGGACCCTTCCTTTCAGGGGCTGTTATTCGTGTCCATTCTGAGCACAGAGGCAGAGGTAATGCTGCAAACAAATTAATCAAAACCATTTCCCAGGGACGGATGTGTTTGTTTGTTTGGAGAGGAAAATGAAGCATGTGACTCGCACACCTGAGCCAACAAACACCTTTCTTGGACTTTGTGACAAGCTCTTCTAAAACAAGCTTTGCATGATGTAACTGTTGCATATTCTCTAACCAGTCATCACCGTGGGTATTTACAATGATATTTTTGAGACAGTGCAAGGTCAGTCCATTCCCTGAGGTGCTATTTCTTCTAACTCCCATCAGTAGGGGCAGGACTTCAGGCTGAGTGCCCAGACAGTTCTTCATGCTCAAGAACCGAAGTCTGGTGACTTGAAATTGATGTGATAACAAATCCCTCGCCACCTAAGACTTCATGGGTGTCATTGTGCTGCACACACACTGTAACAACATCACACCCACCTAGAAGTTCATCATTGTCACTGTGGCCACTTGGACCTTCACGGCCAAGGCAGGGATAGAACTCACGTCAAGAGTATCCTGCTCCAAAAAAAAAGGCTCAGGTTGCTGCTACTCAAGGATCTCTGTTAACAGTAGAAGGTTTGTGACACAGAGCTGAACAGTTCAGATTACATTCCCAGAGCAGAGTTTCTCAATGACCCATCTGTGGACCTGTGCTGGTCCCTGAGATCTCCCTGACACAGTTTAGAAAGGTAGCAAGACGGACCCTGGTCAGTGTCTAATTTGTAATGAAAGAGGTGCTGGGCACAAGCAATTTTTTTACATTCAGAACTGATGCAGCAGGCCCAGATGTGCTGGGGCTATGAACTGCCAAGCCTAGAGGTGCCAGCACTCCACCCTGGCAAGCCCTGGCACAAATGAAGCACTGTCCCTCGTATCAAAAAGGATGAGAAACACCTCACAAGAGGGTGGTGGCAAGCGCGCACGTACACACACACACACACACACACACACACACATTCACCAGTCCTTTACAATACTTGTTTACAAGAGTTACTTGGAAGATTTAAAAGTGAAGCTGTTGTGAAAAATGACAGTGTAAAAATGGCACCTTCTTATCACTTGTATTACTGCCACAGTAGGAGCCCAAACATGGACAAGGACCACACTGCTAGGCGCTGTACAAGCACAGGATACACAAGTGGGAGAAGGACAGATACACCTGTGACGTTATTGACATGAACTGTGACCGTATAGATCATTGTTACTACCAGGGTCCTATAGTTGCACCAGACCTTGTACAGAGGAGGTCAAGTGGGGTGTCTGTGGAAAGGTTGTAATTTGCTGGTTATGATTATGCTGTTTGTATGCATCATTTTTGTATTTGAAGTTATGAATATTGGCTAGGTACTGGTATCTCAATGTGTTTGATTCTAAGTAGCCTCAATGAAGCATTTGGTCAGCTTCTTGAGAAAGGACTATTCTCAGTAAGTGCCCAATCAGGATACACTTAATTGACAATGGACTTTGGGAGACACCAATCCAAATCTGAGCTTTCCTGGAAACATTCAAACTAACATGTAAACAATGGCGTCGGCCTACAAAAAGCTGAATCAGTCATAGACATGTGACTTGCCCAGGTGCCTACAAACTCCATCTTGTTGCTGTGACTTTGCACAGAAGAACAAAGGGATTTCTGTGCACAAGAAAGAGTATATAAGAGGCCCTGGAAGCCTCTCCATTTTGACTTCTGCTGGCTCAAGAGATGGCCTCTCCACCCTAAAGAGATGCCTGAAAGAAACTGGAACAAAGGACAGTAACTACAGGGGTGTGAGTGATTGCTGGACCCAGACTAGGAAGGAGTCTAGTCTGTGAAAGAAGCTTATTGGAACATCTCTGAGAGTGAGATTTACCTGTATTCAGTTTCCTACTATAGTAGCCTTCGCCTTGCATGATTTTGTTTTATTTTGCTTAGTAACTTACCTTGTTCTGTCTGTTGTTACTTGGAAACACTTAAATCCTACTTTTTATATATAATAAAATCAATGTTGCTTATTAATTAACCCAAAGTAAGTAATTAATACCTGGGAGAGCAAACAGCTGTGCATATCTCTCTGTCAGTGTTACAGAGAGCGGACAATTTATAAGTTTAATCCGTATAAGATTTATACAGAGTAAAACAGATTTATTTGGGGTTTGGATCCCATTGGGAACTGGGTATCTGGGTGCTGGAGACAGGAGCTTCTTAAGCTGTTTTCAATTATGTGCAGCTTTGGGGCGCATGGCTCAGACCCTGGGTCTGTGTTGGAGCAGACTGGCATGTCTGGCTCAAGCAGTCAGGGTTCTGGAGGCCGAAAATGGCAAAGAAAACAGGCTCAGAGGTAGTCTCAGCACATCAGGTGGCAGTTCCAAGAGGGTCTCTGTGACCCAGCCCATCACAACACCTTAAGAACACAACCAGGCTTGGAGATTGCACTACTAGCCAAGCAGAGAGATGAGCCTAATTTAGCCACAACTTGATGGGCAAAAAATCCTTTACCAATCCAGTAGTGAATCCCTTTATCTGTCTATCTAATGTGCCACCTGATTAATTTCCAGGCACTGGTCTTATGTCCCTTAAGTCTGAATAAATATTACATTCTTCCACAAAACATGAATTTGTCTTCCCAGTCAATGTGGGAAGGGAGTGAGTAACCCACCAGCTGCTAGGAACGTTGGAGGACGCGCAGATAAGCCTGCTACATGTTGATTGACAAATCGTTACACCAGAGGAAGAAAACACTAATCTCTGGTCCTTAATGTGGCTTGGATCCATGACCATGAGCTGCCCTCAGATTGTTCTCAAGCCAGGAGAAATCAGCTTGAATTAAACAGGGCCCCCACCAAGCAACTGCTCCAAATGAGTTTGAGGTGGGAGCAGAGCATGCAGTGTGCCAGTCATATGGCTTAGTTATGTTACTGGTGTCCAGGACAATTTCAGCTCTGATGAAAGGGGTTGCAACTCCACTGACGTCAATGTGGTTGCATGTGCCAAGATCTATCCCTCCATTTTTAGTCCTCCCATTTGGATTGAAGGGACACTGTCATATAACAAACAGATTTCCTTCCCTGCACTACTAACAACACTGGAGAACAATAACACGTAACAAATTTTTAAGAGCTAATTTACTTTTTATCATTTCTGCTCTTTGTTTAGTTGTTACATTTCACTCAAAAACCGATGGATACGTTTCGTTCTCAGACTCTTGTGCACTCGCACAATGCTCCAGTGTAGATAGACACTTACAGTGACACTAAGGCAATTAGCAAGTGGAAGACACTGGAGCTTCAACACAAAATGCACAAGCCCCTCTGGCACTTGAGTTGAAGGAGTAATTCCATTGGTGGTGAAGTAAGAAGCTCTTATTCTTGATGTGTGTTTGCCACTAGAGGGTCACACACACATACACACACACACACTAGTCCAGTGTATTGCATAAGAGTATATATTTATTTTAAAAGAAAACTATTTCCGCTGGATTTTATTTTAAATTTCATTGAAATGTCGCCATTGGCCTTAGGTTTTGTAAAAGCTTGATTTAATATCATCAAAATGCTAAATCGCATTTGGGGAATGTGGCTTTTTATACCCAGTTCTCACCAGAGAGGATAAATTAGGGCATAAGACCATAAACAGAAGATTTCTCATTTGTCTTTCTGATAGGACATAAATCCACCCTGCAACCACATGGAACAGTTAAAGGGCCACTGTTGTGTTCCATAAGAGAACAAATGTTAGCAGCATTGTCTTGTCACATCCCTACAGAGGATATTTACATTCTGGCCTCTTGCAATTTTGGTTGAAGAAGAGTTTGTTTTCCCACTTAAGCTCTTGTGCAGTGTCATTGGAGCTGATAAATGTGTGCATTCTTTCAACCCCAGAACAGCCGTATTTCTTCTTTATATGCATTCTGTAAAGTCTCTGCGGGGGCCCATTTCTTCTAGGTAAGAGGTTACAGAAATATAAGGGATGGTTGTGCAAAAAGGTTTGATTTAACTCTAAATACCTGTAATCACATGGAGAGACCCACACGTCTGGAAGCTTGTATAAGTGTTTATTTTTTCAGTACTGAGTGTGGTGGTATCTCTGCACAGATCTGGGCTTCATCGTGCACTCTGGCTCTTTTCAACTTCTGTAGAGATTTGGGGATTTTTATTTTCTTTGCTTCATTTATTATCTCAGAAGGCTGGGAGAGCTAGCTCCACATTCCTGTCATGATTATAGATGTGAAGGGCTAGATTCTAGGCTGTATTTCTGGAAAGGTGTTGCTCATGAACAGAATGTAAATATACCACCTTTGTACCCTCCGCATTCTGAGCTGCTGACGAGACTAAGTTGTAAGTGAAAGCAAGCGTTTCTGCTTCTCTGACTTACAGCAGCTTCCCCAGGGGTGCCTATGGTCTGCACAGAAACCCGGAATCCCCAGTAGCACTCAGTGATACGGCTACTCCCCCTCTCATCCCTGACACCATCCCCTTGTGCCTCTAACCTGCCCCCGCCCTGGGACTTATGAGGGGGAATAGCATTTCAGTGATGGATAAGTGATATTACCCACACCACATCTTCAAACCTGGTGCCTAAAGTTAGGTCCCCAAATCTAAATGTAGGCCCCTGAATAAGTGGAGGCCAATTATAAGTGCGCAGCAGCACTGAAAATCAGGCAGTGTTTATAACTGGGACCCCAAAGGTAGAAGATACTTTTGAAAATGTGGCCCTTAGCCTTTATGAGCCTCAGTTTCCCAAGTGTAACAAGGGTGTTGTGAGGATTGATTAGATGGTTGCAACGAATAAGTGCTAATCCCTGCTGACATTCAGTTCAAATATAAGGTCCTTGTTAGATCTGTCTGGGATACTAACTGCAGTGCTCGTTTCTGTCTCATAGACAGGATACCAGCAGGACAGATGGTGCCAGGTCTGCAGAATCGCAGTTCTGAACACAGGTGAAGGAAGTTAGTTTTATTTTCATTGCAAAAGAAGAAACTTTGAGGAAAACTAAGAAAGGTCAGGCGAAAAGTACAAACCAGATTGTCAACATGGATAGGAAGGCAGTTTAATACCGGTACCGGGGATTTAGCAATTGGGAGACATGAGCTAAAAATTCAGATACTGGGAATAACTGATAAAGGCTTGGATTGAAGTTGTTTCACACAGAGACAGATTTGCTGGAACCCAGACCAGGATGCTGTGCCACACGCACAGCCCATCGAACATATGTTTCCTCCTCTCCAAGGCAAATAATTCCCATCTTCGCTGAACCCACAAGCAGCCTCCTCCTGCCACATTGTAACTGTCCCACCACACTCCTGTCTCCACCCCAGTGCAGGTCCCCGCACTGGCCTCTTCACCTAGCTGGTAAATGGCCTGTATTTTTGCCTGACTGGGCACAATTACCAATAATTATGGCAGTCACATTTTTTCACCCTATTCTGATGGAACCCTGGGGGAGGTATCGCCTTCCTCTGCAGCATGGGACCTGCGTCACTTGCAGAGTTAAACTAGTGTAAACGGTGGATTCTCTGTAACTTGAAGCCTTTAAACTATGATTTGAGGACATCAGTAACTCAGGCAGAGGTTAGGGGTCTGTTACAGGAGTGGGTGGGCGAGGTTCTACGATGTGCAGGAGGTCAGATGAGATGAACCTAATGGTCCTTTCTGACCTTGAAGTCTACAAGTTTACTCTTGATTTAATCACAGGCTGCTACCTGTGTTTCTTTCTGAAGAACCACAAAAGGGTCTGTACAGAATATTGGCCTGGTCCTAACATTTTGAAACTGTGTAAGAATGGAAAAGCAAAGGCGGGGACAAGAGATGTGCAGCAAGGAACCTTTACAGACAGATGCATCTCACAGTAGTTGGACTGAATATACTACTACATTAGTACAAAGGAATCAGATTTGGGGTTTGTTTCCTAAATTACTGTTGGCTTCATTCTTTTTATACTGTTGATTTGCCTCCCTACTTCTATGACTGATTGTCTCGCACATGCTCCATGATCTTTAGCAGACCTAGCCAGGTCTCTTCTGCAGTAGGGATGATTTGACTAGCTGGCAGAAGGAAGCCATAGCGACCTGTGTCTCGCAACTCAAAGGCAAAGGAGTATTTGATGCCATAATCATAGGACCAGTCAATGCTGCCTCCACTGGCTTGGTCTGAAAAAGAGACAGAAACCACACTGAGTGAGCTGGCTTGTGTCCAGATGCACCAGCGCTGGCTAGTAGATGGAGTCCCCTGGATATGAGCATGCTTAGTATCTTTCAGGATTGGGTCCTATATGAGGAAGTAAAGGAGCTTACTAGGCTGGGTGTGCACTACTCAGATGGCACTGAATTTCTGGGAGTGGGCCCTATTAAGGTAACATTGGTGTGGGTCAGACATTAGCTCAGCCTGTGGGAGATCCGTTGGCAATTAGTGAGGGATCCCATTGACCCATCAGTACAAGGATGGACCTTCTAGTGGGATGAAGTCCCCACCTTGAGGAAGGAGGAGTGGACCCTTCCCTCTCTACAGCCCATCAAACGCAGAACTGCTCAATACTTACAGATAGTTGAGCAAATGGTCCCAACTTTATACGTCGTGCCATACAGTGAAGCCAGAGCACTGGCAGCTGCTTTCCCCACGGTATCCTAGAGGGATCACGGAAGAGTCAGGAAGAAGTCAGATTAGGAAGATTAAACATTCAAACTAAAACGAGAGAGTTTCTACCCCAAGCTTCATTTAAGAAAATATCCAAATTGGTTTAGAGCCGACCCTCACCCACCAAAAATTAGTTGTACTGAATCTATTAATGTCTGAATTGCTGTATAGCTGGACACTAGCTACAGCATCCACTATGTTTACAATATTTTGGGAGGTATCCTGGCTGGCAATGGCCCATACTATGTGCTTTAGAGGAAAGTGCAAGAAAGCCCTGTGGATAATTATAGTATAATCTCCCGACTGGGAAAGTTTCTTCCAAATTCCCATGAGTTAGTGGCTGGTGTATGGTTTGACGCATACGGGGTGTGTAGTTCTTAAAAATATTTATATTGTTATTATTTTATCCTATCTAATGTAATTGTGGATGTTCTCATACTTAAAGAGAACCAGAAAGTTGGGACTAGACCTAATGTGTGTGAGAGTCCTGTGTTGGGAACAGGCTGGTGAGACACCACCTGTTCACACAAGTAGTGATTTCTGTTTTAAAGATATTGTCTTCTTCTTCCTTGCATTAATCCCATCAAATAGAGTCCACTCTATAAGTCCTCTCCCTCCAAAATGATCTGTTCAATGTCCAACGAAAAGCTCATGCTCCAATACGTCTGTTAGTCTATAAGGTGCCACAGGACTCTTTGCTGCTTTTACTGATCCAGACTCTGATACTGTTCAAAGTCCTATCCTTTGTCACACCACCTGCTAACAAATCTTTCTTTATAACATCCCATCACTTCTTGTGTCAGCCTCTCTGTCTTTTTCTTTCAGTCTTGATCTGTTGGGCCTCTCCTACCCAGATTGCTGTCAGGACCAAATCGTCTGAGCCTGATACAATCTGTTTTACAAAACCGGTTTATGTAAAATCGGAATAATCCTGTAGTGTAGATGTACCCTAAGAAAAAGACCCCAAAATCAGGACTGTCTCTATAAAATCGGGACATCTGATCATCCTAGAGATGCCTTTCATATTTTGAGTGTTAGCCAAGTATTAAAATGCCATTTTAAAGACAATAATCATGGGCTAAATTCTCCCCTCACATGGACCAGAGCAACTCCATTAAATTCAATGTGGCTTCTCAAGTGTGATTGAATGAGACTCTGGCCCCCATACACTATCTTTAAAATCTGATCCTTCCCTCCTTCACTGTTTCGCTTATGGTTGTGACTTTGAACACATCTCTAACATGTGCATTCTTCAGGTGGTCTTTCTTGCTTGCACCACTCATCCATCCAGGGGCAGCTCCAGGCACCAGCACGTCAAGCGCGTGCCTGGGGTGGCAAGCCACAGGGAGAGTTCTAACAGTTACCGCAAGGGCAGCACGCAGGTTGCCTTCGGCGGCATGGCTGCGGAGGGTTCGCTGGTCCCACGGCTTCTGCGGACCTCCTGCAGACAAGCAGCCGAAGGCAGCCTGCCTGCCTTGGTTGGGGTGGCAAAATACCTAGAGCCGCCCCTGCATCCTTCTCAACATTCGTATAACAGTGGAACCAATCATTTGCTCATGTTTCTTCTTTGTTGCCCAACACTCAGTGACATACGTTAAAACTGGACGGACCAACGTTTTATAGACTTTGCCTCTTAATCTTACTGGTATCTTCCTGTCATGTACTACACCACTTATCTCTCTCCATTTGATCCTAGCTCTAATTTCATCCTCCATTTCCCCATTTTCCTGGATTCTGGAACCCAGATACTTGAAACTTTGCATTTTTGGTATTGTCTGACCGTCTAGTTTCAAGGATAATTCTTCAGTGTTTACTTGATTGAAATTACATGCCATATACTCCGATTTTCCTCTGCTTGTTTTGAGCCCATGCCTTGCTGTGAGGGAGTGCACGCGGCCACATTAAGCACATTAATTTGGCGGTGTGCGTCCATGGTCCGAGGCTAGCGTCGATTTCCGGAGCATTGCACTGTGGGTAGCTATTCCGTAGCTATCCATAGTTCCCGCAGTCTTCCCCGCCCCTTAGAATTCTGAGTTGAGAGCCCAGTGGCTGATGGGACAAAAATCATTGTCACGGGTGGTTCTGGGTAAATGTCGTCAGTCATTCCTTCCTCCGGGAAAGCAACGGCAGACATTCATTTTGTGCCCTTTTTCCCTGGATTGCCCTGGCAGACGCCATAGCACGGCAACCATGGAGCCCGTTCAGCTTTTTTTTACTGTCACCGTATGTGTACTGGATGCCGCTGACAGAGGCGATACTGCAGCGCTACACAGCAGCATTCATTTGCCTTTGCATGATAGCAGAGACGGTTATCAGTCATTCTGTACTGTCTGCTGCCATTGTAAATTGGCAATGAGATGACGGCTATCTGTCGTTCTGTATCGTCTGCTGCTGTCATGGGTACCCTTGGCTGAGGTCGGCCAGGGGCGCAAAGACAAAAATGGGAATGACCCCCCAGGTCATTCCCTCCTTCATGGTATCTAAAAATAGAGTCAGTCCTGCCTAGAATATGGGGCAAGTGTACTAGAGAACCAGTGTATCAGAGAACCAGAGAGCACAGCCGCTCCGTGTCAGAGCCCGCAGAAATGATGAGCTGCATGCCATTCTAGGGGGTGTCCCTGCAGCAACCCCACCCGTTGCTTCCCTCCTCCCCAAACCTTCCTGGGCTACCGTGGTAGTGTCCCCCCCATTTGTGTCATGAAGTAATAAAGAATGCAGGAATAAGAAACAGTGACTTGTTAGTGAGATAAAATGAGGGGGAGGCAGCCTCCAGCTACTATGACAGTCCAGGCAGGACATTAAGTGGTGCGGGGGAGAAGAGCTCAGCATCCCGCTGCTATAATAGTCCAGGCAGTACAGAATCTTTTCTTTACACATGAAAGTGGGGGGGCTGATGGAGCTCAGCCCCCAGTTGCTATGATGAGGACGGTTACCAGCCGTTCTGTACCATCTACTGGGAATGACCAGAAATCATTCCTATTTTTACCCAGGCGCCCTCCGCTAGCCTCACCTGAGGCTAGCCAGGAGCACTCACGGGCTGATTATGACGACAGATAGCAGTCATATTGTACTGTCTGCAACCGGGCAGTGGAGGGGAGCGGATACTGCTCTTCACTGCCACAGCATCGCATCTATCAGCAGCATTCAGTAGACATAGGGTGACATTGAAAAAAGTCAAGAAACGATTTCTTTCCCTTTTCTTTCGCGTGGTGGGGGGAGGGAGTAAATTGACGAGATATACCCTGAGCCATCCCAGACAATGTGTTTGACCCTACGGGCATTGGGAGCTCAGCCAAGAATGCAAACACTTTTCGGAGACTGCTGGGGACTGTGGGATAGCTGGAGTCATCAGTACCCCCTCCCTCCCTCCATGAGCATCCATTTGATTCTTTGGCTTTCCGTTACACTTGTCACACAGCACTGTGCTGTGAACTCTGTATCATAGCCTGGAGATTTTTTTCAAATGCTTTGTCATTTCGTCTTCTGTAACGGAGCTCTAATAGAACAGATTTGTTTCCCCATACAGCGATCAGATCCAGTATCTCCTGTACGATCCACGCTGGAGCTCTTTTTGGATTTGGGACTGCATGGCCACCCGTGCTGATCAGAGCTCCACGCTGGGCAAACAGGAAATGCAATTCAAAAGTTTGTGGGGCTTTTCCTGTTTACCTGGCCAGTGCATCCGAGTTCAGATTGTTGTCCAGAGCGGTCACAATGGTGCACTGTGGGAGACCGCCCGGAGGTCAATACCATCGATTTGCGGTCACACTAACCCTAATCCAATATGGTAATGCCGATTTTAGCGCTACTCCTCTCGTTGGGGAGGAGTACAGAAACCGATTTAACGAGCCCTTTATATTGATATAAAGGGCCTCGTTGTGTGGATGGGTACAGCGTTAATCGGTTTAACACTGCTAAAATCGGTTTAAACATGTAGTGTAGACCAGGCATCTTATAGGCTCCTGTTATCTCCCACCCCCGTCCCAATTTTTCACATTTGCTGTCTGGTCAACCTAGGCAATTCAGTCAGGACAGAGGAAGGCTTAGGGTCAAGAAGCTGCTATATCTCACCAGCTCATTGTAGTCAGCAGGGTTGGTGCACTTATACCCAAAGGGGAACAACAGAAGCTGAGAGTAGCTGTGAAGGGTGAGGAAGGCCTTGATCTTCCCATGGCTCTTGATAAAGTTTACGACATTTTTTACTTCCACTTCTGAGTTGGCGCTGGGTCCATGGTAAGACTCAGAGCAAGGGTTGGTACTGGCTCCAGGGCCTGTTGGTGCAAGTGAGGATCAAAGGTAAATCTGTAAAACTATAACTCAAGGGAATTCAATGCAGATTGACACAAAGATGAAGATGCCTAATACTGTACAGTGAAAACTCTAGCAACAGATCTTTTCTCAGGGACAAGGCCTGACATACTGATAGATGATAGAAAAGTATTTCAAGAGAGTGAAAATTAGAAAAAGACAGATTGATAGATAACTCATGCCTTCTTTTGCTCCCTGACAATCAGTCAAGAAATTACTCTTATGAAATATGATTACTGTCAGCTTTTACTATTTTATTTCTGAATCTCTTATGATGCTGGCTTCTACATCCATTGGGCCAGATTCTGATCTCGGTAACCCCATTGTAAACCCAGAGTACTTCCACTGGCTTCAGTAGAGTTACCCTGGATTTACATTAGTATAATAGAGATCAGAATCTGATACATTAACTTTTGAGTATATAACATGTGAGCTGATAGACTTTTTTCTTCCAAGCTGATGCAGCAATGTAAGTTAATAATAACATGGGAAATTGAAAATAATTATAGACTCATAGACTTTAGGGTCAGAAGGGACCAATATGATCATCTAGTCTGACCTCCTGCACAAAGCAGGCCACAGAATCCTACCCATCCACTTCTATAACAAACCCCTAACCTATGTCTGAGTTATTGAAGTCTTCAGATTGTGGTTTGAAGACCTCAAGCTGCAGAGAATCCAAGTTGATCTTTTCCATCTTATTTTATTAAAAAAAAAAAAACCATATGGAATTTTTCCAGGCCTTTACCTGACTGTCTAGAGGCCAATAGTAGAGGGAGTCAGTGATTGATGTGACATCCTCAGCAGTGCATGCTGGGAGGGATGTCACATTGATGAAGGAGACATTGATCCAAGCAGAGCTAGACCATATTGAAACCTAAGCAAAAAATCCTTTGAACTAGTAAATGTGTTAGATGCCCTGTTTAGCCTGACATACTCTGGGCATTCAGCCCTATAATGGTGCAGATGCCTATATTTTGCATATCACTTTTAAAAAGTCCTAGATTGTTCCCTTATGACTAGGTACATGCAGGAGCGCTGCCAGCTTTTTTGGCACCCTAGGCGGCGGAAGGTCCCACCCCCGAAATGGTGCCCATGGCAGAGGTGGCAGAAGGTCCTGCCCCCGAAATACCGCCGCCGCCGGGGGCAGCCGAACATCCGGCCGCCATGGTCGCCATCCCCCAAATGTTAGCGCCCTAGGCAACCACCTAGATCGCCTAATGGATTGAGCTGGCCCTGGGTACATGGAAGGGAAACAGCTTCGGTAGTGACAACTGTAGATGAAAACTCTTCTTTTACCTCCAAAGCCTGCATCCCAGTTCCTATTTGGATCAACTCCAATGCACAGGCTCCCAGAATTCTTAGAACGTGTCTTCCGCCACATACGATTCTTAAATAAAGAAACATAATGGGTTCAAAAGGAGGAAAGCTTGGTGATTTCATTAAAGTTTCCAGTCAGAAATCGTTACCATTCATCTATAAGTGAAGCTCAGACTAGATTATGACAATTGGCCCTTCTGACCTTGCAATCTATGAATCCATAAGTGCAAGAGAGAAACCTAATGTGACTTCTGCTAGACTGGCAAGGGGGATGGACCAAGGGAAGCACTGGTGAATATGCAGGAGGGAACAATGATGAATTAGATGGCTCAGTAGGTCTCTGTGGTGACCCTATCCTATTGTGATTTACCTTTACAAGGCTAAATATGTATCAGCTGAATGTGTTTTTCTAAAACAAAACTTTCCATTCTTTGATGGCATGGCAGATCACTGCCCAGCGTCCAGAAGTGGCTGATTCTGTTTGGGAACGTAATCACACCGTGGTTACTCACGTTGGTATGAGTGAATGCATATCCATCAGGGTTTGTGACAACCAGCAGGAAAATGTCCATTCTGTTTAAAAGGGAGGTGATGGATGGATTGTTCCCATACTCAGATGCAATCTAAGCAGAGACAAAATACATTCCAAAATGCTTATTGGAGTCGCTTCTTCTCCAAATGCTCGTACCGTAATAGTTATGTACTGGGGTTGGGGTTAAGCAGGGTTGGGGTGTACAATACAGCTGCATTTCTCTGGTGACTTAGTCATTTTACGCAAAACGTATGCTCTCATTTTAAAATAATTTAATTTTTTGGCCTTTTTGTTGGCAAAGATAACCTTCCCAGTGCGACTCTTTCTTTCCAAGACCGCAGACTGAAACAATAGCTCTGAGGGGTGTGAACCACCCTTATTCATTTCAGTGGAATGTGAGCCCTGAAACTTGATGACAAATAAGATACTTTAAAAGGTCCTGTCTTGTTGGTATGTCATCTATTGTATTGGTGTGACTGTCTCTAAACAATATGTAATTGTACAGGTGTAGGGTAGTGGTGACAGCATAGCATTGGGAGTCATGACTCCTGGATACTATTCTCAGTTCTGTCAGTGATTTCACTGTGAGACCTTGGGCAAGTCATTTAACGTCTCTGTGCCTCAATTTCCCGTTAGTTATGAGACTAGTAAGACTGACCTACCACAAAGAGGAGGTATCAGACTGAATAAATTGCTGTAAAGCCATCTGAGATCTTTAGATAAAAAGTGCTACAGACAAGTAAAGCATTATTAATTGCATAAAAATCAATATAATTGATTCTGGGTTATGTTAGATCATTATAGAATACTTGCCATTGCTAATACTGTACCTAATTCTGGCTGGGTTACAATACATGCTCAAAGTAGAAAGAAAATAAATATTTATCTACAAAAGAACATCTAGGGCCTGATTCTCTCCTGCCTTGCATGCCATGTAATTATTTATTCCTGTGCAAAATGAGTGCAAAATCACTGTAACACACTGAGAAGTCAGAATGGAGAATCAAGCCCTTGATCTGTGTAAAATATACTGCAGATTTATGAATAAGCTGTTTTCTCACAGTAGGTGTTGTTTTTTCTTTCAGAGGCAATAATGAATTAATGTCTCAATGTAGTGACAAGAGTCAGTGTGTTGCTGGAAGTGCAGATGAGACATAAAACTGAATTACTGACATTTGCTGTTAAAGATCCCATGTGACTTTTTGCAAGAGTAGGGCTATTAAATTTGATGTCCTGACCAAATTGCATTTTTCTGACCTAAAATTTCCCTTACAGTTTAATTGTTTGCAGCATTTTTCACTACCTGTTTTAAATTTCAGTGCAGTGTTAAACAGCTGCCACTTTCCACCCAGAAGTGGGTGTATTTCATGGATGGGTGAAGCAATCCCTATAAACCTTGGTTGGCAAAGTATATACAGTAGACCATTCTGGTATCTTTTCATGAAAGGTGCTGTATATAGGCAATGTATTCTTTTAAATGTTTTATCAATCAATAATAGTCAGGAGCCATCCCAGGAGAAAAGAAAGTCAATTCACTAACCTTTTGAGCTGTCCACAATGCAGTTGCCTGGGTGATCCATTCTCGGGAGTGGATACCGGCATCGAGCCAAATGGCAGGACGGTTGGTTCCTCCAGTGCTGAACTGCAAAATGAAAAAAACTTTAAAAACACTCACTAGAGCGAGTTCTCTCACTTCCACTCCCACTCTTTTTTCCATCTGAAATATCGGAAATAATGGGAAAGCAATGGGTCAGAATGGCATAAAACTGGTGTAATGGAGTGGAGAATCAGACCCCGTGATGGGATATTTGCCTTAATGCTGCTGGTAATCCTGCCAGATTTACCAGTTCATTGACCTAACATTGTCATTTGCAGTTTTTGCTACAGCATCTGCTCCCTGTCTCCTCTGTTTCTGATGAGGAAGCCGCTGTGTACACACAACATATCTTCACCAGCCCCCAAATGTGCTCATTTTTCCTATCTGTTATTAAGTTAGCCAGGATTCTCCAAAAATTAAGGGTATGTATCATTATTCTAAATGAGCATCTTTGGCACAGTGCCACCTAAGAGCTAAGTAAGTGACTCAATCTCACCCAAGACAGTGGCTTTCCCATTTGGACCAACGTAAATTGAACAAAGCCAATATCTGGAATGCGTCAGGGTTTTTTTTCTATTTTTGCAAACCAAGGCTCCAGTTTTTCAAAGGTACTGAAGTCCCTGAGGCATAAACACAAGGTTCTGATTATTTGCAGTGATTAAAGATCCCATAATACTTTTTTTGCAAGAATCAGGGTGTTGGCCCAGCGTCCTGGCCAAATTCAAATGTGGATAATTCCATAAAGCTGCTTTCTGCAGTATCACCTTGGCAAAGTTATTTTTAAAAGGGGTTGCTCGGTTCTGCTGAACAGCTGTCCCATTAACGACCGGCGGTGGCGGCAGCTTAGTGGTGGATGGAGTGATTTCTCTCTTTAGATGCTCTGGGATGTTTTGGACAGACAGGTGCTAGAGAAATGTAAAGTTGTTGTTAAATGCACAGGAACAATACCTTGAGAATGTACATGGGTCGCTTTTCATAAGACTTTCCAATCTCCTGTTTGCTCACAAGGCTGGGATACTCAGCTGCAAGATCATCCAATGCTGCATAAATCTAAAATTTAAAATAATGACAGAATTTATATGCTATCAAATATTTTTATGCTAATCCTTGTGTTGATGCGAGAGATTTCTCCTCTGTAATGCTCGCTGCCTGCAGTCTGCCTGTATTTCTCCACCTTACTTTCCATTTACTTTCCACCGTCACAAAACACCTCTCTTCTCTCTTGCCTGTACAGCTTCATTATTCTCTCCTTCAGCTATTATCTATCTCTGATCTGGAATTATCTAATTCTGCAAAGCATTTTGGGGTGCAGTTTATAAAAAAGACCCTACACAAAAACAATTTGGACCATATATTTCTGAGAAGGGGATCCCCTCATTCTTCACCCCTTTACTTCCCAATTTTTGCCCTCAAAAGCTCTGCATAACGGCAGACCTTTCTTAGCTGAGAAGGGCTAGAATTGGTTTCCTCTAAAGCCCCCCAACGTTGCTCTGTGTGTAGGTCAGAAAAGAGGGTTCCCTGTAGGGTATTATTTGATGCCATTCTCCCAAAGCAGGGACCTGAGTCCTCACTCCTTGGTATTGGGATAACACTAGCTCCAGACTGATCGTTAGAGCAACGTGGAAGATGGTCTGGCATCTCTGACACTGAACTCGCACACTATTGGTCACAACCAATGTCACATGGAAGAAAGTTGTATAAAATCACTTTGCTGGTGCACTTAGAGAGTCTATCTCTGTTCTCATTCATGCCAAGGTAAATCTGCAGTTACTCCACAGAAGTCAATAGAGTTACACTGGTAAAAAAAACAAAAAACAAAACAGCGTGAGATCCAAATCAGACATATTTTAATTTGATGAGACCGTACACTAAGCATTTTTATTATCTAAAATAAGTGTGACATTCAATAGCTGTACATCAAGACACAGGAGGCCACATAATGCAGCAAAATAGGACCTGCAAGACATTGCTCCATCTAGTCTGGTACCCCGGTTCCTGTAGCAGCAAAACAGACCATGCATACAACCAGACCTAGCCTAACAATGTGGGAGCCCAGCGCTGGAATGGAGATGCTGCAGGCCTGGATTAAAGTACATTGATTGAGCTATGTGTGGGCCCCAGACTGGAATAACAAGGGTAACAAAATGAGAAGTATTGGCAGACCTGTGTGGAGAGGTTTGTTGAGCACTTGCTTGTAATATTCCTACCTTTTAGCAACTGAAAGTAATCCCTCAGTGTGATGAGTCCTAAATAAACTCATTATAAAACACAACTGACCTACTTGTAATGGTATGAGATATTAAAACCACTGCGGAGAATGCAGAAAGGAAGCCAAGAAGGAATGCAACATACAGTACTTATAAAGAATGTTTGAGTGGAGGTAACATGCAAAAGCAAGACAGAATTAAATAATCTCTCTCCCAAAGAGCTGAATTTGAAATACTTACAGATTCTAAGGGGTGGTAAGCTCCATAGTTGAAATTACTGGTGCCACGTTCCCTTCGTTGATTGTTGACCATCTCTTGTTTTTCTTCCTCTACTATGACCTAAACCAAGCAATTCAAATCTGTGAGGAAGGCCAACTTCTTCGTTAGGATTTTAATCAAGTGTCAGAATTGGGAAATGAAGTGGCGCACCCCACACAAGCTCTGCCCCCAGTGTCAGACTCCAGACTCAACTGCAGAACAGCTGGATGTTTCCACTAAACTCATCGGCAGTGAAATAGGTAACACTGTTGGCATTTAAATGGTCAACATTAAGCTGAATGAGGATAGTGTCAGAATTCCTGAAAAAGGAACAAGGTTGCTACTGCAAAGAGTTAACAGTGATTTAGCTGGTCTGTTGGAAATACTGCTTGTCAAGAGTCCCACAGTTCAATGCCCAAGAGATATGTTTTTCTCACACTGTGATGTAGGGTTCTAGTAACTTGAGGGGAGCCAATGCCGTTCTTGGAAAATGTAGTCAGATTTTTAATAGCTAAATACAGGGTCTACAAAGAATAGTAAAAGGAAGCCTATCCATGTGGAAGGAAGAACTTAAAATAGACCCTGCATCACTGATCTGGTACCTGTTGTGAGATCTGTAGTTGGCTTTCACAAGATTTAGGGAAACCTGCATTGGTACAGGTAGGCTTATGAGAGATAGGAATCTTTAGTGCTGTTTACTACTTCTACTATAAATAACATCAATGAGCATAAATGCAGGGATTAGGGAGGTAAATCACACATCAGTGAAGTACTTTTGTCTACCTGCAGGTCTTCAAGCAGGATAGAGTACTCAATGTGGTGGGACTCCAGGAAGACTTTGACCGATTGGAGACTGGAAAAGGGGACTCGAATATCCACAGGAAGTGCTGGATTTGAGGGGTGTAGCCAGAAATCAAGCTGAAGAGAAGATAAACAATACAGATTAGGGAATCATTTCAGAAAAATGGACTTTGGGGAACATCTCTCAAGAAGCACCGAAAATCTCTAACTCCCCCAAATTGGGATAACGCCTTTGGTTTTGCACCATTTCACACTTTAGCATATTCTATTATCTGAGACTCTCAAATTACTATATAAACAATCATCACTGGGCTTCACAACACCCTTGCAACATACAAGTATTACTGTCCTCACTTCACAAATACGGTAACAGAGGCTCTTGGAAAGACAAAAGCTGGCATTTTCATTGACTGCAACAGCACTTCAGCAGCAGAAGTGACAGGAGATTTAGTACCAAATCTGTTATGACTGTCTTGTATTTTCCCCTTACCAGCTATAGTTTCAAGAAATGCTCCATATATAGATGATTATATGATACTATGTACATTGCTTTTGCTTCTTTTATAGTGTTGCATATTTTATCTTGCATGTATATAATACAAATAAATAAAATAGATTAATTTTAAGAGACGTTCTCATCAATGGTGATAAAATCTATAATGCCTAGTGTTTTACATCACGCTTATCTTCCTCATAAGACAACACATACATTAATTAATTATCATAATGCCAGTAGAAGACCAGTAATAAATATTATCATCCCTGTTTTAAAAGGAAGAAACTGAAACACAGAAGTTTAAAGTGACTTGCTTGGGTCAGGTGCAATCAGACACAGGATTAGAACTCAGGAGTTCCTGTTTCCAGGATGGGGCTAAGACTACTGCATCATGCCTCTTATATTGAGCATGAACCAACAACGTGACACTGTTGTGAAAAAGACTAAATATCATGCTGGGGTAAATTAACAGAAGTATCATATGTAACAATGGGAGGTAATTGTTCCACTCGGCTCAGCACGGTGAGGTCTCAGCTAGAGTGCTGTGTTCAGTTCTGGGCCCCACGCTTTAAAAAAGATGTGAACAAATTGGAGAGAGTCCAGAGGGGAGTGACAAAAAAAGATAAAACCTCACCTATGAGGAAAGGTAAAAAAAAAAACCTGGGCTTTTATTTAGTCTTGAGAAAAGAAGACCGAGTGAGGGGGGGACCTGATTACAGTCTTTAAATATGTGAAGACCTGTTGCAAAGAGGACGGTTATTAATTGTTCTCCATGTCCACTGAAGGTAGGACAGGAAGTAATCAGATTAATCTGCAGGAAGGGAGATTTAGGTTAGATATTACGAAAAACCTTCTAATTATACGAGTAGTTAACACTGGACCAAGGACGGTTGTGGAATCCCGATCATTGGAACTTTTAAAGGATAAGTTAGACAAACACTTGTCAGGGATGTTGGTCCTGCCTCAGTGCAGAGGGCTGGACTACACCTCCCAAGGTCCCCTCCAGCCCTACATTTTTATTATTCTAGCCTATTATTGTTATTATTTATTTATGACAGTTCCCACATTGTGACAAGCAATTTCCAAACCAAAAAAAAGGAGGCACAATCACTGCCCTGGAGAACTCACAATCTGAAAGATTAACAAATGCCTGTAGGAAGTGTAATGACACACCTGAAGATGCTCCAGTGTTTCTAACAGCTGTAGTTTGTTAATCTCTTCTTCACTGTTTGCCTTCACCCGAAGAACCTGGTCACTACCAAAAATGAAATAAATCTTATCAAATGGGTTTATGGAAAATAGATTTTGTCAGATTAATTTGCTGCTATTTTTTGATGAGATTACACATGTGGCTGATAATGGTAATATTGTGTTGAGGTTATATATTTAGATTTCTGTAAGGCATTAGACTTGGCACTGCATGATATTTTGATTAAAAAATTAGCATGATACAAAATCACATATTAAATGGATTAAAAACTGGCTAGCTAATAGGTTTCAAATTGTAACTGTAAACAGGAAATCAACACTGATATTTTAGTGGGGTCCAGCAAGGATCAGTTCTTGGACCCATGGTATTGAATAGTTTTATCAATGACCTGGAAGAAAATATTCATTACTGATAAAGTTTGCAGACGACACAAAGATGTGGGTAGTGGTAAGGTATGAAGAGGACAGGACACTGAAACAAAGCAATCTGGAATGCTTAGTGAGCTGAGGGCAATTAAACAATATATTTGTATTACAGCCAGTTGTAGGTCATATGACTAGGAACAAAGAATGCAGCCCATACTTACAGGATGTGGGATTCTATCCTGGGAAGCAATGACTTTATAACAGATTTGGGGGCCATGATCAGCTAAACATGAGCTCCCAGCATGATGCTAAAAGAGCTGTGATTCTTGACTATATAAACAGGGAACTATTGAGTGGGAATCGGGAGGTTTATATTACCTTTGTATTATTTGGCACTGAAGCGACCGCTACTGGATACTATGTCCAATTCTGGCGTTCACAATTCAAGGAGTTTGAAAAATTGGAAAGGCTTCAAAGATGAGTCATGAGAATGATTAAGGAATTGGAAAACATACCTTACAGTGAAAGACTCCAGGAGTTCAATATATTTAGCTTACCAAATAAAAGATTAAGAAGTGAACTGATCACAGTTTATAAGTACTGACGTGGAGAAGAGACATATGATAACAGAGGGCTCGTCAGTCTAGTATACAAAGGAATAACAATATTGGATGAATGGAAATTGAGTTAGACAAATTCAGACTAGAAGCAAGGTGTAATTGTTTAACAGTGAGAGTATTTAACCCTTGGAGCAACTTACTAAGGGTTGTGGTAGATTCTCCATCAATGGACATTTTAAAATAAAGACTGGACCTTTTTCTAAAATATTTGCTGTACTTCAGTCACAGCTATGTGACTTGAAGCATGAATTAATTGGCCTGTGTTATGCAGGAGAAGAGACTAGATGATCACAATGAAACCTTCTGGCCTTGGAGTCTATGAATCTATTAAATCAACTCTACAGTTTGATGTTACATGTAATGCAGTTCTCCATTCTTGTCTCCAGCGTCAAAAGACAAGCGTCCCAAAGGGCAATAATCTCATAAAAACTCAGTGCTGACAAGGTTCCAGGATGGACCAAAAGAGAGTCATTTTGTATTTATTTTATTTAATCTTTCTGTATCTCCCTTCTCCTCTTTGTATGTAATCTGTCTTCTTAAATTGTAAGATTTTCTGGGGCAAGGATTGTATCTTTGAATGTGTTTTATAACACCCAGAACAATGGGTCTCTGACTGGAGCCACTAGAAGCTACTGTACTATAAATATTAAATCATAATAATAATCATAGAGGCCAGTACACGTTCCCGTGTAGCTCTGCTGTTACATCTGGAAGGTCTGCATCTCTGATAGTGCAAACCTGCCAGCTGAGTTGTGCTCTTATCTTAGCTAGTAATTACTTTTTTCTATTGTCCATTGGCTTCCAGTCATACAGTAGAAGCTTATATAGAACATATACAGCAGGGAAAACAGCTGCGGAGCAAGTTTCCCTTGCTAATATACCTCATTTTAAATCTGTGGGACCACCCTTAATGTGAGAGAGAAGTATCCAGCAATCCTTGGCCATTCTACTTAGACTGTCAAAAAAGTTGCAAATTATGTGTTAATTAAACAGGCTTTTCTGATGTATGGATGTTTGTTCACTGGGATCTGGTGTCTATTTCCCACATTCTAGCAGATATCCATCAGATTTTGTATTGTATTCTAGTCAAGTTCTTATACACTTAATGAGATTAAAAGGCAACAAACTTAAAGCACATATTTTAATGCAATGTGTGAATAAACCTGTTGTAACCTCCCGCTGTAAGATATTATAATACAAATTGCTTAGTAAGGTTCTGAAAAAGATTACACATTTATACCAAAAAAAAGAGAGAGAGAGAGAGAAAAGAATCTGCAGGGACACTACCTCGGATAAAAATTATCAGAGGCTATCAATCTTCATGCTTGAGGAACACAGGTGAAGCTGAGCTGTGCAAAACTTTGGGATTGGAAGGAACAACCTTGCCCAGGATTGGGGTTAAACTCAGACTATTTTGCAAGGTTCATGAACGTTTGGAGCTACTCTTGGTCCACTTTTTAGTGAATTTGGGGCCAGATGAGGGTTTTGAATCAAAACCATGTGAAACTGGGTGGTTTCAACTAAGTTTCACTTTTCATTTTTGGGCTTCCTCAAACTTCAGAGCAAATCTAAAGGGATTGTAAACAAGAGATGGGTTTCAATCAGAACCCTGAATCTCAGAACCCCTGTGCTTTGGGCAAGTTTGGATCTGGAGCCTGATTTTAGTTTTCCTTATGGGAACCAATTTCTATAATGAGCCAAACCAAACTCATGGGTCCAAACATTCTCAAACTTTGTGGTGAGATTCAGATCCACTTCCAGATCCATACTTTTGAGGCTGATCCCTAGCTCTATAAGCTGAAGCAAAATTCCAGGTAAACCTTAATGTTGGGGACATTTGAATCAATCCACACCCCAAACTTTGTAGCATGATCCCAACTCTCTTGTGATCAAGCTAAGGAAATTGTTTCCTCAGACCCCTGAGAACCAAACTGCTGTTCCCTCTACAACGCTAGATGTACTGTATAATTAAGTGCATTACGATTTTAGTCCTTCCTCTGGATCACTGGATGTCAAAACAGCTTCATGATCCCTCTCAATAAAAGATCTGAGATACACAGAAAAAGCCAAGGTGATATTTTGTGAAAACTAATTAGCTAATGAAAAGCAAAGTATGTGCCCAAAACTTTTTAATTAAGGTACTCAGAGATAAAAAGGTTTTAGAATAACATGGTCTTTGAATCAGAGATCTTCTATTAAAATGTAACTCACCCAACAAATGTTTCTAGGCACCAGGAAGCCCCAGCAAGGGCACTGAAGAACAAAATCAGCCTCATGTTTGAAGGGTTAGCCAGAAACAGAAGACCGATGATCTAGCAAGCAAGGCCATATTTATATATGGGGCCTGACATGGCCCCCCTCTTCAACTAGAGTGGTATCTGAATCCCATATGATTGAATTCCCACATATATCAAAACTCTCTAAGTAGTTGGGCAGATAAGGATGTAATTTCTCCTCTAAGGGTACTTTGCACTCTGATGTTGTGATAATTGGGACCTGGCTGGGCCAAATTCAGCAAAGCTAGCACAGGAAGGTGTCAAGTTCAAAGCTTTGCCGGCAACGCTGTATGTGCCCTAGAGAGGAGATTCAGCCCTCAAGAAGGAGATGGTGTTTCCCCCAGTGGTGCTGGAGGCAGCCTTAACGCCTGTTGGAAATGCACAGGAGCTCTACTGCCATATGCTCTGCCCAGTCTGGCCCTACCCCCTTTCACAAGTATGGCTCACTTCTGTATTGCAGTGGCTCTGTTCCTGTAACTACGATTGTTGCCATTTTGCCCTGTCACTCCCTGGTACTCAGCAGAAGTTGCTTGGTTCCTCAATGAATTTGTCCCACTATACTTAAGATGGAGGAACTCCTCTGTTACACCTGCTGTGGAAAGAGATGTCTTCACTAGGCCATGCCAAGGCAATGATATTTATATTTTTAAATAAACACACGCTTATACATACATTAGCCAGCACATTGTGCTGGGTACATTTATTGTCTGTAGCCAAGTTTTATTGAAATGAGTCATTTCCTTGAACCCTCCCACACTGTGTTTTCACACAGGTTCTGTCTACCTAGTGCAGTGGCTTCAAGCAAACGAAAACCCACATATAGCTCAAATGAAGGCAGGTCACGTGGTGGTACCCCTGGAGGAATTCTTTCCTAATGAACTGCTCTTCCCATGAGGAGGTGGCATGGGATTAAAGAAATGCTGGGATAGCCATTTTCTCGTCCTCTTGGCTTTGCAGTGAAGGCAGGGTTGTTCCCTGATCCAGTGGCTCCCTGTATTCCTTTGCTTTAGTAGTTCTGTCTTTCTCTGCTTAAGGCTAGCTGTGGTGGGGATATATTCTGTTTCACCTTCCTTCCCCGAGGATGCCCCTGAATCCAAGTCCTCGGTATTTATGTCTGAGAAGTCACTATCACAGACAGTCTGCTGGCTGAGCTTTGAGACGAACCTTGCTTGCTTGCTTTCTAAGTAGGCCCAGGCTGCGGCCACCTCTGAATAGAAGGCAGGATCAGCAGACTGGCAGGTATGCTTTTTGTTTTGCCCATTGAAGAACTTGCTGAGGAAATCCCAGACGTTGAAGCTGCTGTGACGCATGCAGACAGAGTCCCTGGGAACTAACAGAAGAAAAATAGCTTAGCAGCACTGTAATCCATAGTGATCCTTACTCCCTGGTGGTAGTGCCTTCAGGTTCTCTTTCCTTTGAAGGGCTAGGAAGGCTGATAGAGAGCAGGCAAACCTGATATAAAAATACATCCTCACAGGCAGCAGTGGGAAAAGCTTACATCAGTGGATACAGACCACATCCATATAGCTAAAAAAACCCCAAACATGGTAGGCCATGCCTCCCTTGAGGAACCTCCCTTATGTCTAATCCTAACCTGACCTGCTTTAGTTTAAGGCCACTGCTTCTTGTAATAGGTTCTTAGTCAACTTAGAAAATAGGTCTCCCCTTTATGAGGTTCCCCTTCACTTTCTCAGACAAAGGAGAGCCTAAGGCAGAGATCCTGTCTGTATTCATGTAAACTAGCTGTGCTATACCATCACCTCCACATATCCAAACAGAAGTTTGTAGGACAGCAGCAGTCAAGGACACATAGCAGCATGGCAAGGAAGCATTGTGCAAATACATGGCCAAAACATGGACCGCTTTGGCCTCCAATGGATCATGGGTTATGAGGGCTGAATCCAGTCTGTTCCAGGAGGAGTAAACCCTCCTTCTCTCCCTCCAAAGGATAGGCATCACTAGAGCCTGGAACTCACTAGTGAATTTCCTGTTTCCAAAAGGAGAATACCCTGGGTAGGGGGTAATTTGACCCTTAGGTCATATCCTTTAAGTATTTGTACAGAATTAATAGAATGATCCTACCTTCTCTTCTTACTTTATTCCTTTAAAAACTGGGCAAGAGAACCTGTGGCTCCTTAGAGCAATATTATAGCTCCCGTCATGGCCCATGTTACATACCACATGGATTCAGAGCCTGCTAATCTGTGCTGCCAGACATTAACCAGTCTCACATGGTTGGCAGGCCAGCAACCACTCTCATTTTGTACTGGTGAAGATGTTGTGCATGAACAGAGGAGAAGGCAGGATATCTAATCATTGCATAACACTGGCAGTGACAAAGCAGAGATACGGGGATGATCTTGAAGAGTAACATGGATAGGTAAAAGTAAAGGCTTAGATGCATCTTGTATACCAAATTTGATTAGATTTGTCTCATTCCTCATTTCTTACTTGCCAGGCAGTCTGACTGTGTGTACTCAGGTGGCGCAGTCTATAGTAGCTGGCTACATGTAAACTTGGCAATTCCTGCATCAGGGAAGCATTGTTTAGCATGGAGGGCGGAGTATCATGTAAGTTGAACAACAGCCTATGTGTAATAAAACAATTAATCCTGCACAAGCAGTGTCTGCCTCCCTTTTCCCCAGGGGTTTGACTGCCACATTCACACTAGCCCTGAGTTACAATTATTTAAATCCTTTTACATCAGACCGTCCAATCTGTTGATCATCATTTTTGCATTTATTTATATTCTGTTTTGTCACTATCTTTTTAAATGGTGAGCTACCCAAAGCTGTACACGCTGGATCAAATTCAGCTCTGTTCATGCTGGAGTTCATGTGAAGTTCATACTGTTCAGTGGAGTTATTCTGGATTTACACATATGTAAATGAGAGAATTTTTCACATTATTCTATATGGGGCCTTACTGATGCTTCATACAGAAGAATTATTATCCCCTTACAACTAAAAACGCTTCTTTTTAGAGACCACATTTACTTTTTAATCCTCGGTCCACTCTCTCTCTTTTTAAAACCCCTTTGATAGCCTAACAGAACTCAAATTTACCTTCTGATTTGCTAGTCCCTTTGCCAGAAGGTAGTCCTTTATCTCGGCGTTTCTGGAGAATCTGTGTTTCAAGAAAACATAAATATATATCGTATTGAGTTTGCTATTTAGAAGGATTTTAAATAATTTCTACTCAGTGGATACTGCAACAACGTACAACACTGTTTCTTAAGTGGGCTAGTGAAAGATGTCATCCTGACTGTCCTGGAGAATAAAGTTGACTATTCATATAGAATACATATAGCAATGGCAGCAGCAGGGCAATGTGGAGAAGCTTGCACTGCTGCTGAGCCTCTATACTGACTTGGAAGAAACCTTCCAGTGGTGGGAGGAGTGTTCAGTGTCTTTGGCCTTTGTGCTGAGACTGCCAATAAGTGATAATGAACTTTGTGGTGAGAACATTTGTCCACTGGAAACTGGACTGAAACCCCACATTTATTTCTTATGGGCCACCAGATAGTCTTTGAGTGGCAACATCTTTCACTTGAGTTGGACTTGTACCAATGATGGGGAGGTAAAAGACTCTGTCCATTACCACTCCTCTAAGCCATCCAGTTCAGTCCCTTGTAGCACAATTTATTATTAGTAACTGGTGATTAACAAATAATTATTACAAATAACACACTGGTTTTAAAATAGATAGAGGCATTCTACTGTCCCCAATGCAGCTTTCATTCACCTGCATCTTCTTTGCACAGCCTCTTTGAAAAGTGCTGAGTAAGAATGAGTAGGAACTTCAGGATTTGGCCCATTATATGTAAAGAGTCATCATCAGCACCACTGGAAGAACCCTCATTCTGACCTCATTTGCACCATTTGCTGGGTGCTCGTTTTACACCATTGTAACAACACTGACTTCCAAGGAGATACTTTTGATTTTTACAGAGGGGTAAGCAAAATTAGAATCAGGATCTTCAACTTCCTAGTGGTCCCCTAGTTTATTGTGTGTCTGAAATTATAAGCTCCTTGGAGCAAAGACCATGTTTTCTCTTTGCCTTGGAGGATGCCAAGCACACTGATGGAGCATAGTAATTAATAATAATATCTTTTTACATTGTAAACTCTGTGGACAGGGATAGGGTTTTTTTTTTTTTTTTTTGTTATTTATGCATACAGGGTCTAGCATAATAGGGTCCTGATCCTTGACTGGGGCTTCAAAGCACTGTCAAGGTAAAATCAATTTAAAAAATAATACTCTTACCCAAATATAAGCGTGGTTGATGAGAGTTATAGCCAAAATGCCAATACAGTATGAAAGCAGGATTTGCCCCACAACCCCACAAAAGTCTTCATCATCCCCGTCACACTCCCTGTAATCTGGTTCTTGACTGGCGATAGCCTCTACAGGGCCAGTATGTAAATAAAGCCACCAAAAATAGAGAAAAGGGAATCCCATTGAGTTTAGTTGATTAAGACACAGCATAATGTCGTTTCTCTATTAGGAAATGGGATGAAAGAGATCAGGGTGGATTCAAATGCACCATGTGGTACCTTGGTAACCTATTGTTGACATGTATTTGTTCAAGAGCTATCACAAGAAGTGGTTAGAACATGTTGATGACATCATTCTTGGAACCATAGTAACACGGATGTGTAATCTAAGCACAAAGAAGACCTATTGTATTATGTTGTGAAGTTGCATTTGCTCCAAACTTTATGTGTTTACGTTTTTAGACCTGTTCCTCTGAAGTGCCGGGTGCCTTCAACTCCATTTGAAGTTCATGGGAGCTCAGGAAAATCAGTGCCTTCTAGGATTGGGCCCCTAATGTTGCACGAAAATTCTGTTTCCATTTTTATGTTTCTGTTGCTTTTGTTCTGAAGTTTGGGAAACGGACCAAAGATTGAAGGGCTTCCAGAAAAACTGAAACCCTTTGATCACACACTGGCCTGATGGGCTGGCTCTATAGCTCCATCCTTCACTCCCTTCTTCTCTTTCCTCCCTTCCCCAGGACAATAGTCTTTTCTTACTATGTGCCTGTTGTGGGCACCCACTGCTCCTGTCTTTGGGTGACTGGCACAGCTGCTACTGCTAAATATGTGTCTGAAGGCCAGCTGCAGTTCTGGGTTCCCCCTACACTGTTCCTCTCTCTGTTGCTGCTCCCCTTATGGTCCCAGTCTTCCGCTCCCACCCAGTCTTCTCACCTCAAAATGTTGTTGTGACAGAATCGCCAGGGTGCAACCTGGGACTGTGCCCCCTTAACTCACTAATCCGGGTTGTCCCTGTCAATAACTTACTGGTGACAAGCAGCAAACCCCGCCAGATGCTGTTACCGCTTAGTACAACCACATATGCAGCCCCATACCCAGCCAGATTGTATGAATGCTCCCAGAGCCACTCACAAATCATGCAAAGGCACCAGCCAAATCCTCCCAGCTCCCAGCCTGTACTACCAGTGTCATAAACAGATAGCTAAGGGTTAATGTCTCTTACACCTGGAAAGGAGTAACCTGAAACACCTGACCAGAGAACCAATCAGGAAACAAGACTTTTTCAAATCTGGGTGGAGGTAAGTTTGTGTGTGAGTCCTTTGTTCTGGTCTTGTGCCTGTCTCTATCTCGGCTATGGGAAGGATTTTTCTATCTCCTGCTTTCTAATCTTCTGTTTCCCATTGTAAGTACAAAAGATAAAATAGTGATTTATAGGGTTTTTATTTTTTATTTACATGTGTGTACTTGCTGGAATGTGTTAAATTGTATTCTTTTAAATAAGGCTGTTTATTCAAATTTCTTTTAAGCAATTGACCCTGTATTTGTCACCTTAATACAGAGAGACCATTTTTATGTATTTTTCTTTCTTTTTATATAAAGCTTTCTTTTTAAGACCTGTTGAAGTTTTTCTTTAGTGGGGGACTCCAGGGAATTGAGTTGCAGCTCAGCAGGGAATTGGTGGGAGGAAGAAGTCAGGGGGAAATCTGTGTGTGTTAGATTTACTAGCCTGACTTTGCATTCCCTCTGGGTGAAGAGGGAAGTACTTGTGTTTTCCAGGACTGGAAATAGAGAGGGTGGAATCCCTCTGTTTAGATTCACGGAGCTTGCTTCTGTGTATCTCTCCAGGAACCCAGGGAGGGAACATCTGGAAGGGAGAAGGGAAGGGAAATGGCTTATTCCCCTTTGTTGTGAGACTCAAGGAATTTGGGTCTTGGGGTCCCCAGGGAAGGTTTTTTGGGGGACCAGAGTGCCCCAAAACACTCTAATTTTTTGGGTGGCGGCAGCTTTACCAGGTCCAAGCTAGTAACTAAGCTTGGAGGTTTTCATGCTAACCCCCATATTTTGGACGCTAAGGTCCAAATCTGGGAATAGGTTATGACAACCAGAATATACTATCTTGCAACTCCTCAAGACCCTTTCTTGAGCAATTCAAGTTTATTAATTGATTCATCATTTCATGAATGGAAAGCGGACAAGCACCAGCCTTTGTAACCTGAGCAGATTTACCAAGCACTTCAGTCAACCTACTGATAAGGTTAAACAGTAGAATAAGTTTATTGATTACAGAAGATGGATTTTAAGTGATTATAAATTATAGGCAAAACTCAAGAGTAATTACCAAAGGAAAATAGAAGATAAGCACACAGTCTAAATTCTCAACCTTACTAAACTAGGCAATATCTGAACTAATCTGTTTTTCTCACCCCGCTGGATACTGCAGGTTGGTTACAGTCTTTCATATGCAGGCTCTCCCTGTTAGCCTGGGAACCAGTCTCCTCAGGTCCAGTATTCTCCCATTGCCTTCAGTGTAGGTGGGAGAGGAGAAAGGATAAACTATGCAGCCTCTGTCCCATTTTATATCCTCATTCCATGTGCTTGGAGAACATAAATCCAAGCATATCTAGGCATTGCTGAGCCACCAGACAAGGTTGGGCAATTGCCCTGTTGTGGTCTTGCACAAGTGAGTCACTGAATTGTAACTCCCTTGCTGGACAATGGCTGTTGTTGCTGGTTTGACACCTGCCCAGGTGTGGGTTACTTCCCTTCTTGTTGTCTCTGGGGAGCTAATATCTGAGCGATTCCGCAACTCACAGCATATTTTAGTGACTACCTGTAGCGGGTGATGACTCATCGGCGTGGAGCCTCCTGCTGGTCATCTCAGGAATTAGTTCTTCCTCAGCAGATATCTTCACAGCAGTTGAGTCACTGCAGCAACTAGAGAGGTATCTGATCCTAGAAACTAGAGAAGCCACCAGTAGTCATCACTGTCTGACAGAGCAGAAGGACCTTGAGATGATCGAGAGGGAATTGTGGTGGTGTGTAAATCTAATCTTATTTACAATCCAAGAATGTATGAATTCTGCCTGTAAATAAAAGTGGATACCTGTGGTTTGTATGAAATCTTCCCCTCCCTAGATCAGCACTTAATTGTATGTTAGTGTAAATAGTTAAGTATAATATGTTGAATTGATGAAATGTTATAGGTTATATTAATATATTAAGTGGTTATATTGTCATATGTTATAAAGTCTGTGTCTTTGTTGCGGTGCCACTTCAATCTTTTAATTGTAACTTTTATTATACTTATTTCTATGCTTTCCTGATGTATCTAACATTGTAATTATTTTTCTAAATAAATATTATTTTTGTTTTCAAAGAAATTACTGCTTGTGTGCCTATTCGTGATCGGAGGGCTGTATCCTTGTCCTTTCAAGGGTCAGCAAGACTAGCTTACTCTGGGGCGCCCTCTGCATATCAGAGAGAAGCAACCTGGTAATATCCTGGAAATTTCTTTAGGGCAGACCACAACCTTGGTTATCAGGTTGGATAAATTATAAATTAAGGTTTAAAATCAAAAGCTTTATTTTTAGGTAACATCACTGGCTTAATATAATTAGATCCAAATTTTCTGGTAACACTGTGAGGTGGCAAAATTTAAAGACAATACAAAACTACTCAAGATCATTAAGTCCAAAGCTAATTGCAAAGGGATCTCACAAAACTGGGTGACTCGGTGACAAAATGGCAGATAAAATTCAATGTTGATAAATGCAAAATAATGTACGTTGGAAAACATAATCCCAATTATACATATCAAATGATAGGGTCTAAATTAGCTGTCACTACTCAAGAAAGAGATCTTGGAGTCTTCATGGATAGTTCTTGGAAAAATATCCACTCCATGTGCAGCAGCAGTCAAAAAAGTGAATAGAATGTTAGGAACCATTAGGAAAGGGACAGATAATAAAACAAAAAATATAATGCCACCATATAAATACATGGTACAGGCATACCGTGAGTGTGCAGTTCTGGTCATCTCATCTCAAAAAAGATATATGAGAACAGAACTGAGAAAACTACAAAGAAGGGCAACAAAAATGATTAGAGACATGGAATAGCTTACATACAAGGAAACATTAAAAGGACTGGGACTGTTTAACTTAGGAAAGAGATAACTGGGGTGGGCTGTAAGAGAGGTCTATAAAACCATAAACGGTGAGGAGAAAGTGAATAGGGAAGTGTTATTTACCACTTCACATAACACAAGAACGAGGGGCTCACTCAAGGAAATTAATAGGTAGCAGGATTAAAATAAACATAAGGAAGTACTTCTTCATACAGTGCAGTCAACCTGTGAAACTTCTTGCCCCAGATGTTGTGAAGGCCAAAAGTATAACTGGATTCAAAAAACAATGAGAAGTTCATGGAGGATAGGTCCATCAGTAGCTGCAAGCCAAGATGATGAGGGATGCAACCCCATGCTCTGGGTGTCCCTAACCTCTGACTGCCAGAAGCTGGGACTGGATAGATCACTCAATAACTGCCCCATTCTCTTCATTCCCTCTGAAGCATCTGGCATTGGCCACTGATGGAAGACAGGATGCTGGGCTAGATAGACCATTGCTAAATGACCCAGCATGGCCATTCTTATGTCGTGTTCCTATGCCAGTGCTTCACTAATGTCATGTGGATGTGTCACCATGTGGTATAGGACCATTACAGCCAGGTGCCCAACATATCACTAACATCATGCTGACACGTCACCATGCGGCACTGAACCGTTACAGCCAAGTGCCAATGCGCCACTGTTATGCTGATGTCACCATGTGGTGCTGTTATCGTTATGGTCAGGTGCCAATGTGCCATTGTGACACTGACATATCATCATGCGGCGCGGCATGGTTACGACCTGGTGCCAATGTGCCTCTGTCACGCTGATGTGTCACCTTGTGGCACTGTAAAATTATGGCCAGGTGCCAATGCGCCTCTGTCACACTGATGGGTCACAGTGTGGCGCTGTACCATTATGGCCAGGTGCCAATGGGCCTCTGTCATGCTGACATGTCACCTTCTGGTGCTGTACCATTATGGCCAGGTGGCAATGGGCCTCTGTCACGCTGACGTGTCACCTTCTGGCGCTGTACCATTATGGCCAGGTGGCAATTGGCCTCTGTCACGCTGATGTGTCACCTTTTGGTGCTGTACCATTATGGCCAGGTGGCAATGGGCCTCTGTCATGCTGACGTGTCACCTTCTGGTGCTGTACCATTATGGCCAGGTGCCAATGGGCCTCTGTCATGCTGACGTGTCACCTTCTGGCGCTGTACCATTATGGCCAGGTCAGGTGGCAATGGGCCTCTGTCACGCTGACGTGTCACCATGTGGTGCTGTAGTACAGTTCCAGCCAGGCGCCAATGCTTCAGTCACACTGACGTGTCCCCGGGTGGCACAGTTCTGTTACAGTCACACGCCAATGCCTCGCTGACGTATCACCGTGTGGCACCACACTGTTAGAGCCAGGCACACTGTCACCCTGACGTGTCACCATGCGGCACGTTACCATGACAGCCAGGCACCAATGCACCCGTCATGCTGACGTGTCACTGTCAGGGTTGCCAAGGCTGATTGAAGCTTTTCTGGGAGGGTTTTTTTCCAACGTGCCGTAATGTCATTTGTTTAACTTTCCCGTTAAAATCTCCTGGCCCGCTTCCAACAGTCCCCGGGAGATGGATGCCGATTCCGGGAGGCTCACTCCAGGCCAATCCTGGAGGGTTGGCAACCCTACCGGGCGGGACGCACGCGCCCGCGCCTCCTCCCGCCACAGGATCGGGCATGAGAGGTGGCGGGGGCGCTAGTGGATGGGGGCACTGCCGGCTCGCGCGGCCTCCCCGCCCGCCTCCATCGCGCCTCATACACGCTCCCGCCAAAACCCCACAGCAGAGAGGCAAGGGGGAGGGGAGGAGCAACGGCTGACAGCGCGAGTGCGCCGTCTCCCCGTCCCCATGGCAACAGGCCCCTCCCTCTCCTTTGGGAAGGCTTCGCTTCCGGCCGGCGGCTGCGCGTGGTCGGCGCATGCCCAGTGACAGCCTGATGCCGCCGACTCCTCACGCGGGCGGGGTGAGTGTGGGAATACGGGGGCTCCCGGCCCCCTTCATGCCCCGGGGCGGTGGGGTGCGAGCCCCGCCCGCCTCCTCCGTTGGGGAGCACGAGCCGGCTGCTCACGGAGGGGGAGGGGCTCTGCCCCCCAGTGCCGCCGCGGCTGGGTCGGTTCCGTGCCCCTCCCCCACGGGGAGCGCTGGGTGGGCCCCGCGTGCGGCCCCTCCCGCGCGTGGCGATAGGGGGGGCACCGGCCACGCCCCCTCCAGCGAGTGCGGGTCCGCCAGTGGGGCTGGGTCCGCCCCTCGCGAGGGTCCGTGCCTGGCACTGGTGCCCCTTGGCAGCAGCAGCCGTTAACGTCCCTAGTGTAGACACTGCCTCTGTGCTGGGCACCCCCAGTAAAGTGGGGCTGATCTGCTGCCAAAGGGCACCAGCCGTTAACGTCTCTAGTGTAGACACAGCCTCTGTGCTGGGCACCCCCAGTAAAGTGGGGCTGATCTGCTGCCAAAGGGCACCAGCCGTTAACGTCTCTAGTGTAGACACAGCCTCTGTGCAGGGCACCCCCAGTAAAGTGGGGCTGATCTGCTGCCAAAGGGCACCAGCCGTTAACGTCCCTAGTGTAGACACAGCCTCTGTGCAGGGCACCCCCAGTAAAGTGGGGCTGATCTGCTGCCAAAGGGCACCAGCCGTTAACGTCTCTAGTGTAGACACAGCCTCTGTGCAGGGCACCCCCAGTAAAGTGGGGCTGATCTGCTACCAAAGGGCACCAGCCGTTAACGTCTCTAGTGTAGACACAGCCTCTGTGCTGGGCACCCCCAGTAAAGTGGGGCTGATCTGCTGCCAAAGGGCACCAGCCGTTAACGTCTCTAGTGTAGACACAGCCTCTGTGCAGGGCACCCCCAGTAAAGTGGGGCTGATCTGCTGCCAAAGGGCACCAGCCGTTAACGTCCCTAGTGTAGACACAGCCTCTGTGCAGGGCACCCCCAGTAAAGTGGGGCTGATCTGCTGCCAAAGGGCACCAGCCGTTAACGTCTCTAGTGTAGACACAGCCTCTGTGCAGGGCACCCCCAGTAAAGTGGGGCTGATCTGCTGCCAAAGGGCACCAGCCGTTACCGTCCCTAGTGTAGACACAGCCTCTGTGCAGGGCACCCCCAGTAAAGTGGGGCTGATCTGCTGCCAAAGGGCACCAGCCGTTAACGTCCCTAGTGTAGACACAGCCTCTGTGCAGGGCACCCCCAGTAAAGTGGGGCTGATCTGCTGCCAAAGGGCACCAGCCGTTAACGTCTCTAGTGTAGACACAGCCTCTGTGCTGGGCACCCCCAGTAAAGTGGGGCTGATCTGCTGCCAAAGGGCACCAGCCGTTACCGTCCCTAGTGTAGACACAGCCTCTGTGCAGGGCACCCCCAGTAAAGTGGGGCTGATCTGCTGCCAAAGGGCACCAGCCGTTAACGTCCCTAGTGTAGACACAGCCTCTGTGCAGGGCACCCCCAGTAAAGTGGGGCTGATCTGCTGCCAAAGGGCACCAGCCGTTAACGTCCCTAGTGTAGACACAGCCTCTGTGCTGGGCACCCCCAGTAAAGTGGGGCTGATCTGCTGCCAAAGGGCACCAGCCGTTAACGTCCCTAGTGTAGACACAGCCTCTGTGCAGGGCACCCCCAGTAAAGTGGGGCTGACCTGCTGCCAAAGGGCACCAGCCGTTAACGTCCCTAGTGTAGACACAGCCTCTGCATGCATCCGGCGAAGTGGGTATTCACCCACGAAAGCTCATGCTCCAAAACGTCTGTTAGTCTATAAGGTGCCACAGGACTCTCTGCTGCTTTTACAGATCCAGACTAATACGGCTACCCCTCTGATACTCAATGTCCCTAGTGTAGATACAGCCGTGTAGTACAGAGGGGCCCAATTGATCTGCACATCCCAAGGGTGTCCTGCAGATTGGCCAACTCTGGGAAATGGGAAGCACTGTCCTACAGTTATGTGTATGACTGTAGATAATGTTCAGGAGTTCCAGTCATGGACCAAGGCCCCGTTATGTTAGGTGCTGTGTAAACAGAACAAAAAGACAGTCTCTGCCCCAAAGAATTTACAGTCTAAAGCCTGATCTACACTGAAAACTTAAGTTGACCTAGCTATATTGCTCAAAGAAAATGTAGGTAAACTGACTTAAGTCCTATGGTAGATGCTGCTAGGTTGGCAGAAGATTTGTTCTGTCAACCTAGTTACTGCCTCTCAGTGAAGTGCATTTACTACAGTGATGGAAAAAGCCCTTATGTGGCTGTAGCAAGTGTGTGAGACGAGATAATACATAGATACAGACAGACCGGGGAGTATGAGGAAACAGAGAGTTAGGGGAACACTTAAAAGTTTAGTCAACTGAGCAGCATTGCTCAGAGGTGAAAAATCCACACCCCTGAGCAATGTAGGTAAGCAGACCTAACCACTGGTGTAGACAGTGCTAGGTCAACCTAGCTACTGCCTTTCAGGAAGGGGATTAACTATGGTCATGGGAAAACCCCTCCCGTCACTCTACTGCATGGCTACGCTGAAACTTGTAGTTGTGCTGCTGTAGTGTTTCAAGTGTAGACCAACCCTGAGACAAAATTGGTCAGTGTGATGTACAGTGGCCTCAGCATGGCAGCAGCCTAACTTGTCAAGTGTTTGGTAGGCATCATGGCAAAGGAGAGTTTGAAGGAGAACAATGAAATAGCTTTGAAGACAGGGCCGGTGCAACCATTTAGTGACCTAAGTGATTGCCTAGGGCGCTAGGATTTGGGGGGGGCGCCATTTTCTTCAGCAGCGACTGCGGCGGCCAGATCTTTGGCCGCCCCGGTCACTGACGGCATTTAGGTGGAGGGAGCTGGGACAGGGGGGTGCGGGGAGGGCCGCCTGCAGCAAGTAAGGGGGGGGCAGCATGCAGGGGAACTTCCCGCCCCAGCTCACCCTTGCCCTGCCTCCTCCCCGAGCATGCCGTCGCTGCTTCACTTCTCCCACGTCCCAGGCTTGTCGTGCCTAAGCTGATTGGCGCCGCAAGCCTGGGAGGCAGGAGAAGTGAAGCCGCCATGGTGTGCTTGGGGAGGAGGCAGAGCAGGGGTGAGCTGGGGCGGGGAGGGAGTCTCCGGGTTGAGGGGTGGGGAGCTGCCATAAGGGGGGGGGGCGACTCAGGGCAGGAGTACGGGGGGGAGAGGGCGCAAGGTGGAAGTTTCGCCTAGGGTGCAAAACATCCTTACACCATCCCTGTTTGAGGATGTTTATTCAGAATTCTTCCCAAGCATTAGGGGCAGCATGGGAGAAAGTGTGAAGCTGCTTATCTGAAATGTTCATGTATTTTACCATTAAGATGCAACTAATCTGATTCATTGGTATGTGATAACAGTTCAGTGAATGCATTTGTCCCAGTTTCTACATGTTATATACTCCGTCTTTGAATGGGAGCATAACAAATATTTAAGCAGGCAATTGTAGGAGGGAAGGTTAACTTTAGTGGAGGGTTATGGGTGTTAATTATGCTTAGTTAGATTTTCAAAGTATAGCAGTAATATCATGCGCAGACATAGTGAGCTATGGAGACGGTCAGGGTGGATTTAATTTAAATCATGGAAGACTCGAGTTAATCATGGTTTTCCACATAGAAGTGCATTCTTGTTGGTTGTTATAACCTTAATACATATTCTTCACAACTCAAGATGTGGGCTTCCTTTTAGAAGGTACACGCGATACATTTTTAAACAATGATTTATTTTGAAAACTTTTCAGATTAGTTTTAAAGCTATATCAGAAAATGAATGATTGTTTGGTTATTTCATTTACCAAAGGTAATTGAAGCAGATATTTATGAAGTCATTGGGAGGTGAACTATCTCCAATTTAAGAGATAAATCATTAATATTTGGAGGATTTTTTTGCCATGCTGTATTAGGAGGAGAACATCACCAGACAGACATTTAAATTGTTTTATTTAACTAAAGCAACGTTAAGTATTCTGGATTTTTTTTCTTCAGCAGCAAACATATATTTTAACAAAACAAGCTTATGTCCCTTGCTTCTCACATTTATCTCCAAACCTCTTCTCCTTGTCCAGGTCTATTCTACCCTCAACCATCTTCTATTCATTGAACTTTTTGAAACTTTGCACTTTTAGAGAGAGGTAAGGGATTGACTCTGTGTACACAAATTTGTAGAGGGACAACAGAGTTGAGGTCTGTTATTTCTCACCTCTATATATTATTTTATTTATTTATTTAAAAACATTTTTGCTGTTAACGAGCATGTTGCCTCTGGAGACACAAATCCAGAGTTTGAGAACTGCAAAACTAAGCATCTCTCATGGTATCATAGCATCGAGTCCCATTGGGTAGATAGAAAGATTAACCTAAATAATCTGTACAGAAGCCTGTGGAACCCCATAAAATTGGGTCCCTAATCCGTGAACTACTGAAACTCATTTACAAAACTTTCCTTAAACATGACATGAATATATTGTCTCATACTATAGAATTAGAATGTATAATCCCTATTCCGTGATGAGGTATCTTTGAGCTATAATGTATCTAGATACTTTTTGAGGAAAATAAACCTATTTTATAAAAAAATCCAATTTTAAATAAAAAAAATCAGATCTAAAAAAAAATCATTGATTTTTATCCACCGTGGAGGTGGTATTTTAGCGTACTAGCCAGTTCTCAGTCCAGCAGTGTATGTATAGTAGTACTTATTAAAGTGAAAGGGAAGTGTCCGTACAGGAGGACTGCAGGATCTTACAAAGTCTCTCATCCCTATGACTCTACACAGACTAGAAGAGAAAAAAATCTTGCCTATCACTTACTAAAGGACAGTAGCTTTCAAAAATGTACTGAATGGTTACTTAATCCATGTGACTCCCCCCATCCCCCATGTTTTATCCACAAAAGCTGGGGGTAAAGGTTTTTTTTAAGCATGTCTGTAATGTGAAAAATATGAACTTCCAGGAATTTGATAGTCTGAACTTGATTCTGCTTTGTTACCTAGTACATATTAGGACTAACTCTATTATAAAACTGGAGAGAGATGAGAATCTGGCCCTCCGTCCTGTGTGGGTAGATTTTTCCTTCCCCATGCCCAAATGGTAAAAGTAGCTCAGTGTTAATTATGGTCCTAATGAGTAGAGAATGCTCACAGAAGGAGTTATGTTAAAAAAAAGCTCCCCTCCGCCCTCCACCCCACAAAAAAGGACTGAATGCTATTTACTATTAAATATTAATCTGTAACTAGAAATTAACTCCCTAAATGCAATTTCCTAGGGACTGTTTAACATTTCTTTAGTCTGGTGCTGAAGGAGAGCAACACTATATAAATATCTTCATTCTTGTCTTTCACTATGCTTCTCTCTTTATAGATGATGCAGGGGGAACAGAGTCCAGTTACTTCCCTCATTGATAGAACCATCAAGATGAGGAAAGAGACTGAAGCCAGGAAAGTGGTTTTGGCTTGGGGACTCCTTAATGTGTCAGTTGCAGGCATGATTTATACTGAAATGTAAGTTCCCTAACAGTTTTAAAATGTAATCAATAAAAGGATGTCATTATGTTCCTAGATATTTCCATGTACCGTGGGTCAGAGAGATGCCAACTCAATTTTTTTTCTCTTTCAGGACTGGAAAACTGATAAGTTCATATTATAACATTACATACTGGCCACTGTGGTATATAGGTAAGTGATTGTACTTTGTGATGGTTTACTTATGTGAGGAAAGAGCATCTAAATTCAATCCTTTTGTTTTCTTTATGTCGGTATTTGAAAATTTTTAACCCACTTTTTGATCATACAGAAATCGGACTTGACTTTCCATGTCCAGTTTGGATCTGTCTGGGATTATCTCCTGTGACAAACTTGCAGCAAAAAAGGCTTATCTCTTATCTTAGATCAAGTTGCATGTGTGTTGAGGCTTTATATGGTGCTATAGGTGTGCTTTACATTTCATGTAGTAGTTAGACAAAGCTCTTTTTTTCAAGACACTTACCATCTAAATGAGAGAGGTGAAACTAACAAAGGATGAAAATGAAGGGTGGGAATAGACATGTAAGAGATCAGTGATAGCAAACCTTCGAACAGGCTGGGTTTGAGAGGGGGAGTTATAGGTTGTTCCGAACCTGGGGATGATATGAAAATGAAAGTATGTCGCAGCTTTAGGAGAAATTGCTTCACATTCATTAAACTCAGTGATGTGTCATCATGTCATGCATGTTGATATGTAAATATAACACTATTTAAACTAAACATAAATTAAACTAACTTGAGTATTGACTTCTAGCCCTTTAGGCAAATGGTGGAGTTACACTTGTAACCTTTAGAGATGTCAGCTGGTCTCGATTCCAAAATTTACTTCCTCTAAAGAATGTGAAGCTTATAAAGCAGCCCTTTCTTTGTTTGTGATTTTTTTTTAATTCACTTGTATGATTAAAATATTAGTCTTAAGTATATTAAACCTGTCTCCAGAGTTCTTGCATAATATATGTGCCAGACCATCTTTGCTAATAGCTGTTGATCCTCCATTAACTTATCTAATTTTTTTTAATCCTGTTACACTTTTGGTCTTCACAACATCCTATAGAAACGAGTTACACAAGTTGACTGTGCATTGTGTGAAGAAGTACTTCCTTCTGTTTGTTTTAAACTTGCTGCCTATTAATTTAACTGGGTGACCCTTTATCCTTGCATTATGTGAATGGGTAAATAGCGCTTCCCTGTTCACCTTCTCCATACCATTCATGATTTTACAGTTTTCTATCATATCCCCTCCCCATAGTCGTCTCTTTTCTAAACTGAACAGTCCCAGTCTTTTTAATTTGCCCTCATATGGAAGCTGTTCCATACCCCCTACTCATTTTTGTTGCCTTTCTCTGTACCTTGGCCAATTCTAAAATACATTTTTTGAGATCAGGCAACCAGAACTGCAAGTAGCATTTAAGGAGTGGGTGTATTATGGATTAATATAGTGGCATTATGATGTTTTCTGTTTTATCTGTTCCTTTGCTAATGGTTCCTAACGTTCTGTTAGGGTTTTTTTTGGATGCCATTGCACATTGAGTGGATATTTTCAGAGAACTATCCATGATGACTCCAAGATCTTTCTTGAGCGGTAACAGTTTATTTAGACCTCATCACTTAGGGTTATGTTTTCCAGTGTGCATTACTTTGAACTCATTGACAGTTAATTTCATCCACTGTTTTGTCGCCTAGTCACCCAGTTTAGTTAAAAGTACCCGTTAAAACTATTAAAATTATTTTGGTTAGCCATTTTAATCTTCAAGTTCACAGTCTACGTTTTACATCCCTATTTTGGACTTAACTGTCTTGAGTAGTTTTGTATTGTCTGCAAATTTTGCCACCTCACAGGTCACCCATTTTTCCAGATCATTTACAAATATGTTGAACAGCACAGGATCCTTGGGGGACCCTGCTGCTTACCTCTCTTCATTGTGAAAACTGATTATTTATTACTACCATTTGTTTCCATCTTTTAGCCAGTTACTGGTCTATGAAAGGACCTCCCTTATCCCTTGATTGCTTATTTTGCTTAAAAGCTTTTGGTGAGGGATCTTGTCAGGCTTTATGAAAGTCCATGGACACTATATCCACTAGATCACCCTTGTCCACATGCTTGTTGACCTCCTGAAAGAATTCTAAATAGATTGGGGACGTATGATTTCCCAGTATAAAAGCCCTATTGACTCTTCCCTAGCATATAGTGTTCATCTCTCTGTCAGATCATTTTGTTGTTTGCTATAATTTCAACCAATTTGCCTGGCATAGAGGTTAGGCTTACTGGTCTGTAATTGCCAGGATTGCCTCTGGATCCTTTTTTAAAAATCAGCATTACATGAGCTATCCTCCAGTTATCTGGTACTGAAACTGATTTGAGTGATAGGTTACATACCACAGTAGTAGTTCCGCTATTTCATATTTGAATTCCTTCAGAACTCTTGGGTGATTACCATTGGGTCCTGGTGACTTACTATTGTTTAATTTATCAATTTGTTCCAAACCTCCTCTTCTGACAACTCAGTCTGGGACAGTTCTTCAGTCTTGTCACTTAGTTAGAATGACTTGAATGTGGGGTTCTCCCTCATATCCTCTGCAGTTAGGACTGATGCAAAGAATTAATTTAGCTTCTCAGCAACAGCCTTGTCTTCCATGAGTGCTCCTTTAGCACCTTGATTGTCCAGATTGTCCAGTGCTCCTTTAGCACCTTGATTGTCACCATTTGGCAGGCTTCCTGCTTGTACTTTAGTAAACTTTTTTTTTAATTTAGTTTTGGTGAATAATTCATCTTTCCAAAATGGTACAAAGAATATACAGTAACTTTTACCATGGTATTGTTCATCTCAGCAGAGTGGGAAAACAACATGAGAGTCAAAGAGACATGGTGGAGAGGTAATATCTGGACCTCTGTAAGCTCAAAAGCTTTTATTGGACCAACAGAAATTGGTCCAATAAAAGATATTACCTCACCTTGTCTCTTTAATATCCTGTGACCAACAGGGCTACAACAACACTGCATACAGCATAAGATGTTAACAGTTATTGATTTTTGTAAATGGTGAGCAATTTAAGAACACTCTAAAATATAAAGAACTAACTTGTTAAAATAATGTGTGTTGGGTTTTTTTGTTCTAGAACTTGCACTTGCATCTTTGTTCAGTCTGAATGCCTTATTTGATTTCTGGAGGTATTTCAAATACACAGTTGCACCAACTAGCTTAGTTATGAGTCCTGGACAGCAGACCCTTCTTGGGCTTCAGAATGCATGTAAGTCTGACAATTATCTCTGGCAGCACTCTTTAAAATGGTGTCTACAAATGAGTTTGTAAATATTTAACTTTCTGAACAGATTGTCATAGGTCTCAACCTGGCATGGGCCTCCAAACAAACACAAATGTCTAGAAAAAGAAAAGAGATGCAGTCAATAACTTCTGAAGGGTAGGAGTGTTGATTCAGAGAGCATTTTGATTGACTTCACCTTACTGCTCCCTGCAGATGGGGTAACTAGGTGAAGTGGAATGAAAATTCAGACGATCAAGAAGTTACTTGATTACTGTGTACCAGTAACTTCATGAAAGAAAGTATTGAGTGATAAAGGGCCCTTTACTTCAGCAGAGAAAGGCATAACAAGAACCTATGGTTGGAAGCTGAAGCCAGACAGAGTTAACTTAGAAATAGGGAACACATTTTTAACAGTGAGGGTGACTGACTTTGGAACCAACTAGGAAGTGGTGGATTCTCCCTCTCTTGATGTCTTTAAATCAAGACAGAATGCCTTTCTGGAAGATATTCTTCAGTCAAACACAAGTAGGGGTTCTCAAATGGGGGGTTGTGACCTGTCAGGGTGTCGCAAGGTTATTATATGGAGGGTCACGAGCTGCCAGCCTCCACCCCAAACCCTGTTTCACCTCCAGCATTTATAATAGTGTTAAATATATATATATATTTTTAAAAGTGTTAATTTGTAAGGGGGGGGGTCGCACTCGGAGGCTTGCTGTGTGAAAGGGGTCACGAGTACAAAAGTTTGAGAACCACTGGCATGGGGATACTTGGGTTACATGATACGGCCAGTGTGAGGAGGTCAAACTAGATGATCGCACGTACCCTTCTGTCCTTAATCTATGGATTTGTATCACTGCTTCCAACATCTGAAAATGAATGCATATATCTGAACGGTTCATAATGTCTCTTTCATCTTTGTACCAAATGTGGAATGTCAGTACACTACTATCACACTCAACCAATCTGACCTCTGATTGCAGAAAAATGCCATCAGGGTGGAGGGACTTCATAGGAAAGCATCAATAAAGATCAGGAGCATAGAAGAACATCAGTAACGATTGTGGCATAGTGTGATTGATTTATGTGCAAAGATTAAAACAAGTATGTGTAACTTGACTAAACTATGAAGGGAACGTATCAGTCCGTGAGTATTCAAACTCTTTGGAGATGATATGTATAGGTAGGGTTAATAAAATGAAGTTAAAAAGGGAAACTTGCCCAAAGAACCTGACTGAAGCTCCTTACTAGAGACATTTTATATTAGATATGCCTATAATAGTGCTCTGGGCAAAGCACTCTCTTGCTGTTGTATCTAGGTACAGTACAAGGGTTTTAAAACAGCAGGGTCCATCCATAAGGAACAACCTCATAAAGAGTAGGAAATGTTCCTGCATTGACCGTAGGGAAGGACTGGATGTGACTTAATAGGTCTCTCATTATGTGTGTTACTATTATTTGTGTATACTGCTATGTTTGTAATAGTAAAGTGTCTAGAGGTCCTAGCTGAAATCAGGACCCTGTTGAGCTAGACTGTATATAAACACATAGTAAGATAATCCCTGCCCTGAAGTGGTTTCAGTCCAAATAGGTAGGATAGAGGGTGGAAGAAAGAGAGTATTCTTATTCCCACTTTGCAGATGGAGAACTGAGGCACAGAGGTGTAGTGACTCACCCAAGGTCACACACTGTATCTGTGGCAGAATTTAACCCAAGTCTTCTGAGTGGCAGTGCAGTTCCTGAACCACAAGATCATTCTTTTAGTCTGTCACAGCTCTGATTTCTGTGCTCGTGACTTGGCTGCTGAATTTTATGGCTCTGAGATTTCTTTCAAATCTCCTTTTCTGGTCTCAGTGTAGGATTTTCTTAAGATAGTAAAGAAATAAAATAACAATTAAGAAAAATGATCCAGACTGCTGCTCCTTAAGCCCTAATTCTGCTTTTTTCTTTTTTTTATTTTAATTACAGCAGTACAAACAACTCCACCCCGTGAGCTAGTGACAAAGCAAGTCCCTTCTTCAACACCTTCTCCTCCAATCCTGGGTCAGAGCGTGCTGAGTTACAGCCCATCTCGCTCACCTAATACCAGCCCAAAGTTTGCCTCTGGTTGCATGACTGGGTACAGCCCCCAGCTACAGGCTTTGTCAGGCAGCAGCGGTTCTTATAGCACTGCTGTGACCTACTCACCAAACAGCAACTACAGTAAGGTAATAGCCTTGATAACCCAATGTAACAAGTTGGAATTTGCTTATTAGATTGCTTGTATTGTGCCCTACACTGCAGAACCTGATTCTCCAGTAGTTTGCACCTTGTGTATTTATTTACACTTTTTGCACAGCAGATGTAAAATTTTACCCAACAGGAATTCTCCAATCTCCCACTGGTGATAGATTTTATTCACTTTGCACCACCTGGCGGGTGATGCAGTAGGAATTTAAATAAACCAGCCAGCAACTGAAACATACTAAAGCCAAATTGATGTCTAGTTTAGCAATGCAGTAACAAGTTGGATAAATACATTAATTTTGTTTACAAATTGAACCTAATAAGTAGAATTCCAGCTTTACAAAATAACACAATCCTCACTCTATTCCCCACAGGTATCCAGCTTCAGTCCCTCCCCTGGGGGCTCACCATACCCCACCAGCATTGGACCAGTGGAAAGCAGCGGGCTGAGGTCTCGGTACCGTTCTTCGCCAACTGTGTATAACTCCCCTATTGGCAAAGAAGACTATATGACAGACCTAAAGTCCCTGGACAGCTTCCTTCAAAGTGAAGAAGAGAAGCAACATCGAGTTCAGCTGGGTAAGTAAGTAGCTCTGTTTGGTCTAAAAGTTGTTGGTTTTTTTAAGTGCATTTGTGGGATGGTATTCCAGTTCCTCTCATATAAGTAGACACAGATGTGCCAATCTTAATGAAATGGACTTAAGTCATTTGCACAGTATCCACCCTGTAGAAGGCTGATGCAGAACAAGTTAAGTCTTTTACTGAATAGTCTAAGTGAGATGTCAAGCAGAGCTCCATGATTTCTACAGCCCTTTGCAACACAGAAGCCTTGGGGAAGCTTTCCAGAGAATAAAGCCTTGTGGTATAGATAGAAATGTACCGCTGTTGACACTCTGGAGACAACTCATGAATGTCTATAAATGACAAACTATATCTGTATAGGACTTACTGGCCTACAGTAAAGAGCCAGGGCCTTCATCTTGACGAGGTGTGGCCTGTGGAGAAGGCATCTCTGATCAAGATGCCAAGTAATCTGCAGATGACCTGTGTCCTGAAAAGACACTTTTTATTATTGAGATGACTGTGACTGATGATATTTTACATAGACTGAGTTTGGCATTTGGGTTCATAGCAACTTGTGGATGGCGTCCCTCCTGTCAAAGCGTAAATGCTGTGACTTGTCATCTGTACAGGAACCTTGCACTGCTTAAAAACTGTTTGCAATCAACATGGAGTAATTATTTGTTTACTGAATGGATAATTTCAGGGAGTTCAGATTCCAGCTCTCCTTCCAGCAGTCCGAGTCTTTGGAACTACAGCCGTTCCATGGGAGACTATGCACAGATGCTGAGGAAGTTCCAGTACCAGCTGGCCTGCAGGTCCCAAGCCCCATCAGCACACAAAGATGAAGCTGATCTGAGCTCTAAGCAGGCTGCAGAAGAGGTAAATAGAAAACTCAAGGGAATCGGGACAGAAAAAGATACAGTTGTGAATTTTGCAATCTTTTGCAAGGATTTGGATGTGTCTTCCATTCACATTACTGGAAAGAGCGGATAAATCCCATAGCATTGAATTGCCTTCATATAATTTAGAAAAATATTTTCTTGCTACAAATTTATATTCCAAACTTCAATCTGAACTAGTTTGTTGTACATTACCTTCACCAGTAGAGGGCAATTATAGATTTGTTTGGGGTAAAAAAGTGACTTCTGACCAAACACTTCTGGATATATCTGCTGTATAGAATTTTATAGTTTTAGTATTTATTTTGTGAGCAGTGGTGGGAAACAGTAAACACAGATTTAACCTTTTCCTGTCTTAACCAATTTCTCACAAACACCTTAATTATGTAGTAATATATAACAATTCTAGATAGAGTAGTTCAGTCTGGAGTTCAAAAACTGGTAGTTTGACTGCGTTCTTGGACTTAGTGATGTTGAAAAATCCTCTCTTCTGTCATTTTATACTATGGATAAAGGTGTTTGTAACAGTAACAATTAACTGCATCTAGTGGATTTCAAGCAGCTGAACATATATTGAAAATCCTCCTTTGCGCTTATACATGCTCAGTGGATTTTGTGAGGCACATGGAGAAGAGTACCGCACATCTGACTTTAGTGTGGCCAATAGGAGTAGCTCTTAACTTGCCTGTCTTTTAATTAAATGTTACCCCTTTTCTCTACCCTGCACATTGATTTAGTGTAACTTTCCATTAACTTAAACCTTTTCTAGAAATCCTACTAGCTTAGACCAGTTTTATCCGAATACAAATAGCTATAGGTACCAAAATAGTGCATCTGGACTTGGTGTGTTAAACTAACTGGTATATAGTCCTCATGAAATGCCCTGTGAGAGATGAACATTCTAAAACCTAGCTGGGCCTTATGATGGGCACGCTGTAATTAGTATCCATAAAATGGCTTGGCCTCCAAAAGCCACATTGTGTTCAGCTGGGTTCCTATATCTTTGCAATAAGTCTCTTAAACTACTTAACTTTTTACCTAGGTTTGGTTGAGGGTGATAACGAATCGACAACTACTCAATCATGTGGACTCATGGACAGCTAAGTTCAGAAATGTAAGTCCTATCATTGTTCTTTAGAGTCTAATATTTGAGTATCCTGTCCTTATTTCTGCAGAACTCAGAACTAGAAAATACATGAGTACATCATCATTTGCCTCAGCCTTAATGGAACTGAGTTACGGTATAAACTTGGTAGTGTGTAATACTTCCTTAATGATCTTTGATTTGTAACAGAACTCTTGCTTTTTGATCTAATTGTATTATATTAGAATGGTGGGAGAGGGGAGAAATTGAGTTGCCACATGTGTACCTAAGGTTATAGAAAGAACTACAGAGTGTATTTGAAGATTAGCATATGGCTGTGTAACTAGCAACTAACACAAAGCACGCTCACAAAGGACCATATTAAGTTTACACGTTCAACCTTAACTCGTGCACTTGCTGACTTTTGTGCTATGACATCCTGGAAACTTCAAATTGTAAAGTTCATACCAGTGAAAATGGGTAGACTTGTTTTTCCCTTTTCCGCGACTCAACCCGCTGACTCTGTTTTCCTCAAACATTTCAAAATAACTCACCTGGGCTGAACTGAAGCATGGAAAATCCCATCCACAAGGTTAAAATTTTCCAGAAGGTCTGAACAGCTGAAAAGTTAGAATGAAAATCCTGACGTAAGAACTGTTTGTTGTTTCTGCTATTGCTAATGCAGACCTGACTACACTTCAAGGTAAAAGTATTAGGTAATCAAATAACAAACTACTCCAACACACCGTTTGTTGGAGTTCATGGCGCTCCCCAGGCATGTTTGTTTGTTAAGCCAATAATATCCATGAAAAGCTCAAGTGTTCACAAATAATATATTTCTGTCGGCATCCTTCTTCCTTAAAATAGACTGTGGGAATTATGGACACATGCAAGCATAAATTAACTGTTTGTGGATGACTTACTGCTCTTCATACCATTACTCCCCTCACCATCCAAAAAGTCTGTATCATGGTCTAGAAATGTTGTCTAGAACTCACTCATTGAACTCTTTTAATAGTCATTCAAATGCTACCATAACCTGATAGTCTGTTTACTTAATAACTTTGTATATCTCTTCTGCTTCCTTAAATGTTTGTTGTTCACCTTTTTTACTTCGCAGTCATAACAGTAATTCAGATACTGATTAGGGTATAGTACCACTTCACATAGACTTCCTGTTGCTTCTTATCTTTTTAATTGTCTGCCTTTCTCTGCTCTTCTAGTGGATTAACGAGACTATTTTAGTGCCACTTGTGCAAGAGATTGATTCTGTGAGCACTCAGCTGAGAAGAATGGGGTGTCCAGAGTTGCAGATTGGAGGTACTGTATGGAGATACTGTTATAGATTTAGTTCAGTTCTCATTAGTACCTGTGCTCAGGATGAAAACTTCAAGACAGAAAAGGGTATTCTTTGCAACGTTAAGAACTAGAAACAGGTGTTTTTTTATGAGAGAGAGCTTGGATTATACAGCAACTTCCACACGTTCAGAATTGCAGAAAACACAGGAACCTTGTTACAGCTGCATCAGCGAGAGGACTATGTTCATTCCAGCTGAGCCTCCTGAGGCAAATCCCTTAATAAGACGATAACCTGGTATTTGATCTCTAACTGTTAGACGCTCTTATAGCTGCTAGCCTGGATTCTATCTTCAGTTAAACTAGTGTTTAATCTGAAGTAATTCCACTTATTTGCATTGTTACATCAAACTGAGCGCAGAATTTGGCCTTCTATTTTGTAGGTTGCTTAAGCTTTAATCTCTCCTTAAAACCACTTCTGCTGTGACACGTATGAGAAATTAACCAACTAATAATGGCTAGATGGAGAGGAAGTTAGGAATCTGCTATATACTTAGTCAAATGGAACACTAGAAAGTTTGTCGTATCCCCTTTTTCCACCAGTATAAGTGTCTTTTGTCTCATAGGAGGCAAGGTTTTCAGGACAGGGACTGTCTTCCTGTATGTGTGGTGCCTAGCATGTTTTGTATGCTGTGATGATGTAAATAATACAGGCTCAATCTTTCTCTCAGTGAAGTAAACATAGGAGTAAACTTCTCTAGGATCAGAATTTGGTATTTGGCAACATCAGTAATGATGTAGTGTGCCAACTATTCCTAGGACCCAGCTTCTCAGAGTGCAACAGGCAAGCAAGCTGAACAGAATGTGTCACTTCTTTGTAATAGTCTGTTAATGAGCTTCTGAGTAGGTGAGGATGTTCAATGTTCTGCTATGGCCTTAGATCAGATGTGCTGGTGCTCTTTTGTATTGCAGAAGCCAGTATTAGTAGTCTGAAACAAGCCGCTCTTGTTAAAGCTCCACTCATCCCCACGCTGAACACTATAGTGCAGTACCTGGACCTTACACCGAACCAGGAATATTTGGTTGAAAGGATCAAAGGTAAATGGTCATCATGCACACTTAAAATGTGCTTCATTACAGTTCTCATGTGTCAAGTGTTAGTGATGTTGAACACTGTCAACAAGACCTTTGAACTTGTGTATTTCCACTACTTGAAAAGCAGCCCCTCCTTCATACCTGCAGAGACCCAAGTATTTGTAATTTTCTACTCTTGTTTAAAGTGACTTAATGATGTGGGATCTTAATGTATTTACAGTACTCTTAAAACAAAAGCTTTGTCACCTTTTGAATGTGTTCTGGAAGCTTATTGTTGGATTTAATCAATCTCTTCTCTTACTACTTTATCACTCCCTGATTTAATTCCAAATAAAAATGAGTTTTAGGATTTAAATCTTTTTTTAAATCCTGCTGGTGATTTTTAAAGTTTGCTTTGCAAGTGTTTCTTGCATGCATTTCTCATGTATACAGCACCATAAATATGCATGATGTCTGAAACAGACATAACAGATTTCCTTCTTCCACTTCCATTTCCAACCTTGCCCCAAAATAACTTCATATAAACTCTGTTGCCTTTAGAACTTTCTCAGGGAGGATGCATGAGCTCATTCCGATGGAACAGAGGAGGAGACTTCAAGGGCCGTAAATGGGATACTGATTTGCCCACTGATTCTGCTGTAAGTTTGCATAGTTGTGTTTGATGAGACTTAAAATGCATTATTTTTCAGTGCTAGTAGTAGGATACAGCTTGTGAATCTCTTGAGGAACATGATCCAAATCCTGCATACCTCATTTACCCAAGTAATCCCATTGCACTCAGTGAGATTACTTGATAGAATTATGCAAACCAGATCTAGCCCTATATAGATCACAAAAATAATGTTGTTGTGTATCTTAATCTTATGTCACTCTTATTTAGACATAATTAAAATGCCTCTTTAATAGCTGTAGTGGATGTGGCCTGACTTGCTCTAACCTCTCTACTGAAGTTGTTTTTCTACACTTGGACACAATTAAGTAATCATCTGCATTCAAATGAATCTTTTCTATAAAATAATTCCTAATACAGGAACAAATTATTAAATGACTTCACCTTGATTAAATGTCTAATTTCAGTTCTCCAAAGCAGATTGCAAAGTGAACAGACATGAAAGAATAATAAACATGGATTGAGTGGCCTTGCGCCCATTTAAATGAATATTGTTTGCTGTGAAATCCTAAATGACTAACTCCGAGGAGTAAATAATCTAGTTAGAGAGAGACTTTCAGTGTGGCTCAGCCGAGCAACCTGAGAGACCAGAAGACAAGTGTTTCTCACCAGAAACAGTAACATGTACTTGAAAATAGTGAATTAAAATATTACTTCCGTTGTCAGAAAACTAACACAACATAGATACAAAGAATAAGGACACATAGCTGAGTTAAACAATTCTGAGGATTTATTTTTCTTGCTGTCTCTGCAAGAAAAGATAGCTGAAGTCCTGCCTTGAGTCAAGTGGTAACTTACCAGTTCTTAAGGGAAAGCACTCAGTCATGGGGTAGAACACCACATCTTGTAATTGAGCCTTTTTTCCCCCTCCCACAAACTGCCAGATGAGATGCCATTGGAGACTATATTGAATATCTAAATACTAATAAGACAAGACAACTTCTCACAAATCAGGGGTTAACAGAAGCTTAGGATGAATGAGTTACTAGTTTAAAATGTATTCAATGTACATTGAGGAAATGTTAAAATTGAAAACTTCAGGACAAAAGTCAACAAATGCAAAATTGCAGTTTATGCAATATGAATGTTACAGTAAGAACCTTAATATTGACTATACATTTAACACTAACATACAGTAGGTAGAGTTTCATTTTATCTGCTTGCCACTCTGTACTGGTTCTAGCACTCTTCCCCGTATATAGGGCGTACTTGTTCAGACTGAGAGAGGTGGGCTTAAGTTTTACAAAAACGTCAATGTGTGAGTATACTGTTTGCTAAACCATGGTTGGTTTGAATCTGTCAATCTCAATCAAACCTTTCAAGTTAATGGGGGAGGAGGGAAGGAATTAAAATAAATATTCTGGTTTGGGGCCCATGTTCACTACTAAATTCTGCAACTTTGCTTTGAGTTGCAGAGATAAAAACACTTCATGTCTGAGCCTCGGTATAGCCTATGACATAGAGCCATCTCTGGAAGGGAATGGGTACGCCGCATTGTGGCTGACATCTTTTTGTTCAGCTGACAGATGAGTCTTGACTTGTCAACATCTTACGTAAATATTCTGGCCAATTTCAAGCATTGGGCCACCAAGGAAAGTGGTTAAAGCACTCCACTGCTTTGTCCCTTTTTAAATTTACTGGCGGTCAGTCAAAGCTGCAATAGGTTCACTGTCCCTTGGATTCTGTAACGAGTATCTGAGACAGTTAAAGATTAACCTCTTTATTGTAGCAGTTGGTTCTACAATCTGTCTAATGGGCACTAAATTCTGATTTATTTTTTTCTTCAGATCATTATGCATGTGTTCTGCACTTACCTGGACTCCAGGCTGCCTCCTCACCCAAAGTATCCTGATGGCAAAACATTTACCTCGCAACACTTCATTCAAACACCAGATAAGCCAGGTATTGGCATCCTTGGTCCCTTTGTTTGCTCGGATGGACTGCTTGGCTCATGTCCTTTATGTCCATATTACTACTTAAATTTCTGTTCATAGATGTTTCAAATGAGAATGTGATTTGCATCCACCAGAGCACCATCAACCCTCCCCACTATGAGCTTATCTACCAGTGCCAAGTCTACAATCTACCCAAGGTATGAACATGGTGCTTTTCTTCTGATACCTCAAGAAAGCTACATACATTCTGAAAACTCTGATGTTGATTGGTTAGCTTTTTTGAGCAGTCAGGTTTATTGACTGGGAAATTGTCTTTGAATATAGCAAAGGTCAGTGCAATGTACAAGGCAACATGTTACCTTGATCTAGTCATAGCTCTTGGCATGTAAGTTGCTACTGAATAACACCATTACCATAAAGAGCCTCAGTAGAGTACCGAAGGCAGTATCTTCCCCTTGTTGCATGTTCTTTTGGTAAGTTACTAGTGTTTAAAATAAATAAATGAAGACCCCAGAGGTCTGTGTTAATTCTTCAGTGCCACAGATCTTGTGTCTCTTACCAGCAAAAGTCTGTTGGAAAAATTACCATTCTCAGAATCAAAAGGTTAAATTGATGCTGTTGGATCCCTGGTCAAACCTTGAGCCCTAGTTTCAGAAATGATCGTCAATTCCTCTAATCCTTAAAAGAGCTGGAAGGTCATAATCCAGCCTAACAAATTTTCTCTTTTTTGCATTTGTCCAGCTGGAGGATGTAAGCAGTGTCCCAAAACTAACTTAAGTCCTGGAGGTTCATTATGGTGAAGAAGACCATAATATTATTCCTTTGGTAATGGTTTCTCTTCTATAGCAGTTTTCAGGTCAGCATAGAAACTCCATAATGACATCTTGCTAGTGAGGTGCAGCCACTTCTGGTGTGGAGTATGACAGCTGTTTAACAGTGCAAAGCAACATTACACAAAAACTTCGGACAGAAAGTGAAGGGTTTTCTTTTAAATAAGAAATTATGCAGAACTTTCAGACTGAATATTTTATGTATGTATTAATCTTCACCCTCTTTCCTTCCCGTGCATTCAGGGCAGAAACAACATGTTCCATACCTTGCTTATGTTCCTGTGCATCATAAAGACAAAAGAATCTGGGATGCTCGGGTAGGTATAGAGTGCCATGAATCCCTGCATGTAGTACAGGCTGAGAACAGTAACATTCCCTGTTGTAAATAAGCAGTTTAGCTTCATGTAGACTGATCTTTCTTGGAAGGTGGTAAGATGATAGGGAATAGCCAGCATGGATTTGTAAAGAACAAATCGTGTCAAACCAATCTGATAGCTTTCTTTGATAGGATAACGAGCCTTGTGGATAAGGCAGAAGCGGTGGATGTGATATACCTAGACTTTAGTAAGGCATTTGATACGGTCTCGCATGATATTCTTATAGATACACTAGGAAAGTACAATTTAGATGGGGCTACTATAAGGTGGGTGCATAACTGGCTGGATAACCGTACTCAGAGAGTAGTTATTAATGGCTCCTAATCCTGCTGGAAAGGTATCACAAGTGGGGTTCTGCAGGGGTCTGTTTTGGGACCGGCTCTCTTCAATATCTTCATCAACGACTTAGAAGTTGGCATAGAAAGTACGCTTATTAAGTTTGCAGACGATCCCAAACTGGGAGGGATTGCAACTGCTTTGGAGGACAGGGTCAAAATTCAAAATGATCTGGACAAATTGGAGAAATGGTCTGAGGTAAACCGGATGAAGTTCAATAAAGACAAATGCAAAGTGCTCCACTTAGGAAGGAACAATCAGTTTCACACATACAAAATGGGAAGAGACTGTCTAGGAAGGAGTATGGCAGAAAGAGATCTAGGGGTCATTGTGGACCACAAGCTAAATATGAGTCAACAGTGTGATACTGTTGCAAAAAAAGCAAACGTGATTCTGGGATGCATTAACAGGTGTATTGTAAACAAGACACGAGAAGTCATTCTTCCACTCTACTCTGCGCTGGTTAGGCCTCAACTGGAGTATTGTGTCCAGTTCTGGACACCGCATTTCAAGAAAGATGTGGAGAAATTGGAGAGGGTCCAGAGAAGAGCAACAAGAATGATTAAAGGTCTAGAGAACATGACCTATGAAGGAAGGCTGAAAGAATTGGATTTATTTAGTTTGGAAAAAAGAAGACTGAGAGGGGCCATGATAGCAGTTTTCAGGTATCTAAAAGGGTGTCATCAGGAGGAGGGAGAAAACTTGTTCACCTTAGCCTCCAATGATAGAACAAGAAGCAATGGGCTTAAACTGCAGCAAGGGAGATTTAGGCTGGACATCAGGAAAAAGTTCCTAACTGTCCGGGTAGTTAAACACTGGAATAAATTGCCTAGGGAGGTTGTGGAATCTCCATCTCTGCAGATATTTAAGAGTAGATTAGATAAATGTCTATCAGGGATGGTCTAGACAGTATTTGGTCCTGCCATGAGGGCAGGGGACTGGACTCGATGACCTCTTGAGGTCCCTTCCAGTCCTAGAGTCTATGAATTGTAAATTCCTGTAGAAACCGTCTGTATTCACTATATGGCAATTTCTTGCTGGTCTGCGAACATCCTATTTCTTTCACTCCCCCCAACACTCTCTTTTGGCTGCCTCCTACACTCTTATGTTAAATAACTTAAAACTTGCCATTTGCATTTCTAACAGAAATACAGAACGTTATTCTTTCTCCTCAAGCCCGAGACAGGGACGTGAGGGCCCTTTTCTCCTTATGAACTAAGATATAAATCTGCCTTAAAAAACTGACTCTACTTTCACTTTCCAGTAACAGCGAAAAGTTTTCATTTCAAGATGAGCTCTTCAAACACAAGAGCTTTACTCTGAACTTCCATGGGGAAAATCAAGCTCCTCAGTTCCTAAGAAGACTAATTCAGGGCAGCAAATGTGGACTGACAATTAAATGCACTTAAAAAAAAAAGTACTATGGGGAATCATGCACCCTTATGTCCTACAGAAATCTGGGATAGGGGCACTTAAATTATGGGAGTTCTAAGGAGTATCAAATTGATTAAGCAAAGAAAATTAGAACACTAAAATGAAATGCAAATTTGTTTTTAAAAGCTCCTTGTACTTATATAAGCCTCTAGGTGCATAAAAAGAGTTGAATTTTTTTGCAGGCTGACAATCTTTTGGAGTGCAAACTGTGGAATATTGGCCTCTTTAGTCACTGCCTGGCTAGATCCTAGCTTGAAATCCACTGTCATCGGAAATATAGATATAAGTAGATGCCATCATTAGCCACTAATCTTTGCTTTTGGAGCAGTATAAGAAATTTTGAATATGCGTATTGGGCAACTGTGCCTACATTGGCATAAAAGTGAAGTCCAGACTTTCCCATTTAATTCCTGTGGGATTGTACTCTGTTCATAGTGAAGGACAACTCCTAAATAGAAGGAACCTTTGGCAGGGATTGAAAGAACTGCTGGAGTCAGGGGCTTGCAACCTGACCTGGCAACTTTCTTTTATAACAAAACTTTGCTTTAAATGTAGGTTTGTGCTTATTGTTATTTTATTATTGACTTTGTCTTTGCAGGCGGGTAAATCTTGGCTTATCAGGAGTGAATGTTCTGTGGATCTTGGGAGACTAGTACATCATGGTTCACTGAGGATGGCCTCCACCTTCACATAGTGAGAAACAATTGTGCATCTCTGAGATAACTAAGTAGCTTATTACACTTGTGCCTTGAACATAAACCTACATCAATGTATTAGTGTGATATCCTTGTGAACATAGGATACGTTTACATTCAATACACTGTTTGCATGAGAACATGCTTCCAGCATTGAAATACTCCTATCAACTTTTATTGCGCAAAGACGTCTGTTTACAGCTTCCCACCTTCACATGCCCTACTTTAGAAGCCTTCACCAGTCTTCTGGCTGAGTTGCCCTCCAGAGGCCATCATTGCTGATACTTGAATTAGAAGCAGCTCAATGTTACCCCCACCAGCTTGGGAAATGAATTGTGAACCCATCTCATCTACATGGCAGGGTAGAATACTACAGTGCAACTTGGACTGCCCTCCTAAGGTTGTACACTGCTGCTTGGTACTTATTACTTAAGTGCTGCCACTTGAAAAATCAGTCACTGCAAGTGTGGCCAAGTACAAGATCCACATGCACTAGGAAACGCTGCATAACCAGGTTTCTCTTTGGCTTATGCAGAAAGCTTGTGGCTAACCATCATTGGAGTGCAAGTGTAGTGGGATTTTGTGGCACCACCACACTTTTAAAGTGGCTGCACTGAAGGTGTAAGTGAAAGAAAACTTCAGACCCTACACACCAGTTAGGGTATATTCTTATGGACCTTTTTTAAAAAAACAAAATTACCCAATATCTTTTAAACTTGAGTGTGTTTGGGGCAACAGAACGTTGCTGATGTCTTGACTGCAACTGAAGTCTTGCCCTAATGTCATTTATTTTTTTTTAAAGTTCTAACATTAGTATTTCTGGTATTAATCCCCTATTTTAGAGTTGTTCGAGCTGTAAAAAAATTTACTCTAAAATGGAACATAGCTTCAGTGTTTCTGCATAAGAACAAATTTTACACTTAAATCAGGATGTCCGAGGAGTCCAAAGGGACATCCTCTCCTCCACCTCCATGTAGCCCCATATTGCTGTGAATTTCTTTATAACCAAGGACAAACAGATGCAACTTGACCAGCGTTAGTCATTGGAGGGAGTTGAGGCTCTGCTGTTTTTTCCTGCCTGGGGCAGATAGCAATGACCCAGAAGCAAGAATCAAATGTATGACTTGAACTCCTATCCTCTATGGGAGGCACGTCACTTTAGATCCTCAGACCAGCCAACACTTTATTTTGAGAAGAGACCTGTTCTGCTCTTTACTACAAGTATATATAATGATGGGGTGTCCCTGGATAACCTAACGTGTTTTTTTTACAGTTATATAAGCAATTGCTCTGCAATGTAGACTAGTTGCTCCTTGGAAAAAAATGAGTTACACTTGTTTTAAACAAAATGGATTCCTACATGTATGCCAAGGTTTTTTCCTATAGGGATGAAGGATCCATGGCAAATTGTGGTAACCAGGGAATTTTAAAAATGTGTGTTTATAGGTTCTTTTTTAAAAAAAAAAATATTGTGGGGGCAATTTCAGAAGGGTAATGTTAAGGGTCCTCCTGTTTCTCTGTCTCCTGTCGTAAGGCATGAGGTTAAAGCCGGGTGGCCTACTTAATTTTACCCTTTCAACCCACAATGATCAGAACACTGAGACCTTAATGTCACTGTGTTAAACTGCTAACGATGATGCTCTGTGGAGTCCTGCTAAAAGTATTCCTCCAGGATTCAAAAAAAGAGCTGGCTGGTTAGACTTGTGAAGAATACACGATTTGTATTAGTTTTACAATGACTACACTCTTTCTTTTGTACTGTTTTCAGTTTTTTTACTGAACTGTGGATTGCATACCTAGACAAGAGCAGGTGGGGAGGGGTTTGGAAATGTGTCCTTTTTAATATGCTCAGCACAATTACCATTCATTATCTCAGTTAGACTTTTTTTTAATGAATGAGCTGAACTTACTACCATTGTCTGTCAGAACTGTATCTTATTCAAGATACAACTTCCCCAAGGGGAGGTATGAATTTTTCCTTGAGATCAGGCTGTTAACAATGGTTAATTTGGTGCCTGTATTAAATGGGTTCATTTGGTTAAACATTTGTGTGTGGTTTTGTGCAGTAACAAATGGCATATTTTGTTATCCAAATATCTGTTTACACACGCCATATCATCTAGTTTGAGACTTATTTCCACATTATACAATTCATTGTCAGGTTTGCATGATAGTTCATCTGTAGCAATGAGTAACAGTAATGTGGCATGTTTTGCTTAGGATAGGTGGCAAAGAACTGATAAAATTACTATTTGAGTGGCATTTATTTAAGGTAGGAAGGAAAGTGGTTTAGTCTGGTAACAATCATTCTCATGTTGGTGCTTGCCATTCTCATTGAAGCTCAAGGGTATCTGAAGGCAGACAGTAGATCTGTTTTCCATCCTGAAGACTGCACATATCTCGTGAGACAGCCCAGCAGCAGGAAATTCAACCATTACAGTTCTAAAACCTCTAGTACTAAAATATATCACATGCTTCTTCCTTTCTGATCTTTCAAATTGTTTGGGAATGGAAGAGAGAAATAAACATAATTGCTGATGCTTCTTAAAAAAAAGAAGAAAGCTGCAGAGTTCAAAATTTACTTGGGTTTTTGGTCTGAAATCTGAACAAAGTTAGCTAATAAGTTCTTCAGGAGTAATATCTTATCCAAGGGCTACTCTTTCCTTGAAACCAACATAATATCTAGTATTAAAATTATATATATATGCAAACTCAATATTAGTGATCAGACTATAGAAGAAAGCTCAACCAAATTTTGTTTAATTGTTTGGAGCCTGCCAGTGTTCCACTGAAAGTGCCTACTGTCCTGAGTGCAAATATTATGTAGGCAGCGTAGCCTAGTCCTCTACCCCAGTGGCTCTCAACCTTTCCAGACTACAGTACTCCTTTCAGGAGTCTCATTTGTTTTGTTTACCCCAAGTTTCACTTCACTTAAAAACTAGTTGCTTACAAAAGCATGCGTAAAAATATAAAAGTGTCACAGCGCACTTACTGAAAAATTGCTTACTTTCTCATTTTTACCATATAATTATAAAATAACTCAATTGGAATATAAATATTGTACTCAGTGTATAGTATATAGAGCAGTGTAAACAGGTCAGTGTATGAAATTTTAGTTTGTATTGACTTCGCTGGTGCTTTTTATATAGCCTGTTATAAAACTAGGCAAATAGCTAGATGAGTTGATATACCCCCAGAAGACCTCTGTGTACCCCCAGGAGCATGCATTCCCCTGGTTGAGAACCACTGATCTAGCCAATGGAGGGTTCCAATTAAAAGGTGACGTATGATAGTAAAAAGCTGAGATTGCTAATAAAATTCTGATAGCCTTAATTACAAACATGATCTCAGTTCAGTTCTTAGAGAATGAGTGTTCATGTGACCACTTGTTGGCAACCTCAGAAGAGAGACCAACAAATGAATTGCTATGGAGAGTGAACGCCTCTTACCCCTAAATGAGGTCCCCCTAAAGCAGGATTCACACATGCCGGTGGGGCAGTATGAGGGAAGCTCACTCTGCTTATTTTGTCTCCTGTGTGGCTAAAGAGAGGGCTCAGGCCCCAGTGATCTCAAGCCAACACCTTTCAGCAGCACTAACTTTCCATTATTGCTTTTAAATAATATTTATAATTAAAATAAAGCTCACCTTTACAAAATCTAACTGGAACATAGGCTTTTCTCCAGTAGCTGAAGAGCATTTCTCTTGCTACATGGATGATTCCAATGTCAACTACCTGTTTTGCTTGCTTCTATAGCTGTCCTTTGTGCATTCTTCCCACTGTCCTATGTCAGTGAGGCTCCGCAAGACCATTACCAGGTCATTTACTTCAAGTCACTTCTCAAGACCCACAACTTGATGCCAACAACTAACTGCTAATAATGACTGGTTTGAGACATGAGATGGTTAATACATGTTTCAAGTGCCTTCCTAGAGTGTGAGCTCTTTGGAGAACAGGCACTGTTTCTTGGATGCTTGAAAACCCACCTACCCATCAAATAAGGCATCTCTATTGCTTGCAATGGTGCAAGGTTTTGCATTAAATGTTAGTAATGCCTTCTACTCTTGGAGGAGATACTCAAATTCTCCAAAGGTACTGAGTTTCAACTACTATGTTTCAAAATGTATTTACTTTGTGTCATCATAGTCTGTCAATGATTGTTTTACATTTTAAAAGCATTTTGTTCACTTCTTCCTAAACCTTTCCATAGCCTTTGTTACTGACTTGAGAACGTAAGAATGGCCATAATGGGTCAGACCGATAGTCCATCTGTCCCAGCATCCTGTCTTCTGATGGGTCAATGCCAGATGCTTCAGAGGGACCAGCACAGGCCAATTATCGAGTGATTCATCCCCTGTCGTCCAGTTCCAGTATCTGGCAGTCAGAAGCTTAGGAACACCCAGAGTATAGGGTTGTACCTCTGACCATGTTGACTAATACCCACTGATGGACCTATCACCCATGAATTTCTTATCCTTTTTTGAACCCAGTTATACTTCTGGCCTTTGCAACATCCCTGGCAATGAATTCCAAAGGTTGAATGTGTGTTATACGAAGAACTTATGTTTGTTTTAAACCTGCTCCCTATTAATTTCATTGAGTGACCCCTGGTTCTTGTGTTACGTGAATGGATAAATAACACTTTTTCTCCACACCACTCATGATTTCATAGACCGCTGTCATATTCTCCCTCGGTTGTCTCTTTTCCCAAGCTGAACAGTTCCAGGTTTTTTTAATTTCTCCTCGTATGGAATCTGTTCCGTATCCTTATTTTTATTTCCCTTCTCTGTACCTTTTCCAGTTCTAACACATCTTCTTTTTTGAGATTGGGTGACCGGAACTGCACGTTGTATTCAAAGTGTGAGCATACTATGGATTTATATAATGGCATTATATTTACTGTATCTATCCCTTGCCTAATGGTTCCCAACATTGTTTGCTTTCTTTGCTGCTGCATGTTGAGCAGATGTTTTCAAAGAACTATCCACAGTGACTCCAATATTTTTCTTGAGTGATAACAGCTAAATTAGACCCCATCATTTTGTATTTATAGTTGGGATTATGTTTTCCAATGTGTATTACTCTGTATTTATCAGTATTGAATTTTATCTGCCATTTTGTTGCCCAGTCACCCAGTTTTTATGAGATCCTTTCGTAACTCTTTCCAATCAGCTTTAGACTTAACTATCTTGAGTAATTTTGTATCATCTGCAAACTTTGCCACCTGTTTACCTCTTTTTCCAGATCATTTATGAATATGTTGAACAGCACTGATCCTAGTACAGATCTTTGGAAGACCCTGCTATTTACCTTTCTCTGTTGTGGAAACTGACCATTTATTCCTACCCTTTGTTTCCTGTTTTTTAGCCAGTTACTGTTCCATGAAGAGGACCTTCCCTCTTATCCCATGAGTGCTTACTTTGCTTAAGAGCCTTTGGTGAGGACCTTACCACTGTGGCTTAACCACCATGTAAAAGAAGCAGTGGAAGATAAAAAGGCATCTTTTAAAAAGTAGAAGTCAAATCCTAGTGAGGTAAATAGAAAGGAGCATAAACACTGCCAAATTAAGTGTAAAATGTAGTAAGAAAATCCAAAACAACCAGTGGGGCCCCTGGACAATCGAGCTACAAAAGGAGCATTTAAAGATGATAAAGTCACTGTGGAGAAACTAAATGAATTCTTTGCTTCAGTCTTCACAGCTGAGGATGTTAGGGAGATTCCTAAACCTGAGCCAGCTTTTGTAAGTGACAAATCTGAGGAATTGTCACAGATTCAGGTGTCACTAGAGGAGAATTTGGAATTAATTGATAAACTTAACAGTAACAAGTCACCGGGACCACTGAAAGAACTCAAAAGTGCAATTGCGGAACTACTAACTATGGTTTGTAACCTGTCCTTTAAATCAGCTTCCATACCTTATGACTAGAAGATAGCTAATGTAACACCAGTATTTAAAAAGAGCTCTAGAGGTGATCTCGGCAATTACAGACTGGTAAGTCTAATATTGGTACCAGGCAAATTAGTTGAAACAGTTGTAAAGAATAAAATTCAGACACATAGAAGAACATAAATTGTTGGGCAAAAGTCAACATGGTTTCTGTAAAGGGAAATCATGTCTTACTAATCTCTTAGAGTTCTCTGAAGGGGTCAACAACCATGTGGACAAGGGGGATCCAGTGGACATAGTGTACTTAGATTTCTAGAAAGCCTTTGACAAGGTCCCTTACCAAAGGCTCTTATGTAAATTAAGCTGTCATGGGATAAGAGGGAAGATCCTTTCATGGATTGAGAACTGGTTAAAAGGGAACAAAGGGTAGGAATAAATGGTAAATTTTCAGAATGGAGAGGAGTAACTAGTGGTGTTCCCCAAAGGTCAGTCCTAGGACTAATCCTATTCAACTTCTTAATAAATGATCTGGAGAAAGGGGTAAACAGTGAGGTGGCAAAGTCTGCAGATGATACTAAACTGCTCAAGATAATTAAGACCAAAGCAGACTGTGAAGAACTTCAAAAAGATCTCACAAAACTAAGTGATTGGGCAACAAAATAGCAAATGAAATTTAATGTGGATAAATTTAAAGTAATACACATTGGGGAAAAATAACCAACTATACATACAATATGATGGGGGCTAATTTAGCTGCAACTAATCAGGAAAAAGATCTTGGCATCAGAGGCAGTCCAAAAAGCAAACAGGACGTCAGGAATCATTAAAAAGGGGATAGAGAATAAGATAGAGAATAACTTATTGCCCTTATATAAATAGATGGTATGCCTACATCTGGAATACTGTGTACAGATGTGGTCTCATTTCAAAAAGATATACTGGCACTAGAAAAGGTTCAGAGAAGGGCAACTAAAATGAGCAGGGGTTTGGAACGGGTCCCATATGAGGAGAGATTAAAGAGGCTAGGACTTTTCAGCTTGCAAAAGAGGAGACTAAAGGGGGATATGATAGAGGTGTATAAAATCATGAGTGATGTGGAGAAAGTGGATAAGGAAAAGTTATTTACTTGTTGCCATAATATAAGAACTAGGGGCCATCATATGAAATTAATGGGCAGCAGGTTTAAAACAAAAAGAAGTTCTTATTCACACAGGGCACAGTCAGTTGGTGGAACTGTTTGCCTGAGGAGGTTGTGAAGGCTAGGACTATAACAGGGTTTAAAAGAGAACTGGATAAATTCATGGAGGTTAAGTCCATTAATGGCTATTAGCCAGGATGAATAAGGAATGGTGTCCCTAGCCTCTTGTTTGTCAGAGGGTGGTGATGGACGGCAGGCGAGAGAGATCACTCGATCATTGCCTGTTAGGTTCACTCCCTCTGGGGCACCTGGCATTGGCCACTGTCGGCAGACAAGATACTGGGCTGGATGGACCTTTGGTCTGACCCAGTACGGCCATTCTTATGTTCTGTCAAAGGCTTTCTGAAAATCCAAGTACACTGTATCCACTGGATCAGCCTTGTCCACATACTTGTTGACTCCCTCAAAGAATTCTAATGGATTGGTGAAGTATGATTTCCCTTTACAAAAGCAGTGTTGACTCTTCCAACATATTGCGTTCATCTTCGTGTCTGATAATTCTGTTGACTATAATGTCAACCAGTTTGCCTATTACTGAAATTACGCTTGCCAGCCTGAAATTGCCAGGGTTGCCTCCGGAGCCTTTTTTAAAAAATTGGTGTTACCTTAGCTAGCCTCCAATCATTTGATACAGATGCTGATTTAAGCAATAATTTACATACCACAGTTAAGCCTTGTCTACGCTACAGAGTTTTGTCAACAAAACAGTGGAGGAAAGGTTCCTGGGCACAGAGCTGCTTTGTTCCTTCCCCCAGTGTAGGAAACTTTCCCAAGTCAATTGGCAATCACATGTGCAGTGACTAAAGTGGCACACAGACGACCAGCGTAGGGACCCAGTCTGAAGCCGCACCCATCTAAGAGATGCACTCTTTCATCCTTACCCTCAGGAGTGAGAGATCAGGTATAATGACCCCCGCCTGTTGAAAATGGTGGCAGAATTTGCAATTTTGTCCCTAGCTGCCTGCAACGATCCCCTTAAAAAAACACCTCGACCCATCTTGAGGCCTCCGTAGGCTGAGCTTACCATGTTTAGGGCATTGGCCGAGCTCTGTGCTTGCCACGTGCCATTGAAAAACTGATTCATAAAAAGAGGTGTTACTGTGCTGTGAGTGCCCTAACAATCATGTTTGTTTATTCTTTCTTGTGCTTCTGGAGATGTGGCCTTCGGTGAACCCCTTACACAGTGTTGAAGCACCTCCACCAGATAAGGAAGCGACTGAGGAGGAGCAGAGAGGACATGTTTTGACAGGTGCCCTAATCCTTGGAGAATGATGAACAAGAACTCAGGGCATGGAGAGAGACTTTAAAAAGACAAATATAAAATAGGACAGAAAGGAGAGCTAGGAGTGAATTTTAATAGGCCAGGAGCGGATGATAAAAGTAATGGAAGACCAAATGGAGATGTTGAAGTCCCTAATTACAATGGAGGCTGAATTCATGTGTGCTTACCTCCTCCCCCCTCGCAGCCAATACTGAACTGCTTGCCATGCTCTCCCCAAACTCCTCCCACACATTCCTTCCAGCATCCCAGCCTGTCTTGCTACTTCATTCACTCCAGCCCTTTGGACAGTTTCCAAAATGATAGCTGGACTTACACAAAGCTATGAGAGCCTTCCCTGCCCTTCACTATTATTTCCCTTCCCCCCAAGCATTTAGTGTGTGTTATTATTTTGTATTTAATAAAAACATACTCTCTGAAAGAATCTTTGTCTCCTACACATGGTGGTTGCTGCTTAAATTAATACATAGTGGCAATTGGATCATTTGCAGACTACAGATCACTGTCAGGAATAATTAAAATTGTCATGCAAGGCAGCAAGTTAACAAAGCATGGCAGAGAGCTGTATGACTGGTGTTTATTGTCAAAATGGACCCACAAGGCCTCCCTGATTCAAATAGTCCCACCCCCTTTTGCCCTTCTAAGAGCCCTGGTAACTGGCTCCTCAAAATCAGCTGCTAGGCAATCTGCCTCTGTGTTTCAGGCTGGGGGAAACTTTTCACCCTTAGTTTCACAAATATTGCAGAGCGCATGTGTAGGTCTAACCTGCCATAAAGGCAGCACCAGCATGCTTTTAATCTGCCAAATACACATTCTATGGTCATTTTGCACCTGCTCAGCCTATTGCTGAAGCGTTACTTGCTGCTGTTTAGGTTCCCGGATAAGGTTTCAGGAGCCATGGGAGTAAGGGGTAGGCTGAGTCTCCCAGGATCGCTATGTGCATTTCAACATCTCCCATTGGCATTTTCTGGTCTGGAAAGAAAGTCCCTACTTGCAACTTTCTGTATAGGCCAGTGTTCCTGAAGATGCATGTGTCATGCACCTTCCCTGACCACCTCACGTTGATGTCAGTGAAATGCTCACGGTGATCAACAAGTGCCTGCAATACCATAGAGAAGTACCCCTTTCTTTTTAGATACTCTGTTGCAACACAGTCCAGGGCCAAAATAGGGATATGCATGACATTTGTGCCCCACTGCAGTTAGGGAATCCCATTGCTGCAAAACCATCCACTGTTTCATGGACATTTCCAAGAGTCACAGTCCTTCATGGCAGGATGTGATTAATGGCCCTGCACCCTTGCATTAACGCAGCCCCAGTAGTGGACTTTCATGACTGCAAACTGATTTGTGACTGATCAATAGCAGTCTGGAGTTGCCAGCTTCCACCCGGCAATCACCACATGCTTCTCCACTGAGAGGGCAGCTCTCATTTTGGTGTCCTGCCACAGTGATGTGGCGAGCTCCGCGCACAGTCCCAGGAAGGTGGTTTTCCGCATCTGAAAATTCTGCAGCCACTGATCGTCATCCCAGGACTGCATAACAATGCAATCCAACCACTCAATGCTTGTTTCCCAAGCCCCAAAGTGACAGTTCACTGTGTGCAACTGCTCCATGAATGCCAAAAGTAATCTGGTGGTGTTTCTTTCCGTGGCATGCAGCAGGTCGGGCAGCTCTGATTCCTGTTCATATTGGGTGCTCATGATATGCTGCATGACCAGCTGCAATGTGTTTATAACAGTGACACAACAGTAAAGAGCAGTGCAGGAGCCATCCTTTCAGACAAAGAGGGCGGGCACACCGTAAATGGGCTGTTGAAAAATGCCACCAAACAGTCAGAAACCCATGGAATGATGGGACAGAAAAAGTGGCATCATGGGATATTGAGCCCGCACCCATGATGCGAGTTGCACAGTGGGATAGCTACCCACAGTGCACTGCTCTCACCGTCAGTACTAGAGCACCAACTGTGGACATGCTCCACTGATAGAAGGAACATTGTGTGAACATGCACAAGTGATGTAATTACCCCGCTCTTTGTTCGGCGTAGCTCGCATTGACAAAACTCGGTAGTGTAGACAAGGCCCTAATTGCTTTTTCAAATTCTTTTCTGCCTGCCTAACTATACTTTTACACTGGACTTGCCAGAGTTTATGCTCCTTTCTATTTTCCTCAGCAGGATTTGACTTCCAATTTTTAAAGGATGCCTTTTTGCCTCTAACCGCCTCTTTTACTCTGTTTAGCCATGGTGGCATTTTTTGGTCCTCCTATTTTTTTTTTATTTGAGGCATACATTTAATTTGAGCATCTATTACAGTGTTTTTAAACTGTAACAGGTGTGGGTCCGAGCAGAGCACTGTCACATGCAGTTGCAAACGAGCCCTTCATACACAAATGCCCAGTGTTTTGTGCACACGTGTGACTCAGTCCTTTGCAAGAAGAGAGCTGGGTGGCTGCTAATAATCCATCTGTTTTTACTCCAAATATAGGCTTCCTTTTAAGGATGCAGGGCTGGCTGTATTTTTCACCAGCCAGTTTCTTGTACTACAATTAGAACAGCTCGAGAGTATGCAAACACCTGTGTTCATATTGCATTTCAACCACTAACTTTTTTCAAATAGCTTTCTACTGCTAACCTGCCACTTCATCTCTTTAGCAGTGGTTTTCACACATAGGGTACGTCTACACTACAGGGTAATTTCAAATTAACTTAAACCGGTTTTATAAAACAGATATTATAAAATGGATTGCACGCAGCCACACTAGGCACATTAATTCAGCGGTGTGCGTCCATGGTCCAAGGCTAGCATCGATTTCCGGAGCGTTGCACTGTGGGTAGCTAACCAATAATAACAATAACAATAACTTAATTTGCGGCCACATTAACCCTAAATCGATATGTTAATATCGATTTTAGCGTTACTCCTCTCGTTGGGGAGGATTACAGAAATCGATTTAAAGAGCCCTTTAAATCGATATAAAGTGTATTGTAGTGTGGATGGGTACAGCGTTAAATCGATTTAACGCTGTTAAAATCGGTTTAACTGCTTAGTGTGGACCAGGCCATAGTCTCATTTTAGGATTATAGCTGGAGAGCGGTCTTTATGAAGCTTTAAAATACTTGACCGGGACTTGACTCTTCCTTCTTTAATGTCATATGCTGAGGATTAGTCATTTTCCCCCAGGTGAAGTAACTGATTTCCTTACCCAAGTCTTGCACTAGTCTCGTGAACATTTAGGCCATGTCTACACTAGCAAACCACTGTAAGATTGCGCGTGTAGCCACTCCATGCTGACTGCGGGGAGCTCTCTCACTGCCATCATAAAACCAGATCAACTTGTCTCAATGAGCAGCGGTAGCTATACTGGCGCGAGAAGCTATTTTGGTGGTAGTCTGCACAGTGGCTTTTTTTCACACCTCTGAGCTACTAAGTTTTGCTGATATAAGTGGTAGTGTAGCTCTGGAGTTTTAGGCCATGTCTAGCAACTCTCCTAATCACCATGCTGGAAAAACTAATAACTTGTTCCTCCCAAGCTAGTGGAAGTGTAGGGAGTTTGCAGGACTGACTTTTCATTTACTGACTTGATGTGCGACGATCTTGAATATATTTGCTGCATCCATGTGTATTTTCTGGGTACATTTGGAACTGTCTCATCAACAAAATGCGCGGAATGTCACTTACAGTGGAGTCAGCACAAGCTACAGGGAGCACCTATAATCTAATCTGAATGAATTTATATGAACTAGCTGTGGGCAATAGTAGCATACATCATTTGATGGCTGGCTTAGTGGCGATCTGAACATTGCCAATGGGATGGAATAGCTACCGTAGTCTTCCCTCTCTTAACATCTGATTCCGTGCTCCATCTTGTCCTGTTTAAGAATAAAAAACAAGGTAGGCACTAATTAAAATGCAGTTTGCATAGAGAGCCATTTTTATTGGCCAAGGGTACGTGTTATTCTAGGCTTCTTAGAGCGTTGTTAGTGACACGTGTAACATGGTCACCAAAAGTGCCTGCCATTAGGAGCAAGCCTCTTAGCTGATTGCATGAGTCACCTTTTGGAACCAGTTCTGCTTTCTTAAGAAAAAAGCTTGTGAATTTGGCAGGTTACCGGCTGCTCTAAAGTCTTACTAGCTCAGAGAGATTCAGCTGGGGCTGAAGACTTGCCTGTGGCTCTCAGAGAGTCCACAGGCTGAGTTTATCCATTGACTTTAGGGGCATTATACCAGCGAATTTGGCCCCATCAGTTTGATCTGAACTCTGATCATAGAGAGGGCTGCCGGCAGAAAGGATCCTTCAATGCAGAGGACTTCCTAGCAGTGTAGGGCAAGCTCCCAACTGGTGTTGCAGAGAGCCACAAAATAATCGTGCACTGCCTTAGGCCCGCTACTGCTAACAACTAATGGAGCCTCTCCTTAGCTCAAGTGATAGGCACCTGTGTGTTTGGAACAGGAGCATCTATGTCCTCTCCTTGCAGTCACTGCGACGTTCCAGGTGGCTTAGTGTGCAAAATAAAGAACCGATCATGTCCTTGATGGCCATATGTTCATTAGAGTCCTGATGCCCCTCGCTAAAACCAATTGAGATAAGAATTTCCACTAAATAGACAACTTTGCCTCCAATACATTGATTGCTCTGCTGTCATGTTCTGCCCCTTTCTGTTATCCTTTCTCTTGTCTGTTCAGATTGTAAACTCTTCTGACTGTCTCATTGTGACTGGAAGGATGAATTCAAACTGGAACAGGTACAGAGAAGGGCTGCTAGGATGATCCGAGGAATGGAAAACCTGTCTTATGAAAGGAGATTCAAAGAGCTTGGCTTGTTTAGCCTAACCAGAAGAAGGCTGAAGGGAGATATGATTGCTCTCTATAACTATATCAGAGGGATAAATAGCAGGGAGGGAGAGGAATTATTTAAGCTCAGTACCAATGTGGACATAAGAACAAATGGATATAAACTGGCCACCAGGAAGTCTAGACATGAAATTAGATGAAGATTTCTAACCATCAGAGGAATGAAGTTCTGGAACAGCCTTCCAAGGGGAGTAGTGGGGGCAAAAGACATATCTGGCTTCAAGACTAAGCTTGATAAGTTTATGGAGGGGATGGTATGATGGGATAGACTAATTTGGGCAATTAATTGATCTTTGACTATTAGTGATATATATGCGCAATGGCCTGTGATGGGATGTTAGATGGGGTGGGATCTGAGTTACTACAGAGAATTCTTTCCTAGGTGTCTGGCCGGTGAGTCTTGCCCACATTCTCAGGGTTTAGCTGATCGCCTTATTTGGGGTTGGGAAGGAATTTTCCTTCAGGGCAGATCGGCAGGGGTCCTGGGGGGTTTTCGCCTTCCTCTGCAGTGTGGGGCACGGGTCACTTGCTGGAGGATTCTCTGCACCCTGAAGTCTTTACACCATGATTTGAGGACTTCAATAGCTCAGACATAGGTTAGGGGTTTGATACAGGAGTGGGTGGATGAGATTCTGAGGGCTGCATTGTGCAGGAGGTCAGACTAGATGATCATAATGGTCCCTTCTGACCTTAAAATCTGTGACTCTCTGACAGGGGTCCCGGGGGGCCATGCTGAAATTGCTCAATCAGGGCAAACTGCAAAGAATGGGGCAATCCCCAAAACCGGTGGTGGTTATTCTACTTAGATTCGCCAAACCAGCAACAAAACAGCTTCTACAACACCTTGCTGCTTACCCAGATGCCAAAACACAGTCCCATTCAAGCAATCCAGCCTCAGGCTCCCACCCACCCAGACAGCCAAGACAAATATAAGGATTACTGAAAATCTTCATCATATAAAAAGTTCTACCAATCCCAAAGGATTGGACACATTACCCACCAAATGAAAAAATATTTCAGATTTTACCCAAATACATGCTTCCCAGTGGTGGTGGTGGTGGAGGGGGGGGGTGTTAGCCCCTGCTCCTTCTCTTCCTGCCAGGCCAGAAACTGGAGCTGGCCAGGAGGAAGAGCTGCCCAGGAAGCCCAGGCTGCCCCAGGGACCCTCCACCTGCCCTGGGTGGCATGTCTTGTGGGGCAGAGGTATGGGCCGGCGACTGTTCTCCACCCAGGGCAAGTGGAGAGTGCAGGGCTCCCCCAGCATCCTGGGTGGCTCTGGCTTCCTGGTCTAGCGGGGCGGGGGGGCGGGGGTGTGTGTGTCAGGCAGTAAAGGAGGAGCAGGGGACATGGCCACAGAGAAGGGTGGGACCTATGGGCAGTGGGTGAACCATGGGCTTGGGGAGGCTAGCCCCCACTCCAGCCTGCCCCTTCTGCCCAAGGCCCTTCCCTTCCCACCCGTGCCGAGCTGCCAGAGCACCTCCAGCCCCAGAGCGCTGGGCAGGCAGTGCGGTCCCCTGCCCCGGAGCGCTGCAGCCCCAGTCCCAACCCCCCCAAGCAAAGGGCAGGCAACTGCAGCCACCCCCAAGTCCTGGACCCCAGGCCAGCCAACCTCGCCTGCTTCCCAGGAGAGTAGCCGCCTGCCCGGGCTGGTGCCAAGGGGAAAGCGGCAAGCAGGAGGGGACCTCGGGGTGGAGCGGGGACAGGGTGGGCCATGTGGGGCTGTTTGGGGGGAGACAGCATTCCCCAGCCTATTATACGTGCCACCCATGCATGGGGCTTCTTCACGTGTCCTGCTTTGCTTTCGGAAAAGGTGGTCACTCCATTTCTAAATAAAATTAAGCCTCAGTCATGATCATGAGCAGGGTCGGCTTTATGAAGGGTGCGGCCCGATTTGAATACCCAGTGGCGGCCCAGGACTTCGGCAGCACTTCGGCGGCAGGGGTCCACACCCCTTGCAGCTCTGTGCGCCCAGCCGGAGGGGGGGGGAAGCAGGGTCTGTGCACCCCTTGCACCACCGTGCACCCGGCGGGGGGGGGGGTGCAGGGTAAATACACCCCTTGCAGCACCATGCACCCAGCGGGGGGGGGAGGTGCAGGGTAAATATACCCCTTGCAGCACCGTGCGCCTGGCGGGGGGAGGGTGCAGGATAAATACACCCCTTGCAGCACCATGCGCCTGGCGGGGGGAGGGTGCAGGATAAATACACCCCTTGCAGCACCGTGCGCCTGGCGGGGGGAGGGTGCAGGATAAATACACCCCTTGCAGCACCATGCGCCTGGCGGGGGGGAGGTGCAGGGTAAATACACCTCTTGCCGCACGGTGCATCTGGCGAGGGGGTGTGTGCAGGATAAATACACCCTTGCAGCACCGTGCACCCGGCGGGGGGTGCAGGGTAAATACACCCCTTGCAGCACCGTGCACCTGGCAGGGGGTACAGAGTAAATACACCCCTTGCAGCACCGTGCACCCGGCGGGGGGTGCAGGGTAAATACACCCCTTGCAGCACCGTGCACCCGGCGGGGGGAGGTGCAGGGTAAATACACCCCTTGCAGCACCGTGCACCCGGCGGGGGGGGGGGTGCAGGGTAAATACACCCCTTGCAGCACCGTGCACCCGGCGGGGGGGGACAGGGTCCATGCACCCCTAGGACTCCGCACCTCGGCGGGCCGAGCTGGGTGCAGACATTCCCTCCCCCCACCCCGCTCATTCCGGGGATGGGGGGGCGGTGCCAGGCGCATGCTCCGCGCTGTCCTTTAAATCCCCAGCTGCGGGCCCGGCGGCCGCACGTGCCGATCCCCGCGGGAGCCGCTACAGCTGCTGCCGCCTCCGCCTCCTTCCCGGCGCCCGCGCTGCCATGTCCAGCGGGTCGGACCCCGGCCGCCGCCGGCGCTACACCCACGACACCTTCGGTGAGCGGCGGGGGTTTGGGGGCCAGCCGCGGGGAGCCCCCCGGCTGCAGCCCGCGCTGGGGCGGAGCGAGCCCCGGGCTCCGAGCCGCGCTCAGGTGCCGCGAGTGAGGCTGCCCCCGAGGGGGGGAGCCCGGCCCCCAGCGCACCTGCTGCCTGGGACTCTGCCTCGGCCGCAGGCAGGGGAGCAGCCTCCTGTTCCCGGGTGCGTGCGAACAGGGGTGCTGCAGGCCGGGCCCGGGCGGCTGAGGCCAAGCCAGACTGAATCTTGGCTCCAGTGATGCCGCCCAGACCCTCCCCTGGGCAGAGCAAGGGGGAAAGCAGCTGGCTCTAGTCTCCCCCCCCCCTCCCCCAATTCTCTGGCTTGTTTCTATTTCCTGCCCAGCATCGGTAATGTATAAATAAATCACTGCGCCATAGAAAAGTTACTGATGCTGGATTCACTCAGGTCCCCAATCTACTGAGTGTCTGTGGCTTTACAGACCCTGACACTGAATAACAACCTCTGAAATCCAGTGAGAAGTTCTAGGATGTGTCAATTCCCAGCAGTGTGCTGGATGCTCCTGCTGCCTCCTGCTAGTGTAGGAGAGCCATGAGCTGAGGCTGTTTGTGCAGGGGGTGCATAAGCCTTCCTGGAATATAAAACTTGGGCTAACTCAGCGAGTGTATCTTGCTGTGTGTTTTGAGTGAAACATGTTTGCTTCCGGTAGCATTCCCGCCCCAGGTGCAAGGGCTGGGCCTAGTCCTGGAAAGCTCAGTCTATGGCCTGTCCGCCCTGGTTGGGGAACAACGAACAACTTGGGTGTGCTGCTTGCTGTGAATCTAGTCTAAGCAGAACTGTCTGTAAGAGAAACTTAAATATTCTCCAGTTAGACTTAAGGATGAGTGCAGAAGTATTGCCAACCTAAAACAGCCAACAATCATGGCATTGGCTTAAGAATCCTGAGATTTTTAAAATATTTTGTAGTTATTAAATTACCTTCTGGTTCTCTTGTGTGCCCTGCCCCCCCTAGTCTCTAGGATGCACACGCTCCACATTTGCAAAGTTTTCTCTGCAGCCATAAGGACTAGAAACTTAAATGCAAGCTGATATTTTCATGCAATAGCATGATTCCAGCAGCTGGGCCTTTAAGGAAAAAAATCTAAAAATGGTGAGACTGTCAATAATGTGGTGAGAGTTGGCAATGCTGGTGGAAAAATAAGCTTAGAGTCCTAAAATTCTTTCAGTTCCGTTGTCTAACCCATTCACAAGTAAGCTTTAAATGTGTGGCTTTATCTTGGAAGGGCCCTTCTTTGTCTGGCTAAGCTGTGCTATTGTATTAGTGCCTGAAAGAATCGGTTATAAAGCATGAATAGCTCTGACTCAGAAGACCAGATGTGTAGTCAGATTTTATTAGGCTGAAGGCAGAGGCGGGTATGGCTTAGGGGGACGGATTAGCATGGCACAATATAGTGCTAGGCGCTACGCTACGAAGGCCAGTCACGCAATATTTCTGTGTGTAGAGGTATTCTGGGGTCTCAGGGCAGGTTTAGACATTGCTAACTTTGAGGTCTCCTTTTCTAATATCTAAAGGTAGGTAGGTGGGGTGAATGCTGGAAATGAGCCTGATCTGCCCTTTGACGGCCCTGGAAACTGCTTTTACCTAGCACTTTTCACCAACAAACGGGGTGGGGGAAGGGGAGGAGGATTGATCCCCTAAACAGAAAGGGGAAACGGAAGCAATTTGAAAGCAATATGCTGTTGGAGGTCACCCATGGGTTAAACCAGCTGCAGGCTCTGTCTCTGAAGCCCCAGGACCTTATCCCTCTAACTGGTGTGTAACCTTGATGGTATAATTGATTAGGTTGGTGAAGATCATGTGAAGCCACTTCCCAACCAGCCCTGTGAGCTGTGTTTTGTCATCCTGGCTGTCACCTGATACACTCTCCGCCAACAAACAGTCCCAGTGTGAAACTTTGCTGGAAATTTTGCGTTGCTTGAATCTGTCCTCTGCTCTGGTGGCAGCAAGAGTTGAATTTTCCCCGCCCTAGAACAGATCTATCTAGGCCAAACTTGCCAACGTCTGAAGGAAAACAAGGGGGTGGGGGTTATAACCTCTGTGGGGAGAGGTGGAAAGTGGGGGGGGGGGCTCCCTTTCCTTGCCCAGAGGTAACCTTCTGATTACCCTTGTCTAGAGACAGCCAATCCACCATTGCCTCTAACCCAGCAGGAAGCAAACATTCAGTGCAACGCAAATCCTGCCTCCCACTTGAGTTTTCCTCCTCGATGCATCTATTGGCCGCTATGTAAGTCCACAGAGCTGTAAAAATGGGGTGCCTTCCCCAAGGATGCCCTAAGCAAGATGAGCCAGAGAGGATTCAGCACTGGAAAAAGTCCTCAGGTGTTTGTTGTCATGGAGGAGTTTCTCTATCGTCTCTTCCGATTTGGCCTTTCTTCCCACTCTGTCCATGATTTCTCACCTTCAGCATTTCTCTCCCCACCCTGCCTGGTCCTAATAAATACACTCTGCCATTCTGGCATCCATAACTGCTGCTCCCTCTTACAAGCACTGTGCCCGGATGGCGACTGGCTCCTTCGCTCACTCTCCCTTTACTGTATCTGTTTCAGATTTCCCCAAGGAATTTGAGCACCGGATTGACCCTCATCGGCGAGGGTCGCTGTGTGACCGGCACTGTGCTGCCATTAACAACATCCATGGAGACCTTGGGGACATGCATTCAGGATCCCATCAGCACAGCATTATGACCCCCAGGATACTGCCAGGTAAGCGGAGCTGAAAGGGCCGTCTGGAGTGGTGCTGGGGTTACTTCACCGAGTTGGCCTCTGGGGCAATGGGAAAGGATTCTAGATGGCGCCTTTCTCCTTCAGTCCCTGCGAGGAGAGGATGAGGTGGCTGCTGCTCTGTAGATTAGAAATGCGCTCCAACTGAAACTGCAGATTGCCCTGGGAATGCAAGGGAGATTCCCAAGTGCAAAGGGGTCTGTCTGTGACCATCCTCTCCAGCTCTGGGGTCACACACCAGAACCTTGTGGCACTCAGATCGCACCTTTGGTTGAAGGATCTAAGTGCCTGGTACATACAAGTGATGCCTGCCTCTCAGGGCATGAGGAGAGGCAGTCTGCCCTCTCTTAGAGCAGCAGACCTGGGGCATAGAGTGACTTCCAAGTGGATGGGAGAGCTGGGCACAGAACCCAGGAGTCCTGGGCTCTAACTAATAAATGCTTATTGTATGGGTGGATCCCCTGAAATCCTACTGTGGTAGATGGGTTATATTCGCATGGTGATGCTGAGTATAGCTTATCTGTAATAGCAAGAACTTCAGGTTTTCTAACATCAAAGATCTTGAAATAAAACTTCTTGTAATGTATTCCTCTACTGGCAGGTTAACCTAGCACCTACTGGGGGGAGGAGACTACTGGGGGGAGGAGACTGGTCTCTGGTTGCAAAAAACCCCCAGTGCTTAAATAGTGATTGTGAAGAGTGCGAGGCTGGGCCAGAGCAGACTTCAGACAAGGAGTGCTCTCATGACCTGCATCTAGCTAGACAGGAGGAATAATGCTCTCGCCAGGGGACTGCTGTAGGTGGAACATGGTGGCATTCCCTTGACTTCAGTGAACAACGGGGCGCAGCAACGAAAGGGTTAAACAGTTCTATGTCAAAAGCAGTTATTAGAGGCACAGTCTGTGCCAAGAACACTTGGCCATGGCCGCTTTACCTCTCTTCCGCCATTCCTGTGGCCGTACCGTGGGAATGCTGACCCCATTCACGGGGGTGTTTAGGGTGTGCAATTAGCTAATACTACATCTTGGGTACAATCCCTCGCAGTTCTCTCTTGGTAACTTCCTCTGTGGGGCATATTGAATTTGACAGATGCATCATCAGCTCTTTGTCTCTTGTCTGCTTGGTTTAGTGCTTTTCCTTCTCTCTGGTCACAGCAACATCCCGCAAAGTCCCCAGAGTGGGACTGGGCTGGGCTGTCCCTTCTCGTGCGCTCGTGGTGCTGGCTGGAAGGACTGGTTATGAATAGCTTCTGTTGCATGTTTTCCAAAGCACTTGTGACTGTTGGGAATGTGACTGTGTTGAACTGTTTGCCATGGAGGTCCTCAAACATCACCATAGCAAGGAACTGCCTGTCTGAGAGAGGGCTTAGGGACCCCCTCTTCTGCTAGTTCCAGTGACAACTCTGGCAATTCACAGGAAAGTGTTTTATGGGATCGAATTGGGGGGCCTGGAAAATCTACATCCAGAAATATTAAAGGAACAGGCACATGAAATTGCAGGGTTAGAAGAAAAGTGTTGAGTGTCTACCACACATGGTGCTGCTTCTACTCCCCGATTAGGTGGTAAACTTCTTAAACAGGTGGATAGAATAAACTGTACTTGGTAGGATGCCTTTTTAGACTCTCATGATGTGCTGAGACTTGTGGGTTAGAATCACCCACCCAAATACCCATCAGCCGTCTGCCCGGGGTGAAGAACTAATAATTTGACCCTTCAAATAGCAGCAAGAATTGCTGGCGCATTCTTCTTGCTGAGACTTGCAAATTTATTTTGTCTCCGGGTTTTGTCTGTACAGCATGTGGTAGAATGGGGTCCTGGCCATGGCCCCAAAGGTACTATGGTAATACAAATAAATAATATTGTACCAGCTCTGAGCTCCCTACAGGACGGACATGCCTGATCTCTGCAGGATCCTTCCAGGGCAGATCTTGAGCTTCTCCTCACTGATCTCTTGCACAGTGATCTCCACGCCTCCCTGCTGCCAGCACCTGTCTGACGAGGTGCAAATTTGTGACGGCTGCCTGGTGAAAACCACCATCACAGCAGAAAACGAGGTAGAAGCCAACAAACTCTCCAACAACTACAAGGTTTGTTCTGTGTTGTTTCCTTTGGGGTCATGCTTCGGTGACTGAAAGCCAGAATCTCTGAGTGCTGCAAGTTCTCTGCTGGCACATATGTTCTCAAGCTAGGGTGCTTCAGAAAGTGCCTCTCTCTTCTCAGCTGTGGCTACTGGGCTCTTTCCTTCGCGCAGTGCAGCTGTTTGGATTCCCTACAGAAGTGTGGCCCCTGTGTCAGCTGCTTCTGTGAGGAGCCTAGCCTGTAAAAACCCACCCCTGCAACTAGGATCTGGCCCTGGGGTCAGTTCTCTTACTCTGGTGTCTGAGAGGAAGGGTGGCTCCGTGGTTAAAGCACTAGGCCTGGAGATCTGGTATCAATTCCCTGCTCTGCTACAGACTTCTTGTGACATTGGGCAAGTCACTTAACCTTTGTGCCTAAATTCCCTATCTGCTGGAATTATTAATAATTGAAATTAATATGGGAAATCACCAAACACACTGTAACCATAAATTCCTTTATTAAATCCAAAGGCCAAATGTATGTTCTGCGGGTGTTCTATAAAGCCTAATTATTAGTCAACTTATGACATCCAGACAGTAACAAAACCTATTTATGTGCACTTGATCAAGATATTTACAAATGGGCTAAACCCAGGGTTGTTCTGACCCATATTGGTTGGCTCCAGGGTGGTCAGGCAGGTATTAGCAATGAACCCTTTGAGTTTACTTTTTGTATATCCTTCAACAAACAAGTGATGTCACTGCCAATGACTGACTCCAGCTAAAGACCAATCTGAGACCGTTCAACCTGATTTCCAGTCTTAATCCAGATAAGATTTACAACCTCCTTTCCTCCCAAGGTCTTTCTTCCCCTCCTTGCTGTCCACCAGTTTTCCCACTGCACCTGGTGTCACATGGGCTTTAACACTGGGTGTGTGGGTTGGGGGAGGGCCACGCTGGCTCATTAAGACCGATTCTCTTGGTTTGATTTAAAATCATTTGCTGTTAACCCTGTCAGTCAGAGGCCTTTTTAGAAACTGCCCCTTATCTTATTAGTTATTCTTTGAGCCAGACATCCACCCTACTTCATTCCTTCTGGCTTTATAGCTATTACCAAAGAGCTCCCTGCTATTTGCTAGTCAGTGCCTTTCTTTACAACACACACGTTTCCTTACCAAACTCTAGAGAATTCAAGTTAGCTTATTTTAAACGTCTCATTCCCCATCTGTGAAATGGGGTTAACAGCCCTGCCTCGTCAGGGTGATCTGATGGTTCTAAACCTCTGCTCCCCTTATGCCCATGCTGGTGATCTGACCGTAACCCCCAGGGGCCCCGTCTGGCCGATCTGAGGCTGAAAACTGGCCTCCTGCCTAAGTGTCTCTTCTAAATGTTTCTTCTACTGTTAGTGGCCAGGACCTGCATGTTGGGCCTGCTGCTTTGCTATATACCTTTTCTGACTTGCATCACCTGCCTCTCCCCCATAGATCATGTGTTGCAATTATTACTATTTATGCAGGGTATCACTGCAACACTGATTTAACAATATTTTGTGTTAAATCCAAAGGCCAAAAGGTGTTCATACAGTTGCTCTAAACGTGCCTAACTAATAAGCAATTCACTACATGCAAACAGCAACAGAAGCATTTGATCAAGATACTTACAAATGGGCTCAACCCAGGGGGGCTTAGAAACATTTGGCTACCACTTGGTCAGGTGGGTATTTAGCAATGAACCTTTTAAGAGTTCACTTTTCTGTACCTGTTAACAAGTGATGTCATTGCCAATTATTGGGTCTTAACTAAAGCAAGATGAAGGCATTTCTTATTTGGCCAATTTACTGAACCAGGTACCCAGTTAACCAGGTTTTAGTTCTGTTACCTTAGCCTGAACCTTAAATAAGAGAACTGGTTTTTCTAAGGGTCACTACAAGTGTAACACACCTTCTTTCATGACCTCATTCATTTTGGTCACATGCTTTGGGCCTGTTGCTTATGCCAATATCCCACCTCAATTTAAAACCATAGTTTACCCACATTTAACATGGGCCTATATTCCTATATGGGGGGGCCTCTCAAAAGCAACATGCTACACGGGTCACCTTGTATGTGGAAACTGAAGTTGGAGGCGTGTCCTCCTTTTCAGCCATGGGTTGGATGAGTCGGTCAACCCAGGAGCTGTGCAGGACAGTAGCTTCTCCAGATAGTCAGTAACTAAATTCACTTGTCTAGATCAAGGGTTTAGCTGCCCCCAGGCTAATGGACAGTAGGACCGTGCTGAGAGAAGACCTTGGTGGAGCAGACTCCCTTTGTGGAGTTAGGCGCTTGCTTCCGAGGGAGCGTTCTCATCTAACCACGTTGGTGCCTGGCAGTGAAGCAAAGCAGGTCACTTGGTGAGCAAGAATCAAGGACCTTCTGGGCAAGGACTCGCATGACCAGTCACTTCTCTGTTTGAGCACCCCGAAGAGTGCAGACTCTCCAACGAGGAACTTTGGGTGCCTGGGATGTGTGCAAAGGCGATCTCCTTCACAGTGGTGGGTATGGGGGCCACTCTTTTCCTTCCCAGGCTCAGCAGCAATGGTGCTTTCTCTTCCTGGGTGCAGAGAAAAGCCACCCCATTTGCCAGTAAAATACAAAAATATCCTGTATCTGAATCTGGGAATGGCTCAACTCCTCCCAACCCTGCACTGATCACACAATTCTCCCCCTGGGAGAGAGAATGAACCACACGGGACACACTAGTCCTGTTCAATGCCCTGCTGGTAGCTGCCTGGATGCTGTGGTGGGGCATGGGGGTGTGTGAACCTATGTAGAATAGAACAGAAGGGTAGATGCCCTAGGTGTGGCAAAGGTGAGGATCATCAGGGCAAAGGGGGGGAGAGATAGCTCAGTGGTTTGAGCGTTGGCCTGCTAAACCCAGGGTTGTGAGTTCAGTCATTGAAGGGGCCACTTAGGGGTCTGGGGCAAAAATCAGAACTTGGTCCTGCTAGTGAAGGCAGGGGGCTGGACTCCATGACCTTTCAAGGTCCCTTCCAGTTCTAGAAGATAGGTATATCTCCAATTTTTAAAAAACAAAAACCACTTCTTTCCCCTCCTGTCCCCCACATCTTGATAAATGACATAGCTCTGATCAGAGCCTTAACTTTGGTCAGTTTGCCCTTCCATTGAGGAAGCAGTGATCTCCTGATAAAACCTTCTGACTTGCATTAAATTGCAGAATGGGCGAGTCATGCGCCTGAAAACCAACCATTGTTTGTTCTGTAAAATCGTAATTTTCTCACCCCCTTTTGCTCATTAATCTGGATTAATTTCAGTTGAACATAATCTAGAGGACCTCAGCAAAGTAACCCTGACTGCTGATCCATGCGTGGGTCTGGAGTTGCTGACGCTGCCTCTGCACTGAATGGGTAAGGTTCATCTGGGAGGGTAGCTAGCTGGGAATGACTAATAGGTGTTTCATCAAAAAGCCATGAGTGAAGAATATGCTGCAGGCTCCATAGCAACCAGTCACCAGCTCCAGACTGGATGAGAATAAATCAACACAAGGGCCGGCGCTCCGAAGGCTTGTTCTGGGCAGTCTGTACTTCAGATAGGTGACAATGCTCTGGCCTCAGTCTTACAATGCTAGTGGTGCCAAAGTGTTACAGAAATGAGCTGGCTTCTGAGACACCGTCACCTCACACAGGTCTCTCCCTTTGTACAGAAGTGGTGTTTATAAAACAATAAACGGGGCATGCTTTGTTTATAAAATACGCCTGAATAAATGGGGCGTGCTTAGGGCAGGTCTGCAGTTGCTACAGTGCAGCATTTTATATCGGTGAAGACGTTACTACAGCAACTGGAGAACCTCTCCTGTTGACACAGGTCAGGAGCAGGCAAACTTTTTGGCCTGAGGGCCACATCGGGTTTCCAAAATTGTATGGAGGGCTGGTTAGAGAGGGCTGTGCCTCTCCAAACAGCCAGGTGTGGCCTGGCCCCGACCCTTATACAACCTCCCCCTATTCTTGCCCCCTGACGGCCCCCTCGAGACTCCTGCCCCATCCACCACTCCCTTCTGACTGTCCCCCACTTCTTCATCCAACCTGCCTCTCCTTCCTGACTGCCCTCCGGGACTTCTGCCCCATCCAACCACCCTTTCTCACTGTTCCCTCACTGCCCCCAAACTTCTGCCCCGACTGACCTTTGACCCATCCAGCCACCCCCTAGAACTCCCTGTCCTCTATCGATTCCTCCCTGCCCCCTTACCGCGCCAGTGGCTGGCGGCGCTACAGCCCTGCTGCCCAGAGCACCAGGTCATGCTGCAGCTCTGCAGCTGCACTGCCCGGCCGCCTAGAGATTGTGCCAGCTGTGGAGTGAGCTGAGGCAGCGGCGGGGGGGGGGGGGCAAGCCTCCCAGGCCAGGAGCTCAGGGGCTGGGCAGGAGGGTCCTGCAGGCTGTAATTTGCCCACCTCTGACATAGGTCCTCCAGCCCTTCTTTCCCTCCTGCCCCTGAGTGCTGATAGCTATTTCAACGGGAAACGCTCTCCCATTGCCACAATGCTGTCTACACCTGGTGTTAGGCTGGTATAACTGCATCGCTCCAGCGTGTAGATTATACTTATGTATGTTGCTAATGTAGGCCCAGCCTTACACCATCCATTACTCCCTCACCAGCATATGTTGGCTACAAGCACTTTATGAGATGGCTGTAAGCAACATCATGTTCAGTTTCCATTGGGTTTATAACGTCTCACTCAAAGCTAAGGACCTGCAGGCAACTGAACATCGCTCGTAGTCAGTTGGTTACTGGGGAGCAAAAACTACTGAAGAGTTGGGTGTTCTCACTTGCCTTCATCCCCCTTTTAGCTGAGGGGTCAAGGTCTTGTGTCTTGATGGCTGTAGATGTGGAAGTAACGACAGCTGGAACGAGGGTAGTTTGGGGGGTGCATGAAGTTTAGGAATGGGAAATGCATATAACCTGTGTCTAATACCTGCAGCTGGGGAGAGCACCAGTGTTCCCTGCATGAGGTTTTCTGACCCTGTTACCTTCGTGCCTGAGCACCTCACTGCGTAGCTTATCCTCACAATGCCCCATGAGGTAGGGCAGGGCTCTTGTGCCCCATCTCTCAGATGAGAACTGAGGTACAGAGTAAAGGTCATGCCCAAGGTCACGCAGGGAGTCTGGCGAAGCAGAGAATTAAACCCAGGTCTCAAGTCCTAGGCTTGTTCTCTAGCCACTAGGCCATCCTTCCGCTGTGCTGTGGAGAACTTAGAATTGGAGGGAATTTCAAAAACCTCTCACTGCCTTCACTTACCAAAACACAGTACAGGTAACTCGGGCCACAGAGTCCAAATTGGAACTGAACAAATGATCTGTAGGAGAAAATCATCCCCCCCCTCCCACAAACACCCCTACCCACCAAGCCCTTCTCCAGGGAATTCTGGGGTCTGGATTTTTACCACCTCTCCATCATGTTACAGGAAGGCTAAATGCCTTTCCGTACATCTACACTGCAAAGAAAACCCCCCAGCACCGAATCTGAGCCCAGCTCAGTTGACTTGGCCTCAGACCCTCTTCCCTTCGCCTGGAACATCTGCACTGTTTGTAATCCCACAGCCCAAGCCCCAAAAGTCTGAGTCAGTGGACCCAGGCTCTTGAGACATGGTGCTTCCGGTTTCTTTGCAGCGTAGATATACCCTGTCTGTCCTCGTTAGCGAGGATTAACTGGCTCTGTTATTCTGTTGATGATGCTGTGTGTTGACCACACACAGGATCTTTCACTGCCTTTCTCATCCAGGCTGGGCAGTAAAGCAGTTGATGAGGTTTCTGGGGTGCTATCAGGTGTGTGGGCAGAGGGGAGTTGTCACGATTTATATTGGTGGCTGGTCTCACAGTCTGCTAGTCCTGGACAACTATCTTGATGCTTGATTGCCCTCATGGAAATGAGACCCCAGCCAGAAATCCCTCACCAGCTCTGTATCCTGATCTCTGGAGCCAGCCTGGCATTCTGACTCCCTAGTCAGTCCAAGCAGTGCCAGCTCTGCCTTCTCCCCCACTGCATGGTCCTGTATGAGCACCTTCTGGGGAGCAGGGGAGTTGAACTACTGTCTCAGGTCTCTCCAAACCTCCTGTGGATTAGCAACTGCAATCCTAATGTGGGGCAGCCGCTGCCTCTTGCCCTCCTTCCCCCTCAGTATATCTGCCCATAGCATGTTTTTTATGGCTGCAATGTAATAGCACGTTTCACAGTCATGTGACTGTACACATCCCATGTGTGCTGAGCTTGGGTGGGGGCTGATCAGACACAATAACATGGTCTCCGGTGGCGGAGGGAATAACCTCCTACCAACCAAAGAGCATCTTCTAAAAATCCCTATTGGTAGCTTCCTTGTAAAACAATCTGCAGCACTTCTGACCAACTGGAAGGAGTGGAACGTGCTTTCTGGAATGGCAGCACCAGACAGGTGCAGTCGCCTGGGGTTGGTCTGACTTGTCTCTCTCTGCTTTGCAGTTTGGCTTTAAGAAATGGAAGAGCCACGTGACAGCTAGGCCTTGGGAAGACCGGTCGGAAATCGTGAAAGAGCTCTACTCCGATCTGAACGTTGTGAAAAGTCCCAGAGGTAGGAAATGATGCCCTGCCTGAACTCCCCCTTTCTGGTAAGGGCATCTCAAAATCCCTGCCTCCCTGGCAGCTAGCAGTTCTGAGAGCTCTGTTTTGATCCTATTTATCTGCAAGGCCAGCGGGGGGCATCTGGAATCCATCAGCACTCTAACTTGTCAGCATGTCTGGTAGGTGATGGTAGCAAACTCCTATAGACTGACCCGGCCCTCATGTTTAAAGTGCCACCGTGTGGGGGCCACTGCTTCCAAATCCAGGCCTCTGTGCGTGGCCTCCTTAAGACCACGTCCTGCCAAAGAGGAGCACTTGATGGCCACCGTTGCCTTCTGCTGAGGGCAATCATGTTGGCATTCGTAACGTAACCTGTGCCAGGACTGCCCACCAGACCAACAGCAGGGCGACTGTGGCAGCTGCTGCCCTGTAACTCGGACAGACTCTCACTCTCTGTTGATGAACAATGGTGTCCTGGGCCCCCAAAGGAAATGGTGCATGTCTGTGGCTCTCATAGCAAGTAGAAATGGCACCTCCAAGGACTTAGACAGCAGAAGAACATTTGTACTAAACACGGTGGGATTTCTTCCCTCTCACATCTTCTCTGTGTTGTACGAGCCATTAGTCGGCTGACTAGTTAACATGCTGCATTCCCACTGCTTCCCTGACTGGGCAATGTAACTTTAGGGGAATGTTTGCCCACATCTTGGAAACAGAGGGCATGCTGCCCATTGTGCTCAGTGTTGCTTTAAAGGCTGGGAGCTAGGGCTTTAGCTGTCTGCATCTGGCTCTGAGCTGAGCAGTGCAGGTCAGACCCTGGGTCATATGGATCCTAATGCTTGGAGTAACAGGGTAAGAGCTCTTCAGTTCAGCTAACTCTGTCTACCCAGCCAGAGCATTGGCTCACGTCCATGACCTGAGTTCCTCCTGGTGGTTAAGAACATAAGAACGGCCACACTGGGTCAGACCAGTGGTTCATCTAGCCCAGCATCCAGTCCTCTGACAGTGGCCAGTGCCAGATGCTTTAGAGGGCATGAACAGAACTGATCTAGTGATCTATCCCCTATCATTCAGTTTCAGAATCTGGCAGTCAGAGACTTGGGGCACCCAGAGCATGGGGTTGTATCCCTGATCATCCTGCTAAAAGCCATTGAAGGACCTATTCTCTAGGAACTTCATTCTTTTTTTTAACCCAGTTCTACTTTTGGCCTTCACAACATCCCCTGGCAACAAGTTCCACAGGTTATCGGTGCATTGTGTGGAGAAGTACTTCCTTGTGTTTTGGTTTTAAAGCTGCTGCCTAGTAATTTCACTGGGTGACCCCTGGTTCTTGTGTTAAACAAAGGGGTAAATAACACTTCCTTATACACTTTCTCCATCTCATTCATGGATTTTATAGACCTTAGTCATCTCTCTTCCAAGCTAAACTGTCCCAGTCTTTTTAATCTCTCCTCATAGGGAAGCTGTTCCAGACCCCTACTCACTTTTGTTGCCCTCTTCTGAACCTTTTATGTTTCTAATACAGCGTTTTTTGAGATGGGATGACCAGAACTGCACACCATCTTCAAGATGTGGGCAAAGCATGGATTTATATAGAGGTGTTCTGATATTTTCTGTCTTACATTTCCTAATGGTTCCTAACATTCTGTTAACTTTTTTTGATTGCCGCTGCACATTGAGTGGGTGTTTTCAGAGAACTATCCACAAGGACTCTAAGATCTTTCTTGAGTGGTAACAGCTAAATTAGACCCCATTTCATATGTATATTTGCTATTGTTTTCCAATATGCATTACTTTGCATTTATCAACAGTGAATTTCATCTGCCATCCTTTTGCCCAGTCACCTGGATTTGTGAGATCCCCCTGTAACTCTTCACTGTCTGCTTTGGACTTTACTATCTTAAGTAATTTTGTATTTGCTGCAAACTTTGCCACCTCACTGTTTTTGTTTTTATCCCTTTTACTAGACTATTTATGAATGTTGAACGTCACTGGTCCCAGTACAGGTCTCTGGGGGACCCTACTATTTACCTCTCCATTCTGAAAACTGACCATTTATTCCTACCCTTTTGTTTCCTGTCTCTTAACCAGTTATTGATCCATGAGAGGACCTTCCCTCTTATCCTATGACAGCTTACTTTGCTTAAGAGCTTCTGGTGAGGGGACCTCAAAGTCCAAGTACACTATAACCATTGGATTGCACTTGTGCACATGTTTGACCCTCCCCCTCTCCCCACCGCCAAAGAATTCTAGTAGATTGGTGAGGCATGATTTCCCTTTACAAAAGCCACGTTGACTCTTCCACAATTAATTGTGTTCATCGATGTGTCTGATTAATTCTGTTTTTTTACAATAGTTTCAGCCAGTTTGCCTAGTACTGAAGTTAAGCTTACCGACCTGTTTGCCTGGATCACCTCTGAAGCCTTTTTAAAAATTGGTGTTACATTAGCTGGCTTTTAGTCATCTGGTACAGAGGCAGATTTAAATGATAGGTCTCATACCACAGTTCTTAGTTCTAGGAACTGTCCCAGATTGAAGTGATCGATAGGTTAGTCCCCTAAAAAGCATGGCTCAGGTGTGGGAATCTCCCTCACATCCTCTGCAGTGAAGACAGATGCAAAGAATTCATTTAGCTTCTCCGCAATGGCCTGGTCTTCCTTGAGTGCTCCTTTAGCACCTCCGTTGTCTGGCAGGCTTCCTGCTTCTGATATAATCAATTTTTTTTGCTGTTTGAGTCTTTTGCTAGTTGCTCTTCAACGTTTTTTACCAGCCTAATTATACTTGATTTGCCAGAATTTGTGGTCCTTTCTATTTTCTACAGTAGGGTTTGACTACCAATTTTTAAAGGATGCCTTTTTGCCTCTAATAGCTTCTTTTACTCTGTTTAGCCATGGTGGCATTTCTTGGCCTTTGGTTTTTTAATTTGGGGTATGCGTTTAATTTGATCCTTTCTCATGGTGTTTTTTTTTTAAGTGTCCATGTAGCTTGCAGGTATTTCCCTCTGGTGACTGCTCTTTAATGTCGTGTAACTAGCTTTGACTTCAGAAACAGGAACCCCACGAGTGACAAACAGTGAGCTGGGAACGAGCCTGGTCTCAGTCCCCCTCCTAGTGAATAAGAGTCCCCAAAACTGGTGCTATTTGGCAGGCTCAGCCGAGAAGCCAAGAACAGAATGGGCAGATGGTCACCTCTCCTGTTCTAAGAGAGTTCCCTCTGGGCCAGGGTTGAATACAGTGGCAGGGACTGTTGGGGAGGTGGTATTGCTACCCTTGCTGTACTTTGTGGCTCAGAAGAACTCCCTGGATGCTTACTAGCCTGGGGCTAAGCTCCTTAGCCAGAGGAGGATCCAAAAATGGTAAGAGGGTAGCAGAGATCTGCAGAAATAGAGGTAACTGCCTAGGAGAGACCCCTCTTTCTTCCCCACAAAAGTCCCCCAGCTACAGAGAAAGAGGGGTGCTATTGATGCATCCTAATCGGGGGCTTTCCCTCCCTCATTGCCTGTGGCTATCTGGTGTCTAAAATACAAAGCCTGCCTGGTTTCAGCCTGTGGAACTCATTGCCAGGAGATGTTGTGAAATCCAAAAATGTAACAGGGTTCAAAACATTTGATAAGTTCCTGGAGGATAGGTCCAGCAATGGCTATTAGTGAAGGTGGTCAGGGATGGAACCCGATGCTCTGAGTGTCCCTAGCCTCTGTTTGCCAGAAGCTGGGAGTGGATGGGATCACTCAATTGCCTGTTCTGTTCATTTTCTCTGAAGCACTTGGCACTGGCCACTATGAGAAGATAGGATACTGGGCTAGATGCACCATTGGCCTGATCCAGTATGGTCGTTCTTATGCTGGAAGAGAGCTCTTCCTCTCATCCCAGCTACACTAACTTCCCCTCTCAGCCATGGGGTCGGGGTGGGAGAGAATCCTCCTTACTCATGAACCGCTCCGGCCACTGTCTCTCCCACCTCTTCTTCTCAGTAGCAGAGTGAAATCAACACAACTCTTCCACTGCTGCTTTAAGGGCTCTGGAATAGCAGCAGTGGAAGAGTCCAGTTAGTGTCCTGCTGCTGCTTGGGCAAAGCTGAGCAGCAGCAGAGGTACCACAGAAGTCTGTCTGCAGACTCAGGAAAACTGAACTGCATCACATCACAGTTGCAAGCTTTTAGCTTTGTAGATATGAGCTGAAACATCCAAAAGGGAGTGCTTAAATTTTGCAGACTGGGGGCTTAGCCACCTCATCCGCCAGGCAGCATTCCTCACTTGCTTGTGGGGAGTGAGTGATTTGGATTCCCAAGCCCAGCTGTACACATTTAGCGGATAAGCAGAACTTCAGTCTCTAGGGCTACTAATCCAGCTCCTTTCACCTGGACAAAATTCTGGATATTAGACTTGATGACTCCGAAAGCAACTGGGCCAGCCCTCAGATGGGCTCCTCAAACTTACCTCTTAGTTTCTCCACAGGTCACTCCCTCAATCCTTGTATCTTCTCTTTGCCAGGTTCCACAGTCACATGTGGGAACATCCTCTACCTGCTGCTGTTTGGATGGTGGCTGTCCCTCCTCTATCTCCTGGTCTCTGCCCTGATGTTCCTCACAGTACTGGGAGCTCCATACGGTGTGTTCTGTAGAAACTCTTGAACTGTGACGTGTATTCTCCTAGGCCTGGAGGCAAGGGCCCATTGTGCACCGGACACACACAGTGCAATCCTTGCCAATGATCTGTGCTAGCCGTTTTATTTTAGACTCAGCTTTGTTCTCCTGGAATACTGGGTACAATAAATCGCATGTTACGTTAATAACGTATTGCCGTAGTGCTTAGGAGCCCTTGTCATGGGTCCTGTCATGCCAGCTGCTGTAGAAACACAACGAAATGGGAATTCTTTCCATCCCTTAGAGCGTCAGATCACACCTGTGGGAGGAAAACAGGAGCAACACCAGGTCTAGGGAGGCAACTTTAGACATCCAATAACTTAGATTCCAGGTGACTGAGAACTTGCAGCCCTATAGTACCGTATATACTCGTTCATAAGCCAAATATTTTAGTAAAAAAGGGAAGCACCAGAGAAGGGGGTTGGCTTGTGAACGGGTACAGAGAGGGAGCGGTGGGACACAGCCCCTCCCCACAACAGAGGGAGCAGGGAGAGGCAGCAGAGCCAGAAGGGAAGAGGTGGGGCTAGAGTCTTTCTGCTTCTGGCCACACTGCTCTCCCGCAGCCTCCGAAGCAGCTTCAGCTCCAGGGCTGGCAGGCTGTGTTCCGCCCCCCCAGAGCAGGCTAGCCTCATAGCTAGCAGTGAGTTTCCTTCCCCCCAGCACTTGTCATGGTGACTGAGGGCAGGTCACCTTCCCTTCCACCTGGGCAAGTCCCATCCCCCAGGACACCCTCAGTAAACCACCTCTGGCTCAGAGGGAGCGCCTCGCCGGCCAAAGGGAAACCTCCCAGGAAGCCTTGTCGCAGCTCCGGGGGTGACTGCCGTCTCCTTTCTCCCCACAGGGAAGCTGTGCTGGGACCTCGCGGGGTATTTCCTCTGGCCATTTGGAAAAGTGATTCAGAAGGTAGAGGGGAGCAGCGGGGTGGACAATGAGCGACCTGCTTCATCACTGCTGTCGCTGCCCGGTTCTGAACTGGGGATCCCCAGCCAGCTGGCTGACAAAACTGCAGGAGCATAGACTCTTCCCTGCCCTCCCTCTCTTTCCAGGGAGGGAGCTGGCTTGCTTGCCCGGTACATCCTGGCCAGAAAAGGAGCCAATGTTGGGCATGATTCCCTGCGTAGAAACCTAATCCAGCTCGGGGCATCTGCTCACGTGAGAGAGCAGCGACTGCGTGCTCCGTGGCAGAAGGTGCTGTTCTCTGCCTCTAACGCAGGGGCCCTGACCCCATGTGGAGCAGCAATGAAGTGACCTGCAGAGAACGAATGGAAAATGGCAAAGGGAGCTGGAGCAGGCCCTGAGCCTCAGCCTCCAGTACCTGCCTCTGCACAAGTGAAAGCTGCTCTGCTCATGGCTGAGTCATCTCAGCCTCTCGGGGGAGGTTCCTTTGATATTCCCCCTTGCCCCCCTCCAAGCCCCAAATCTCTGCCCCTCTCTGAAGACCTGCTCTCCTGTCCCCTAGACCAGGACGTACTCTCGAAAGTGCAGCATCAAGTTCAACAAATGTGAAGTCATCTCGGAGGTGAATGAGGCGAAGGAGAACACCCCCCTGCTCAGCTGCCATGAAGCTGAGCCCGGCAGCCACGCGGATGCCACACACTGGGTAAGGCCCCTTCCCCGTGTACCCAGCTCCTGTGTCGCACGGGGCAGGAGGAGGAGTTGGAGATGCTCCATTCCTAGCTGTGCCCTGTGCGTGGACAGCCTGGCACAGACCAGCTCAGCTGTGACTTAGTTGTAAGGCCTCTCCCCAGCAATCGGCCCAGTAGGTGCCCGCCTCTGGTTCCCTCAGCAGGCAGGCCAGAAGGAGCTGGGGTCCCCTTCCTTTTCTGAAGGCCCCCACAACCAGATGGGAGTTAAGCCTGGCCCTTCCTACTCTGGAGCAGCTGTGGCTTGGCTCACCCTGCTGGGTCTATCAGTGCAGTCCTGCGGCACTCTGAATACCCTCTCGGAATGGGGAACCTCTCTGGCTTCTGAATCCCTGGCCCAGATACTCCCCAGGCCAGGAGATAAAGGAACAGGATGCCAGTAGGTCTCCTCCCATTGTACGGTCGCTGTAACCGAAGCATGGGGGTAATGGTCTGCGCTGATGCCCCAGCAGATCTGAGTAACAGCCGGGGAGCCCCGATGGCTCCTGATGGGAAGTGTCTTCCCTTAGCTTGGCACTGCCCTTGGCCGCTAACGCAGCCCTTGCTTCGTTCTTCCCACCAGCGGCGTGTCAGCACTTATATCTGGCTCTTGCTGGGCTACCCAGTCCTCGCTCTTGCCCACGGCCTGGTCTGCTTCGTCGCGTGGCTCCTCGTGTTCATCATCCCCATTGCCAAGATGAACGCTCGGACCGTCGCCGAAGTCCTGCTCCTGGCCCCAGAGCACGTGCACATCCAGCGGATGAGGAAGGTTGGTTCCGCCATGACTGTCATGGGTTTCCAGCCTGCCCCATGGGAGAAGGGTGCCTGGCATCTAGAGTAGCCTGCTCCTTGCTAACACTTCCCATCCCTGTACTGGGGAGGGGTGGATGGGGAAGACTTGGGTGAGGAGAGCAATCTGTCCACAGCACCATCTGCATGGGAGAAGGGTTCATCTTGGCTCAGTGCCCCGCTTCCCAACCTCCTGGATGTAGGAGCGGGCAGAGCAGCTGCGGAAGGGCTGGGCGGGGGTTGGCTGCCTCTCAATCAGAGCTAGGCTGGCCTGGTGGGGAAGCAGCCAGCAGGGCGATCTGGAGGATGGTTGGCTTCAAGCCAACCGCAGCGGTCACCTTCCTGACTCTGGTGCAGGTGAGTGCAGGGCTGAGCCGATTGACGTGACTAGCATGGGCTAGTCCAGACCAACCTGTACCAAAGCTCTGGCTGGCACAGTAGAGCGGCTCTGATAAGACCCTCGCTAAAGGTGCCTCCATCCTGCAAAGGAGGGCAAGGGAGAGCCTCTGAGCCCAGCGGATCCTTTGGCATTTCCCCTTGTCTGAACAATCCTCTCCTCCTTGGGGGATGGGATGAAATGGGACGTCTCTCCCAGCACTGCCGAGAATGGTGAGGTTTGCTGCGGATTAGAAACCACCCTAATGCCTGGGCTCTCTGACCCCGCAGACAGAAGTGCCGCTGGAGGCCGAAGTGGTTCTGTGCTGCTACCGGGCCGTTAATGCCTATTACTACAAATACGCCGTGGATGGGATCAACGTCTTCGCTGTCAGTATCCTTCAGACGGCCGCCTGGCTCCAGTGCCAGCATCTGGTGTTGCTGGGTAACGCATGTTGGGCAGCCCAGGGCTCCCCTGGGGCGGAGAAGGGATATGGAGGCCCTGAGAACGTACAGGAACCTCCTGTGGAGGTGTGCATGCAGCCTCTCTGGTGTTCTCCACGCCTCCCTGATGAGCTCAAGGCAATGCTTCAGCCGGCTCTGAGCAGCTGGCATGGCTAGTATGGGGTTAGGGGGGAAGGACCCTGCCTCGGATGGAGGCTGGCAAAGGTGCAAGCTGCGTGCCATGTGCTCAGCAGACACCTGCGCTCTTGGACAATGAGGCATGGCCAGGTAGTAGGAAAAACATGAGTGGTGGCTTTGTGGCTGAGGACTAAGCCTGGGAGTTAGGAGATCTGGGTTCAGTCCATCTACATGGACTCTCCTGCTCAGGTTATTTAAGCTCCCTCCTGGCATGTGGAGGCTAAGCACATCCCTGGGCGAGGCGCTCTGGCCCTCATGATGGGTGCCCCAACATTGCCAGGAAGTGCCCCTTGACCGGCCGCACCACAGACCTGCTGCCACTCGTGATTGTGACTCTGGTTCTGGGCTACGTGGACAGCCACAACCGTTTCACCAGCTCTCCTGTGAAGTTCACCCTCTCGCTGCTCTCCATCATGCCCCTCTCCTACTACATCGGCATGGCCATTGCCAGGTGAGGACGTGCCTTCTCCCACATCCGGCATGGGGCTGGGGTTCAAAACAATCCGTTGTGTAATCCCCCCCCCGCCCAATTCCGAAGCTGCATCATGCCGTCTCGCTGGCGAACGGCATAACGACACAACATGACTCTTGTTCCGCCACCCCCGATCTCACACCTCCTTGCTGGGAGGAGTCCTGGCTGCTGCTTGGGCAGATCATTCCTGTGACTGGCCGTTGGCTTCTTGTGGCAAAGCAGGCTGTGAAATCCAGCTGAAGGCTTGAGCTCCCTGTGGGATTCCTGGACTCCCGGTGGAGTGTCACTATGCATAGCTGGCTCATCGCTCTGTATCTGGGCACCACCTCTGCTGTCTCTGGGGTGGAATATGCAGCCGTCCTGTGCAGTGGTGGATTAGCCACTGGGCCAACAAGACCCATGCCTGGGGGCCCTGGAAAAATGGGCCCAGACCTGCTCCAGTTGGGGTGCAGGGGCTTGTCACACTCCACCCCCATGCCCAGCACTCCAGGTGGAGTGGGGCAAGCCCCAGCTGGAGCACCAGGCAGAATGGGTGAGGAGGGGCCCCCAGTTGCTCTGGCCCAGGGCCTCATAACACCCTAATCTGCCCCGGCTCCTACACTAACCCTGCAGGCTGCTCTAAAAAGGGAGGCTGCAGGCAGTATCTGTGACAGGAAAGCTTGCCAAGCTGTCCAGCCATGTGTGGGGCGGCACAGCCAGTAGCACCGGGCAGAGGCCTCCAAGTGCTGTCTGCAGAAGTGACCCTGCTTCCAGCAGCTCTTGGCTGATCCTCAAGCTAAATGCTGAAGTGGAAACCTGAAGGTACAGCACAAATGAGTGTCACTGCAGCCCTGCTGGTGGACAGATTTGTAGAGGAGGAGGGTGGCACCCTCCTTTAAAAAAAAAAAAAAAAAAAAAAAAAAAATCGTGTCTCAAAGTCCCTTTATGAGGGCTGGGAGCCAGGTGGCTCCAATATAGAAGGTTGCACCAGTAGCCAGAATTCTCCTGTTTATGTCAAATGATCCATCAGGCTGTCTCCAACCACAGGCTGTCTCGAGCCTCCCTCTGCTAACTAACCCCCTGCCTTCGTGTGCCTTAGTATTTCAGCTCAGAGTAACTTTGCGGTGGGGGCTGTGGTGAATGCCTCCTTTGGCTCCATCATAGAGCTGACCTTCTACATCACGGCGCTGATCAAGGGCTCCCGGGAAGGGAACAAATGTTACGAGGAGATTGTGAAGTCGGCCTTGACGGGGACCCTGCTGGGCTGTGTCCTCCTCGTGCCGGTGAGTCTGGCTGGAGGCTTGTGGCCAGGGGCTGTGCTCCAGGCTCAGCTGTCGGAGCGGGCACTTCTGGTAGTTCTGCCTCTTGGTTCTAAAGTGCTCCGTTCAGACTCGCCCCGGCCAACCTTTTTTCCTCTTCAAACAGGGGTGGCCAAACTCTTTGGCCTGAGGGCCACAGTGGGGTTGCAAAACTGTATGGAGGGCCAGGTAGGGAAGGCTCCCCAAACAGCCTGGCCCTCGCCCCCTCCCACTTCCTGCCCCCTGACTGCCTGCCTCAGAACCTCCTTGGGGGGGTGGGTGTGTGTGTGCACGCACACTCCTTGTCGCCTAACTTCCCCCTCCTAGGACCCCCTGCTCCTCTGGACCCCACCCCCAGCCAACCTCCCTGCTCCCAGTCCCGACTGCCCTGACCACCCTCCAGGACTCCCACACTTATCCAACTTCCCCGTCCCCTGACCCACCACCCCGAACCTCTGCCCTATCCAACTGCTTCCTCTCCTCTGACTGCCCCCCTGGAACCCTCCGCCCCTTATCAGCCCCCCCGCTCCCGCACCACAGCCCACTTACCATGCTGCTCAGAGCAGCATGTCTGGCTGCCACACCGGCTGGAGTTAGACACACTGCCGCTCTGCTCAGCAGGAGTGTGCTGCTCCACTGGGGGTGGGGCATGGCTGTGGGAGTGGGGAGGGGCAGCAGGGGAGGGGCCGGGGGTGAGCCTCCTTGGCTGGGAGCTCAAAGGCCAGGCAGGGTGGTCCTGCAGGCTGGATGTGGTCCACGGGCGGTAGTTTGCCCACCTCTGTCTTAGAAGCTGCCTCTCGTGATGGTGGGCCACACAGCTGAGTGGCCTGCAAACCCCTGGGTGGGGGGCAGTGTTACCTTGCTAGCCATGCTGCTGTTTGAAAGGCACATCAGCTGAGGTGGCCCAAAGCTCAGGGGTGATAACTGAGTGCTTCCTGTTTCTTTCAAGGGCTTGTGCATGGTGATTGGAGGCATTCGCCACCAGGAGCAGAGATTTAACAGCCGATCGGCAGGCGTCAGCTCTGCCCTGCTCTTCCTCTCTGTGGGAGGTAAGCGAGAAACTGGCCGACCGCTGAAGCCGTGAGTACAGGAATGAGCCAAATGCATGGTCCCCTAACCCGGACGTATTGGCCGCACCCCCGACCATGCTGTCGTGCAGGGCCTGTCTGTTACAGGCTGGCACATCTTCCGCTCTCGAGGCCTCTCCAGCGAAGCCTGGCTCTGCTGCAGAGCTCCAGCCTTGAGGGATAAATGTACCTGGTGCACATCCCCTGGGGGTTATGACCTCGTTTCAGGCTAGTTTTGTGAAGTTCCATCTCTGCTCTGTCCCTTCGATTGGCAGCGCCTATTGCAAATATGGGACAGCATCTAGAGTCACGCACTGCTCACAAAATGCAGTGGTCCATCATTGCAGGGAGGTTCCCACAGTTCCAGGGAGCTGGGTGGGACACCCTTCTGTGCATAATACAGCTCCTCGAGCTAGATGTGCGGTGCCCTGAGCAGGACGTCTCGCCCCTCTTACTTCCCCTGGGTACTGGACACCTTGACTCGTAGGGGTGTTACTTCCATCCAGCTGGCTGGCACAAAATGGGTTTGGCTCTGCCTAGGCCCTGGGAGCGGGCAGGTATCCACGTCGAGTGGCCATGCAGTCAGAGTGTGTGGCTTTTTTATCAAAAAGCCGAGGATTGAATGGACACAAACTGTTTCTGTGTAGGGAGTGGGGCCCTCAGGGATCATTCAGAGCACACTGGCAGGGAAGCGTCTCCTATTCCTTGGACAGAAGATGTGTGTTCTTGGGCTCCCTGGTGGGTTGGGAACAACCTATTAAAGGGACTTTGTTATTCCCTAATGGCCCGTCTCCAGGCATGGTGGCAAGATGGAGGGGGGGATAGGTGGGAATTCATCTTAGCCAGCTGCCGGAGAGGAGAACCAGCAATTATTTGGCCCGCAGTGAAGTGGGACTCTGCTCTGCAGCTCATTCAGTCTCTGCAGCCGGGTGTGGCCAAAGTCTTGATCCAGTTCCCAGTGGAAGTGTGGTGTCTCTTGCACCCTTTTCCTCTTGCCCTGGGTCTTGCCGATGGTGTGGTGTGAAACCCCCCCGGATCCTTTCCAACCTCCCCTTTCTTTCCCCTGCCAGGCGTGTTTGCTCCAACTCTGTTCTCCAAAGTCTATGGGAGGCTGGTCTGCGGCGAATGCCAGAACATTACCCAGAGTCCAGAAGGACATTACCTCTGCCAGAACTGCCACTTTGACCTGGTAGGTGGAACGCTGGACACCTAAATGTATTCGCTCTTGTGCAGGTTACATCTCATGGGCCTGGTGACCTGCAGATACCACTGCCCAGCCTTACAGGGGTTCTAGCGCCTGATCCCTGGCCTCTTCAAGTGTGCAGTGCCCATGACTGCTTAGCAGTGCCTGTCTCCTTGATGGGGGCAGGGTGTAGCCGACAAGGGCCAGACTTCTCTGTGAATCAGTGACTCCTCCAAGTGAGATTGGTGGCTGCTGCAACGTGGGTGTTCATGCATTACAAGGGCTTCTGGGTTGGGAACAGGAAGGACCCAGTTGGTGGGTGGGGTGTCCCCTGCTAGACCATGACATTCTGTGATGCCCCATGTACAGTATGTTCTGAATTCAAGTAACTAGCAAAACCTGCGCTCCTGATCAGCAGGCAGCTGCTCAAGAGGAGGAGGAGGGCCTTGCTTTTCTGGACAGCACAAATGCTGTACAAAACTACTGGTCCTATATACTGAAATGCAGCCACCTCTAGGGTGGAGGCATCTCGGAGGTCTGCATCTTTACAGGCCAACTCCTTGTGGTGCATTGGTGGTCACTCCTGACGGACTTTCCTGTGCTTGGTGGTAACTAACCACTGAGGACTGAGCTACGTGTGGAGGGTTTCGTGTGTGCACCTTCAGGACTCAAACACTTTGGTGTGCCAGCCAGAGTTACAGAGCAGATTGTTCTTAGCTTCTGGTAGTTGGCATTTCCAATTCCTCGCTTGCATCCTGCACCTAGCCTGGGGTGAGACGGCTGAGGAAAGAATATACTGAGATCACATGGAATGGGGAGGTCTTTTATTAATCTGATCACTTTTCTCTCCACTGCACACACCCAGACTCCTTGCTTCCTCTTGGGGAGCTAAAAGTGTTCTGTAAGGCTCTGAGGTTCCAGATCAGTATCTCCAGCCTGCCCAGCTTAGGGGAGAATAATCCTTTTGATAACTGCAAACTCAATCCAGCTTGAGTCTCTGATCCCATGTTATTGCCATCTTGTGCCCAATCTCCACAAAGAGGGTCTGAGGACCACAATAGTTCCTCGGATTCATCTGCAACTCCTGCTTCAGGAAGTCCTCAACATGAGCCCCTCTGCATCCGTTCAGACTTCAGCTCCAAGGTCCAAATGTTCAGCCTTTGTCCCGGTGTCCTCCTCCTGCTTCCAGCTGATGGAAGAGTTCCAGGAAGCCCCTGTCTGGGCCGGACAGTCAAGCCCTAAGCCATCGTGTGGCCGAACAGAGGGCTGGGTGGCTGGCTCCCACAGTTCTGGTTCCCAAAGAAAGGTTGAGGACAGTGCTGTACCTCATGCCTCGCAGCAATCTGACCCTGACATTGCGGCTGCAGGACCGGGGTCTGTCCCAGTTGCCTGGAAGATGGATGTAAGCAGTGCCTTTGAATTAGGGCCATCAGCACCTTCGGTGCAGCAGCATCTGTGATGGAGGAAAAAGCCACGTAGGAGCAAGACAGCCAGCGTGAGCTCTGATACATGGGGAGCCACATCTGCTAGCAGATTCCATCCAATTTTTGATAGGGCCACAACAGTTCTGAAGCAGACACTTGTTTCACCTCCAGCTTCAGTAACTGAAGGGAAGAGCTCCCATAGGCCATCAGATCTGACGGTGGCCAAACCTTTGGATCTGCGGCTGCTTCCTGATCCAGTTTGTTGGTTCCACACAGTTAGTTCTCTCTCTGTCTGCTCCGATGCATGCCTTGGATCCTGGTGCAAGGCGTGTGGCTCCTAAAAGCAGGCATATATCCTTGGTTCCAAGATTGTCCTCTTCATCGCTTCCTAGGAAGAGGAGACCAGATCCCACTGGCTCTTCCCTGGACCTTTCTCATCCCTCCTCTCAGGCCTCCTACAGGGCCTCAGCAGAGAGCAGGATCCCCATTCCTCCCTCTGCATCGGTTACTATCCCTGGTTCGCTTTCTCGGGTCCCGACCTGGACCCTCTCCAGGAGGAGAATAGGGGAAGAACTGACCTGCAGCGAGGTTCCCTATTGGCATGTTCCTCACACCCAATAGTAGGGGAAACTTGGCAGTCCTGGGGCCTTAGTGGGGGACCACCCTGGTCTTCTCCAATTTATCCTCCACGTGGATGGAGAGGGGACACTTCATCTGCAAAGAATCTGAAAGCTCAGGGATCCTCAGTTCCTGCTCCCCCAGTTCCATTGACACTACAGTGAGACCTGGAACTCTGAGTCTGAGGGGGATGAAGAGAGAGAGCTGCTCTTTGTACAGGAGCTTTTAGGACCTGATCGTGAGGCTGTGACCTATCACTTGCCACCCCCACATCGGTCATCTGCCTTTTTGCCTTCTGTGGATGCTATGCATTTCTGTGACTTAGAGCATTTGAGGGCGCCCACTCGACTCTCCATGCAGTACTGGAAGAAGAGACTTCTCAGTATCTTACGTCCTCCGTGCCACTGCCAAGAGTAAGATATTGGTGCCCATCCTGGATGAGTTATGGGGGCCGGCCACCTCTGCGTGGCCCACTGACAGCCCATCTCTAAGAAAGTAAATGAACTATACCAGATTCCCTCTGAAGGGAATCTTACTTCCATAGCTGCTTTGTGCTGAATTCATTGTTGGTTGCTGCTGCCAGGAACAGGAGGTCTGGACAGGTACAGTGGGGAAAGAGGGAGAAAGGTGGTATTCTCCTCATCCCTCAGTGTTAGGGTGGCAAATTATCTGACAGTCCTGGCCCATTACCAATTCCATCTATTGGGGGAGGGGGGTGGAGTGTTGCTTTTCTCCAGGCCTTGCCTGATGACATCTACCGGCTGTGTCCTGCCATCTTATTGGAGGGTCAGAATGTAGCTAGACACTCCCTCAGGGCTTCCTTCAATGCTTTGGACTCTGATGTCAGAGCATTGGCATCAGCTGTGACCATCAGGAGCATGCGTGGCTTTGATCCTCCCCTCCTATCTATGGATGCTCAAAGTCAGCTGGGAGAGCTTCCTTCTGGAGCAGAGGGTCTTTTCAGTGAAAAGAGTTGGAAAAACTAAAGGAGACAAGATCAATAGCTCGATCCTTGGGGTCGATGCCATCTACTCGAAGGAGGCTCTCCATTCCTCTTGGTGATATCGGAGGCAGCATTACCCCAACCGTCAGTCATCCAGTCACACATCAACAATGTGCAACCTCCCAGAGCCATTATGGAAAGAGGCCTTTCAAACAAGGTTCCAAATCTAAACCACCTGCGTCCTCATCCCAGACAGGTCCACCCTCTGTTTTGGTGAGATCGTTGAGTCGAGAACCAACCAACTAGCACTCTTCTACCCTTTCCATTGGAGGCAGGCTAGCCCACTCCATCAGCACATGGAAGCAACAGGTCTTGGAGATCATGGAAAAGGGCTGTGCCATACAACTGGATAGACTGCCTCCTCCCAACTCCCCCTACCCATCCCTCTGCAGCAGCCCCTTTCACAAGGCAATCCTTCTCGCAGGTGTGGAGAAGTTGCTTCTGGTGGGAGCTGTCAAGAAGGCTCACGCTTACTAGGGAGGGGTCAAGGTTTTTACTCCAGGTTATCTTTCTGGTGCAAAAGAAGATATTGGAGACTTTGGCAGACATCCCAATTTTAAGAGCATCTGGAATCTTTTGGTTCCGTGTGCTGACTCTGGCCTCTATAATCCGTTCACTGTTGGTCCAGGATTGGCTTGTGATTCTGCATATTTTCAATCATGGGGAGGGATAGCTCAGTGGTTTGAGCATTGGCCTGCTAAACTCAGGGTTGTGAGTTCAATTCTTGAGGGGGCCATTTAGGGATCTGGGGCAAAAAAACAGTACTTGGTTCTGCTAGTGAAGGCAGGGGATTGGACCTGATGATCCTTCAGGGTCCCTTCCAGTTCTATGAGATAGGTGTCTCTCTCATATCATGATTTGACAAAACCATTGGAAGTGTGTTCCATTTGTGATGGCCAGGCACCATTTCCAGTACAGCGTGCTCTCATCTGGCCTTTCTGCAGCACCCAGGGTATTGGCAAAATGCCTGTCTGTGGTGGTAGCACATCTGAGGAATCAGGGTATTTTTGTTTACCTTTTCCTGGAGAGTTGGCTACTGATGGCTCTTGTGCATGCGGGCCCATTGAGCCACATAATCACTGCAAGTGGTCTGCTTTTTTTGTTTTTGATTTTTCCTTTTAGACCTAGAATTTTTTCCTCAACCTCCCAAAGACTATCCTCTGTCTTACACACAGTATTTATTTCTTTTACAGGTGCCATACTGGACTCAGAAGGGAGAGCTTTTCTGAGGACAGATAGACATTTCTCAGAATGAGACAATCCTCTGTGTAGGGCAACTTTGAATCTTTGATAAAGTTCTTCCTGGGTCTCATGGGGGTTTATGGCAGCCACTACCTACAGGATTCCATTTGACTGTCTGAGAATGAGACCTATTCAGCACTGGATGTCCCAGGCCTACAGTTCAAGTCGGAACAGTCTTTAGTTGATCACCATGTCTCTGAATGTCATGGTCTTGCTAGACTGGTGGCTAGCCAGGACAAGCCTGCTCAAGGGTGTGCAGCCCAGTTCTATGGGTCCATCCCAGATGTTGACTCCAGCTGCATCAATGGTCAGGGGTGGGGCACTTGAGTCACTAAAAAAATTGGAGGTCCTGAAAGAACATTGCACATCAGCGTACTGGAACTAAGAGCAGTTCATCTGGCTTGGAATATTCTTCATCTGCAAGGGAAGGCTGTGCAGGCAGTAATGAGCATTACCCTGCCAAGGCAACATCTCAGCAAACAGGGGGTGCTCATTCCACTCCCTTGTGCGCAGAGGTGTTTCTACCTCAACATTTGTCCTGTAGCCCTATATCTGGCTGGGGAGAACAAATGCAGATTGCCTCAGCAGAGACTGCTCCCCAAATGATCCCCTCAAGGATTGAACTCTCAACCCTGGATTTAGCAAGCCAATGCTCAAACCACTGAGCTGTCACTTCCCCCTTCTTGTCAACTGTCTGGAATGGGCCGTCTTGATTATCACTACAAAAGTTTTCTTTTTCTCCTGCAGATAATAGCTCAGCTCATCTTAATTAGCCTCTTAGAATTGGTAGGGCAATTTCCACCTTTTCTGTGTCTGTCTGTTTGTCTTACCATATGTTCCATTCTATGCATCTGATGAAGTGGGCTGTAGCCCACGAAAGCTTATGCCCCAATAACTGTGTTAGTCTCTAAGGTGCCACAAGTACCCCTGTTCTTTTTGCGGATACAGACTAACACAGCTGCTACTCTGAAACCAGTTACAAGTAAGTAACCTTCATTTCTCCTGGTCACTGTATGGGGCTCTGCTCCAGTCTGACAAACGAACTGCTGTTCCCTAGCATCTGTGGGGAGGGAGATCGGGTGAGTGGAGATTATGGCTTCAGTGTATCATCTCGCCATTCATAAACCGTCCTACGCTGAGCACATGAGACTGTCACTGGAACCGACCAAACCATCCTGTGGTTCTTGTTTTTTAGATGGAGAACAATGGCACCCTGTACTACAAACACGTCCAGTAAGTGCCTCACCATCTGTCCTGTTGCTTGGACATAGTGGATCAGCCCTGTCCCCACTAAAGAAGCACGTGGGAGCTATGATCCCTAGTGGGATGCCCAAGCACCTTCCAAGCTGCATTGCTTTCATGCTTCTCTCAATGCTTTGCCTGAAGGTTTAAGCCAGCTTCCCCTATGGGAGCAGGGGCTGATCTGGGCTCTGCCACTGGTTTAGCTCTCTGGTCTGTCTCATCACCTGTAAAATGGGCCTAATACCTGTCTCTTGGGAGGTGGGTTGGGATGACTCTCTCCCCAGTGTCTGGGAACACGTGCTGCTCTCTTAGCTGAACCCCCGGCCCTAAGTCCCATCAGCCATGGACACGACACGGCCCGATTATCTCTGCAGCTCCATTGATGTAGAGCAGCATAGAGATGTTAACGTAATAGCCAAGTCTCTGGTTCCCATCGGATAGTACTCGGGAGGTGCGGCTCTTTACAGGGCACTCAAATCTGCTTTCCCATGTGTTGTGGGAGAGGAAGGTTTAATCCTTCCTAGTCTCCCTCCCCATGGTCAAGCAGCGGCCAACAGCTGAGCTCGCTCTGCCAACTCCTTTGTGTAAAGCACTTGCCACTCTGACCCTGGGTTTCTCCAGCAAGTTGCTTCAGAGTGCAGGGCTCCAGAGTAGGGAGGGTGGGTTTAGCCCCCTTGGGGGGGCCCTTGTGTGAATGAGGTACATCCCCATCTGCTGCATCCCCTTGGGTTGCTGCAAAAGCAAGGCCCGGCATGCAAAGGGTTAGTGGAGAGAAGGGGAGGGAGGGGGAAGGGCTCTGGCTGACATCAGGTGGGAAAAACCCTCTAGCAGCCAACTGGCTTTAGGGGCTGCCAGAGCCCTGAAGATTGAGCACCTTGAGCCTGGCGGTGGGGGGGGAGGCGTGCACAGACAGTAACACCCATCTTAGTTGCGGATGGGTCCTGCTTTGAGCAGGGGATTGGACTAGATGACCTCCTGAGGTCCCTTCCAACCCTGATATTCTGAGAGTCTGTGACCCCCGCCCCCAGTTATCATAGAGTGACCAAAACCAGCCTGGCCAAAGGCAGCAAACCCCTTCCCCCTGCCCCCCTCGGGGAAGGGCCAGAGGTGAATTTCTAGGAGCTGCTGGGAGGGGGGAAACAGGGGGTTCTCCTTCCAGCTCCCTGCAGCTGTGGTGTGTTGCAGGCCCCTGGTGTACACTGTGTCCCTCGTGCTTCCTGCCGCCTACATCATCGGCCTCTTCTTCACCCTGAAGACTCACTCGCACATCTACGACATTCACATCAGCGACTGCCCCAGTAAGTACCTAACGCGGCTGGCCCAGAGCGCTGGGCTGACCTTTCCTCTGGCCCAGTATAGAAAGGACGGGAGAGCGATAGAGGGATTCAGTGCTCTCTGCTGTCCAGAGCAGGGGACTGGGAGCCAGGACTCCTGGGTTCTATTCCTGGCCTTGGTGCTGGTTCTGCGCACAAAGTGGGGGTGGGACCTGGCCCTGGAATGCTGTGGAAGTGCCTGAGTAACGCAGTGGGTGGGTGCAGGGGCTTTAACCCCCAGACCTTGATGGAATACTGGAGACCCCTGGGGAGCAAAGCTGTGTCCACCCAAAGCTTGGGCAGTAATTTCTCCCTTTCCCTGGAGGGACCAACCCAGAGGCAGCTGATCATGTCAAGAGGCTGCAGCAGTTGAGTGGGGATGGGTAGATGGGGCCTGTTCCTATTGCTGAGCCCAGATCTGTGCCTAGGGGGGGTCTCTGCTCACATGCCTCCTTGCTTTTAGTGCCTGGTCACCATCACAGCGCCGTGGTCCACTGGTCCCGCTGCAGGGCCCTGATCATTCTCCTGCTCTCCACTCTGTGCATGTCGGCCTGCGCTGACCTAGCCACGGAGCACATCAGCCCCATCCTCACTAACTCCACCGTGTCTCAGGTAAGGAGCCTTCTGCCTGCCCAGGTCCACGGGCCTGTGGTGCTGCAGCCACCCTGCAGGGAACCACAGCAGAGTGGAGAAGTAGCCCCATAAAGCCTGGATTGGAATACATGGGGATAAACCTAAAACCCAGAGCCCCCCTACCCAGAGCAGGCTTTAGGGCCTGATGCCGATCTCACGATAAATGGCATTACTTTGGGATCCAGCCCGATGGCCCCAGTTTAAGAACTTGCCAGATGCTCAGCCAGTGGGCCATGTAACCATGTTACCATGGTAGGTTTGGATTTGGGACTGCTTAGTGACTAGCAGGAAGAGCCTGGCCTAATACAGGCCTTAACCAACATGTACTCTCTCTGCAGAGAGCTGGACTATGGTGGTTTTCAAGCTCCCTTTCATGAGGTTCAGTCTCTACTCACTTGCAGTGGCCCCTTCCCTGACAGGTGATCCTGGGTTGCTGACACCCGAACTTCTGAAGGGGAAGCCTCTGGCTCAGTCACGGGAGAGTTGAGACAGTTCAGTCACGTGACTGGGTTTGAATGGGGCTAGTGCACCGAATGCTGTGTCAGACTAGGAAGGCTAGTTTGTCATAAGAACAGCCAGACTGGGTCAGACCAATGGTCCGTCTAGCCCCATATCCTGTGTTCTGATAGTGACCAGTGCCAGGTGCCCCAGAGGGAATGAACAGAACAGGTAATCGTCAAGTGATCCATCTCCTGGTATCTACTCCCAGCTTCTGGCAGTCAGAGGCTTAGGACAGTGGCTCTCAACCAGCAGTTCAACTAGATGACCTCCTGAGGTCCCTTCCAACCCTGATATTCTATGGTGGTCAAGCACTGGAATGGGTTATCTAGGGAGGTGGTGGAATCTCCATCCTTAGAGGTTTTTAAGGCTCTGCTTGACAAAACCCTGGCTGGGATTTAGTTGGGGATTGGTCCTGCTTTGAACAGGGGGTTGGACTAGATGACCTCCTGAGGTCCCTTCCAACCTGGATATTCTATTATTCTGGGGGTACACAGAGGTCTTCTGGGGGTACAGCAATTCCTCTAGATCAGTGTTTCTCAACCTGGGGGTTGCAACCCCCAGGCAAGTCAAGGGACAGATTTAGGGGGGTTGCTACTGCAGGGCCAGCCTTAGGGGGTGGCAAGAAGGGCAGTTACCTGGGGCCTCACCACAGAGGGCCCCGCAAAGCTAAGTTACATGCTTCAGCCGCGGGTGATGGGGCTCTGGCTTCCCCCATGGGTGGTGGAGCAACAGTAGTCTGGAAAGGTTGAGAACCACTGGCTTAGACACCCAGAGCCTGTATCCCTGACTATCTTGGCTAGTAGCCATTGATAGACCCATCCTCCATGAATGTCTCGTTCTCTTCTGTACCAGAGTGCCTGCACTGCCAGGTGGGGAAGTAGCCCCTAGAGGGGGCAGTCTGTGCTCTTACCCTGGGGGGGGGCTCAAACCCATCACCATCGTTCATGTAGTATCCCCTCCAGTTGGATGCATTTCTGAAGGGTGCACTTGCCATGTGAGGATGCTCCCTAGAACCCCATGTAGACACGACGTTGTGCCGTGTTCCCCGGGGGACCTCTTGCTTTGGATCTATACCCACTCTAGGATAGCGACTCTCCCAAGGAGCTAATGTTCTGAGAGGCTGTGAAATCGGTCTCTGCAGGAAGGGACAGGTGAGGGATAGTTACAGGTAACAGGAGCTCCCTGCTCCACTGAGCGCAGCCAGCAGCCCTGGCGTGGCTGTGGAGTTAGCTAGCTCTGTGCTGACTCATCTTGCTCTCCTTGGCAGTATTTCATTGGGGTGACCGTGCTGGCTATGGTGCCCGAGCTCCCGGAGATAGTCAATGGAATCCAGTTTGCCCTGCAGAACAACCTGAGCTTGAGGTGAGCGAGTCCCCTGAACCTGGCAGGGCTTCTGCAATAGCCGGCATGAGTTGCTGGAGGCTAGTCCTAGCCCTTGGCTTCCAGTAGAGCAAATGGACAGATGCTGAACTCGTCACCATGTTCCCTAGCAGGAAACTCCCTTTAATGATCTGAGCAGCTGGGACATGCGGCTAGTGCTCTAGCTCACCCAGGAGCTGGACTTGATCATGGGGACCACTTCATCTGACGCACCAAGAGACTCTCCAGCGTTCGCCAGCAGTGGATTTCCATGGGGAGGTGTCAGTGGCTCTCCACTGCTCGCTGTAATAAAGTCTTGGCTTCTAAGGATGGTATCTAGGGGAAGGAGCCATCTGCTCCTTGTCCCAATTATTTAAAGCGGAGAGGGTCCAGTCTTCCTAGAGTCTAAAACGGCCCAGTACAAACTCCAGGGTGAAGTATCTCAGCTCTCTCCCTCCCAGCAACTGGAGATGCACTGAGAAGAGCCAGTCTGAAAGGTGCTGCCACGTATGTGCCAGACCCCAGGGGTGTTTCTTGGTGCACTGCATCTCGTACTGGTCCCTTGGTGGGAAGGTGTCACTGAGTGAGTGTACTAGAATCCATAAGGCAGGATTTACCTGGTCTGCAGCCCATGTTGGAAACGGATCCCCCCAAAATGCCCTTTTCCTATCGAAATCTAACATGCCCCTCCCACTCTGCTCAAGGATACACAGCACTGCCCCTTCCTGAAAGCTGGACCCCCTCAAACTTGTGACCGGTGTTACTGCGTGCAGGCAGAGTGCAATATAATGAAATGGATCCTCCTATTCCACGCTGGGCTCTAAACACTTCTGCGAGAAATTACTTTCAGATCGCACTTCAGCAAAACTTTAATGCTGTGTTTAGAAGCCTCAAGTGCAGGTTAATTTATGGTATCTCTGCTCCTCCTCCATAGTATTGAGATTGGAAGCTGTATTGCTGTCCAGGTCTGCATGTTACAGATACCCATCCTGGTGCTCTTCACGGTCTTCTACGTAAGTAATGGAGCTGGAGCCAGACTTCATGGTTACTGCTGTTTTCTCCACTCTGCTTGTGGCCACTGGGGCTCTGGGGCAGGAGGAAGCACCCCTGGTTGCAGGGGTTTGGGACAGCTGCACACCTAAGAATGTCACTCAGATAGGAACATGTGCTAGTGTTGGCAAAAGGTACTGGAGAAATGGTGTGATTGAGTTGTGCTAGTTTTAAAGCAGGAACGGTGTAGGCAGTTGCAAGGCAGGGTCCCCGCCCCCACCAGCATCTGAGTTTTGGAGAGCCAGTCACTAGTCCGCAGTGGGTTGACGGCACAGTCAAATTAACTCCCCTCACTGTCTAACATGCTCATTAGCTTTTTAAAGGGGAGCAGATGAGAGGGGTGAGATTCTTGCTAATACGCGTGAACCAGAGTGACGAAAAACTGTCTTTCCCCCTGTCCAGCAGGGATTGGGAACGTGGCAGGTTAATACATTTTTCTCCTGATCATTGACTTTAAAATACTAAGCTTCCTGTGAGGGTTTTTGTACTATGTGCATAGCTTGTTTATCCACACTGCTGCAGGTACAGTGTGTAGTAGTGGGTGGAACAATCTTTCAGGAGTCTCTGGGTGAGGAACTAGGACTGTCTTAATGGCAGAACAAGCTTTCTGAAGTCACTGACGGTCCCTGCAGGGCATAATTGTGGCTGAAATGCCCAGGGTTTAAAAGCTGCTCTCTAACTTTCCACAGCCTACAGGTTTCATACTTGTCTTCAGTGACCTCCATGTCTACTCCAGCATGTTCAGCGTGGTTCTCATGAACTACATCTTCATGGATGGCAAGTGCGACTACTTCCAAGGTAACTTCCAAGATTATTTGAGAATTTTTTAATCCTCTCCAGCTCCTCCCATAGCTGCTCACAAACATCCCCATGCTTCCTGAGCAGGCTCCTTCAGGGACAGGGATTGACTGTGTAGAAGGGGTGTCACTGTGTCCCATGTCTGTCTCTGACTCCATATCCGATTTGCTCTAAACTGCAATCCCACCCTGGGAGCAGAGCCAAGAGTGGCCCTTTCCTTTGTGCCAATCTCCTCCAGTAGAAGCTCCAGACCATCTGATCATTCATGATGTGGTGGATGTCCACAATTAACTGGCCTAGTAACTGGAACTTAAATCTGTTGTCCCAGGAGTGGTAGATCCAGGAGTAAAGTGGATTCTTCTAACTGGTAGATGACTCAATCCCCACACGAAGCTGCTCCAAAGAAGGTTTTGTCACGACCTACTGTTATCTGGCTCTCAAATGTGGGCTTAAACAGTCCCTTAACTTTGAGATTACAGTGTAGTTTTACAGCCTGGAGCACTTGTCCCAGTGTGAACTTGCAGATTCTGTCCTGAGCAGACTGGCAGCTGCTCCATCTAGTGCAAAATCCACCTTCCTAAATCTTGTTCACCGCTGAGCCAGCCCTCTAGCTCCTAACCACGGCGGTTCTCACTCCCCCAGGTACAGTGCTGGTGATGGTCTACGTCATCCTCCTAGCTGTGTATTTTTTTGCTCCTTCCCCTGCTGGCTGCTGAGGCCTGACTCCATGGACCTTGTGTTCTCACCTTGGGAGAAGACTCCCCCCAGGGCAGCTTCTGTTAAGAAATGTTGAGTGTTTTTCTCAGGGACTCGGCTGGCCTGGTTTTACTCTAAAACCATTTGTTGCATGAAGCTAAAGAACCTGCTGCTGGAGTTTTGTTTTTCCTTCAACAGCTGTTTGAAAAGATGGGATTGAATTGGGAATTGCTAAGCACTGGAAAAGGGGGGGGGGTGTTTTGCTCATCCGGTCACTCCTTCTGAACCCAAGAAGACACCTTAATGCCAGAATGCTGCCTTGTGTACTAAAGTGCAGCTCGGTCTGGGATTGTGGCTAGAGGGAGATCTGTTGTTGGCAAAGGCTTTTGAGGAACAGAAGAGTTCTCCTTTGACTGGCTTTAGACTCTGAAGGATGCACTGTTCTCCTGCGGCTGCTGGGAAAGGGGTTGCCCTCTCCAAGGTGCTGACTTGAAAAGAGCCATGTCCTGCCCTCCCAGGATAGAAGGTACCTGCTTGTCATGGACATGGCAACTTCCAACTCTGGCTTGTAGAAATAACACAAGTGGTTTTTTGCTGTAACTTGAAATGAACCCTGTTTCTCTTCCTCCCCTACACCCCAACTGTTCTGATTAAAGCAGTTTTGTAGAAACTTGATCTGGTCCTGTATCCAAAGGGGGCAAACAAGGCTCTCTGCAGGCAGCCATATGCAGGGATGTGGGAGATTGTAGCTGACTGACCTACCTGGGTTCTTCACGCCGCTACCCTGCTCAGGGACAATACAGGTTCTTAGACCTGATGTTCAGTTTCTCCATGTAGCACGACCCATGTGAGGTTGCGGAAGCTAACTGGTAAGAGACCCCTTCCTTGGAGTAAATATCCTTCCATCACTCAGGGCCTCTGTCCTCTATTAGGAGTCTATCTTCTGCCTCTGCTAGTACAGACCAGAAGGGAGAATGGGCTAGAACAGATGCTTCTGTCATGTGAGTCCTAGTTAAACTTTGTTGCTGGAGCCAATTGGCCAATCTGCTGCTCCCTACTCTGGTTCAGGGCTTCTCGGTGAGAAGCCATTTCTCAAATCTTCCCTCCCTGCTCTAACAAGGTGGTTATAGCCTGTGCCCCAGCTGCAGCAGCAATGCTTGGGCAGAGCTGTCTGTATTAGCATTAAATCTGTGTGCTGGGGTATAAATAAGCTAGCAGCTGCTGTAGCTCTTTAAGCTTTTGGTGTCTTCTTCGTCGGTTAAGAGCATGCTTGCCACAAGTTGCTCCCTTGTGTTTCAAAACAGTGTGTGCTACAACCTCAAGCCTGTGTTGCTTCAAATCAGGCACCCTAACTTCCACTGTGCCTAATGACCTGGGGGAGGGAGCTTCTCTCCCTACCTCTAGAGGAAGGCTGTGGCAGGATGCTAGACACTGAAACTGAACTAGAGCAGCTGGGGCTAAACTTCCTGGCACTCACAGAGCAAATGAAGCAGGGCTTTGGCCATACTGTGCTAGATATGCTGCAAAGTCAGGCTATTGGGGTCACCGGAGGGTGCCTGCAGTTAATGGACCCTCACAACATTGGCCTTCATGTGCCTGTTCGCTAGCTTTGCCTTGTGGCTAATACCACCTCCCTGGCCTAAGGTGAAGATCACGTGGGGAGCAGTGACAGTGGGGCCAGTGCTGTAGCAACGGGGGAAGGAAATTAGTGCAGTTTTTAGAGAGGGTGGTAAATAAGTCCTGGGCCTGCTCACTGAATGAGGACAAAACACTACCCCTGTGCAGCAGGTGCCAGCCTAGAACCATCAGTGCCTGGGAGTTGAGCTAAGCACAGGCACCCAAAGCTTCCTTCTCTGGGGTACCTGACTTTACATCCCAAATTGCTCCTTAAAAGGATTATTTCCCAAATTGGTTCCCCTGGAGTATCTGAAAAAATCCAGATTAACCCCCCCACTCTACTTCCCCCCCACCCCAATCATCAGGGTTTGTGGGTTTGTACAGGGCTTTACCTGCACAACCCACCCTTACTAACCCTTGCACTAATAGTAATGGTAACAGGAGCAGGTGGTTTAACAGTAATGTGGAGATGCTGATATTCTTCAAGGAGTGATCTAATTGCTACAGGAGACTTGTGCCTCTAGCTCTCTTCCCTCCCCTACTCCCCACAGGCTGTTGCCTCCTTGGCTGATAGCATTGAGCACAGGAGAGACAGTAACTGCTTTCACTTCCTGAGGCCAGGGGGAGAAGCAAATGCAGGGAATGTCTGCAGCCGCCCCCCCCAACCCCACTGCCCTAGGATAGAGCGACTCTAAAGATACAGGGCTTTGATTTGCTGTTACACAGCTGGCTCTTGCCTTCCATGGGCTGCTGTAGGACAAAGCTCCCCTTCCCCTGCTGCTTTCAGCATGGGCTTACAGGGGCATGAACTCTAGCCCCTTTTGAGTGAACTGAAAGTACAGACCAGCAGATGTGAACCACTCCACATCCTGTCAGCTGTTGCCTTAAATAAAAAAACAACCAACCAGAGGCCTGGATTTAGTCTTTCACTTAGCTTGAGTTCTGTGCTTGTCTGTGAATGAGCAAGGTAAAGCTAGGGGCAAATATCTCCCACTAGGGTGACCAACTGTCCTGATTTTATAGGGACAGTCCTGATATTTGGGACTTTTTCTTACATAGGCTCCTATTACTCCCACCCCTGATTTTTCATGCTTGCTGTCTGTCACCTTATCACCCACCCACAAACCAACAGAGGATTTGCCTTCACTATTCCAAAGCTGTGAGCAAGTCTTTTGTTTTTTAAGAGAAAAAGCATCTGCCATGAAACCACATCTCCATCCCAAGGTCTCCTTTCTTCATGGGCCAAGGGCTTTTGCTAAGGACCCTAGCAAGGGAGCCAGGGGATAGTTCAGTGGCATTAACAGGCACTAGAGCCAGCAGTTTCCTAGTACAACCTCCAGCACTAAGTTTGTTTGCAATAAAGCAAATTCCCTACTCCTGCAGTGATACAGATCCATAGCTTACATAAAGGGTGTCTCTGCCATTGCTGCTCTGTCAGGGGGTTAAAGAACCAAGGCACCTGTCAGGCTTGCATGGATTCTGCTTGACAGGTGATCACTAGTGGTGAGAACAGGCACTCCTGCATGAGTGTAACTGGACTTGCAGCAATTTCATTCCACATTGGAGCTCCCCTGGGACAGTGGCCCAGCACAGCAACACACACAGAGGAAGTGCACGTGCAGAAGTGCTGGCAAGGCTTGTGCACTAATGCACCAGTACATGCATGGAAAACTAGGGTGAGCTAGTTTAATGTTGATGAGACTCAGGAAACAAGATACCTGCATTGGCTACTAAAGCATAGGCTTCAGTGACACCATAAGACTGGAAGGGACCCCAAAAGGCCATCTAGTCCAGTTCCCTGCACTCACAGCAGGACTATTTGCTAGACCAGCCCTGACACATTTGTCTAACTTGCTCTTAATCTCCAGTGATGGAGATTCCACAACCTCCCTAGGCAATTTATTCCAGTGCTTAACCATCCTGACAGTTAGGAAGTTTTTCCTAATGTCCAACCTCAACACCACTTGTTGGAATTTAAGCCCCCTGCTGCTTGCCCTAGCTTTAGAAGTTAAGAACAATTTTTCTCCCTCCTTGTAACAACCTTTTATGTAGTTGAAAAGGTATGTTCCCTTCTCAGCCTTTGCTTCTGCTGACTAAACAAACCAAAATTTTTCAATATTCCCTCCTAGGTCATGTTTTCTAGACCTTTAATCATTTTTGTTGCTCTTCCCTGGACTTCCTCCAATTTGTCCACATCTTTCCTGAAATGTGGACCCAGAATTGGATACAATACTCCAGCTGAGGCCTAATCAGCACAGAGTAGTGCAGAATTACTTCTCTTATCTTACAGTACATCCCAGAATGTTTGCTTTTTTGCAACAGCATTACTGTTGACTCATTTAGCCTGTGATCCACTACGACCCCCACATCCCTTCCTGCAGTGCTCCTTCCTAGGCAGTCATCTCTCATTTTGTATGTGTCCAATTGATTGTTCTTTCTTAAGTGGAGTACTTTGCATTTGTGCTTATTGAATTTCATCCTATTTACTTCAGACCGTCTGCCCAGATCATTCTGAATTTTAATCCTGTCCTCCAAACCACTTGCAACCCCTCCCAGCTTGGTATTGTCCACAAACTTTATACACATACTCTGTGCCATTATTTAACTCATGGACAAAGATACTGAACAGAACCAGACCCCACTCGATATGCCCTTCCAGCTTGACTGCGAACCACTGATAACTACTCTCTGGGAAGGAGAGTTCTGCCCTGATAGCTTCTAGATCTCAGCAAGGGTGAGGCCTGGGCTCAGGCCTAGGATTTAAAGACACGAACTCCTCCACTCCCAATTCTGCTTTGACATAGGCTACTTTTCAGCCATACAGGGATAATACGTACCTCACAGGAGCATTCAGAGGGTTAGTTGCAAGGGACTGAGGGTAGAAATGCTATTAATATTTATTAGCAGATGCTAGCATGCAAGACTATGGGATGGAGCAAGACTGCATCAAGACTCAGACTGCTAAGGTTCAAACTGGAAGAAACTTTAAACAATGCAGAATTGTTTCTATCTTGCAACATTACCTTGTGTCCTAGAGGCGTAGTGGATGCTAGTAGCATACTTAATAAAAGGGTGATACCAGGAGGGTTGGGGTCTCAGATTAGGTTTTCAACCAAAGTGGGAAACCAAACTCTGGGGGCATAGAGGAAGCGGCTTTCTGAGCTATCTTTGAGTAACACACTTTAGCCCAGGGGTCCCCAACGTGGCATCCGTGGGAGCATCTTAATGCACCTGTGTCCTGGCCCCCGGGAGAGCACCTGCCAAATTTCAGCAGCATTTCAGCAGGGACGCCTCTGGATGACATTACTTGTCGACAGCAAGCGGCGTCAGCGAGAGGCGTTGCCGTCGAATTTCTGCAGGTGCTCCATCGCCTCAGTGGTCCTTCCTCTGGCGCCTGCCAGAGGAAAAGGTTGGGGACCACTGCTTTAGCCCTACTCTTACAAGCTGTGTGCTTAGAGCCTTGGATAGAAAGTGCTATAAGGCATGTAAAGTCCCCCAGTAAGAATCTACCCTGTCTCCCTCAAGACAGCAACGCCAGGTCCATTGCTGTGAAGCAACTGAGCTGAACGCTGCACCCTTGGCCAGGGTAGAGACTGAGCCAACACAAATGGCAAACACCAGAGGAAAAGGAGAGGCTAAAGGACAAAGCATGTGATTTGGACAGAGGGTTTTTTTAATTGGATCTTTAATTAAAAAAAAAAAACACAACAAAACACTGACAAGGTCCATAAATACAGGCAAGTACATCTCTTAGTCAGCCCTTTGCCCTCCCGCCAACCCAGCACAGCTTCACCCCACGGGATGTTGGCACAGGGAAAGGAGGAGTGACCACCACTTACTGCATGCATAGCAGACTCCCACACGAAACACATGAACAGGACTGGGGTGCACCGACAATGTCAGGCAAACAGAGGCTGGCCAAATGCTCCCCCCAGCCCCCGGAAAGACAGCACTGGTTCATTCCTTAACACCAAATAAAGAAACTGCATTTACACAGCAGACTTTTCCCCCGTTCATCCCCTACAGCTAGGGGAACTTCACACTGGACTCTGCACCCATCCCGAATAGCACGAGAACATTGCGCTCTTGGGTCTCCTAGTGTCTAGAACTGGCTGCCAATGGCTTTTGATTGGGGGGGGGGGCAATGAAGTGGAGGATTAAAAAGCATCAGATCTGATACAAATAAAAAAGTCACAGCAACAGTTCCCTCCTTACCCACGGGGCTCAGTCCCCATGTTAAAGTGGCTATAAATGGAGACGAGCCACAGAGAGGGAGCATGCAATTGCGTTAGTGTTGTGTGATGAGAACATGACATTTCACAGCAACAGCTCTATGGCCAGCACGCGTTGTAAACATGGGGGGAGGAGCACAACTCCTGCATCCTGCGTTGTTCTAGGCTTGGAATATCGGATGCAGGAAAGACGAGCGTTTGGTTTTGTGTAGCAATCCCCTCACAGCTGAACACGTGTTGGCCCAGCGCTCTCAATGCTCTGTTACTCGACAGTTTCTGCCCAAAGACGCAAGTAGAGGCAGAGCCTGCTTGGAGCAGGGCGGTAACTGCTAGTCAACCTGGCACCACGGGAACCACCTACAGATTTGAAGCTGCACACTTGGAATCTAAAGAGATATTGACATGACAGCATCTCTTGTTATTTCCCCAGGAGACCTCCCTTCAGAGGAGCTGTAACATTTTCTCAGAGCCCTGCTGTGAGCCTGTCTTTGGCATACGGTCACTCTAGGACTAGGACTTGGGTTACTTTAGTTACAGGAGACCGAACCCTGCGGTCATTACTCATGGCTTTTTCCCAGAGGAAAAGCCAAGTAAGGACTTCAACCCTGGACCTCTTTTATACTTCAGAGGTGCTGAGCCCCAACGCCCACTCAAGCCGTTAGCTGGGGGAACTCTGCATCACTTGGGGCAGGGAGGGAATAGGCTGCAACACTTGCAACCCTGTTTCTTTAAGCAATGGCAAAGCCCAGGAGTTAGAGGGTTATTCGCCCCTAACATGTAGAAACAGCCTAACCGACTGAATTAGCCAGTGTATCTGCCTCAGCTGGCCTAGCAGCAGTACTGACCTCCTGAAACAAAGCAAACTGGGAAACTCGCCCACCTCCCTGGGAAGGAAGAGCAAGAGCAGTGCTTGGAACTCGTTCTTTACGGAGCTGTGGCAGGAACGTATCCTCCCCTTGTACAATGCCACTAACCCTTTATCAGGCTCCGTAGAACTCCCCCGCAACAGGCCCTGCTCCAGCTGTTCACAGGGTTTGGTACCAGGCTGTTTTCTAATGTGACAAAGTTCATATTGCTTAGAGATAATGACAACTTTTATTACTCAAATCCTCCAGATAAACCAGAAAGGCTGAAAACGAGCAGGAGCTCACAGGGCACCTGCGAGTCTTTAAAGAGGCACAATCGAAAAAGCAAAACAGTCGTCAAAAGTCTGTTTGTCCGTCCCAGAACAGGGTCACCTGTTTCAGGCAGCACAGTGAAGCTGTCAGTTACCACAGGGGAACCAAACTCTGGACAGTGGAAATGCCAGGCAAGAACTACTGACCTGTGATTATAAAACACAAGACCTCTAGTTAAGCCTGCGCAGGCACCCTTTACAGTCTCAGCTGGTTGGTAAAGCTTTGCTTTGCTGTTCGCTTTTAATCGCTTAGGACAATACACAAAACTGCTCCAAACATCTCACCCGTCAGGGCTGCAAATGAGGCTTGGAATCTGGGAAGAGATCCTGTTCTGCTGTTACAGGAGCAGGGAAAGGTGGTTTTCTCTTGACAAATCAGCAGGACCAAGCAAAGGAAGTTAGCAGCAACAGGAGGGAGAGGAAAATGTAGTTGAAACCGTTTGATGTAAAACAGTGTTTCAACCACACTTACTGTACTATGCAGGAAAAATGTTTCTCTGCAGTATGCAGCTAGTTTTGCAGTATTTCAAGTCCTCTTATTCGGCAGATTAAATGGCTCATCTTAACCCCGTCCCTTCACATACCAGCACTATTTTTATATTTGGAAACCCACCCAGCAATACTGGGTATTTCTATTCACATTTCAGAGCTCACTGGAAAGTACAGTGTTAATAAAGGATACAGTTCCCCTATTTCAGCAACTCAGAGGAGACTATTCTTCTCAAGTGGAGAATCGCTGTTGCTTCACTTTATTTTGAGGAAGCGGAAGGAGATGCAGGGAGACCATCAAAGCATTAACAGATCAGACTATCAGTCTGCGATGGAGAGGATGAAACGGGCTCAATCCTTGATGTTCTTCGCACGATCCAATTCCCACAGAAGGCACTGGGAGAGGAGGATCCTCATCTGTAGCCCCAGGAGCTAGTGTAGAAGAGGTAAGTGAACATGACCCGAAGTATCAAGGTGCAGTAGGGACCTATGTTCTAGCTTCACCAAAACACTACATACCACGCGCCATCTGGTTGCATTGACCATATTGCACTTAGAGATCTGTAGTAAAAGTAAGAATCTGCAGTACTGAAAGTCGATTACAAAGACTGCAAGAGGCAGGGGTAAATTTGTGTTGCTGCCAGTGCGTTTTAAGTCAGGAACGGCATCGGCAAGGCACATCACAAACATTCTTCGGAAGGCCAACGTAAAGCAGAGCCCACAAGGCAGCTGACAAGAGCATCTAGAGCAGGAGTGTGCGTGTATATAGATCCACTACATCCCTCTTCACGCTGCCTTCGGAATTGTTGGAGGAATGGAAGAGCACTCAGGCGAAGAAGCACCGGGGATTCGGGAAGAAAGAGCCAGCCCTTGTGCTACATAGCCACTCTAACACGATGCTCTTGATCAAATGGGAGACCCCAAGACTTGGTGTAGACGTGAGATCTTTGCAAGAGAAGACGGGAGCCACCAGAATAAGGCCAAAGGGAAAGTCTCAGGTGGATGGAAGCATTGAGTCAGGCCTTGAGAGCTTTCTGGAAGTGGGGTTAGGAGAATAGTTTCAAACGTCTTAGTGAGCTCTCACACATGGCAGCCTCGGTCACTGAACAGAGACTGGGAGCTCAGGAATTGAGGGCTCACTAGCTCGACATCTTAGGCAATATTACTACAAAACAGCCACCTGCCCATAGAACCTGTACAGCTAGATACCGATGAGCTTATCTGGCTATTAGTCCCCGACATCCAGTTCCATCGGGAGCTCTCCGTTCAGACAGCAGCATGCAGCAATGCCAGTGGGTGGAAGCGTCATCTGTTGTCGCTCAGACTAGTACCCAGAGACAGGACAGAAAGTGAAGTGAAATGCCGTTGCATGCCCTGGACGAACATGTTCTGCCCATGGGGATCCTCCTCTGAAGACTGATGAGACTAGCCAACAAACCTGGGAGGCCGTGAGGCCAAAATGCTGGCCATCAAGTGACACTAGCAGCATCCTACCTGGGTATAAGGAGAAACCACACAGGGGGTCTTAAGCAGGTCTCTGATATTATCATCAGCCATCCTGCAGGCTCAGAAGACATCTAGTTTCTCCTTGCAGCTGACAGAATCCTGCTAAACTGCACTGAAGGGGGCTAAGACAGCACAGTTAACAGCACTGAAAGCGCAGAGCAAACACACAGGGTTTGAATTACAAGGCACTGAAAGATGTTTACATTTGAAAAGCTACCACATCCCTTATTTCGCTGAGCCCATGAAAGGAAGAAGCTAAATTATGGTAAAACACTGACCCAAAATGACAGGGCACGGGAATCTGCAAAGGAAACTTGGGGCACCTTACAGCACAACAGATATTAGGTAGTTACTGAGCAGCAGAGCTGGGAGAACAAAGTAGCTGCAGGGACTCATCAGCCTTCAGATCCATCCTGTGGGGTTTGTTATTGGGATTTATTTAACTACCACAGCCTCTTCAAAGAAAAGCAGAACCTCTAACATTGGCTTTGGACATTGGAGGGGGAGAGTCATTTGGAAAAACTACTAAAAAAGGCACTTAACAAAAATGGTCTCAGAAATACAATTGTTATGTTTAAACCCAATGCCTCCGCCTAGTTCAGCTGCTCCACGTTTGACGGCCAGTTAGGTACATGCTCTGGAGCTGGGTTCACAGTGACATGGAGCACGAAGAGAAAGATGCCCAGGAAATCGACCTCTCTTCCTTTCCCACTTTTGCAGAAAGGCGAACCGCATTCACAGTGACACAAGAGACAAGCTATTCCTCCCCGCATGTTTTTAAAACAACATTGTGGAAAAAATGAGCTGTTCATTTTGCAGCTCCCCGGAAGCAACTGTCCACAGAAGTTAAAAAAAAAAAAAAAGCCCCCCACAAAAGGAATAAAACAAAGCATTGGACAGGCAGCTCAGAGAAAATTCCAATGCTGGAGAGAAAAAAAAAAAACAGGCTACCAGGTTATGCTTGGGTAATGAATGTTGAGTTGGCACAGATGGACTAGCCCCTGAATACAGAGGACATGACATACTTAAGGGTAAAGACAGCTTTAAAATCGATATAGTAAGTTTCCTCAGTTAGCTTTTTCAGAGTGCAGCGTGGGAAGATTCAGCAGAACACACTGCCCCTTCCCACCACCTGTTTAGAGAAAACTACACAGTAGTCTGTAAGCGGCGATTTTTCACCACCCTTCCAGGCAGACTTTCAATATGAAAAGGTGAGGAACAATTACACTGTTGCTTAAAACCACTACACCCTGCACCGAAATTTTAAACTGCGCAGGCCATCTTCGTTTGCTGCTCCCACGTGCCAGCCATCTCCCAGAACACAAAGACGATGATCACATGCAAGTCTTCAGGCAGTGAATGCTATACAGCGGCAGAGCCAGTCTGGGCATTCAGAGGACGGATGCTGCCATGAGCAAATGGGAATTGGACTGTTCATTCAGCATGTGGTTGAATTGCTGCCGTTAGCGGTTCCTACTCAGTTAAATGCATCTTTAGAAACAATAAGTTAAACATCATGTGTAAGCAGGAGCTGTCACAATTTCTAAGACCCTTCCCTGCATTTATTAGGCTGCAGGCATGTGCTAATAGCAGGTTGGTGGCTGTACGTTCTGAACGAGTTCTGAACAGCATCTTCGTTCCCGATGTGTTTCGAGAGATCCATAAATAAAAAAGCGGATTTCCATAAACGCCAGATCAACATTCACAGAAAGGCATCCGATGTATTTGCTGAGTTGGGCGCTGAGAGCAGGGTCCTCCCGTCTCCTTAGCAGCGGCATCCATAAAGGGTTGGGGGAGGGGTCTCTTTAGTGTTTCCAGGGCAGAGTGAGAATGGAGAAGAGCTCTCATTTTAATCGCTCAATGAGTCCCTGTGTGAGGCCAAGGTGCAAAAGCTGCGATCTGGAAAGAGTTGCTAGATGAGGGAAGAATCCCAACAGCTTCTCCCATGACAGTTCCAGGAGGGTGGGGACTACTAGCCACATCTTAAATAAGGAGCCAGTCCGTTTGTTTTCATGGATGTTGACCACCCCTCCGTGGACGTACATGCAGCCAGCCTGGTGGAAACAGGACAACAGGGAAGTTACTCATGTTCTCACACAGATCTAAGCTCACCACGTGTGGGGCTACACTTCTGAGGCTCGTGTGCTTCTCAGAAGAAGCCTGCCATCCACATTTGGAGAGAACCAAGCATTTGGACACACAGCAATGGGCTTACTCTGCAGCAAGGGAGATTTAGGAAAAACTTGTCAACTATCATGTTAGTTAAGCACTGGAGGTTGTGGGATCCCCATCACTGTAGGTTTTTAAGAACAGGTTGGACAAACACCTGTCAGGGATGGTCCTGCCTCAGTGAGAAGATGGACTAGCTGACCTCTTGCGGGCTACTCCAGCCCTACATTTCTATTTCATCTTTAGAACCAAGAAGTCATTCTGATTTCAAGGTAAGTTATAATGTGCTGTGCTACTGATGAGCCGGCAGAGGGAGCACAACTTATACCCTATTCCAGGGATGGGATGGACACCAGTGTTGCTGATATAGAAAAATGATGTAATTTTGAGGGCCATTAGAAGAGACAGCTTGTTAGATTACGTATGGGGGAGCCTGTTGCTGTAACCATTATTCCCAGATGTCCCACTAAAGTCACTCAGATTTATGTCTAAGGGATGAATGACTAGGACAAAGGGAAAGCTTAGAGAGACAAGGTGGGTGAGGTACTATCTTTTATCGGACCAACCTCTATTGGTGAAAGCTAGAAAGGTAAAACCTGTAGAGCAAGGGTCCCCAACGTGGTGCCCGCAGGCACCATGGTGCCCACGGGGGCATCTAAATGTGCCCACGTCCTGGCTGGCAGTCAAGCATCTGCTGAAATGCCACTCTGGATGATGCCGCTTGTTGGCCGCAAGCAGCGTCATCCAGACGCGTCACTGCCAAAATGCCACCCAATTTCAGTGGATGCTTGACCGCCGCCATGGTCCTTCGTCTGGAAAAGGTTGGGGACCACTGCTGTACAGAATCTTACAAATACAATAACATGTATTAATATCACCAGAAGTCCCAAGAGTGACCCTTTAAGACTGTGTCAGTCAGGGCTTTGGAGCGGAGCCTGGAGCTGGAGTGCGGACCAGTAGGTTTTTGCCCGGAGCTGGAGCAGAGCAATTCAAAAATTTGATTGCTCCAAATCCCTGGTCATAGTGAGTCATGTAAAGGATACCAAATCATCTTTATGCAATAGCTAGTTAGGAATGGCTCCTACAGCTGATCCAGGATTGCCGAACAGGTTTGGAGGATGCGTGCTGATGCTTGCCCACTTAATGCTGTGAATGTCCCCTCAAGACACCTGCTCACCTTCAACTCCCTGCAATCCCTCAGTGGGGCAAGCCCACAGCAATGGGTTGGTTTTTATAGACTAGGCGACTGATGTTCGGAGACAAATCATTACTTTGGGCTAACGCAATCTGAAGACTAGAACAACATCGTTGCTTTCTGGAAGCACTGCATGCTGTGTGCCGTGGCAGCCAGAGACCACCCCATTGGGTATACAGTCACGATGACAGGGAATTCCTGGTCAAAAGGCAGGAATTTATCTCTGGCCTTACTCTCTCCTGTATGCTGGATTTTGGTTTAAGTCCACTGAAGATGTTCCTCTTTACTGATGCCAGTGGCTCCATGCCATACATTGTAAAGCTCGAATCCTGGCTGCGGACTGACTTGATTGCAATCTAGAAGTATCTACATGGGAAGCATATTTGATAGCGGGCTCTTCAGTCCAGCGGAGAAAGGCATAACATGAGCCAATGGCTGGAAGATGAAGCTAGACAAATTCAGAGTGGAAATAAAGGTGTGTGTTTTTAACAGTGAGGCTAACTAACCACTGGAACAAGTTACCAGGAGTTGTGGTGGATTCTCCATCACCAGCTATTTTTAAATCAAAACTGGTTATTTTTCTAAAAGCTCTGCTCTAGGAATTTTATCAGGAAAGTTCTCTGGCCTGCGTTATACAGGAAGTCAGACGAGATGATCACAATGGTCCCTTCTGGCCTTGGAATCTATATTCCAGACCCACACAAGTGTCCGAATAAGTAAGTGCATGAATTAAGTAAGCTACATCTAACAAGGCACATAGGGATGAGAGAGACTACAGCCACTTACTGGTGTGACAGCAGCACAGTGAAAATAAACTGGTTCAGGCATGACAGCTGGGAGTTTCACCCACTGGAAAGTTTGAAGATTCAGCTTCCAGACGTCTCCCAATATTACTTCTCCGTTATATCCCCCACAGACAAACACATCTATAGAAAAGGGACAGCCACCGCACAATGCTTAGAGACCAGTCTAGCATGATGATCAGCCATGGCCAATCCATTTAAGAGTTACAGTACACACAGTAATTGATTCTCTAGAAAGAACGACCACTTTACAATCTATGTGAGCAATAAAGAGCTTCTCAGAACAATCACGATAGAGACCAGAGATAACAGATCATGTGGACACCTCCCCTCCCATTCACTTATCCACATACCACCTCCCAGCCCACGTGTGCCCCCAACAGCCAGACGGCAATTACAGCAGTTGCTTACATGGTGAGGTACAAGATAGAATTGCCGCGGCCTGCAAAGTGAGGGCAGCACCCATGCTCAAGGGTTCCTGCTTTAAAAAAAGTCTTAAAATCAATCTGAGATTAGATTAATTGTGTGGTTTGATTAGGCTCCCATTTCTTTTAACATGTAAGCCTCAGTTGAAAGATTTGGAAGTTAAGGGTCACTATTTTAACTTCAATTTCCTCAGAAGCTGCATGAGTTATTACTTTAACAGCTTGCGTGGCTGCTGAACTAGGAGTGCAGAAGTGTTACGTGGAGTGCTGGGGCTACAGAGAGGATCTAAACGTTGTCAGAGGCAATTCACAAGGCTGTAGGCCAACGCTCATTACGAAACAAGTACGTATGGATCTCCTATGCTTGCCCTCCGCCCCCGCCAAGGCTACCTTGCAAACTCTGTACTGGAGCTAAGTAAGATTTGTAGCGAGATCACCTGGAGGGAGTGGGGAGAAGAGAGCAGAAACGTCCACCACCACAGGCCAAGAAAGCTCAATGGGTTTTCTTTGCAAGCTTATAAAATGGCCTCTTTTTTGTTACCGCATGAGCGGTTCCAGGTTCAACTCTGCTACTGTCTGTTAATCTAATCCGTACACCGCACACAGCTTTATAGGCCATCATGAAAAGGCCCTTGTGCCTGATACACCCCAAAATGATTCTATCGCTACAGGATTCCATTTCAAAGTTCTGACTCTGGCTCTTTTCTTGGGGCAGAGAGGTTAATGACAGGTGGGAGGAAGGAGTCTCATTTGTAAGCGTGGATCATGTTATCGGCTATGTTGTAAAGTGCTGTATATATTCAAAGCTACCGTACGTGTTGCTCTATATCAAGGCTGTAATACATTCAAAGACGAATCACCACCTAAGGATAGGTCTACACTATCCGCCAGATCCAGCGGGGGTTGATTTATCGCGTCTAGTCTAGACACAATGAATTGATCCCCGAGCACTCGCCTGCTGACTCCTGTACTCTGCGATAGGCCAAGCAGAGTTGATGGGGGAGCGGCAGCAATCAACTCACCGCAATGAGGATACCATGTAAGTCGATCTAAGTACGTGGACTTCAGCTACATTATTCATGTAGCCGAAGTTGCGTAACTTAGATCGACCCCCCCCCCACCCCCAGTGTAGACCAGGCCTAAAATGGTAGTTTATATGCTGCGCTATAGCTCTGGACTCCTCAGAATCATATTCCTAATATATTAAGTATGTTATATTCCAGAAATTAAATGACCGGAAGTAGTAAGAGACACTCCTTAAGCTGCATCCAGCTGGCTCCACTGAGCACAAGATGTTCACAAAAGAGTTTAGTTACTATGTGTAGTATCGCCTCCTGCTGCTTGCACTTCACTGCCATTGAAAGTTAAGGTTTTTGATAACCTGTAGTCTCTGGTGCTGATCCCATGAGGTGCTGTGTCCTCAACCCCACAGAAGATGGTAAGTACCTTGCTGGACTGGGTGCTTTATTACCACACATAGATCTGAATGTTGCTTTTCTTTGGGTCTCCTGTAGGATCTGAGACAGCATTTCCCATATTACAGAGACCACGCCATCCCATTTCTTACCACTGCTGGGGCAAGTTCTCTTCAAGTGTACATGAAGCATTGAAACAGATCAATTGCTATTCTTACCATTTTTTATTTGTACACAACTGTGGCATCTCCTGGCTGCTGGGAAACCTGCAAAAAGAGCATGGTCATGAATACCAAACTGAGAAATCTAAATGCCACGGAACAGCTCAGCACTGGGTCATACAGATATAAGCCAGTTCCTTCACTTGGGGGAGAAAAAACAAAATCGATTTCCCCCCCCTTCTTTTAAAATGCCCACCGCATGGCTGCCACTTTCATGATTTCCAAATTCTCCACTTTTCAGGTTTCAGCAATAAGTACTCTCCCTCCCCCACAAGGGTCAACATGGTTAATGTGAGTCTAATCCACTTTCCAGGGGCAGAGGAGATCTCACAGCCCCCCACCTCCAGCTGTGATCTCTGGATTGGTATAAGATGACAGGAGTCAGGGATCTGTAAGCTGGGATCATCCCTACTGTTAAATGGGCCGGGAGACTCGGGAAGTTGGGGCAGGGGGGTGACTTTTCTGGCAGAAGCAGGGAAAATGACAAGCCAGTCTGGCTCTGGCTCCAGGGAGGGGTTGACCACACAACTCTACCAGTTTACGACAAGGTTAAAACTGCTAAAAAGACTTCAGAACACTTCGTTCCAGCTGCTGGAGTAATGAAGTGAGCGGAGTTAGGTACAGCAGACCTGTTCGTACATGGCAGCATTACAAAAGGCTTTGAACTTCTGAGTGTCATCTGCTCCTAGGAGGCAATCTCCCTGCCATCCCATTTAGTTAAAAGAGTAAGAAGTCTGCAGTCCCAAAACGTACCTATTTTCTCATGAGGTCTCGTTGCAATTTCCTCCCAGGTGTTTGTTTCAAGGTTGTATGCATGGATCTTAAGAAGGACAAAGGTGACACATTAGCTCATATGGTGCTGTCAGGAAAAAATTAATAGGGAGAGGCAGCTACCGGCACAAGACCCAATCCTGGTCTGGTGCTGAGCACCCTTCAGTCCCATTGCCGTCAGAAAGAACTGAGGGTACGCAACACATTAAAGCATCAGGAAACTATCTTCAACTGCCATACGCAGTGCCAAGAATGGTTTCTCTTTGCCAGCCACTATAAGTAACTTTTACCCTGGTTTTGACACAAAGAGGTATCACAAAACAGTGCCCACAATAAAATCCAGGCAGAAAAGCATCATCACAACACACAAGTTTGACAGTCTGTAATAGTTACATCTAGGTCTGAAAAAAAAAAAAAAAATTCCCACGGTTGAAGGAAAGACACGTCCAGTTTAACTATCAGTCCTACATTTCTCTTGTTTAAGAACATAATTTCCCCTTCTCCCCGCTCCCAGCAGTAGTTAGTTGCATCAAGATATACTCATCTAGCAAGAAAGATACGGAGCACAAAGAACAGGGAGAGGAGGACAAATCATTTGAACTGTGACAAATATGAAGTTTTTTAAAAATGTAGCATCATTTAAAGTCCTCTCCCTGTCCATTAAGTGTCTTGGCATCTAAAACCTATTTCCTCCACAAAAAGAAGATGTGAAAACGAAGTATTTACCATTAGAAATTGAGCACAAGTCGGGGGTGGAGGGGAGGAGGAGTATAGTAGACAGTCAGACACACACCTGACTCCCCATATCATTCTATTCCTTTTAATGCTTCCTATCAAAGCCTCCTTAGTTTGGCACATACAGTACATCTGGAAAGTTGCTCTAGCAGAACATCGTTTTCCTTTAACCATGTCAAGAGATTGATCCTTATCAACAGAACTACAAAGTTACTTTGGGAAACTGTTGCGGTTGTTGAGAATCTACCAAATGACTTCTTAATTTGGGATTCACCACAACAAATTGGTAGTAAACTCATTCCTTCACAATTCAATATTTTTTTAATTACGCAAACATTTATACTCCTGAGGGAATTTGCCACATAAAATTTGCAGAATTTTTCTTTTTCTTTTCTATCTGTCAATAAATAAATGTAGAGTGGGAAGCACAAGAGACTGGCTGCACAGAGGTGGGAGATCACCCTGCAGTTCCATGGACTCAGCAGCGAGGCTGCACCCGACCCTGACACAGCACAAGTGCTGGGCCTGTCCCAGAGGTCCATGTCCAGCATCGAGGCATCCCCTGCAGTGATTTACCTCTCTGTGGGCTGCTCCAGGTGCCCGAGACAATGCGCTTGTGCTGCTGGGGAAGAGCATGTGACTGCTCCTGTGGCTTCCCTTTGCTTCCCCATCAGAAAGTCATTTTTCCGCAGGGAAATAAAGAAATCTGCACAGGACAGAAATTCTGCACGTGCATAGTTGCGCCAAATTTCCCCAGGAGTACATTTATAACAGGTTCTTCTCCCTTCTGGTAATCCCAATTCCTATCCTCTTCCCTAGTGTGAAAATAAGATGGCATGCTGGGGATGAAGAGAGTGTTCTGACTGTGCTCTGCTCTGTCTCAACCCCTCCACTGCCAAATGCCTAGGTCTTTTCATTTATTTATTTTGATCTCTTTACCTTATCCAAGGAATAAGCAGTCCAGGAAGTTCCACCTCCCAAGATATAAATCCTCTGACCATCATGTGCAATTTCATGTCTGTACCTGAGGGTGCAAAGCCAGCATCACAAGAAGTCAATAACTCCCTTGCTGTCCAGAACTGAAAGCTATTCTAAACATGACTAGCTTGAGTGGCTTAGGCTGATACAGCCTAGCTCTGTTGTCCTAAAGCAGTCTCCAGTGGCAGGAGTTTTACTTGGGTGCTTTCACGAGCAACCCAGGCAGCAAATCCAAACCCTGAGAGAAGTAAGGTATTCTTGCAACTGCCCTGCATAAAAATAGCTTGATCATCTTCTGATCTGGCATCACATTACAGGATCAGACAAGAGATGGGTCACATACAGCCTCCTTCCCTCCCCCACAGTTCACCAACCAGCCAGCACAGAACCCTGCAACTGTCCTAGTGTTGTGCAGTCCAGTTTTAGTATCAAGATTGAGGCATTTGCCACTTTCTTCACTGGATCCATTCACCAGAAGTGCAAGTCTTCAGACACACATGACTATTGCTAATAAACGCGTCCATTAGCTCTTTCAATTTTTCCCACTTCAGACAAGTTACAGTGTGTTCCCTAGTCAAGGCCCTCTTGAGATAATGCATTTGCCATTCAAGCAGAGAGTCGTTTTTCATATCAAGTCTATCAAATTTCCTTTCAAAATACGCATCTTGGACCAAACGAAAGCTCGCAGGGAATGTAAAAACGTCAGCGGCTCACCTCTCCTCTGGCATGTCACAGTGCATGTTGTTTGGTTTCAGTTGTATCCATTCCCTAGTGTTAAGGTCTAATTTATGTAGATCTGTGCTATAAATGTAACCAGTTGTTCCTCCAAAAACATACAGGGATCCGTTAATGATAGCCATAGCCTGGAAGATAAGGAAAGAAAGAAGGCAGGCCTGTTAGACGTGAAGTGTTAGTTCAGTGAGTGAAGGAAGGTGAGATGTCCTGTTCTTCATGACCCACGTATACGCTACAAAACTGGCCCTTTATCACCTACAAAAGCACATTTCCAGAAAGGATGCAGCAGAGGAGGGGAAGAGGCAGCCTGGAGCTGCTCACCAGGGCTTAATGGAGTCATTGTAGCTGTGGACAGGTAGCTACTTCCCATAAAATGGGGCTAGGAGAAAAGCAGGTGGGGAAATGAGTGCCCCTTCGTGGAGAAAGAGCCACATCAAAGCCCATAAAGCCAGCAGGTCACTTGCTCAGTACTGGTCAGTCAATGCAGACCGGGGGCCAATGACATCACTTGCATGAAGAGACCCAACAGAGGGAAGGAGAGAAGCTGGTTTAGAACAAGGTTTTTCATTTCAGAATAGCGCTAAGGCCCTCCAGACTGGGCCCTCAGCAGCAGTTTGAGCCCTACCCGGAGGTGCTTACATTTTAAATAGGCAACCCCTACTGCACTAGTTCTACCCTGAAGCGCATTGTAGGGCAAGGTTATCACACGCAGGCTTTATAGCAGGAGGGAGTTTGAAGGGGATTTGGAAGCAGAGGGGCGTGTGGAGGATACAGGGAGTTCTGGGCCTATGGAGTAGCATGGGGGAAGGCAAAGATGAGCGATGGGGAGCGTGAGCCAGGATTCCTGGCAGAGTGGTAAGAAATGGGAGCAGCGATGGAATATGAAGAGGAAGAAGAGTATCACAGATCCACAAGATTGGTGCTCCGGCCCCAACGGTCTCTAGGCAGAACCCCTTGAGTGTGCCAGACCTCCAGGGTCTCAGGCTTGCTCCAGAGCCTCCCTGCCTCCTTAGACTGGACATCGGGGCCATCAGCAGCCCTGCTGCACAGCGGGAGCTCCGTTTACTGAGTCCAGCTGAGGCAGGCTTGTACAATCGTAGGGAGCAAAGCACCTCCTCCACTAACCTGGCACTGTAACACAGATGAGTTTATTAGTTGATGGGAACATGGCACAGGGAAGTCATTGGGTAGCACGGAGAAAAGCAAGTTCCAGCACAGTCTAATTGACCTCTCTGTCCCCAGTTCAGGTGTGTCCCCAGAAGCCCTCAGCAGCCAAGCCGTAACCACCCCCTAGTGCCTTCCCAGTCCTTGCTCTGGAGCTGAGCAAACACTGCTTGGTTTCCTGCAGAGAGATGGGCCATCTAAGGTCGTTGGTTGCTAGGTATCAACGTCCTGATGACTTGATTTGCCAGTCTGCTCAGATACTCCCTTGGAAGCCATTCCAACCTGTCTCTCTGAGCCTCGGGCAGAGAGCAAACCACCCTTTCTACCCCTAGGTAACCCTGCAACGCATAGCGCACGCCGGCTTCAGAAAAAATATTACAGAACATTCCCACTATCACATCGAGAAGCTTAAATTTGATATGAGAGGCAAAATGAAGTATGTGGAAGGATTCAAAGAGGGAAAGCGACAGTCTGAATCGCAAGCAAGGTGCTCGGAGCTGCTGTGTTCTGAATGCACTAAAAAAAATAAAATAGACAGATCAGTGCACTAGGGGCTGTTTGCATGTTCAAGTCCAACCACAATTAACTTTGTGAATCTGTACTGGGCTGACCAGCGACCAGAATGGTGAGCGTTTTATCACAGACATACAATTAGCACATATCAGTGACAAGGATATAAACCCTTTGCATGGCAAACGACACATGCAAGATGGCAGACGAGGCAGCCTTTACAATTCCAGAGTGTTTTAAATGTCCATCCATTTACAGCACTGGGCAAAGGTGCAGTCAAGAAGGAGGCATCACAAATGATCTCAGGCAGTAGCAGAGATGTGGACACTTCTCTGGCACACAGGCAGAGCTGGGGACAGTGAATATGCTTTATACATCCCTCACTTGAGGACAGTACCTAGATGCAAGCGGAGATGACATCTGCTATGTGTGTGCATACGGGGATAGCCTGGTATAGATGAGTACAACCTATTTAACCCAAGACTTATCACGAGTGGTACAAAAGTAAGAATATTAGATGTGTTCTAGAAAGACTTTACTATCTGACATTGCGGTTTGTGAGCATTAAATCTTCTGAAGTTCCCTCACCACAGAAACTGACAAAAAACAGCCACAGAAGCTCACAGAAGCTCCCTTCCATTGGTCAACTTTGATGCACTAACACTGCATCGGCCAATCCACTCCCATTAAAAACTTCTTTTAAAAACTTCCAAGCATCAATTCCTATTGTTCTACCACCGACAAGCCTCTGTTATACTTTTGATCTTTGACAAAGCGTAAGGGCTGGTCAGCATTGGGAACTTACATTGGCATGGCTTTGTAGTTCAGGGGGTGGATTTTTCACACTTTAGAGACATAACCATGCCAACCTAACCCCCGGTGTAGATAACGAGGTCGACAAAAGAATTCTTCTGTCCACCTCACGCCATCTCCTCTTGGGGAGGTGGATTCCCTATGGCAACAGGAGAACCCCTCCTGTTATTATAGTAAGCGTCTACCCTGAAGTGCTGAAATTGTGCTGCTGTAGTGTTTTAAGTGTAGACACACCCTTCCAAGGACAACAGTCCTGGCCACAAGCAGAGGGGAGGGGGAAGGCACTAGACAAAGAACCACTGAACGTCCAATGAACAGGTAGCTTAGCACATGCATATCTTCTAAGCGAAGTGGGGCAGAGTTGCATCCCATCCATTTGGGGCACTAGAAGGCTACTTAATAAGGGCTGCCTTTTGCACTCTGGGTTTCCCTTGGTACCTGTCCATATATTCGATTGGGTTTCTTCCCTCGGCAGCTGAGCAGTGCCCATCGCTTGTACTTCACGTTGCAGACGTGGACATCATTGCCGTTACTCTCCCCAAATGGGATCCCAGTGCCGCCAAATACCAACAGATTGTTCCCGTGCAACACAACTAGGAAAGAGGAGCACAGGTTTGGGTCACACGACGTACTGGGAGAACGGAAAGAGACTGCGCTATTATTGTCTCTGTTGAGAGGACAAAGAGCTAACATTTCAGGCATGTGTGGAGGGAAGGCAGAATTCTCTGCACTCAGTGCTCGTCACCTGCAGATCTTGAAGTGTGGCACAGGAGAAAGGTAAGGAGGCTTTGGTGACAGGGGCCTACAATTTCAAGATAAGCTAGTAATTTGGGAGGTCAATTTTTGGATGCCTTAAGAGAGGGCTGATTTTCAGCAAACACTGGACACCAGTCCTCAAAGTCAGGCCCCGTCAAGTTGTCTCAAGTTGGGCACCCAGAATCGCTCATTTTAGATTTATGGCAGGCACTTTGGGAAACAGGTGGGTGAGATGAAAGAGGGCGACAGTAATAGTGACCTGCCCACACACAGTAAGTCCATGGGAGAGTCAAAACAGAGCACAGCTCTCTCGCGCTCTAGTTATACCATGTTATCTTTACACAGCTAGATCTGCACAGCACTAGGGCATTCCGCTAGAACAGATTTCACAGCCGGTAACTGAATTCCCGTACTCACGTGACATGGATGCTAGTTCTCTAGGCATGTAGCCCTCGGTGCCCATTTGATGCCATGCACCTGTCGCAAAGTTATAGCGCCAAAGTTCCCTGAAGAGAGGGTAGTCTTCATTCTCTGGCCCACCAGACTCATCGTAGTCCGGGTTATACCCGCCGAACACGTACAGGTTAGCGTTATCTGCTACACAACGATGGCCGCTCCTTGCTGGTGGGGCTCGGTGACCTGGAGCAGGAGGAAGTTATTTTTACTAAGCATAGACAGCGTGGAGAAAGCAGGGTCAGTAAGGTTTGGGGAGCCAAGGAAGGAAGGAGCTAGGTTTGCACGTTTTGGGTGGACGCTGCAGTGGATGAAATTTCAGCTTCCAACTGGAACAGCTAGAGTTAAACGGCAATTTTTATTATTTTTTTGTGTGCATACATGTGCTAAGGAGTTGATATTTCCATTATGAGAAGATCCATCCCTCTGCAAAGGTCTTCTCTCAACACCTTGTCTCCAAGGGCCTGAATGTTACACCTCATCCTAGACTACCCTGTTCGTCCAACCAGATCTTGCCTATTCAGATGCTCCGTTATACATTGGACAGCCTCCATGATCTTTCAAATCCTTCCCCGGAGCTCTCTTTTTCAGGTTTCATTCCGGATACTGTCCCAAAGGTTTATATTAAAAATGCTGAGAGAGAACAGTGAACACGCCATGATTTATTCTCACTTCTTCCTTAATTCCTACACTACCCTTTATCATTCGCTCCTGCAGGCCTGTGTCTAAACTGCAAGCTTTCAGGCAGGCACTTGCCGCTTGTGTGTGTCTGCGATGTCACTTGTGTGTGATATGGGACTGAGTTAAACAGTAGCTAATTAAACTTCAGCACAGCAACAATCTCCTGATAGACCAACACAAAGGCCTTAATGATACTGCCTGGAGCACAACAGGGAACCCGAGAGAGAAAACAGGCTACATGAGGGTAGGCAATTGACAGTACCTCCCTAGATGGAAGACCTTTGCATGCCTGCTCCTTCCCTAATGCAGGCTGCCAGTCAAATCCAGGACAACCCCACATACTGAAATTCATGCTGGTGCCAAATAAAATTTGGATCTGCATGCTCTGCGTAGGCCTCATTCCTACTACTAGGCAGTAACAACTCTGCCACCATGGAGCAGAGCTGTCATTAATGCAGGTTCAGATTCACTCTCCTGTGCTTCCTCCTTTGCCCTTGTGCACCACTCCACATTTACACAGAAGGGAACCCCAGCACAGGACAACACACGAATCCCTCTCAGATTAGGGGCTAAAATGTGGGGGTGAGGAGGGATAGTGCCAAACAGAATAAGCTCGGTGGCAGAAACAGCAGCAGCAATTTTACATCTTCCTGATAGATTAAAGATCACAGGCTAAGACCTGGGACAGCTACATTCTTACTGGAGAGCGACACTGGAAATTGTCACTGCCCATGGACAAGTGATCAGAAAATAATGCTCAGCTTGTTTTAGTTCAATACACACGGAGAATCAGGTCCAGTCTTGCAGCTATGACCAGACAGGATGCTTCCTCTTCATGACCTGGAGCCACAGACAATGTGGCTAAAATAGCCAGTTGTGCTTCTCTAACTCCACTGTTTTCCTGAAATGCCCATTGGTAAGCATCACTGTCTGCTGCTTTTAAAATATCCCCAGAGCCACCCCTCTCTAGGAAAGCTAACAGCCGAAGGTCTCTCCCCGCAGGAGCCCCTCTTCCAACATCATTCTGGATAAGCAAAGGGGAAAGGACTTTTAATTGCATGTCTAACTCAGTGGACCAGTTTATTCCAGCAGTCAGATGTTCTGGAGCTGAACATACAAGAACCACACCCATATAAGAGCAAAGCCCCAGCTTGCTGACACTAGTGTAGGTAGTGAAGATAGCATCACTTACAGCTCAGATTGCCTGACACTTTCCTTTATAAATGACCAAAGCCAGGGTCTGATAACTTTACTTAATTTTAGCCATTTGAGTTGAAATTTCCCATGCCAGGTGTTTGCCTCTGGCTTTTCTATATGCAAGTTTCAGCTAGAACAGTTCAGCTGTTTCCAAGAGAGTAGGAGAAGTGTTTGGTCCTTTTAAAAAAAAAAAAAAATTCTTCCAGCCATCGCTGAGAAGCTATAGCACCTCCATGCTTTTGGCACAGGGAGATGATGTTTGGCAGGAGGGTCGCCCTGGGGTCAAGCATGTGTCTTTTTCCATGCCTATGAGAATTTTCCCAAATCTGACCAAGTTAAACTGAAAAAACGTCAGTTCACACGTGCAGAGAGTCAAGAGTTTAGCAGCTAAATTTTTTACTGAGGATGCTCCGTCTATGGGCTGAACTTTCCTAGCAGCTTCTAGGAAATTTTGCAATTTTGGCCTTAATCTCTCTATTTCCCACATGCAGAATGGGAATGCTACCATGTAATCTCACAAGAGTCATGAAGATAACTTCATTAGTGCTTATGAAAGACAAATATCACAGAAATGCCCAAGAAGAAATGATTAATTTTGTATTCAGTGCAGGTTTTGGATAGTGTACAGTAAATGAGACCAGGGGCCTGATACTGAATATGGAGAGAAAGAGAAACACTGAATAACTGCCCATTTGCTGAATGAAGCAGGGGTCTGAAGGCACGTGTACCACTCATCATGAGACCTGCACCTAGCGTGTTTCAATTCTCAGTTTTCTGCACAGGATAGATGGTCCATACAAGGTGATTTAGCAAGAGTACAAAAGTGCTCTTGTTTTGAAGTTGCAATTCACAAAATTCCCCATTTTAGAAAGTCAGATCAGCAAGCAACATACGGTTATGGACCAAGCACACCTTTAAACACCTGTGCTTACACACACCCAAACCACAAGCACTCCTTAAGCAGCATTTGGAAAGTGCAGAATTTAGAAGAGGTTCCCATCACCCACACAGCGATCTGTGATCAGCGCCACCCACCTGCTCTGAAAGACCTCTTACGGACCTTTAGGATGGGACGAGACCGAGGGAAGCGTCTAATTAGGACCAATCGTATTTTCTTCTTAGAGCCTGTTACCACAATTACCAGCAATGAGTCAGATACATACACACAGCAATAACAGTAGCAGCAGCAAGTTAAGCATCAAGAAAAATATAAAGCATTATCACTAAAGATGGTGCAAACTATCAGTCCTGAAAGGTTAACAAGTTTTGTCACCCAAAAGAAGCAGATGTGCTTAAACCGGTTCCCAGTCTGTCAGATTAAGATACAACTATTGTGTACACATGTTCTTATCAAATTCAGTAATCAGTAGTGGAGTGCTGCCACCTTGTGGCTAAAACTCATCAGCTGTTTTATGCTGTTTCTAGGACTCAAAACTGCTTTTCATAGCAGTCATCACGCAGCCAACGAGCAGCAAGTGGGGGATAAAACCCAACAAACTGGTGAAAAATCTTGTCACTAGCTCCATCTGTGGCATGTGTATTTTAAAGTGTGCTTTACACTGATGAGAGAGGTCCCTGTGATACTATTCTGAATCATGTTTTTCAGTTATCTGCATTAATCAATCTCTTCCCCACAGGGAGAAATCACCAGAAATGGACGACAGTTATTGGAACACACAAGTTCACCAGCCCCAACTGTCTTTCCAATGTGTTCATGAATTTGGCAGCAACATGGAAATTAACACAAGATGTGACAGTTTGTTAAAAGATCCATTTGTATCCCTACAGCAAGCCACTGGAATGGTTTGACGCAGGTATGTATTTTTAACACACCCCATGTTACAGTGCCAACAGGATTAACGTGTGACGCTCATCCAGGCCAGCTGGTTAAGTTTGGTTTAGTCAACACAGGTTTAGCAACGTGATCTCAGCGCTGGGGTCAGAATGGCTCAAAGAAAAACTGGGTTTGATCCACGCTTATTATCAGAAGATACCAGTCAAGTCAAATAAACATCAAGCCAAATTCATTCAAATTCTGTTGATACGGACATGGCTCCCATTTTAACCATCTGTCAGATCTCTTTCAGGTATTGAGACCCAAACTTGAGTAAAACAGAACAAATGTGACCAACTTCCCTTTCCAATTCCCCCTCACTATTAACATTTTACTCTGCATTGCTGACACCCTTCTGGAAATGCAAAGAAAGCATTTAAAGTAACTGAAATGCTTTGCAGAGCTGAGTAACACACCAACATGCGGTGAATAAAGAAAGAGGTTTGCATGAGACAGTGGTAAGTTAAAAATTGCATACAGGATGCATTTTGGCCATCATTACCATGAAAAACAATTCCCTACCAGGACTGGCCTCCTCTACAATGCTGCTGTCCTTGTTCAATATAAGGTTATTAGTCAATGAAGAAACTACACCAAATGTTAGTGCACAAACAAGACTCACCCGATACATGTGTGAAGTCAGTAACCAAAAGACTATGGGCCTCAAATCTACATTAATTTATTTAATTAAGATTATCTGATGCTTTAAAGGTGATCTGCAAAGGGACAAACTGAAACAAGGATCCTTTTTGGTTTGCTTATAATGAATACAGTCTAAAGGAGTTTGAGTCATTTGTTTCATGTCAGAAGCATCTTCTCTTCCTTGTTCACTTTTTTGCTGGAGGTTTCTTTAGAGGACAAAGAACTGGAAGGGGAGTTCTCAGCCCTCAACTGGAAGGTTCGGGCATGGAATCTTTTCAACAAAAAAAAAAAAAAAAAAATGTCTTTCAACTGATTGTCAGGCATTGAATTAAATTGATTTTAGAGCTTGAATAAATATCACTTCCCCGGTATTTTTGATATCATAATCCTACCATCTCTCCATTTGTCCATAGAGTCTTCCAGGGAAAAGAAGAAGATATACCACCTGCATTTGTATGTAAAAGACAAGCAGAAAAGAATTTTTTTAAAAATCTCAAAATTTGGAATATCATAAAGCAATCATGAAAAAAAGCAAACATTCTTTGCAGGTCACCTTTAAAGTTAGTAAGATAAAACCCATAATAAAGCTCCAGATTAACTACAGATCAACCAGGAAATCAAGGGAGTGCTTAGATACAAATAGATTGGAGTCCAAATTCCATCCTTGGTTAGGCATACACAGAACCCAATGGAGTTAATGGGAATTCTGCATAAATAAGCAACAGCAGGATTGGATCCATATATCTGTACGAGTCATTCCAAGTGCTCACTCTCATAAAGAGATTAAAAACAGAGAGTGCTTTGCTAAGATAAACAGAAAAAAAAATAAAAGACAACAGAAGTCAACATTACCACCTTGCCAGTTCAGAACCGACAGTTCAATGTCAGACTATACAGCTACTCATTAAACTTTTCATTGGCATCTTTAAATCACCCTGACACCTATCCGCAGTACGCATTGCTAATCTGGGTACCAACGCATTCCCATTCCTATTATCCCTCACCATTGTGGGCAGCATCTACCTGTTTGCTTTGTCTTTTGAAGGAGTTAGAAAGCTCTTTAGGGCAGAGCACTGCCTTTTACTACACTGATGGAGTCCACCACAATGGGGATCTCAATTCAGACTGGTTCCTCCCGGTACTCTAGTAATAGAACTACCACCCTACCAGCTGACAATAATTGAATCTTAGATTAGAGCCACTTCACCACTATCTCCTTTGCTCCTTTTAGCAAATCCTCTTACAGCAGTAGTCTGGAAACTAAAGTACAGGATTTCCACTCTGTGCAAACAGGTAATGCTTGGGGAACCCAGAGCTCGTCTTACTTTGCTTAGAGATATGCTTCACGTATATGAGAAGCCAAAGGCTTCAGAGGGAAGAATGTTCCCCGCTTGGGCTCCTTGGGCAACCAATCCTTCATACTGTACTACCTCTTTCTACTCTCAGAAGTCCGGGAAAAGATGGTATGATATTACAATACAATGGGTTATAAACTGACTCATACCCCTCTGATAAAACACCATTTCTGCTAAGCCTTAGATCAATTCGCACCTGAATATGAGAACTCCAGTACAAGACATTGAATATAAAGTTTCTGATTTTCACCCAGCCACCCGCATTATGCAAGGAGTATATGAAGCATATTGCTAGTTTCAATGCAATGAATATCAGAATAGGAAGTGATTGAAAAGTTATGCACTTGGGGGTGGGGGGGAAGAGTCATTTCCACAAAATGGCTTCAGAGTACAAAATTCTGCACAGCAGAGCAGATTGTCAGTTCTGCTTTCCCAGTTTAAGGCTCCAAAGCTAATTTGGTTGACATAAAACCGAGCATGGCAGCAGGAACTTTCAGGGGAGAAGATTCCAGGCAAACAGCGTGACATTGAAACACCGCCACATGGCCATGCCTCAAAAGGGTTCTAAGATAGGACTAATCAAGTCACTTTTCCATGACGTGACTGCAATCTAAAGTCAACTGGATTTTTTCCCACCCATATTTCAACCGCTCGGTATAATTTCTCTCATATATAATTGAACTGCAAGGCACAAAGAAAGCAACTCAGCCACTGAATACAGGCAGCAAAAATGTATGGTAAGAGGGACTCCAGGCAGAGCAGCAAGACAAGTTTAGTGGACACAGGAATTTGCCTTCCATTTTATTATCTTTTTTATCCAAGAAAAAGAAATGTTGGCATCCTGCCACGGGCCAGACTTATACAATAAAGTAGTAACTGCCACATAAGCTAACAATCTCTCCCTAATTTAGGATTTAGGAAGGGGTACTATATGGTATTTGCCTAATATTCCTTAACTCTTCATTAGGATTTTTATTTTCAAAAGAGAGGCCACTTTAATCTAGTTTCTGAAACCACGGGCCTCAGTGTCCCTTTATCAGGGCTGAGTTGTTAAAGCAGAGCTTAAACTGAAACACAACAATAATCAATCAACTCATCAAATTAAACTTTGCCTAGTGAGTGAAAGGGGCCTAAACCATCAATTTCCGCAGAATTTAAGTTTTTTTGTTCTTAAACTGAATTACTAAGCCTAGTGCCTGGGTAGTTATCATCACAGAGGGAACCGATGCAGTGCTTTCTTCCTAAATCTGTGGAGAGACAACTCCAGATTGCTACTGTGCTTTAGCTGTCCCAAGCAGCAGCAAGAAGCAGACAAGAACCTGGTCAGTTTCACAGCTGCTATTCAGAACCCTGTGGACAGAAATGAAACTGATGTGATTGTTATCAGTTTCCTCACCGTGTTGGAAAGAGCTGGAGGTGCAAGTGGCTGGAGCTATTTGCAGGGGAAGAGGATACACCCCCTTCTCCCCAAAGAGGCATGATGTTGCCAACCCCACACCTAGGATGTGAGGCTTGTGATATGGGAAAAGAATAAAGCTCTTTCTGGCAAGCTCTGTCCAATCCAGAAGTGTTGGCTGGGGATGCATAAGTCACAACTAGCTGCAGCCAGATACAGAAGATGGAGACCCTGAGCAGGGTCCAGGGGACAGCACCTTGATAGGAGTCTCAACACACACTGTCTTCCCAGCAGCCAGAGGGATGAGCTTCTCAGCAGGTTATTACCCAAGCTTCACAGATGGACACTCTACTTGCATCTTACTGCCCTGTAGCTATCAGGTGTCTGGGCAATTTACCAGCCCTGTAAACAGAGAATGAAAAATACTCCCATCAAGAGTCCTGTGGATTAGAAATTAGTCAACAAGCAAACTCTAATGCAGTGTGGTGGACTTTAATCCCAAAATAGGAATAAAAAATAGGCCTACGAGCGATACAAAGGCAGCCATATTATTGCTCTAAATTATCAGGTTTTATTGGAACGTCCAGTAGAACAGACACACAAATGGAACTTCCACAGGTGTCCAATTTTAAAGGAAAGCTGCACTCATTCTGCTCAGCCACGCAGGAGCAGTGTTCACATGGTAAGAACTCCTTGTCATGGCAAATAAAACATTTCAAGGCTTTTCAATACAGTTATTTCTGAGCCTAGAGCTGCAGGCAGGCACGTGGGGCTAAATCAGTTTTTAAACTCACTTTAACAACTAGTAACAATGGTTTAAGCAGTCAGAACTGACTGTTGAAACAGGATGGAGACTGGTTTAATGTCTCTTTCATAGGGCCCGCAGAATGCCAGTCACAGGTGACATTCTTTTCAGCAAGATGGCTGCCTGCAGCTCTAGGCTCAGAAATGCTAAATGCATTTTAAGCACACCTGCTTAAAAATAAAAAAACCCACGCCATAGTAGAAAGGGCTTGTTGCGTGAGCATTCTTACTAGAGGGGTGATCAAAGTAGGGCAGTTTTCCTCTAAACATGGAAGCAAAAATGGAGTGTTTAGATGATTTTTGTTCTCTCTTTTATTTTCACAGGCTTAAACAAAGACGTTTCCCCTGCAAACAAATCACATCCGTTTCATTTCCAACCCCTCCCGTGTGCATTTTAGAATTCTACCTCACTCACCATCTCTAGTTTGATACTCAGTTACTGGCCTAGAAAGGGATGTGGAACAGAAGCAGTGCCCAAAATTGGAATTCTAGTTCTCAACTTTCGACATCCTCTCCCCACAATCCACTGAGTTTATCCAGATGTGTGTACCTGACACAAAATGCTTGTGGTTTGCTTTGATCTATTGCATAGACAGTAGGTTTCGGACAATTCACTTGACAGTTTGTTCATTACACCTTTGAAAGAAGCTACAGTGTGTAAAAAGAAAAGAACAGGAGTGAGAGAAGAGTCAGTAGCAGACAGTAAGGTCTACCTGTTATGGTTAGGCTGAGCAGACATCCCAATATTAGGGGCTTTGTCTTATATAGGTATCTATACTGCCCCCACCCAAAAACAAGTGTCCCCATTTTTCACACTTGCTATCTGGTCACCGTAGTTACAGTCCCAGAAAGACAGAGGGAGATTTTCGAAGTCAATAGCACTTCGGCTTCCAGCTGCCATTTGCGCATTTGAAAAACATCTTTCCCGTTAAGTTGCGTCAAGTTTGGCCACAAGAATTCTCTCTCTCTCTCTACACATGCGACAGACTCCCTCTTAGGGCATGTCTTCACTCACTGCAGTTAACTCAAGTTATTTACGCTCCAGTTCAGGAGTAGGCAACCTATGGCACGTGTGCCGAAGGCGGCACGTGAGCTGATTTTCAGTGGCACTCACACTGCCCGGGTCCGGCCACTGGCCCAGGTGGCTCCGCATTTTAATTTAATGTTAAATGAAGCTTCTTAAACATTTAAAAAGTCTTATTTACTTTACATACAACTATAGTTTAGTTATAGATTATAGACTTATAGAAAGACATATTATAGACTTCTAAAAACGTTAAAATGTATTACTGAACACAAAACCTTAAATTAGAGTGACTAAATGAAGACTCGGCGCACCACTTCTGAAAGGTTGCTGACTTCTGCTCCAGTTACTCCTCTTGATCTTATCTAGCTTGAGTCAGATCAACCCCACTGGTTGCTACAGCACTCAGGTTGCTGCATCTCCACCAGCACTGCACTCCTTCGTGTGTGACACTAAGACTTCTGGGGGCACAATCCCGGGGCTGTGTGTGTTGCAATAAACAGAACTGCTCAATGAATTCTCTCTCAGCAAGTCATGAGAGAACTGCTCTGTCTTTTATGAGCACACAGGGGAAAAAGCGTGGGAAGGCACTGGAGGATAAGCAGCACTTGGGTAGCACTAGCCTGCATCTACACTACAGAGTGGTCATGTTATCAGCTGACAAGTTGTGCTCACTAGTGTTTTAGCCTATCCTCCCTCTCGGGCCAAACCAAGTTAAAAGCACCACCAGGCCTGAGTTAAGGGCTTGTGTGTGTGTAGACAGCACTGCAGTTTGAGGCAACACTAAAATTAACCTTGCAGTGAAGACAAGCCCTAAGAGTGCATCTAACGCAAGCTGTCACTGTCTTTAACTCTCAAGGACAAGCTATGGCCTCATTATCTCTGAGCAAGGTAAGCATTTGAAAGGCATGTTGTACATGTGCAACGTGCTTATTTTCAATTAACTTTTCAAGGCTGAAAGGCTTGAGCAGGCAGAAGTGGGTGCTGTAAATATCATGACTCTTAGAAAGTTAGCACAAAACAGTGCCAGGGTGCAGTATGGACTTGCAAATACTTATGGATTCATTATAGGTAGATAACAAAGCCTCTTCAGCAGGGCCAGCTCCAGGCACCAGCACAGCAAGCAGGTGCCTGGGGCAGGCAATGAAGAGAGGGGCAGCACATGCAGCCATTCAGCGGCAATTCGGTGGCGGGGCCATCACTCCCTCTCGGAACAAAGCGCCTGCCGCCGAATTGCCGCTGTAGAAGCAGCGGCGATAGAGCTGCCGCCAATCACAAACGCAGCTTTTTTTTTTTTTTTTGGGCCACTTGGGGCAGCAAAAACACTAGAGCCGGCCCTGCTCTTCAGGCACGTAAAAAGGCAATCGAGGATTATGACCATGGCAGTTGAAGTTCACAAAAGGCACCTGAACCATTTATTACTGGTGAAATATACTATTTTCCAGATGAGCTGTTCAGAACACTAATCTGTCCCACCAAGCATTGTAAATGGCTTGTTGAAACTGAGCAATGCTTAGGCCAGAAAAACAGTACTGCACCTCTTTATGCAATCGTATCCCAGTGATTGCTATCTGCAGTGACAACACGCAGACAGCTTTCGGCGGATTTCTACCACACGTGTTGCCTGCTTGTGACAAAGACACTAGCATAAATGGACCCAAGGTGCCATCATACTTGTTCCAACTAACATAACATTAAAGTGCTGCGCTATGATGTTCAGTTAGACCAGGTCTAGCTGACTCCTCCACTATTAGGAGATGATGGATTGTTTGATAACTTGCCCCAAAAGTAAAAGATTGGTATATCCAGAGACTGAACTATCAGGAAAGAGAGTTTCTTAGAGCAACTCCATGGTGAAATAGAAGCATGGGAGAGCAGCCACCCAAAAGCTGTAAGAGAAGCAACCCAGATTCAGGCTCACAGTATTGCAGGGATCGGCAACCTTTCAGAAGTGCTGTGCTGAGTCTTCATTTATTTACTCTAATTTAAAGGTTTCACGTGCCAGTAATACATTAACATTTTTAGACAGACAGTCTCTTTCTATAAATCTATAATATATAACTGAACTATTGTTGTATGTAAAGTAAATAAGGTTTATAAAACATTTAAGAAGCTTCATTTAAAATTAAATTAAAATGCAGAGCCCCCTGGACCAGCGGCCAGGACCCAGGCAGTGTGAGTGCCACTGAAAATCAGCTTGTGTGCTGCCTATGGCACACATGCCACAGGTTGCCTACTCCTGCAGTATTGTATAAGCTAGGGAAATTGTAATCAGTTTCAGTTGCTTTAAACAAAGCTACAAATGTTTCCTCACTTTGATGGAATATAAGAGTCCCATGCATTTGAGCTGAAATGGATCAACATTCAGGATTTATTCCAGTTGAAGCATTTAGAGCTGTCAGTGAAATAAAAAGTAAGTTTCACACTTTGCCAGCCTGGAACGGGAAGACTGCCAAAACTGAAATCACAAGAATTCCAAGAGAGACTGCTGGACTCCCAACTAAAGACAGCACACACTGATAAAGAGCATTAAACCCTCACTTTCAGGCTAGTTAGGTGTCACATGATGCAAATGTTTTCAGTATTCACATTCCACTTCATTCCCATTTGCCTAAAGTTGTATCCAACAAACAACTGGATACTGATGAGGAATACGGACATTTAACTGGAGAGTTAAGCTATACTTGAAACATCTGAAGGCTTTCTTGTGAGGGACCAATGTCCAAATATATTTTAAGATAATTCGGATATGGATCCCCAACTGTTATGTCAGTCTACGGTTTCCTATGGATAAACTGTTTCCAAGTACAACCATGTCTCAGATTCATCTGGGGGAATGAGCCTCTAGATCATTTAGCTCCATCTGCCTCCAGCATAGCAGGATTTAATTATTCCTGGAGCATGACAGACCGTTTTCTGGGACTTGCCTCATATAGCTCCAAGGCTGGCAATTCCATTATCTCCCTTCACAACTTGCATCACTACTCAACCTAGTCTTCCAGCTGTAGTATCCTCTTGAAAATGAATTGTAAAGTAAAAATTGTTTGTGCTCTTTACTGCTTCTTGACATTGCATAAACATGCCCTCAATACTCTTTTCCCCACTCACATTTTCAAAATGTGGCATTTCCAACTTTGTTGCTGGAGGACATCAGCAAGATCTTTGGAGTAGGACCCTACAGAGGACCAAACCAAAGTTTTAGCCCTCCCAACCACCAATTAAAGGGCAAATTGATACTGACTTTTAGGTCTCACCTCCACTTTTTAAGGCAGTTTTAGCTTTTCAACAGTGGCCAGACAAACCAAGTTTGAAGCTATTTTAGTTAAAACCCATTCAAGAGAATTCAAACATGTTCAAAAGTCCCATGAAGACTCAACTTCCTCTCCTTCCTGCTTCAATACTTCATCCCTTTAAGAAATTGTAACCGTCTCTTCTGTTTATGGTATTTCTAAGATGTCTATCCTCACTGAATCTGATCAGGCTACAGAAGCAGCACTTCAAGATTTCGTGAACATGCTGTTCCTCAAACTTCTCATCTTCCAAACTTTCCATGACAGCTGGACACCTTGGCAATGTTTAAGTTGTGCAGTTGATCACTCAGTACCTTCTATGATTAGTGAGACAGTTACATGTTTATAGGGGACACAAAATCCCAGCATTAAGAGTAAAGGAAGACTCTGAAAACAACGTTGACTGACTGATCAGCTTGGCCATAAGCCTCACACAAAAGGATCTTTCTAATAGGATATTTAGATCAGAATTCTCATTATGCATGAATTGTGTTTTTTCAGAATACCAGTGCATGAAAGAGGAAAACTTTTCACCCAAAGCTTGTGTTTGTGTTGCTTAAAAAAATGCAACATTGCATAGAATATTTTAAGTTGCTTTCCACAAATTTTATATAATCCCATTCCACCTGCAAACACCCAAACATGGGTCACAAAAAAGAAAAAAGAAAAAAACAAGAAACTTCAGATCATGCAGGTTACTGCTTGCATCCTGTCATAAAGCATGTCAGGCAGTATATGTAGTGCTTAGTTACAAAAAGAATTAGTTACAAGTAAATACAGTAATAAGCAGGACTAAAGTTAGGGTCTAAAAACAGGGAAAGGGAAGAATTTGTATAGTGAACGTTAAACCTGACCTGCAAACAAGTATTTTCCTCCTTCCTTATGCCACATACAGCGAGTCTGAAAGGCTTGACATTTCTTTTTTTAAGACACATTAGAGATTCAGACAGTGTCTGCCACAGAAGACTATGTTGACTACTGAATTAGTGAAGTGTCATCACAAGAAAGTGAAAGCCAAGTCAGTCAGAGGACGGGAAGACATTTTCATCAGGCCATTTAAAACTCTCCTTTGTTAATATCTCAATCTCCCATGCCTAGCAAAAACTTGAATCTTTAATATAGACAATTTTTCTCCACATGCCAAACATTCAATTAAGATGCAAGAACTCAAACTCCCCACCTGCAGCCAAGAAATCCTCCAGGAAAAACAAAACCAAAAGCCACATACACACAAACCCTCACCCCCACCTTTTAAGACCTCAGGCCTTCTTTATATGTCAGAGAAGCAAAAAGGATTAATTTTTCCAGTCAGTTTTAACTGTTAAGGTATGAGAACAGCTTTCTGCAGTTGCTGTATGGACTGAAATATCTGCTCTCCTAACACGGGTCTATGAGCATGACTCTGGCATCAGATTCTGTAGACAGCATGACTCTTTTTACAATCCTTTTACAATAGGTTTTAAAGAGTTTTTACTTTATTACTTCAAAGAGCTTTTCCCTTGTTGAACAAATTACTTTTACAAGTACAATTTTACTCTTCCTCCCCCCAGTCTTTTCCTGAAAGGATCTGAAGAGAGAAAAGCATCCCCATTTTATAGGTGCAGACACTGGCATAAAGGTTAAGACTTTCCATAGGTCACAGTGAGTCAGCAGCAGAGCCAGGAACAGAACATAGCCTAGAGCCCTTTCACTTTTGTTATGTTAGTTTGACGTTCTGCAATTTAGTTCCCTCCCCCAGCAAAAACAATAAAAACCACACACTGTTTGAAATAATACAGAACACAGGGCTTACTGAAGGCGAAGGTATGCAAAGCCATAGCAAACGTGCCACCTTCCACAGGATGCTAAGAGCTCTTTGGCATAAATTCATGTCAATGATCTCTACACAAAAAAGGATCACACCATACTTAATGAAAATCCAGGGCAGTTAAAGCAGGGCGGATGATGTCATGGTAGAGACACGAAGTGGGTATTCACCCACGAAAGCTCATGCGCCAATACGTTTGTTAGTCTATAAGGTGCCACAGGGCTCCGCCGCTCTTATGGTAGAGAGAGAAGATGCAAATTGGGTGGATGGACAAATACCTCACAGCAAATAGTTAAATACCAGCCAACATTTGAGATCTGTGAATGAAAACATTTGATAGGTATCACACTGAGTAGGTTATCACACTTGTCCCCCAAGCCATATCCACAATCACTGGATGTTTCTGCATTAGTGACCAGCCAAGAAAAGTTTGACAGTTGTTACCAATCCTTTTCAGGGTAAATACTGCATTGAGATGAATAAGAATAGTTTACACTTCTCCATAGTGATTGCTTGTCTGTCTACACATTCAGGAAGATAGTTCTCCAACAGTTCACATTCAGGTTTTTTTCAAAACTGTAAAAGCTTAAATTCAGCAGAAATCAATGGGACCATCAGAAGAGTGTAAGTAGAGTGCATTGCCAAGTCAGCTTAACCTGATCTCTGACATTTGGAAAGAAGAGATAGGACTGTAGGAAATAAGCAGTCTTGTTTTTAAAAGACAAGGAATGCCTTTAAAAACAGAGAAAGTCTTTTGAAGTGACGTATGCCCAGATCCACAAAGGTATTTAGGCTCCTAACATCCACTGAAATCAATAAAAACAACAAGGAGTCCAGTGGCACCTTAAAGACTAACAGATTTATTTGGGAATAAGCTTTTAGGGCTTTTTACCCATGAAATCTTATGCCTAAATAAATCTGTTAGTTTTTAAAGTGCCACCAGACTCCTGGTTGTTTTTGTGGATACAGCTACCCTCTGATACTGAAATCAATGGAAGTGAGTGGTTTCGTACTAGGCAAAACTGGTTTCAACTGAAAGACACAAGTATATTAGCTCTCCTTTTTCCTAAAGGGAACCAAATTTATGTGATTTTCTTATAAGACAAACTTGGTACAGCTGATTTTGAAGTTTTATAAAATATTTATGAAAAAATAAGAGCTGGCCTTTTAGATGGTAGTACATGTGAAGGTATTAGCAGCAGTTTTACTCATCCTTTGGTAGATGCAACCTCCTTTATATGTAAATTTGCAGCTCACACAACCCTGTCACAGTGTTACCATTGTATATTGCTGGTATCAGAAAGAGATCATCAAAATCAGTGTCAGTTACGTTGACAACAAATACAATGGAAGAATGATCTTGCAGCCAAAGACAGAGCAGTCTGAAAGTCAGGGCTGACAGCTTCTGCTTCCAGCTGTGCAGATTCAGCGTCTGGCTTTCTAACCAGATAGGTCCCTTCATCCTCCACTGCAGTAGCGAAGCACCTTCGAGATCACACACTCTGTTCACAGCTTGTGCAATTAAAGGGCTTGACTCGGTCCCCAGGGTTTGTTTTTATGATTCTGTGAGAGACCCTGGGCAAGAGACTGGACCTCTCAGTACTTCCCTGGACCCGGCTGTGAAACCGGGACCCCCACAGCGCCCAGGGGAGAGGATGTGAGGCCTGTGTCCGCTGAAGGATGGAGGGACCCAGGCGTGCAGCACGCTCAGCCCCGCCCCGTTTCAAGCCGATCGCGCCCCAGCGTGACCCCGTTTTCAGGGCAGCAGGGACACCCCCCCCCCGGGGCGGGGCAGTTCCATGGCACTGGAGCGCCCCCTCCCCATTATCGGGGACCCCCAGATGGGGTCCCGGGCCCCACGCTTAGAGGTCTCCCCCTTTCAGGGCTGCTCGGGGGGGGGTTATGGAGCTGCCCCATGGAGCGGACTCACCTGCCAGGTGGGGCCTGCTCGGCAGCTGGACGAAGCGGTTGAGGAGCCCCCCGGCCGGCACCGCCCCGGGCCCGTCCCCGCTGCACCCTCCGCCCGAGCCGCGGCCTCCAGCGCCCCCCCGCCGCCGATTCCCGTCCCAGCCGCCCTCCGCCGCCGACATGGCCCGACCGGCTCCGCCCCGCCCCCCAGGGCCCCGGCCCGCTCCCTCCTCCGCCGGGGGAGTGTGGAAGGGCTTCGCTCGCTTGTGCCCACGGGGATGCCAATCAGCAGCGGCCTTCAATAGCCAGAGCCAATAGGAGACAGGATTCTTGGCAGGTGGACGAGAAAGAGGGAAACGTCACCAAAGAGAGGGGCAGAGACAGACATGAGGAACTGATACCAGAGGTTCTCGAACCGCCCCGCTCGACTCTTTCTGGTCCTCCGGGCTCCACAACGGAATCAGGCAGGAGCAATCGGCAGCCGACTCCAGAACTCTCACCAACCATAGAACGTTTTGTTCAGCTGTGAGGCTGGTGTCTAGCTAGGGGGTTAAGGCGTGGGGCGTGTCCCATACTAGCCTCTGCTAGAGCAGCGTTCCTGGGGTCCCCGCCTGCCTTCTGGTAGCTGTTGAGCACAGGGAATTCACCATACCACTGGTGGTTGTTATTCATATAGAACAGGGGTCCTCAAACGGGGGCTAGTGACCCCGGGGGGGGGGGGTCATGAGCTGTCAGCCTCCAACCCAAACCCTGCTTTGCCTCCAGCATTTATAATGGTGTTACATATATAAAAAAGTGTTTTTAATTTATAAGGGGGGGTGTCACACTCAGAGGCTTCCTATGCAAAAGGGGTCACCAGTACAAAAGCTTGAGAACCACTGGTATAAAAGAAGGATTGGCAGAGACCTCAGGAGTTATCTAGTCCAACCCCTGCTCAAAGCAGGACCAACCCCAACTAAAAGCAGCAAAGAATCCTGTGGCACCTTGTAGACTAACAGACGTTTTGGAGCATGAGCTTTCGTGGGTGAAAAAGCAGCAAACAGGATTCTTTGCTGCTTTTACAGATCCAGACTAACACGGCTATCCCTCTGATACTTAACCCCAACTAAATCACCCCAGCCAGGGCTTTGTCAAGCCTGACCTTAAAAACCTCTAAGGATGGAGATTCCACCACCTCCCTAGGTAACCCATTCCAGCGCTTCACCACCCTCCTAGTGAAATAGTGTTTCCTAATATCCAACCTAGACCTCCCCCACTGCAGCTTGAGACCATTGTTTCTGTGCATACTGTGTAGGCCATAATATAGATCTGACCATAGCAGCAGCCTGACCAATCTTTTTGTTGAGTTTGTACAGTGCCTAGCACAATGAGGCCCTCATCCATGACTGGAGCTCCTAGGGGCTACAACAATGCAAATAATAAAAACTAAAATAATTATTAATAGCAGTTGCCATATTAGAACTGATCGAATGATGGAAAAATTATTCACTAATAATTATTTGTGGGAGAGGGAAAAGAAAAAAATTGCAAATACCTGCAATACATTAGTCACCGAGTTCTATCTGGTCTCCTGTCTCCCATAGCAGCCAGCGTCAGATGCTCTAGAGGAAAGTGTAAACCCCCTATAATTGACCTTTAAGCAGTCAAATGCCCATACTGGAAGCTTCTTCCTAATCTTTTCATTAGTGGTTGACTTATGCCACAAAGATTCAGTGCTCACATCCTTTATACACTGTTATACTTTCTTACATAACTGTGATGTTATTCTGATGCTTTTCTGAATCCTACAAGTTTCTTAGCCTCAATGAGCAGTGAGTTACCGCAGATACAAGATTCTAATCCTACCATTGGTCTTTTCCTAGAAAATGAAACCCTGGGGCAGTAATGGCTGTGATGCTAGCAGTGAACAGACCTTGGGATTTGAAAGCATCAGCATTTGACAGTATCTCTCCTCCTTCCTTGCCTGCCTAGCAGTGCAGCACTCATTGTCATAGACGCTCAACACCTGTATCCATCAGCTGCCTCTGTTTGATGGCCACATTGCTGTATTATCTATCTTTATAGTCCCTGACCCTGTAGGATCTCCATGCTGGTAGACCCATGCCCCTACACAATGCCCCATTGAAGTCACAGGGGTTCCATGTGCATGTCAGAAGTCATAAGAACATAAGAATGGTCATACTGGGTCAGACCAAAAGTCCATCCAGCCCAGTATCCTGTCTACCAGCAGTGACCAATGCCAGATGTCCCAGAGGGAGTGAACCTAACAGGTAATGATCGAGTGATCTCTCTCCTGCCATCCATCTCCATCCTCTGACAAACAGAGGCTAGGGACACCATTCCTTACCCATCCTGGCTAATAGGCATTGATGGACTTAACCTCCATGAATCTAGCTCTCTTTTAAACCCAGTTATAGTCCTAGCCTTCACAACCTCCTCAGGCAATTAATGTGGAAGTGTTGTGCAGAGCAGGTCAGCAGACTGTGGAATCAGTAATTAGAGATGGCTACAGTGGTTTGGGCCTGTCACCAGGTTCCCCAGGGACAAAAGTTCCAGGTACATCTTAGATTGGATCCCATCTGGAGGGAAGAGAAGGCATGGAGGACACGGGATGACCTATCAAGAAGGATGCGGCTGTCATGGAGACAATTTATGATGGAGGCAGACATCTTGCTCTGGACAGACAGCAGTGGGAGAAATGAGTTGCCTCCTGTGCCTCTAGGCACAGGAGACTCTAAGGCCTGGTCTACATCTGAAACTCAAGTCGACCTAGCTACATTGCTCAGAGCTGTGAAACATCTCACGCCCTGTGCGGCATAGTTAGGTTGACCTAAAACAATTGTATACACAACTAGGTTTAATGGAAGAATTCTTCCACTGATCTATCTACCACCTCTCGGGGTGGACGTGCTGCAGCAATGGAAAAACTCGTTTTCCTTTGCCATCGTGCCTACACTACAGCACTGCAGCAGGGGGAGAGGAGTAGCTCAGTGGTTTGAGCAGGGCCGGCTCCAGGCCCCAGTGCGCCAAGCGTGTGCTTGGGGCGGCATGCCATGGGGGGCGCTCTGCTGGTTGCCGGGAGGGCGGCAGGCGGCTCCGGTGGACCTCCCACAGGCGTGCCTGCGGAGGGTCCGCTGGTCCCGCGGCTCCGGTGGAGCATCCACAGGCACGTCTGCGGGAGGTCCACCAGAGCCGCGGACCAGCGGATGCTCCGCAGGGACACCTGTGGAAGGTCTACTGGAGCCGCGGGACCGGCGAGTGGCAGAGCGTCCCCTGCGGCGTGCTGCCATGCTTGGGGCAGCGAAATGGCTAGAGCCGGCCCTGGGTTTGAGCATTGGCCTGCTGAACCCAGGGTTGTGAGTTCAATCCTTGAGGGGGCCATTTGGGGAAGTGGGGTAAACAATCTGAGGACTAGGTCCTGCTTTGAGCAGGGGGTTGGACTTGATGGTCCTTTCCAACCCTGAGGTCCTTTCCAACCCTAATATTCTATGACATCTATGAGTGCAGCTGCAGCTGTGACCCTGTAGTGCTGGTAACCCTTGCTCCCTGCTGTAGTGCCGGCAGTGGAGACACACCCTCAGTAACCCCCGCTGTAGCACAGGTGCAGTGTAGACGCTCATCCTTCTCTTCACTCCCGTTATGCTCCTCCCAAGCCCTGTCTCCTTGTCAGGGAGGCTCCCTGTACTAGGGATGGATTTGGAGGCTTCCCCCTATGGCAAGGGGGAGGGAGGATCTCGCTCAGTCCCCCCTGGGAGGCTACTCCCCTTAATCCGGGGGTGGGGCTGGAGATGAGAGGGCCCTGGCGCGCCCTCCGTGTGGGGCCGGAACGGTGGTTCCCCGGGTCCTTGTTTCCCTCCTCGGCGGGGGGAAGGTTACGCAGTGCGGGACCAAGATGGCGGCGCCCAGCGCAGCCGCCCCGGAGAGCGAGGAGGGCCCGGGGGGTAAAGCGAAGTCCCCAGCCGTCACCCCGCAGAAGATCCGGGAGCTGATCGACGAGGGCATCGCCCCGGAGGAGGCCGGGCTGGAGGGGTGAGCGGGGATCTGTGGGGGGACGTAACAGCTGCTCCCTGGTCACCCCCCTCGGGCCCAGTGGCGGGGGGGCTGCAGCCCCACGCGGGGTCAGCCATGCCCCCAGCCTGGGCGCCGTTACGGCCGCGTGGGCCCAGGCAGGCGAGGTGCCCCTCTCAAGCCGGGCTGGAGCGAGGGCCCCCGGGTGGCCCGCGGGGAGGGCGATGAACCTGGCAGAGGCTTTGTATTCTGAGGCCTCTCGTTTGCCTGGCCAGAGGCGGGCGTCTGCCCCTTCAGCCCTGGCATCTCGGAGGAGGCCGGTGTTTGCCGTGCGATAAGCCCTATTGTAGCTGCCACGTTGTCAGCACAGCCCCGTGGTTGGGTCCAGTTTGCAAAAGGCTTTGTGTTTACAGCAGCTGACTCTCAAGTGGATTTATTTTCCCATTGGGACCCAGAATTGACTCCCTGTGTGGCTGGACTTAAGCACAGCCCTGGCTGTGAGTGGTGAAGAAGTGTAGGAGCTGAAGATGGCCCCCAAGTTTTTTGGCTGGGGTGACATGGAGGGTTGTGGTATTTTTTAAAGGTGACCACGAATGGGTGGAGTGGGGAAGGTTTCAGAGAGGATATTACAAGTTCAGGTTTGGCCAAAAGTTTAATTTAAAATAGACAGCAACGTATCAAGGAGGTGAAGTGTATGTACCAGGTTCTGATGTGGAATTGGATGGAGGCCCACAAATGAAGGATAAAGGTTTGTAATTCGTCAGTGAAAAGTTGGTGGTTGAAGCCATCTAGCAAGAAGATCTAAAGGGAGAAGAGGACAAGACAAGAGGGGACTCTCTCATGGAAAGGGGGGGAGGAAGACCTACCAAAGGAGATGTCGAAAGGAAAAAATAGAGCAATAGGAGGCGAACCAGGAGAGGACAGATTTACAGAAGCTAAGGGAGCACAAGATTTTAAGGAGGGTGTTATTGGTGGTGTCAGAAGTAACACAGGCTCAATCAAGTCCTCTGGATGTTACCATAAGGAAATATTAAATAAGAAATTCACACTTTTTCTTTAACAGTGCTTCACAGTCTTTTTCACCCTAGAAGCTTGTGACAAACTGGAGATGTTCTTAATGTTTTCTCTGAATACTGTGTTGGTGCCTCAGTGTACCCTAGGCAGTTCTTAAGTATCTGGCAGAGCAAAGGGCCAGTGCACCTAAATGCCTGACACTCTGTCTCCTAGCAACTGATGGCCTGGGCCCCTCCTCTGCAAAGGTGCCAGCTGAAGGTGTTGGAGACAAAGGGATCAGGTGACCTCCTGGCCCTGGAAAGGAGCTGAGCAGAGAGGAGGGGCTGGGAGGGGTTGTTAGTCTGGAGTTGGCTGGGGACGAGGAGTGAAGTGCAGACGGGGTGGGGGGTGGGGGTGGTGAAGTGCAGACGGGGGGAGGGGGTCTGGCTCACTGCCCCCCCAGAATGGACCCGGCCGAGGGGTCCGGTTCGTGGTACCTACAAGCTCTGTTTTAGACCATGTTCCTGTCATCGAATAAACCTCTGTGTTACTGGCTGGCTGAGAGTCACGTCTAACTGTGAAGAGGGGGGTGCAGGACCCTGTTTCTTCCGCAGGACCCCGCCTGGGTGGGCTCGCTGTGGGAAGTGCATGGAGGGGCAGAGGACGCTGAATGCTCCAAGGAGAGACCCAGGAGGTGAAGACGTGTGAGCTTCTTGCCCTGAACAAGTCTGCTCCAAGGGAGAGGAGGCTCCCCAAAGTCCTGACTGGCTTGGTGGGGAGCAGTTCCAGAGCATCGCCCGGGGACTCCGTGACAGAGCTAATGTAGCCTCGAGATGGGAAGAGAACCAAAGTCGTCTTGCTCCCAGTCTTGTACCCTGTCATAGAACTGTATGACTGGAAGGGACGTTGAGAGGTCATCTAGTCCAGTCCCCTGCACTCAAGGCAGGACTACATAGTAGCTAGACCAGGGGTTCTCAAACTGGGGATCGGGACTCCTCAGGGGGTCATGAGGTTAGTACATGAGGTTTTGTGAGATGTCAGCCTCCACTCCAAACCCCACTTTTCCTCCAGCATTTATAATGGTGTTATAAATTAAAAAACACTTTTTTATATATTTAAGGGGGAGTTGCGCTCAGAAGCTTGCTGTGTGAAAGGGGTCATCAGTACAAAAGTTTGAGAACCACTGAGCTAGACCATTCCTGACAGGTGTTTGTCTAACCTGTTCTTAAAAATCTCTTAATGATGGAGATTCCCCAGTCTCCCTAGGCAATTTGTGCCAGTGCTTAACTATCCCGATAATTAGAAAGTTTTTCCTAATGTCCAACCTAAACCTCCCTTGCTGCAATTTAAGCCACTGAATCATGCTGCTTCATTGCAAAGTTCTCAGATTTAGTATCAGTTTTCCATATTACTTCACCAGATTTGGAAAAGAGGTGGGGGAACCCTCGTGGCAAATGTATATCACCAGCTGTTACTGATCAGTGTCAGGAGATTGTGCACTGATGTTTAGTGTACATCTTTATTCCATTTTTCTCTTAATTGGCCTTTGTTTTGTTAACACTTCTTAGAATCTGAGGTTTGCAGGGCTTTTGGGAAAAAAAATGTTTTGAGGTTAATCTTGAAGGGTGAGATTGGTAGAGGCGTTGTGGACTCGTTGCTGTAATATGCATTTTTCTAGAACATTAATGAAATCTTAACATAGAGGACCAAGGGACTTTGCTTGCTGACCTGTTGCTTTATTTTAGAAAGGACACATCTGCCTTGTCAGAATCAACTAATGGATCTTCACAAACAGATGCTTTTCCTTTCGAGACAACTAGTAAAGAAGCCTTCTTCAGCAGAGTAGAAACGTTTACTATATCCTTTTTGGTGTTGGGCTGTCTGTATCAAAAGCTGACCTACCCCTACACTCCCACCAAAAACCAACTCAGAATTTCTCATGGTAGTCAGCCCCCACGTGTGTCTGTTCACCCAGCCACTCCGTTTCCTGAAAGGTGGAAAAGATATCCTTCAATAAAGACCCAGGTGAATTGTTTGGTTGGCCCAAGTATTTAGCTGAATACAGTTGTGATGTCTCTGTATTGTTGTCCTTAACATGAGCACTCTTTGAAGTGGGCAGGCAAACCTCATGAGCTTTCTCCCCTGATATGTGCCAAATATGGATGGACCAATATAGAGAGTGACATGCTGAAGTGCTCCAGCTGCCAGGCCTTCCTCTGTGCAAGTTTGCAGCTGGCATTTGACTTCAACAAGTGTACGTACAACAGTCTCTCCATACGGCCGATCGTTTAGTTCCTAATCTGGAAATAGAACTAAAGATTTCACATCAAAGGGCCTAGAGCAAGCACCTAAATTCATACTGGGGCATTTATATTTGGTATTTTCTCTGGAAGCTGGGGCATCTCTGAAAATGGAGCTGCTTGTTTAGCATATTTAAGTTCATGCATCCAAGTTTAAAAACCCTTGGGTTTTAAAGATCATAAAACCTCCTGCTTGAGGGTATCGACTGAGCTCTACTACCAGGGGCTGGGAAGAGATTTCCTGGGGGGAGAGGGGGGCAGGTTTTTCCACTGCAGGGTTTCTTGCACCATCTCCTGAAGCAGCTGGTACTGACCACTGCAGGGACTATCTTTTCATTCTGTGCTTGGATAGCGCCTAGCACAAAGGTATCCTGGTCCTTGTGTCAGGCTCCTACATGCCGTGGCAATACAGATAATAAGAGGCCACTGCTCTGAGCGTCTGGCATTTCCTTTGTAATAAAGCATTTATGGGGAATTGTTAGCAGTTAAGCTCTCTCTCCCTGTTCTGTTCACTTTATGTTGTTTTTTCTAGTCTAGCAACCATTCTCAAGTTTTCCCCTTAGCCTTGGAGTACGATGGTTTCACCACCCTTTCACTTGGTCTCCTTCCCTGCCCATTCCTTTGCCTGGAGACCATATTAACCCACACCCACAATTGAAACTAGTGCTTTCTGCTTCTTTTGGTCAAGCAAACGCTTCCAGCCAGTGAGTGTCTCTTCCCTTTGTGTCTACTATGGAGACGAATACGTCAGCGTGTGATAAATAACAATAACTTGTCCATTCGTATCACTTTGCTTTAAATAAGTAACTGATCTTGTTATTTGCATGTCCAGTGGGGGCATATAATTGTTTGCATAACACATAACAACACTTAGATTAATAACAATCTCTGACTGAGGCAACTTGTGGTTGGGTTTTATCATGCGTCTCTTTTCGGCCCTTTTTTTTTTTCAGTTTCATTCAGACTGTTGACCCTTTGTTAATTAAATAGTCAGTTTAAGTAGCTACTGGTCAAATTAGTGTATTGATAATAGTACCTACTTAGAATTAAGTATTCTTTGTATTACTATAGTGTCTCTAACAGTGCTGGGTGCGGTACAAATACAGAATAAACAGATGGTCCCTGCCCCACAGAGTTTACAATCTAAGTAACTTAAGATGATCAAAGCACAGGGTAGAATTTTTTCATTTTATTAGTAAATGATTTGGGGCGGAGGGGGAGGTGGTGTTGATCAACTTTAAAAGCAGAATTAAATTTATCCTTAGCCAAGTTCTTAATTTCCAACCCCCCAACACGTGGACTTTGGCAAACTCCTACGGTTTCATGATGACCGCGTGGGGACAATGTGCCACGGGAGAGGGAGGGTTTGTGGCTGCAGGGGGTAGAATAGATTTTGCCTGGCTGAGAATGTCCCCTTCTTTCCCTCGTAACCTGCCCTGCTCCCCACTGCTGCTGGTTCCTGACTGCTCCTTCAGAGCATGAACCAGTGTGGGAAGAGAGAGCAAGGATGAAGGTAAGACAAGGCAGGGAGAAATGAGTATGGGGCCTAACAGAGTTATCTGCAGGGAAGACGAGCTGGTGGGGCAGAGAGTATGAGGCAGTCTGCCCCCAACGGGATGGGGTTCTGCTATAGGACAAGGGGAAAGGAAGGTGGTTTAAGATGAGACGTTAAATCTGCAGTCAGTAACATTTCAGGGTTCCTGCAGGGCAGATTTGTATGCATCCATCCATGCAAATATCAGACAAAATGACACCACCTTAAGCGTTAGAGCAGGGGTAGGCAACCTATGGCACACATGCCGAAGGAGGCACACAAGCTGATTTTCAGTGGTACTCACACTGCTCAGGTCCTGGCCACCAGTCCGGGGGGCTCTGTATTTTAATTTAATTTTAAATGAAGCTTCTTAAACATTTTGAAAACTTTATTTACTTTACATACAACGATAGTTTAGTTATATATTATAGGCTGATAGAGACCTTCTAAAAAACATTAAAATGTATTACCGGCATGCGAAAACTTAAATCAGAGTGAATAAATGAAGACTCAGCACAGCACTTCTGAAAGGTTGCCGACCCCTGCATTAGAGCTGTTAAACACCCTGTTAGCTCTCCTCCAGTCATCCCTCTGCTAGTGCGGTGTCTTCTCCTGAGCTTTGTCCGACTAGATTGAAATGTCCCACACACTTCCCGTGGAAGATAATTCCGCAACGATCTCGATTTCAGTGCTGTTTGCCTTTCAGACAAGGAGAGGTGTGCGGAGCTGAAGAAAGCTTTGTGTACTGCCCATGAGAAGTTCTGTTTCTGGCCTGACAGCCCCTGTCCAGGTAGGTGTCACTAAGTCCAACCTGGGCAACAGTCCAAGAACATGCTCCCTTTCTAGTTTACTCCCCTCTCTCCTTTTGTATTGGCCTTCTCATAGCATTGCCTTCAATAGCGCCTTCCTACAAGGTTGTTACAGTTCCTTTTGGCAGAGAGAGATGACTGTTAAAACCTATGCTTGGGCTGCGGAGGGGATTGCATGACTCAGGGCATTTGTAAAGGGCTAGAGAATTTATCTTTTCTCCAGCCCTCACATCGCTAGGAAGTTGTCACATTTCACCAATGGATCAGGCTTAAAGGTGACCTGAAAAAGAACAAAACAGTAGGTCCAGGCTCCTTTTTGTGCTTGGCCTTTCAATGGCAGGAAGACCCTTGTTTTTAATTTGGCATCACTGATTCCTGTTCTCTCTCTCTCTGTGAAATAACAGAAGGGCAGGGATCTGCACTGAAACTGAAGCCTCCTGCTTTTTCTTCCTAATAGATCGCTTTGCCGTTTTACTGGTTGGCGAGCCAATAGCCCTTGTCAGTGACTTCCTGGATCGCTTTCAAAGCCTATGTCAACTAGAACTTCAGCTGCCCTCTCTGAAACCAGAGGATCTGAAAAATATGGTGAGTTTGTGCTCACCATTGGGAGGAGTTGGGAGGGTCAGATGAAGGTGCCTGGCATGCTGGCACTGTCTAAACCCATATAAAAATGACAGTAAGTTTGAGATGTCAGAAGCCAAGAAAGGCTGAAGTGAGAGTTGCCTGGGTAACCTTAGGTTTGCCCCTCGCACATGCATCAGCATACAGGTTTAATAGTCTGCATGGGTAATCTGAGGTGCTCACTGATGTTTGAGCACTTAATTTTACAACCGCAACATTCTCCTAACAGAGGTTTTGGTGTGGAATTTCCTAAGGTTTTTTTTTAAAGGTGGTTTTCAAAATTGTGTCCAGTAATTGCACAGTTTGGGGAGGCAGCTCCTGAAAGTGGGTTTATGTGTCCTAATGTTGCATATGTGCATAAAGATGTCAGCAGCCTCAGGTTCCCACTGCTTCACGTGGAAACGCTTCATGGGAAGGAGACAGTGGACTCCTTTTTTTAGCTGCAGAGGGAAGGAGGCCAGGCCTACCAGCAGACCCTCACCTCAGTAACAGTTACTCACATTAATCAGTGAGGGGTCCTGAGCAGGAAGTAGCCACCAGCCTTGTCTCATTAGCTGCACGGTGATTGTAAGATAGAGCAACCAGAAAGTAGCAGCCTGTAAACTCTCATCTTCTAATGGTTGCCCAGAGCATTGGGTCTAGTGCCCATCAGTCATGTACGAAGGCCTGTTGCTATAATTAGGTGTTTGGTTGTCTCTCAGTATGACACCAGAGTGGAACTTATTTGCTGGAACCAAGGGTTCATCAGTTGGTTGGAAAGGAATAACAGTGGAGATGGTTGGCTTAGCTACCTCCATGGATAGCATTTATATTGTCATAGTTTTAAAAGCCATAAGGGGCATTGGCAATAGGTGTTGCCAAGGCAATGGGCCCTGAACACATTTCTGTATCCCATCTGTGTCCTTCCTAATGTTCCGTTCTGAAAAGGGCCTCCCCGACAATGGGACCCTGGGGCTCCTTCCTAATTGTGTCTCAGCGATTTCCCCATCAATATACTCAGTTTACACACACACACACACTGCCCCCACCCTTTGAGATCTGAGAGTCAAGCTGGGTTCATTCTGGCTCCTGCACCATCACCAGTAATGAAGATTCTGCGGGCCACATTCCACTTTCCATTTCACCTGGGCGGCCTTCTGGGGGGTGGAGGTTAGTCCGGCAATGAGAACTTAGTTGATGATTCTGTTGCTCGTGCATGAGGCAGGATAGAATCCATCCCCCTCTCTGTGTTGGTTCTGAAGAACTAACAGGAGTAGACCCCTACAACGGTCGCTAACATCAGCAGCCCTGATTCTGAAAACACCCAGGGAACCCATCTGAGGAGTAAGGAGGTGACACTTTTTCCACAGCCACTTTCCTGATTGCAACAGTGTAATCATGTATTTGTAGTACTGAGATCAGAGCCCCAAATAGAGACAGTCTTTGCTCCAAGTGTGCCCCGTGTATTGGAACTCCGTTTGAGGGAGCACAAGCATGGCTCCTGACCCTCCCAGACCATGACTGAGTCATGTGTCCTCTGCAGTCCTTGACGGAAGATAAAATCAGCCTTCTACTGTATCTGATCGAGGAGGAACTCGAATGCAAAACCGAAGAGGAGAAAACACCAGTGAAATTGGGCTCTGACCTCTTTCAAGTACATGTCCCCGCCTGCATCCTGGCCCTCTGTGGCTGGGCTTACAGGTCAGTAGGTGACTAATCTCTGATGGTGAAAGCTAAAATGCTGTTTGTAAATATCCTACACACGCTTCAAAATGTAGGTAGCACTTTGCTGTAATTTGCTATGAAACTCTTCAGAAGCCGAGGAGGCTGGAGCAAAAAGGACTGTCCTCTCCAGGGCCCGAGGTTCCATTGTTTAAAAAGCGTCAACCTGTAGCTCAGAGGTGGGCGACATCCAGCCAACGGGCCACGTCCTGCCCGGCCCCTGAGCTCCCTGCCAGGGAGGCTTATCCCTGGCCCCTCCCCTACTGTTCCTCCTCTCCCGCAGAGCCGCAGAGCCACAGCGCCGTGTGGGCAGTGCTCTGGGCTCCAGCCGGGCGGCGGGGCTGCCAGACATGTTTCTCTGAACAGCATAGTAAGAGGGCTGGGGCCAAGGGGTTGGATAAGGGGTGGAGGGTCCCCAGGGGTGGTCAGGGGACAGGGAGCAGGGGGTGGTTGGATGGGGCGGAGGTTCTGGGGGGCGGTCAGGGAACAGATGGGGGGTTGGATAAGCGTGGGAGTCCCAGAGGGCGAGGGTTTGGATAAGGGTCAGGGGACGGGTAACAGAGGGGGTTGGATAGGTGTGCGGTCTCGGGGGGGGGCTGTCAGCAGGTGTGGGTGTGGATAGGGGTCCGGGTAGTCAGGGGACTGAGAGCAGGGGTTGGATGGGGGTGGAGTCCCGGGGAGGGTGGTTAAGGGTAGGGGGTTCCAGGAGGGGGCTGTCAGGGGACAAATAGTGGGGGTTTGGATATGTCGGGGATCTGAGGGGAGCAGTCGGGATGGGAAGTGGGAGGGGGCAGATAGGAGGCAGGGGCCAGGCTGTTTGGGGAGGCACAGCCTTCCTTACCCAGTCCTCCATACAGTTTTGCAACCCCAGTGTGGCCCTCGGGCCAAAAAGTTTGCCCACCCCTGCTCTAGCTGCTATGGTTGCAAAGAAAACCTCCAAAACCATGAAGTGAAGTAACTGATGCAGAGATAGACAGCTGCCTGAGTTTGCAGAGAGCCTGAAACAATAGCTCTGAGCTGTCAACTGCCCCATTAACTTAGATGCCAATGATGCTGACTTAAATGCCAGTGATGCTATTTCAAATAAACGTCAACACTGTTGATTATTTCGCTGCTCATCAAAGCATGAAAGGAAGGACCATGCAAAGAGCTAACTAAGGTGTGTGTGCAGGATAGTGTATAGACTTTTAATGTGTAAACTTTTAACAGCAAATGGCGAGGGGTGTGTGATTTATTTCCCAGAAGTAGGAGCTCAGCTTTCAGAAGTTTGGGGAATGCTGAACTAAATGTTTAGTCTGTCAAATACATCTGTTTGTTCTAAAAGTCGGGATCAGTTTTGAGGAAGTGCTAGATATGTTCCTGACTTTCTCTCCTCACTCCACTCTACCGTGCCTCCAACACACAGCCCTACATCGGTGTCCATGCACCTCCCGGTGATCACGTGTTCCCGCTGCATGAGGAAGGTGGGGCTGTGGGGTTTCCATCAGATTGAGTCTTCCATGCTCGAGTTGGACTCTTCCTTTGGACTGGGCAGCACTCCCACCACGCCCACAGAGGCACGCTCGGACCGAACCCCACTGGTGCCCACGTCTCCCCGCAGGATGATCACAAGGAGCCAGGACACGACCTTTCCTCCAGGCTCGGAGCAGGTACGCATGCCTCCCTTGGTCGGAGAGGTCCCTCCACGTTTCTTTGGAGAGAGATGGAGACACCTAGCAAAGCTATGCGCGCTGAAGCCCTGTGGCCTTGTGAAAAGGCCTGTAATTGTGATGTGTGTGGAAGGCCTTCACGGCAGTGTATTTACTGTCCCAGCTTCAGACATGCTGTTTGTATGGAGTTAGATGTATGTCCTAGGGAAGGAGAAATGTCTGGGCCAGCATGATGGTCCAGGGACTGCCCCCTGTGTTGCCACTCATGGGATCTTGATTTGGGTTGCTGAGCCAGGTGGGTTAGGAGTGTTGCGGCAGAAAAGACGAGTGCACTTATCACAGTCTAGTGACACCCCCTCCCCCCTTCTTTGGCCAACTGAAACCACATCTGCCCTCCAGCAGCGCGTTGGTTTGCTAGGGTGGAGCTCCCTGTGTAGATCTGAAATTAGAACGTCTCTCGTGGGAGTGTTAAAGCAACATGATCAGGTAGTTTAAGGCCAGGCAGGGACTTACCTTAGCACTGTCGTAATCCTGCTGGAAAGCAGCCTCCAAGTGCCAGCTGATGGGGGGAGGCTGTGGGAATCAAGCATTTTGTTGAGAGGTTAAATCCCCCAAATGCCCACTGTCCTGGCCCGTGTGCTTGACAAGAGGCTGGGCTCGGTTGTGGTGAACGTGCCGGGGGCTCTTTATTTAGGCCATTGAACATAGACAAAACCCAGTGGTTTTCTCTGGCTCCCAACTCCAGAAACTAAACGTAGCCTGTGCTGCCTGATCCCATGGGGTCTCCCTAAATTCTGGCCTGGACTCTGCAAGTAGGGAAGTGGCTGTTGACTATATTACGGCACTGTGCGCTGCGACTCCTCCAGATTTGCACCATTCTAACTGGGATCAGGATCTGGTCCCAGGTGGGTACTTGTGGATTTCTGATTTACAACACAGTAGCTGGCAGCATCCTTTTGCCATTGCTCCCAAGTGAAGATGGCTCCTTGTTTGATCCAGATCTGCAAACATGAGCATTCTTTCCAGTGGAACCTGGTTTTGATGCCCAAGCACCGATTCTCAAGTATCTCTTTAAGCTGGTTATTGAGAGCTTTCCGCTGGTGCTTATGCACTCAAGGCAGCTTTCCCCCAACCCGGGCTCTGTCGCGTTGCCATGTTTCCAATCTCGCCGCTTTTATGGGATGACCCCCTGCAGGCCCTCCTTTCATCTCTCTCTTGTGGGATGGCATGAAAGGGAGCTTTGGTGCCATTATCAAGGCCAGGTTCACAGCGCAGCCCCAGCTTTGTTGCTGCAGAGTAACGGGGATGAAGCTGCAAAAACAGCAAGACTGAAGGATTTCATTATAAATCAGGGAGCATCATGTGCTGTGAGCACCGATTCCTCTCACCCGTGCAGATTTCCGAAGCCAGGTCCCTGGGACAGACCATTGGGGAAGAGGAGGAAGGGGTTACTTCTGCCCCTTTTGAAAGGAGACACTGTGCCGGTGGGAGGTGCCTGACTGGGGGCCCCACAGGCTGGAATTTTCTCTACAGCCCAAACTTTCCAAAGTAGCCATCGATTGCCTGCATTTTAGACCAGGTTTGCCGAAGTGCTGAGCACCCGCAGCTCTCAGTGACTTAGGGCTGGTCTACGCTACGGGGGAAAATCGATTTTAGATACGCAACTTCAGCTACATGAATAACGTAGCTGAAGTTGAAGTATCTAAGATCAAATTACTCATCGTCCTCAGGGCACTGGATCGATATCCGCAGCTCCCCCTGTCAATTCCGCAACTCCGTTCGGGTTGGTGGAGTTACGGAATTGATATAAGCGCGTTCGGGGATCGATATATTGCGTCTAGATGAGACGTAATATATCGATCCCTGAGCAATCGATTGCTACCCGCCGATACGGCAGGTAGTGAAGACGTACCCTTAGAGCTGTAGGTGCTCAGTGCCAATGGGAATCCGCCCCCAGGGGTCTCCGAAGTCCAGACACCTCCATCGATGCAGCTTTTGAAAATGTTGGCCTCTGACTATTTTTATTTATGGACACCTCTGGGGTGGTCAAGATCCCGCTGTGAGTCACGGGGAAAAGTGCCCCCAACTCCTCAACGTGCGCTCGGTCCGTCATCCCAGAGCTACCCCTGAAAATTCAGCGCGCAGGCTAGTTCTGGGAGTGTCTAGTGGAACAGCAGTGTACTGCCCGTGGGGGCAAGGTCTGGGATGAAACCTAAGTCTCACTCTTCCCTAGATTCCCTGGGCAGAAGCGACCATTGTTACCCTCCGGTCTGACCTCCTGTATAACACAGGCCAGAGAATGTCCCTAAACTAATTCCTAGAGCAGATCTCATAGAAAAACATCCCATCTTGATTTTAAAATTGTCAGTGATGGCGAATCCACCATGACAAGTTATTCCAATGGTTAATTACCCTCTCTGTCAAAAATGTCCCTTCTTTAGCTTCAGCATCCAGGCATGTAATCTCTGTGATGGGGGGATATCTCACACTGCTTTGGACTTGAGCGACCCCTCTGCCCGCTTTGGGAATAGCACTGAAGTTGTATCCAGGCTATTGGCGAGGTAGCTGTGGCAAAGCCTAGAGGGTGGGGAGAATCCCCTTTGTTGGAGAGCCCCAGCGGGTTTTTTGAGGAGTGGGGATGCGATATACTGTCGTTTGCTCAGGGAGTCTGAAGGCTAGCGGCGTTCAGATACCTGGGGATGAGCGTGGAATAAATCTCAGGGTGTTCTGTAGCACCCATGTAAACGCTTATTTCCTGGCTGGGTGGTGGTTGGACTTTGATGTATTTTGACAGTTGCATGCCCTAGGTTCAGTCACTCACATCACTGCAAAGTAATTGGGTGTTGACGCTGCAGAAAGTGCTAAAACCCTTATCCTGGGCACAGTACCACCTCCCAAGGAGGAGGAAGTATGACAGGTAGGATCAGTGCAGCTCTTCCACCTCTCCTGCAATGGTGCTGGCACCAGAGGTCAGGAAGCCTCAGCGGGGCCTTGCAGATGGCAGGCTTGGGGCAGCAAGCGGCATTTGTTATGGGCAGTGGCCTGTGCCGTCTTTTGTCCCTCACACATGAGAATTTTCAGGCTGGTTGTCTGGGGCCGGCCCTGGGAACGTGCTCTCAGAACAAAGGTCTCCCCAAAAGCTTGGGTAGGGCTGGCTGTATATGGATCAGTTGGACTGAGGGAGAGAGGTAAGTGATGTGCCAGCCACTCGGATCTGCTCCCTACAGCGCCTACCCAGGCTTTCGAGCTGGGGTGAGTAGTAATAGTCATGAGGCTCTGCTGTGCTTCGGATGCAGGTCCTTTCCTCCAGCAGCTGAGGAAGTGCTGGTCACCATAGGAACTCTGCTATCTAGTGCTGTCCATCAGGAGCTAACTTTCCCCACCCTCTCCTTCCCACTGGTAGCACGAGAAGAGCCCGTCTCCCGTGACAGCCCGTATGCGGAGCTGGGATGGCTCAAGCCCAATGGACCGGGCCGAGCCGGAGGCATCAAGCCCGTTGACGAGGAGCCGCCCGGTAACCCGCAGCATGGGGCAGGGGGACAGTGTGGAGGTGCCATCCAGCCCTCACAGGAGAGCCAAGCGGGCGCGCCTCTGCTCTTCCAGTAGTTCGGTGAGTGCCTGGCCACACGCCAAGGAGAACGAACGAGAGAATTTGCCATTCTCTCAAGAACCCAGGTCAGCTTTTCCCTGCTGCTGGCAAAGTCTTTGCAACTTGCTTCCTCGTCCTTGTGTTGCTCTGTCCTGGCTGCATCCCCTGAAGCGAAGAGAACATCACACACGCACGCATCCCTCCAGTTAGGTTCCGTCTTTCTATCCAGCTTGGGGAAATTAGACCTTCTGCCTCTTCTCAGATCTGGCAAAGTCAGATCTTTTTGCAGGCCCAGGAGGGATCAGGAGGAAGGTAATGGGATGTGGGGCCTTTCACACCCCTAGGTTGTGGGTTTTAATCCAGATGGGCCTGGTTGTGATGGGAAGTTGCTTCCCTCTGGTGGCTGCTTGATGGCCTTCAGGTATTGAATCAGGGTCATGGAGTGGTGTCCTTGGTGGTGGGACAAGAGTCACCTTATCAAAGCGCCATCATTGCGGTGAATTTGCTCCTTGAAGCCTCAACAGAGGGTCCACGGAAACACTCTGAAGTTGGCCCCTCCAGCTCAGGGCTCAGGTGAACTAATGGGAGATTTGAAAGGGCTACTGCAGGGTCCAGTGAACTGGCTTCTTTCACTGGCAGTTGTCAGATACTTTCCTCTGGGACGGTCCCAGGCTGCAGGATGGAACCTACCCTTCCCCAGACAGCCCTGGAGATGAATGACACCCATGTCCTGGGTGGTGGTGCTCTGCTGTTCTCTGCTGCCCTGGAGAGGGTTCCCAGCGTGGCTTTGGAGGCTGGAGTCGGGGGTGATTTTAAATCAGTGTCTGACTGTACTATTAATAACGTCTCTTTAAAACAAGTCGTCACGCCCCTCCCTGGTGTAGACCCATTCTCCTCTCCTCTCCCTGCAGGACACTTCCACCAGAAGCTTCTTTGATCCCAGCTCTCAGCACCGCGACTGGTGCCCTTGGGTCAACCCAGTGCAGGAGAAGGCCATCTCAGAGGACACTGGCGACCAATCGGAGCTGACATCTGTGAAGGCGGAGCCTGGCTGGCGGGTGGTGCTGAATGTCCTCCTGGCCGCCAGGAAATCAAACAGAGCAGCTGACGCAGAGCTTGTGGTGAGAGCTCTAGCAATTGAGATCCCAAAACTGAAACCTACCTTAATCTTTGAAACCCCCGAACTCCCAAAGGCCTATTCCAGTTTGCTTTAAACTTGGCATTAAAATTCTACCTTGGGCCGAGATCCTACATGCAAAATTGGGGGCAGCTTGGTTCTGATCCGCCAGAAAGGGTTTTGATCGCTAGTAGCCCTGACTGATGCACGCTGCCCATTCAGAAACAGCTGGAGCGTCATCCACTTTCCAGCTCCACAAACTCACTGACTCAAACTGCCCCAGCTCTGTAAGGGGAAAATTAGCTGGAGCCTGAAGCTGCTAGTCACATACACAGATGGAGTCTGGTGAGTCTGTCTATCCAGGGGGAAAGTGAAGGTGAAAGCAGAGCCTGGACAGCGAAGAAGGTGCTGAAGATATTTATAGCAACCCCGTATGCAGCACACATGCATAACTAAATACACCATGTTAGAGAGGGACTATCAGCATAGCCATGGAGAGATGCTAGTCCCTATAGAGAAGGTTGAACCTGGCTTCCCATTATAAGCTTGATTTTGACATCACTACCTCTATCTTAGCCAAAACTGGCCCGAGCTACCCCGAAAGAGAGGCGCTGTTTGTCAGTTTTACTCGCTCAGACCTCTTGTGTTGGAGAATGACCTTTGTTCTAACTTGGGAGGGCTGAGGGAGTTGAGTTTTCAGCATTTGGCTTTGAAGATTCAAGCAATTTGTATCACGGACAAGATAGCTGGGTGTCTGTCCCAGATGTGCCATGTACAGCTGCCATCTGGGCAAGCCTCGGAAAGCTGGTAGAGTTTGACAGATAATTTATCAGGATGATAGAACAAGCATAGGCTGGAGATTAGAGCCAGGCCTGGGAATCAGGAGATCTCAATTCTATTCCTGGCTCTCACTGTCACTGCCCCATTCTGTGCCTCAGTTTCCCCTTCAGTAAAATGGGATTATGTAAAAAGGGCTAGTGTCTGTAAAGCAAGTGTGACCCTTGGATGAACGTGCCAGTGGTTCTGTCTTGTTGCAGTTTGTCTGTCCTCTCTCCTGGGGCTTTTGAGGGAACCCCCCAGCTGGGCCATTGAGGGTGGAGGGGAGAGAGCCCAGTGGTTTGAGCATTGGCCTGCTAAACTCAGGGTTGCGAGTTCAATCCTTGAGGCCATTTGGGGATTTAGTTGGGGTTGGCACTGCCTTGAGCAGGGGGTGGGACTAGATGACCTCCTGAGGTCCCTTCCAACCCTGATATTCTATGATTGGGGTGTAACTCCCTGCTGGAGTGACTTGACCTCTGATTGTCCCCTTGTTTCCTTCTTGTTGCAGAGCCTCTCAGTAAAATCCTGCAAGGTGTTCCGGATATTCCGGCAGTGGGAAGCTATGTGCTCCTCCTGAAGACGCTTGGCCCCAGCCAGGGAACGCCTGCCGAGCGGGTTGCAAGGGACATTGGGTCGGGTTAGAGAGCTGCTTTGCAGTTCCTTGCCAGGCCGCTCCTGGAGACGATCCTCCAGGCTCAGCGAGCAATGGGAGCCCTTTCCCAGGGGATGCAGGTAATTTGGGGGTGCCCAAAGCACAGTGTGAAGGCCACACTCAGCCCTGGCTGTAAACAGCAGCCCATGGCTGTTTGATTTGAAACAGGGTGAGGGTGAGCATACGGGCACATTTGGCAAAGCCTGCACCCTCCTTGCAAGCTACCACTGCATTTCTCGGAGCCGGCAGCCCCCCGCCAGCTCTGCATTTCCCCCACCTCCAACCAGAACAGGCTCCATGCAGGAAGGATCTTTTTCTGCCAAGGAACTACATCCATTTCGTAGGTTAGTGCAGCAGACGGGCCAAGGCCTGTGCCACACTGCACACCATACAGGGGCCTATGAGCCAGGGCCCCACTGGCTTGGGGATTGATGAGAGGTAGTAATAAAATCTTTCCCTGTTTTTTTTTCTTAGCTGTCTCTTGCTCCTTCCTTCATGGGTGGGGCTGACCGGTGACACGCAGCCTTAGGCCTGGCAGTCATACATAGATGTGTTCTGCTGGGGTCCCTGCTCACCACACAGGGGCACAGCACCTCCCCCGATTCCCTGCCAGCAGACCCATAGTGGGTGCAGTTCCCCAAGTACCTTTCCTACCCCACCGCCAGGCTTGGGGTGTCTCACTAGAAGCTCTGGCACCTCGGAAAGAGCCAGGCTGGCTTTGTCTGCAGGTCAGGGGGCCTCCAGGCAGGCACGAGGGAGCTTTGAGGAGGGGGAGGATCCAATCGCAGCTGCAGGGCCTCCCATGGGTCACTCTCTACAAGGCCCCACAGAACCTGTGATGCCTTGTCCGCACTTCTGCTGAGACTGAACATCCCAGGCCATGCTCACGGTGACCCAGGAATCAGACCATGAACTTCCAGCCCAGTTTGGCCAACCCAAGAAATCTGAAGAAGCATCTGAGCATGCAGGAACTTGCCCAAGCCCTGCTGGGTTCACCCCTCTCCAGCAGGTTAATGCAGAGAAAGAGGAGGCCCTTCTGTAGCCAGAACTGGCTCCCTAAATCTACCCCCACCAGTGTCTCTTCTCCCCACTCCTTTCTCCCTGGGAAGTAGTAATACTTCTGAATTCATATGGTGCCACTCATCCCACAGATCCTAGGATGCTTCACATGTTATACCCCCGGCATCACTAAAATGCAGCTACCTCTGGTGTGGAGCACGGCCGTGAGCCAGTGCAATGCACAACACTGGCAGAAGCTGTTCAAGGACACTGAGCAAACCCTCTTGAGAAGGAAGTTGCACGGCTCTCTAATAGCCACACGGCACAAATTGGACCTCTGCAGATTTCATGTTTGCCCTGCATAGAACTCTGCCTTGGAGGGCGACAAGCTGAGCTGAGCTGTCCCTGCTGGGATTCAAACTCCTGCTTCTAGGGAATCTGGGCATGTCCAACAGTCTTGAAAGCCTTTTATAGCCTAGTCCATTGACAAGCCCCTTTTGGCCAAGGATAGATGTGCCCTAGATGTATCTCCTGCCTGCCCCGGGTGCTGCCTGCAGCTATCGTGTCTGCTTTTTAGTCCATCCAGCTGTGGATCAATCAGAATATGTCTCAGGTGCCAAGGTGATGTGGGGTCAAATGGTGGCACGAGAGCCCCCAAGCCCCACAAAATATGCAATGGAAACTACCTTTGTTTGAGCCCCTGAATGCAGCCAACCGAGAATCCTAAGAGCTGGCCAAGTAAAAACCCCCGCCGGGAAACTTCCACAAGAAGGGTTGTGGTTACAGACAGACCTGGCTCCGGCTGATTCATGATCAAACAGCCGGCTCACCGGTAGTGCAGGGGTAGGTGTCATGTGGCCACTCCAGCCAGAGGCTTTGCAATCAGTGCAGGATTGGTGCTTGCTAGCACCACCTACTGTCACTGTCGCAGCATGTGGGTCCCTTCCAGGGGATCCCCCCAGGCTGTGCTCCCTCTCGTTTCTATCGGGGGGGGGGGTGTTCCTCTCCTTTCACCCAAATTGGACTCTGTCACCTACATTTTTTTCTCAGCTACAAGCTGAGGTTTAATATTCCACCTCCAGCCTCTTTACCAACATGGATTAAAACCCATATTGCCCCTATCAGGTAGGTCATATTATATTATCCCCCTTTTACAGTTGTGGAAATTGAGCCAGAGAAATTAAGATTTGCCCAGAGACCTAAAACAAATCACCATGAGCTGGGCATAGAAGCAGGCCTTAGCAGCTCCCTGCTTTAACCTTCCCAGAACTGGGCGTAGAACCCAGAAGTCCTGATTCCCAGCTACCTGATCCAACCACTCAATGAGATGGATTCAAACTAATATTGTGTTTCCCTCTGCATTTGAAGCACCTACTTTAAAAAAACAAACAAACTTGTTATTGGGGTAAAGTTACAATAAAATGTTTAACAAACTCCATGAGATGTTACTTACTCAGGATCAGAAGTTTGGGCTGAGCAGAAAAGAAGAGTTGAACTTTAACCTACTGTCCCTCTGGAGACTCCGCTCGCTGCTGCGTTTGTTAATTTTAGGTCTCTGGCCTTTGCAGTTGGCAGCATCTCCCCTTGCTCCTTGCTGGAGTCTAAGGCTCTAGCTTCACTTGGGTGATACAAAATTCAACTCACTTTCCTGGGGCTGGGCTCACCCGGCACCCTCCTGACTTCGAAAGCTGAGCGGGTTCGCTCTACAGTGAGTGGGTGTGTCTGACCTTTCGAAGCCTGATACCTTAGCAGCAAGGGCTCTGCCTTCCAGTGAGAAATCAGCCGGGGGAAGGGAGCTCAGCTTTAGATTTTGCCAAAACCACAAACACCAAGCAAACCAGCTGTTTTATTGAAAAGAACCTCCAGCAAATTCATAGGCTGTGGGCTCTGTCCACAGTGAGCTGTTGCTCCAACGCTTGGCATGTCACTGTTCCCCAGGCACTTCTCCTTAGGGGACGCTTCCTTCCACTCATCATCCTCTGAGCCAAGGAGATGGGAGCAGGACCATAATGTGTAACTGATTGTTAACAGTGAACTCTCGGCTAAGCTGCGCTCCCCAGCCCATGCCTCTCTTGCAGGGGGTGAACCGCTCAACCTCAGTGTTAAATCACTCACAGCATCTTTCCATGGTGGGATGAGTACGGCTTGGATCCCATCCCAGGCCCCACTGGGGTGTTCGCTAGCAGAGCCAACAGCAGGATCATGGCCTGGAGCTGGAAGACAAGTAGCCGGGTCTTCCTGTCACTACCTGGGTCCTTCCATGCTGCCTCCGGTGCTAGATTGGAGCATCCTCCCCACGATGGATCTGCTGAGCCTCCAGCCCCTCTTTAAAGGGTGGCTCTGCCCTGAGGCGAGTCTGTGTCCATGTTTGTCTCCAATACTCACTTGACAAGTCAAAAGATTCTTTTCCTAATCCATCCCGCTCCCTGAAACTGAGAGCCAAGCTGGGCTCTTTCCTTCTCACATCATCCCCAGGAATCAAGTTGCTGCACCCCAAATGTTGCCTTTCCTGATGGGATCACAGCAAGCGAGTGAGCTGCTGATGTGCCAGGAGGCAGAGAATCCCGCTGGCTTTTCTGTAGCTGGGGTGGCTTGAGGGGAGCTAAATGCTGGGACGTCATCTCCCTACGTTGTCTATTCAGACTGTTTGAGCCTATGCCCGATCCCCTTGCTCCCCATGAGTCATGCCTTTCTCCTGCAGTAGTCCCATTGATTTCTGACCCTGAGCTCCTTGGAGCAGGGACCTAGAGGCCCCACCCAGGCTCAGCGCCCCCTTGGGTTGGGTATTGTACAGTGCCGCTCCGAAGAGCTCCCCAGCTGAACAGAGGACAGACATGGTGGGAGTGTAGACAGGTGCGGGGGGTGGGGGGATGTCTTCCCCAGGATCACACAGCAGATCTGTGCCCATGCAGGGAAGAGAGCCCAGGTCTCTGCTGGGTCCCAATCCTGTTCTCTGCTTGCCCCATTGTCTGTGATGTGCCAGCCCGCTCGTGGTCCTATATAAACATGAGCTCTTTTTTTGTGTACGTGCTGAAAGCTATGGAAAGGCGCAGCCCAGGCCAGAGAGCCAATGAGCCGGTAAATACCCACTCCAGGGATTTACTGACCCTGCTGCTTGTCACCCTTTCGTTTTCATTGCCACGCTGCTAGGGCTGCGGGTATCCCATTGTCCTTCGAGGCCCTGCCCAACAGGAATCCGAGTTAGAGCAGGGTTTGAGTAACGCCCTAGCCTAGGCTCCTCTGGGGGCCGGGCCACTGGCAGGTGATCTCCCATAGCCTATGCATGTGGTTCCACGGATGGGTGGTCTCTCCTTGGCCAGGGAGAGGAGTGATCCATGCAGGCAGTGTGGCCTAGTAGCTGGAGCACTGCTGTGGGCTGCTGGAAACCTGCATTCTAGTCCTGGATCTGTCACTGCCCTACTGGGCGATCTTGGGCAAGTCACCTTGTCTCTCTGTGCCTCAGTTTCCCCTTCTGTAAAATGGGGATAATGAGCCTGACATCCTTTATAAAATGCTTTCTGATCTGTCTGTCTTTTATGGGAGTCCTCTGCTGCGGAGGCCCTGAAGCTCCATCTGGTCTCCCATTCAGCATCTAAGGGAGGCTACTAGGAGTGGGTGCATTGGTCGAGGGCGGGAGTCGCAGGCTGAGACAGCAGTGAGGGGAGTCTGTCAGTATATAGGCCTGTTTGTTAGCCTGAGATAGAATTTTGGGTTTAATTTTTGATACTCTTATAGCCTTACTAATGTGTGAACAAAGACGCTGTGTGTTGCTTCTGCCCAGCCAGATGGATTTGTTAATATAATGAGAAAAAAAATAAGACACAGACCTGAAGTGTTTCTGGGTATGGTGGGAGCGTAATATACGAGCGTACACTGGAAGGCTGCCTGGCTCCTTTCTCAAGCCAAGGTCAAGCAACCAGCTAGGAGGGGCCAGGGGGAGGCATAAGAAACACTCAAAGCCCCTGCCTGAAACACACCCTCACTCCTTATCCCTCCCATGGGATACAAAAGAGGTGGCACCGAAGCTCCCAGACTCACAACCCCCCAAAACGGAGCATGGCCATAAATTGTAAGGGGTGGGGCCAAGGGCAGGCACTTCTGGGATAATTATGCCTGCTAAGAAGGGGAGACTGGGACACGGGAAACAAGGCTCTGTGGTGTCAGAGCTCTGGATATGCTTGCTTAAAACTAACCCCAGTAAACATGGCTTTGCCTGCACTTTGGACATCTAGTCCTCTGTTTTCTGGCTGCATGACAAGAACCAGGGGAGGGGATGAAGGGAGAGCCCCCTAACAGGGTCATGGGGCACAAGTAAAGTGAATTAGCAGAGCTGGGTGGGGGAACATTGCCCGGCACCTGCCCTCCTTGGAAGACGGCTGGTGATCTCGAGATGGAACTGCGTGATGGCGCAGCTCCTTTTCTCTTTGGAGCACAGCTGACTGCCCCTTGGCTCAGCAGTGTGGGGACGGACCCCTGGAGAAGACAAGGTGCAGGCTGGGGAGTCAAATCCCAATGCAACCCCCCTTCCAAGGCCGTGCAGGGACATGTATAAGTGGGAGCCCCCTGCCTCGGTGGCAGCTGAGCCCCCGCCAGACTGGGCTGCTGGGTATTAGCATGTTCTGGGGGCCAGATGAGCGCGAGCAACCTGGCAAACCTACAGGGAAGTTTTCTTTGTGCAGATTGTGGTGGTAGATCCAGCACAGACGCCTGGGCAGCCACACCCCGGGGCTTGGAGCATGTGTGGCTTTTGAACCCAGGCCCTTTGGATCTACCAGTATGAACTGCTGCTGCCCGAGCGAAAGATCACAGGCCACCAATGGGCTCATAAACCTCTATATGTTGTCTAACCACTAGAGCGGGACAGAGACCTGCCCCTGCGTGACAGAGAGAACAGTCTGTATAAGCAGGACCAGAGCAGCCTGCCACACAGTAGAAATCCTGGTCCCGCGTCCTGGCTTCTCTTTAGCACTAGGCCACATGGAAGTGTGGATGGGGAATAAATCCCAGGAGGGAGAAACTATGTTACCAATTCCTCCAGGAGAGGGAATGGGGGCTGGTGGTTAGAGTGTGGGCATAGCAGTCAGGACTCCTGGGTTCTTTTTCTGGCTCTGATGATGGGGTAGGGGTCTAGTGGTTAGAGCTAGGAGAAGTCACAACTCCTGTTCCTTGTTCTGCAGTTCACTCACTGATCTTGGGCAAGTTCCTTCAAATCCCCGTGAGAGGCAGCTGAGAGAGGGAGCTCCTGGGCTGAAAGGAGCTACAAAGCGTTACTGGTCTGCAGGAACTGGCCCCCCCAACCCCTCCCCCTAGAGTCCAGCTCAGATCCACTGAATCCAGCTCTGCAGCAGACAGGCTGGCTGCAGCCTGGACTGGGCCAGCTCTAATTTGGTTTGTAGCAAAGTGATTGATGGCTTCCCCCCACCCCCATGCACCCCTCTCTCCCCCACACAAAGCACCCTGCCCTCCCCCAAGTTCCTGCACTGACAGGCCACCGGAGAGGCCCTTTCATCTACTTTCCAGCAGGCCAGGCCCATGCAGCCGAATGGCATTGCCCACTGCCTCTGCCTCTGTTCCCATTCCTGGAACACGCTCCAATGCAATGTTTCTCAAATGCGGCCGCTGTGGCCGCGTGCTGCCACCCACCACCAGGTGGGTTTTGTGCCATCCGACAGCTTTCTGGGCTATGACAGAGGCCCTCCCCAACCCTCCCTGTTGCTCCTGGATGTGGCCCCTGCACGGCTCTGGAGAGAGGTGGGGCACAGCACTGCACGAGCAAGGCGAGTTCTTGACCCACCTTGGGGGAGGGGGTTGGGCGGCAGGCTCCAGCAGCGGGACGTCAGGAACTTGGCCGTGCGGCCCCAGGCTCGGACCGTGGGGCTGTGGGTACTGACCCCCTCCCCCGCCCCCAGCTCTGGCCACACGGCCCTGGCCTCCAGCAGCGGGACTTCAGCCTCCGGCCGCTGGTTCCAGCTGGGTGGCAGCAGGAGCTGGCGCCAGTCCCGAGCCTGGGCCACGCAGCGGCAGGTGCTGGCCCCAGGTGCCGACTTCCAGCCCCAGCCGCAGGGCAGCGGGCTCCAACCACGGGGCTTTGTGCTGACCCCTGGCTCTGGCCGCGGAGCTTCGGTCAGCCTCTGGCCCCCAGCTCCGGTCATGCGGCCCTAACCCCTGGCGCTGATCCCCTCCCTCAGCTGCATGGCAGGCGGCAGGCATCAACCCATAGCTCTGTTCCCAGGCTCCGACCACACGGATGGGCCTGTGCCTTTGATAGCCAAGCTTCACCCATAGACTCTTGCCAAGGGGCTGTGAAGCTCTTGTTACGTGCAGCCGGTTGGAACCAGCCACAGAATAAAGCAGATCCCTTGCAAGCTTCTTAAGCACCAAGAGTACGTTTATAATGCAATAAAAGAACATGTGGCAGCGAGTCTTGGAACTCGGATCAGTTGATGTGGGCTTATGGGGCTTGGGCTGCAGGGCTAAAAATAGCAGGGTAGCCATTTGGGCTTCAGCCCAAGCATTTGCGTGTCTATTTTACAGCCCGGCAGCCCGAGCCCCGCAAGCCGTGTCAGCTGACCCGGGCCAGCCACTGGTCTTTTACTGCAGCACAGACATATCCTGGAATTCATTGTCAGGGGATGGTGTGAAGGCCAAAAGTATAACTGAGTTCAAAAAAGAATGAGATAAGTTCATGGAGGATGGAGTCCATCAATGGTTATTAGCCAAGATGCTCAGGGATGCAACAACACGGGATGGATCACTCGATAACTGCCCTGTTCTGTTCATTCCCTCTGAAGCACCTAGCATTGGCCAGCGTTGGAGACAGGATGCTGGGCTAGATGGACCATTGTTCTGACCCAGTATGGCCGCTCTTATGTTCACTGAACATCAAAGCTCCATAGTAATCTAACCACCCCCCAGTCATACCTCATTTGTCTATCTTAGAGCTGACCTCTATCACCATCATCTCTGAGGGCCTCTCCCTCTTTAGCGCAACCTGAGACAAAACAGCCTCAGTGATGTGTCCACAGGCATACCAGGCATCTGCGGTGGAGCAGACCCTTGGGCCCAGATCTCCCAAGCACCCTAATCATTAGACCAGCCCTCCTCTCCACCCTGAGCATAGGAGAATGTCACATCTTTAAGCGTCTCCACCTTTCTGATGCACCCAGATGGGAGCTGGATTCTCCACCTCCACATTATGCTGCCCTGTGGTGTCCCGCCAGCTGCTTGTTAATCATTCTCCACGATATTTCACTTTTTGAATGGGCTAATCTTCTTGTTTTGCAGTCAGATGTAGGGATCGGCTACTCTGACCTGTCAATATTGTTTGCACTGAACTTAGGAGAACGTCCGCAGTCATGTGGATTGCACCAAGTTAGCCTTGCTGAACCTTTGAAACAAGGGGACGCTAACCTATGCCCAGATCTGATACTCTCTCTAGATGAGGACATTGATGTGTCTTTCACAAACATGTTAGTTAAGCGTGTTAATTAACGCAAGGGCTGGTGTTTCAACAACAGAGGTTGTTATAAGGAGGAGGGAGAAAAATTTTCTTCTTAACCTCTGAGGATAGGCCGAGAAGCAATGGGCTTAAATTGCAGCAAGGCAGGTTTAGGTTGGACATGAGGAAAAATTTCCTAACTGTCAGAGTGATTAAGCACAGGAATAAATTGCCTGGGGAGGTTGTGGAATCTCCATCACTGGAGATTTTTAAGAGTAGGTTAGACAAGTACCTGTCAGGGATTGTCTATATAATACTTAGTCCTGCCTTGAGTGCAGGGGACTGGACTAGATGACCTCTCGAGGTCCCTTCCAGTTCTCTGTTTCTATGATTTCAAAATAAACAAACAAAAAAATAATTTCATTTGCCTTCTTTCACCTGAATTCTTTGGGTTTTTTTTTCAATAAAATGACAAATTTCCAGTTTTTCATAGAAAACTTTCATAACTGGAAGGAACCTCTAGAGGTCATCTGGTCCATCCCTCCATGCTAAGGCCAGACTGAGTCCACCTAGATCACCCCGATGCGTATTTGTTTAAAGTAATCTTAAAAACCTCCAGTGATGGGGATTCCACAACGTTTCTTTCCCCTCCTTTCATTTTCTTGTTCCCCTTCCCAACCCCTGGGAAAAGCAGGGAAATCCTCCAAACTCCAGAACATTTGGCTGCCCAAACCTGTTTTTTTTTTAGAACCAAAACGTTTTGCTCAAAATGAAAAATTTCATTGAAAATATTTGGTTTGGGTTAAAGAGCCCCCCTCCTTTTTTTTTATTAGACCAAAATTATTTGGCCTGTTGCTCCCCATGCAGACACAGCAGCGGGGCTCCAAAACCTGTTTGCTGGTCCTGGTGAGTCCGAGGAGAGAGTGCTTGGAAACCATCACTGGTGCAAACCTTCTCTGCTGAGACGGGGAAGTTCTCGCTAATGTGCAACTTCTCCTGTGGTACCACCTGGCCGCCCCAGTCAGGGATTAGAGGGGCCCATCGTGCTGCGCAAACACAGAACAAAATGATACCGCCCCTGTCCCAAAGAGCTCCCATGGTTTGTCATCTCTGCAGAATTAGCGCTTACCTGGGGGAGTGCCCTGCCACCCATACATGAGACCCTCTCTCCTGAGTTTAGTGGTGCTTTCAAACCAGGCTAGCTGGCCCAGGTGGGGCTGGGTTAGAGCCTGGGCATGGCTTTCACTTGGATGGGTAACCCACCCACTTTGCAATGAGGGCAAAGGTCAACCATGCCAGTGCTGAGGTCCTCCGGCGCCCTCCCACAATGCCTCCTGCATGCCCAGCATGACGAGCAAGTTGTCACGCAATTCACTGGGGGTCAAAATCATAGAGCAGCTCAGCTCACAGCGGCACAAAGAGCCAGACGATGTGCCTGCAGAAGACCTAGCGATGCCCAGGGGAGAGCGCCACACTAGTGTGAGGGCACAGTCGGGCGTGAAGTGTCTTGGTGCCGTCGGAAGGGGCGAGAAACCGTGCTCTCGCGGAGAGGTGGAACGTCTCCTGGGGACTGGCTTCCTGCTGATGCTGCGATTCGGCTAGAGTGAGAAGGTGGAATGTGCACACCAGCAGGTTTGGGCCGAGTCCGATCTCCACTCGCGAGGAATCCCCTCCTTGCTTCCACCTTTGGCAAGGTGACCAGCTGCTGAACACCCCTGTTCCCCATATCTAGGGTTCTATCTGCATTGCCCCGGCCCCATGGAGGATGAGATGAGCGCTGAGGTAGCCAGGTCTTGATCCATTAGGGCCTTTGAACCCAGAGCACTGAATTCAACCTGCAGTCAAGCTGACATGGGAGATAGTGATGTCGGCCTTTGGTTCTTCTGAGGAATGGTGCTGAGGTTCTGCCACAGTTTCACCTGGAGCAGGTGCACTCAGCAAACAGGGGGGGTTGTCATGCCTAACCCTGGTGGTGGTAGAAACGTGGGTCCGAGTTGCTAGGTGTTTTCATAGAGAAAAGGCACTGGTCTTCTGGGCAGGTGCATACAGAAGGCGTTCCTCACCCCAGGACAAAGTGAACACTCAGATGCAGCAAGGAACCCAGCAGGACTCCAGAGCTTTGCATTATTGTGACTCACCTGAGTCTGAGGCCCTCGATCCTGGCTGAGGTTTGAGTATAGGCAACTTTCTCTTTCTCCTAGGTGCTCTTGGGGGACTGCGGGGGGCTCATGCACTGAAGAGAGGAGGGCTTAAGAAGGATCCTGCATTAATGTCGCAGCCTGTGTTCTCTCAGCATCCAGTGGGGAGATTTCTACCTACTGTGGTTAATTTCAGAATCCAGCGCCACTGCTAATGGGAGAAGCAAACAGCTCATTCGTTAGCTGAACACTGCTAATTAAAATATGCTGCAGCCCTTGGCCCTCCCCAAGATCCCTTGAATTTCCTGGCATGTGAGTCACACACAGGTTTGTTTTAAAGCCCTCGGTATGACATTCCAAGGTGCAATCCAGACCAGTGGGGAGCTGTGTCACCCTGCCCTGCAATCTGGGGTGCCGCACAATGCTTTGCTGCTATAGCTCCCAACCTGGGCTCCACACAACCAGCCAAACAGCATCCAGGTCACACCCTGAGTGTCTGTGTCTGGCCACGGTCCTGGTCCAGCAACTCTGACCCCAGCCACCTGCCAGCAAACACCAGCCTGGGTTACTACCTGAAGGTGGCCCCAACACACTCCCAGTCCCGGATTTTCCCCAAAAAGTGTGTTCTGCACTGACCAGCCCTCTCCTAGACAGTCCAGATATAGTAGGTCTGTTGCCCCTCTATGGAGATGAAGATACAACCGTCTGCCACCCCTAAATGAGCTAACCACACAGTTCACAACGCTGGATTAGTTTGGGTGAAAGAATAAAACAAGTTGATTTAACTACAGAGAGAGAAGTTTTAAGTGAGCATAAGCATTAAGGCATGAAAGTCAGAAATGGTCACAAGAAAAATAAAGAGAAAAAGCTTCCTAATACTAAGCTTAACAACCTAGACTTGGTTCAAGATGAAATTCCTACCACAGGTTCCTAAGAACATTCCTGACTACGTGTTAGGCCAGAATCAGCTCCCAAAGTCTATAGGCTGTTTCTTTTGTCCTGAATGAGAGAGATGGATAGGGAGAGATCCCTTGGGGGGCTTGCCCCTCCCTTTTATAGTTCAGGCCCCCTTTGAAATGCATTTTCCTGAGGTTTCCCCCTAGATCAAGTTCCTTCCCGCTGGGAGAGCAGAGACAAAAAGTCTGGTGGTGATAAAAGTTCCATGCTGTTGTTTGCTAAGATGCAGACCAATTTGTTCCTGCCCCACTTCCTTGCCGAAGAATGGCCACTTGGTAGGTGACAGCCCAGCCTCTTTGAGGGCACCTGGCTAGAGGCGTCAGCGTGGCGTCTGTCTTTGAGAAACAGGTTCACCTCTCTCCCCAGACTTGTCCGGTAAACACACTTCAGTGGTGATTTCAGCTTCTGTTCATAGCTTTACACGCAATGTTGCTAAACACATTACAGCATGATATTATTGCCCAGCAAGTTGTTGGTTTTCAAATGATACCTCCCAAAGCATATTTTGCACAAAGATTATTTACAGCCGTGTGCAGGGTGCGAATACAGAGGTGCATTCACTCACGCTGGGCTAAGTGGGTTGTGTCTGGGCGTGGTGTCGATGCCAGGGCCGCACTTGTGCAAGCTTGGGTGAATCACATTGCCTTTCTGTACCTCAGTTTCCCCACTTGCAAAATGGGGTGGTACCGAACTATGTAAGTCTTACTAAAGTAGCCTGGGTGCATACCAGCTGGGAGGCGCTGTAGGTGCAATTAGCCCCAGGTGGCCAGAGTCACAGATCGTAACAGGCTACAGAGCCTTTTAAATGCCAGATGGCCTGTGGTGCTCATTTACCAAGAGTTGTTCCCAGCTAGTGGGAGGCAGGAGGGGTTTTGCAGTGACTGCAGTGGTGAATGGAGAGAAGGTCCAGTGGGCAGATGCTTGGGTACAATTCCCTGCTCTGGCCCAAGCATCCTATGTGATAGCTGCCAAGTTACTTCACCTACCCCGCTGCTCCGTTCTTAGAGCTGGGAGCTGTGGGATAAAATCCAGGAGTGCACATGAGTCGGTCAAACACTGTGTGATCGAGGCCAGCTGGACCAAAGAGGAGTTTCCTTTCTAGAAGACCTGCAGGGTTAACCTCAGTGTCCTGGCCAAATTCCCATGAGGCTAAGTATATTCTACTTCCCTAAAAGTCTCCATGTGTTTCAGCTGCATACGGGAGTGAGGCGTTCTTAACATCCTGTCCTAAACTTCAGTGCAGTGTTGCTGTGCGCTGGTTCCCCCGTCGCTGCATTCCACCCCAGAGGTGGCTGCATTTTGGAGGCGGGTGAAGAGGTAGCTTGGAAAGGTCTTGGGGATCCTGAGGAGAGGGGCTGTTTATGATGGCTGATGATGTGATTATTCTGTGGCCCATGAAGCGCTCGTCAAGTCTATGGGGTGAGATGAAGGTCTGAGCCTCTGCCTGTGTGGCTGCCGCACAGCTCCTGCCAGGAAGCTGTTACTCAGCAGCAGCAGCTCCCCAGCTGCAGCTGCTGCTTGTCCCAAACACCTCTCGCGTCTCGCAATATCCCACATGACCACGCCGCATCACTTGTACACCTTCAGCACATGGCTGCCTGTGCATTTACCCGGCAGCAAATACAGCCCCAAACCAAATTACATTAAAAGAACATTAAGGTTGCAAAATCAAGCACTCAAAAGTTAGGATATGCCAGTATCAAGGGTGCCCAGGCTTCCCTGTGTGTACACATTATGATACAGCCTTTAATTACATGATCACGGGGTAATTTTTCCACAGGACCCCTGCCTCCTTCAGTGCCCAGGATGGACAGTGCTCACAGAATGAGCCTTCATTCAATCTTTCTTTATATCATTCTCATTCAGCGTGTGGCCCAATCTGTTATTTTCTGCTCATTGTCCAAACCCTGCTCTGAATAAAGGATTATTAATCCCCCTTGGGCTTCTTGGTGATGCTGGCAGCGTATTGTGTCAGTTCTTGGCAGACACTGATGAATGCATCTGTTGAGGTGAGGGGGTGTTACCCACATTTCACGCAAAGGGAACGGAGGCGCAGAGGTTATTCCCCAAATGGTCAAAAATGTCAGCTCATTTTGGGTGACTGGGAAAGAAAGGGTGTGAGAGAGCTGCCTGGAAGGAAGCCTGGAGCTGGCTTAAATAAGCCAACCAGAAACACCTGGTGCGGGGAGGGCACCTCAGGTGCTGGTCATGGGTGGCAGGTGTCATTGGCCAGGGCAGGCTAAGCCTCCCATGACCGAGGCCGTGGCCCCGCCCATGTTGCAACCTGAGGCCGCACTCTCCCTCTCTACCTGGAGCTGAAGGGCCACCAGGAACTCAGCTCCAGCTGGCCCTCCTGAGCTCGGGCCCACTGATGGTCAGGGGCAGCTTGGGGCAGTACTGGGGCCAGCCCAGTGCTCAGGGGGGCTGGCAGGGCAGGTGGATGAGTCGGGGCTCCTCTGGCTGAGAGTGGGGGCGCTCGGGGCTCTGGTAGGGCCTCAGGCAGAAGGGACGGTGTGGTGGGCTAGCCTCTCTGAAGGGGGGGTTCACCCACCACCCCCAAGCAGCTCATTCCTTATAAGATAGCTGAAGCAGTGCTTGGAGGCAGCTGACTCTGGGAAGCTTGTGAGAAAGGCAGCTGCTAGCCAACCCCCAGAACAGGACACCTCCTAGGAGCTGATAAAGGATGCTGTTGAGGAACCCTTGTGCTCACCCAGGCTCTGAGGTAAGAGCCGTGCCCTGGGACAGGCTTTTGGGACTTTGTGGTTTACATCTGAATTCATCATGTTTGAATAAACCTAGCTCCCGCAAGGATGGTGATTGGATGAGCAAATGGGTGGAATATGTTTTTAAGGGCCGGGAAGAGGAAGGATAAGGAGCAGGTGGCCAGGGTGGGTGGGGAGTGGCCTCCTCATTGACTGGGCCCAGTTGGAGTCCCCCTGTGCCTGTGTTTTTCAGAGCACTTAGCACTTTATGCATTCAAGCACAGCACCCGCGGAGTTCCATTGCCACTGTCAGTGCTCAGCGCTTCTGCAGATCAGACCCTGAGCAGCTCAAGTCGGGCACCCAGGAAATGAGGATCACCTGAGAAAACTTGGGTTTAAGAGACTCTCCCAGTATCACCTAGGAACTCTGTGGCAGAGGCAGGGATAGAATCCAGTATCAGAGGGTAGCCGTGTTAGTCTGGATCTGTAAAAGCAGCAAAGAATCCTGTGGCACCTTATAGACTAACAGACGTTTTGGAGCATGAGCTTTCGTGGGTGAATACCCACTTCCTCAGATGCATGCATAGAATCCAGTTCTTCATGGCTGCCTTCAACTGCCTTAAGCATGAGACCATCCTTCCTCTTCCTGTAGTCCCCTGCCTCTTTATCGGCAGAGCTTCCAACTTCTGCAACAAAGGAGGCTGGGGTCCCACAGACAACAGCTTCATTCACTACACAACCCTGATTCATTCACAGAGTAGGTTCATCCTATGCACTGAAGGAGGCAGGGAAGGAAATGTGATTATGTGATTAAAGATGGTCATAAGGTATATGTGCAAAGAGGGCAGAGTTAAGGTTGAACTGGCAACCTTAATTCTGCCACTTCCTAGCTTCAGCGGGCTTGACTTTGCAACCTTAATGTTCCTTTTAACATGCTTTTTTACATGTAATGTCTGTTGTCAGATGCTACCGGTGTGGTGCTCTGCTCTTTTCAATGTTGATATCACTCGGCTGTGTGTGTGTGTTCCCTCTGTGTGCTGTCCCAGCTCTGCGCAGATAGCTGACACAGCCCACCCAAAAGGAACCCCCAATGACCACAGAGTCTAGTCAGGTACGAAGGCACGTCGGCCAGCTTCATTTCCGTACTGGACACAATAGTAGTTCCCTGTAGATTTTTACTCTAGCTCAGGGCATGCTACAAGAAAGTGCCCTTTGGCAAAGGACTCGGCTCAGTCAGTGGCGGGACTTTCCACTGCCCCCTAGGCCGGACAAAGACACCGCCCCAGGGATGCATTCTTATACACAGGTACAAACAAGTTACACATCCCTCCTGACGTATTGAGGTGCAACCCCTCTACGCAGCAAGGTACAACCCCTCTACGTAGTAAGGTGCTGCCTCTCACCTTGTACCTGTTGGTTCGAACAAAACAATTCTATCCATCATATTACCCTTTTGCCCCTGTCATTGGGATGGGTCAGTCTGTTCCTTGTTATCTGTGTGGAATGTACAAGTATGCGAATGTTCTGATATCTAGCGTTCAGTGTCTTTTAGGTCCGTGTCTTCTTGCAGCATCAGCCCTTTCCTTGCCAGCTTCCGTGAGCAGGGCCTGCCTCTGGCTCACAGCTTAACTTTGCTTTATGTTAGCAAAGTCTTGACCATTACCTTAGTTCAGGCCTCAGGCCTCATACCGGGCCTCTGATACCAAGGTTTATATCTTAGGGCCTCCTTTTACTACATTCCCCCACTTTTTGTCTTTTTATGGGAAGGATGTTTACACATCGTCCCGGAAAAGCATAATGTATGAACTAAAGATAACCCAGTGGGCTAAACACTGTTATGTGGTTATCTTACTTTACCATCCATACACTCATGCCCCATCTGTCTTTGTAGTCTGCACATTCCCTCGTACGACTGAGAGACAGATGTAATTGTCCAATTCGTTAAGGTCCCTTATGGTGGGCCTGGGAATGTTAGGCCCGGGACCATGACTGAGGAATGTAATATTATGATTGAGCCTTAGAGGCACTCCCAAATAATTAATATATATGAATTATATGGATATGGCATATATATTTGTAGTTTGTATGGGCATGTATGTGTACATATGACATCAACTTATATCCATGTTTTTCCAGGCTGCTGGTGTACTCTGGCCCTTTTACTTTGGTGACACAGATAGAAACACACTCTTATTAGGGCAATTCCAGTGACCACCCCTCTCATTATTAGTAGTAGGCTGAATGTGTTAAAATACTGGGATAGGGATTGTTACAATGTGTCCTACAGTGTATATGAGAAGTAAAACAGAAATTTGGAGTAGTGACACTACCACTGAGGCCTTTATATATAAATATATTGTAATTAGTTACTACACAGTACTGTCCATTCATGTTATAGGTTACCCTTGCTGCTGGTTGTCACCCTTGGATAAGCTTTACTGGGCAGGAAACAGAAGTGGGTAGCTTCTCTGTTCCATTGGTTGATGTAGATTCAGTTGTTTTTTATGGCCGCTGTCTTCCAGATAACCTACTGAACAGACAGTAACCAATTTATCAAATATTGCTGTGTCAGGATTTAATATTGGTACCCAGACACTGAACAAGATTGTTTTGAATAACATGTGCCTCAGTTAGGATGCAGTGTCACTGACCCAAATTATGACTGGTACTAACAGGGAATTTGTTTACCCAATTTATAGTTACTATGTAACAATTTCTTTACCAATTTGTTTTTTCCTTGCCTTTATGTTGTTTGCTGCCATTCGTTGGTTGATTTTTACCTGTGTGTTGGTTAAACGGTTTAGCAAGGCTATGCACATTGTACCTGTTGTACAGCAATAATACAATACAGCAATAATACAGCAGTACAATGATAATACAGTAACACAGCAAGAATACAGTTGTTTTTACGCAGTAGCCAAGTTGAAATTAAATGACAGTTTTTCTGGTCCACCTAGTGGTTTTTAGCTAATTGTTAGCTTAATTGTCCACATATGGTAAGTAGAGGTGTATTTGACCAGTATCTTATTTATAAAGCACTTCATTTTTCTTTTCTTGATGCTTGGGGGTTTCTTCACTATATACTGAGTCTTCGGGGTGTGATATTTTCTGGTGTCTGGTCTGCGGAATGCAACTTAAACAACTTTTGTTAGTTAACATTGTAAATTTTTTGTTCGTTTGTTTTCAGCAACCCAAACTTAATACACAGTTTTAACTTTGTTCCTATTTCATTGTAAACAAACTATGTAATAGGGACCAAGTCTTTTATAACACAAGCTATACTTTTGCAATTGTTGTCTAGACAATCATTTTCATTTGGGGTGCATTACTAATATTTCACAGGAAACGTAATGCTTAACGGCTAAAATAAATGCTCACAATCTTCCATGAGAAGGTGTATTGCTTTCCCTTGCTGAACGCTTAGTTTCAGCAAAAGAGTTAGTAACATAATTTTAAGAAGCTTTTTAGAGTTAATTTGGTTGTGATACCAACTTTACTTTTGTTAACTGTTTAGAAGCACAAACCTTAACAACCACTGCTTCCCATTAACATAACATAACAAAAGAAAAGCATATAAAAGTAAACCAACTATAAAATTAAACCAAAATAAATTTTAAATACAGATACATGCAAATACTTTGAGGGTATTTGAGGGTATATTTTCATGATGCTTTGTTATATTTGGGAGCCAGAGGTGGAAACCTGTTGAAATTGTTTGGTTAGCTTTATGCATAAATTGTTATTTGAAAACATTTTGGTTATGACATTCTTTTAACTATATTTAAAAGTGCAAACAAGTTTATAAAAAGCCCAAACAAGAAATTGACTTTTTGTTAATATTATTTTTACCTTAATGTTGAGGTTTCCCCTCATGTTTTTTCTTTGAATAACAATTTAAAAAAAAACTTAAAAAGCAAAACTGCAATTAATAAAAGAATTTTTTTTGTTTGTAATTGCATTATTTGTTGAGGTAGAAATATATGTACCTATATTTGTAACTGAAACCTTTTTGAACTTTGCACAAAAATTGGTGTTAATAATACTATGATTATACCCCAAACATGATTTTAAAATAGTGTGGTATCACATCTACATATTTTTAAAGGGTATAAAATTGACTTTTGTTGCAACAAAATAAAAATAATTTTAAAAAAATAGTCACATGACACACACAACATAGACACAAGACACACACATGACATACAGGACAAACTTACAATTAAAAACAAATGGCTCCAGAATTCTATCCACAACTATACAAAATAACACCACCAAAAATAAAAAGTAAAAAGGGTTAAACATTTGAATAAACAAATTATTACCTTATGTAAAACTTGTAACATAAATTGATAAAAGTATATTAATATTTGCCAAATGTATTGTATTAATTTGGTAACAAGGAATTTTGCAATATTTAAATTTAACATTATTTTAAAACTCTGCTATATGGAAATAAGAAAAGCCCATGTTTCAAATATTAGTTAGTGGTTAGGATTAGAAGCAGAGAGTGCATTTCTGTTGCTT